>NC_136263.1:25406894-26101894 GCF_964187855.1 Myxine glutinosa | reverse complement strand
CGGGACCGTGTGGATGTCACAACACCCCAACCGGGGGATGAATTTGGAATTGTGCAGCACCAGGGCGGTGGTGCGGAGCAAGAGGGGGTAGAGTTTTTGGGGGTCCATGCGATAGAGCCGGACCGGGTATTTATTGGGGATATTGATCAAAGCCTGGCGGGGCCAGGAATGATTTGTAATAATGAGGATGATTTAATCCAGCGGCTGGAGACCTGTGACAGTCCCATGGAGGTAGAGCTGGTTCAGGCCCAAAGGAGCCTGGGAGATGAGGTGAGTTGGTCCGAGGAGGTGGTTGGAATGACCGAGGGGACGCTCACTGTACACTGCTATTTGGAAACAGAGGCTCCAAAATTGGACAACCAGTTGGGGGAGTGTGTTGGCTCCGGGCTGGATTTGGATCTTGGAGGATCGGGAGATAGAGCTTCTGGAGATTTGGTCCCTGTAGGGAATTTGGATCAACTGCAGGGAGGGGCAGAACAACCGGTGGTAGAGGTTGTTCCCTGCAGCTGCGGTTTGGCAGTGGGAATGAAAATTTGTAAAATAAAATTACAATGGGAAATTGATTTGGAGCAGCCATGGTTGAGATTGGTCCCCGGGCTGCGGGATCTGGACATGGAGAGGTCATGGGTGATGGCCTCGGGCAAAAGTTGCCCCTTTCAAAATTTGGGTATGCCGGCCAGCTGGGGGGCTGTGATGGCGAGATTTGGACGTGGGGTCCAGCCTTGGGTGTCGAGGTACGACCTGGGTCCCACGGGGGGTCTGGTGGAGTGTGGCGTCCCTTGTCCGTCGGGGCGCCGTCCGAGCTGGTGGCTCGGGCCGGCAGGGTCACCGGACCCTGGTGGGGGTTAAGACCTCCAGAGGGGTCCGAGGTGGTTTCTCAAGTCTGGGTTGGCATTTATTGAGGACCACTAGGGGGAGGTGTTGTGGGTCGCGCTTTGGTGGTGGCACTGCGGATGGCCAGCTTGGGCCTGATGTAGTGACCACCCGGGCATGCGACCTGACCCCCTCTCCCTGAGACTTTGGGACAACCAGCATGTGGTGACCTGGCATGGTGGTTGGTCTATGGACGCGGGTCAAACCGAATGGACAGGGATGGAGATAGCCTGCCGGACAACCATTGGGGCATCTGTGGAACGTGATGGTGTGAGTGACCTTCCACAGATGCTCCGTTATGATTTATGGACTCTCGGGTTGGGAAGAGAGCCATGGGGATGTGAATCGGGAGATGTGTAACGCGCCGAGCATATGGGCCATGCTCGGCTGGCATGTGTATGGCAAAGCATCCTTCTTTGGTGAGGTGAGTGAAATGTGACAAATGGTTGGCATGGGTAATCTGTGGGTTAGATGCAAATTTAAGGGTGGATTGTGAAATGCCATGGTGGACACTGTACAGTGACGCCATTATTGATCCAGGTGTGTAGACCAAAGTGTTGGAGGCTGTGATGAAATTAATAGGGTAGCAAGACACAGCTTTCAACTGGTTGCGGGGGCAACTGTGCTGATATTTGGGACGCGGGATGATGGGGATGTAGTTGTGTGGCCTGAGGGTCAACGTGGTGCTGTGCGTGTCCGAGGCGTGTGGACCATGTCTTCTGGGTGGGTCTCCTGGTGGAGCATGGCTGTTGACTGGACCTTGGTGTGGTCAAGTGTGGGTGAGCACTGGGGGGCTGCAGTTCTGTAGTCGGACTGGGGGATGATGGGGAGGTGCAGGGGACGTGGCTGTAGGGATGCCACGCACTGCGACCGTGCCCCCCAGGGCCGAGGTGTGTGCGGTAGTGTGTGTTGTGGCAGCAGGTGCTCACCACATTGGCCAGCTGGGGCTGCTGCAGCTGTGTTCCTCGCAGGGGGTCGAAGGATGGATGGTGGGTCGCACCCTTATGGACACTCATGGGCCATGTTGGCGTTTTGACTGCTCACCTTGTCCCGGTGACCCTTGCACGGTAGAGGTGCAGAGCTGTCGTGGCCATAGGTAGTTGTGTAGTGATGATCACCGTTGGATGCGGATCCACATACCTGCCAGTGCAGTGGGGACAAAAGAGAAATTTGGAAGGATTTGGTAGGCCCCATGTGAAATTTTGGGAATTGTATGGGTGGATTGCACTTTGAACCTGACCAACCTGCAACTACCTGCACTTAAGGTGAGTGCTTTGAGGAGTACTGTCCCAGGCTTCAGGATTTGCTTTGGGAAATTGGGGACATGTAAATTGGAGTTGGGAGGCGGGTGTGAGTGATGACATGGCCGGTGAGGGGATGGAATGGGAGCCACAGTGTCTTGTGGGTGGCGTATGTTTTTGTGTTGTGGTTAGGTGTTTTGATGTGGTCGTGAGAGTGGAACCTGGAGAGTGAGTGATGATTATTGGAGATAAGGAGGGATGATAATTGTGCTTTTGGAAATGTACTTTTGGGAAGATGTGATGGTTTAAATGTGAACTGGGGGGATTTCACATGTAGCAGGCCATGGCAAGCCTTGTAACACCTTTTACACCATCTATGAATTGTACTGAATTGTGCTGAGTTGTGTGGAGAATTGAATGGCAGCGGGGGAGGAAGTGTGTTTTGGGGACCATGGGTGGGGAAGGTGTGTGTGTCCGCAGGTACAGAGCAAGCTCTGAGGAGCGATGCCTGCGGGCCCCCCTCTGCGGCAATTACCCCTGGCAGCCGGTGGTAACTGGAAATTGGAGCTCGTCGGTGGAGGGTCTGGTTGGGCGCCGCGGGGTGAGGAAGTCCCCCGGTGACCCGTGTTGCTGCGTGAAAGCAGGAGGCAAAGGAGCCTGGTGTGTGTGGAGACCCTCACCGGCGAGGTAACGGCGGAAAGGGGCTGTTGGGCTGTCACGGGGCCAAGAGGTAAAGGGGGGGGGGGGGCAATAAATTTGTAAGTCGGTTGACTTGTTTTTGGGACTGCGGGCACCACAGCCTGATGCGCCCCCACCATCTTTTGTGCGGTACCTCCCCGCTGCCTAGTTGAGGAATGCCCACACACGTGAATGACATCAATGCCATGGTCCTGCAGGGGGTGTATTGGGAATAAGTGCTTTGTTGATTTTTGAAATGCCTTGATGACCTATGGAATGAGAATGAGTGGTTAAGGGGTCTGTGTTGCATGAATGTGGGCGAAATCCACCGAGCCGTGTCACTCACCTGTAACATCTGGACAGGGCCGTGGAAAATTTAGGGGGATGCATTGGGGATGGCCCCGCAGGTAAGGTTGTGTCTTGTGGCATCCACCGGGGGACGCGGTCTGTAGACCGGGGTATGTACAAAGGTTAGAGTTTTGAGTTTTGGAAAGATGGTTAAGTTTTGTGGTTAAGTTAGTGTTGTGTGTTGTTGTTTCCTCCCTCCACAGGAACAACGAAGAAGATGTACATACTTGCATGATGGTTAAGGGGTTCAGCATGTTAAGGAAGTGTAGGTAGGTAGTCCGACTCACTTCCCACAGCCCTTCCTGATTTATTTCATAGGTTAATTAAGTGTGTGACAGTAAGTGTTAAGGCTGGAATGGTAGCCCTGCGGTGAACCTTGCAGGAGCTACGGTTCCAGGGGGGGGGCTGTGTTATGAATTTGGTAATGCAACATCTAGAGCTAGGTAGATCTGAATAGGTAGGTATTCGGCTGTCGTGACAGGGACTCTACATGTAATAAGTTATTGATGTTCAGGCGGTTGTCGGGGTAAGATGTATGAGTGTGGATCTACCTGGAGATTCGAGTGTTAAATAGTGAGGGATTAAAGGTAACGCCCCTGTGAGTATCACCTAGTAATCAAACCTTTGTCCATTATGGCACTGCAAACCACATAAACATTAGTTAGGTCCTTAGCGCAACATTAAATAATCCCCTTTCCCTGACAAGGACTTCGTATTAAATTGACAGGAAACCAGGTCAAAAACACCACCACAATTGGCCGCCACCGTGTACACCTCCAAAGGCCTACAAACCTGGCCGGCACGTGTTATGCCAGGACCGCAGGGTCGCGTAACGGGGGAGATGTCAGGAGTCGCGGGAGGCTTTGATTGGCTGAGGAGTGCGCAATGTGACGTCATCGGCCACCAATATAGGCGACGGTCGGACGCCATTTCAGGAGTTCACCAGTTGAGTTGAGTCCCAAGTCACACGGAGCGAGTTCACCAGTTCACGAGTTCGCGAGTTGAGTTCGCCAGTTGAGTTGAGTTGAGTTCGTGGCAGGCACTGGGAGACGCAGGCAGGCACCAGAGAGTTGAGCGGTGGTGGAGAGTTGGAGAGGACACGCCATTCCAGTCGCAGTTCGAGTGCAGTTCGGGTTGTAGGGAGTCGCAGGAGACACACGAGAGCACACCCAGTTGGCACTGAGCAGTTCGTTGGCACTTGGCTGCCAGCACTCCCGCGTCGTCGAGTCGAGTGGAGTTGAAAGGAGTCCTTCCTGTCCCTGGTCAAGTGGAGCCGCTGGCCTGCGTCGGACGCGTGGTGCTTGGAGCGAGGGGCCTCGTGGTGTGCGATCGGGCCGGAAGGAGCGGTGCTGGACACCAACAATACAAGACGACAAAGACAGATAAGCCCGATCTCCGCGTATATTTTGAACGACGGGACGTGTTATTTTCGTGATTAATCTCCCTCGTTTGTGTTTGCTGTCAGTCGTGTGGGGACGTCCCGATTTAGGTTTATTAGAATTATTAGATTTACCGGCGGGCTTTTTCACTGGCTTTACTTTTCCTAATAAACCCTTATATTACTTTTTGTACATAATATCTGAACGCAGTTTTCCTGGGTGTTTGATTTTAATAGATAAGGTTGCGGAGCCTTCGCTGCGCCCCGCCATTCCGCGCGTTGGTGTTGAACTTGAGTCCGCCATTGAGTGTTCGCCTCGGGAGTTAAAGTCTCGCAAATCGGTCATCCGTAACTGTGGTGTTAATCACGGTTACGCGACAATACATACATATTGTTGCGGAGATGAGGACTATTTTTTTGATTGTGTGCTGTATTATTATTATTATTGTTTATTCTGCGCCCCCTACCTCCGGAGCTGTGTAAAGGTGAAAGGGCATCCCATAATTAGTCCACGAGCATACACATCAGCCAAGTAATAGAATACCCCTGTTGATAGTTATCTCTTATTCTGTGTTTTAGGGTAAGGCTGTGTCTCCCATTAATTGAAGTACTCCATTGCACCAGTGAAAGAGAATAGATCCCCTTTCCTTCCCATCCCCAAAATCTCCCTTTCCTTCCCATCCCCAAAATCTCCCTTTCCTTCCCATCCCCAAAATCTCCATTCCCTTTTACATCCCCTCTCGTGATTGCCAACCCTCGATTGCCAATTACATCCCCTCTCGTCATTGCTGAGCCCTCGATTCTCAATCACCTCCCCTCCAATAACCGCCATTGACCACGAGGCAGGGTCGGAGAAGAAAGGCGTGTCTCCACCTCGTCATAGAGGGGAGGAGGGGCGTACCCGCCCGTCGTCATCGAGGGGGGAGCCCGAGGGTCGCGCGACCAACCAGGGCCGAGGTGAGCACCCCGATGGGCGTGTCCAAAACGCCGGCGGCGTAATCGCTGGAGGCGCTATAAAAGGCGCGAACGGAAGTGAGTGGTGAGTTGGTCTGAGTTGGTTGAGAGTCGGTCGTCAAGTGGAGAGTGGTGAAGAGTCAGTCAGTAGAGGTGGTGGTCAAGTGGTTGCGTTGGTTGCGGTGAGGAGTCGGTGGTAAAGAGTGAGGGACCAAGAAAGAGTTGAGGGTGTGGACCAACGAGTCAGATAAGTCCTGGGAACGCAGCGGAGGCCGCCGCAGCAAGAACACCCAACAGCCAAAGGGGGCCTGAACGGCGGTTTGGAGCAGGACCGTAAAGGAACGGCGGCTGCTAAACGCGCCGGTTGAGCTGCAGGACCCCCTTGGACCTTTCCTCTCCCTCCAGCCATCCACCTCCTGCCTTTCCACCCTTCTTGTATACGTGAGTTTGTTTTGTTTGTTCTGTCCCTGGGTATTTAATTAAGTCTGTAGGTAAGCTAAAATTTGCACTGTGTCACCTGCGTCTTATGTGTTGTAAATAAACCTTGATTGCTCCTTTTTGCTTGTGTAAATAATAAATCAAATTACTCTTCTGTCCGTCTATTCGTTTTATTCCTTGTCCTCTTGCATTTCGTCGTTTCAGTCTTTTCCCAGATTGGGCAGCTGTGGTGCGATACGGCCAAAGTTCTGGGTGAATCGGGTGAGTCAGGGATCCTGTAACGGTCGCGGCAATACCACCGCTCGGTAAATAACATCTTAATCCGCGATCAGTAACAATATATACATATATACATACATACACACATACAGTCGTGGCCAAAAATATTGGCACCGTTGCATTTTTTTCAAATAATGCACCATTTCTTCCAGAAAATGGTTGAAAGAAAAAATATTTTGGTATCCACGTATGTATTTCTTTGGTTTGCAATGGAGCAAAACAAAAAAAGCTGAAAAAAAATCACAAAATCCTAGTTTATTCCACATAAATCCTAAAATGGGCCGGACAATATTATTGGCACCTTGAAGAAGTTGTGAGAAATAATTAGATTTAAAGTAGGTGATTCTCCTTTACTTTGGAATTGACCTCACCTGTCGTGAGTTGTCGGTGCCTGCAATATAAAATCACTCATTCAACCAGTTTGAACAAAGAAAGGAGTCATTCTGCTGTTTTGTGTCACTGTGTGTTCTGCAATGAGCATGTAGACTAGAAAGAAAACCAGAGAATTGTCTGAGGAGGTCAGACACAAGATTGTAGCCAAGCATGGACAATCTCACAGCTACAATTCCATCTCCAGAGACCTTGATGTTCCTGTGTCCACCGTACGCAATGTTATCAGGAAGTTTAAGGCCCATGGCACTGTAGCTAACCCCCCTGGATGTGGTCGCAAGAGAAAACTTGATCGAAGATTGCAGCGAAGGATTGTTCGAATGGTGGAGAAATCACCTCGATCAACTGCCAAACAGATTCAAGCTGACCTTCAGACACAAGGTACGACAGTTTCAACTCGCACCATCCGTGGCCAATTCAATGAAACGGGGTTCTATGGTAGGAGACCCAGGAGGAACCCACTGCTGAGAGAGAAACAAGAAAGCCCAACTGGAGTTTGACAAAACACACCTGAACAAGCCAAAATCCTTCTGGGAGAATGTCCTGTGGACAGATGAGACCAAATTAGAGCTTTTTGGTAAAGCGCATCATCTCTATGTTTACAGAAAACAAAACGAAGCCTTCAAATAAAAGAATACCTTCCCTACCGTCAAACATGGAGGAGGTTCACTGATGTTTTGGGGTTACCGTGCTGCCTCTGGCACTGGACGCCTTGAATGTGTGCATGGCATCATGAAATCAGGAGATTACCAAGGCTTTTTGGAGCGGATTGTTCAACCCAGTGTCAGAAAGCTGGGTCTCCATTTAAGGTCATGGATCTTGCAGCAGGACAATGACCCCAAACACATTTCAAAAAGCACCCAGGAATGGTTAAAGACAAAAGGCTGGACTGTTCTGAAGTGGCCAGCAATGGGTCCAGATCTAAATCCCATTGAACACCTGTGGGGAGATCTCAAAACAGCAGTTGGGAGAAGGTACCTTCAAATCTGGGAGAACTGGAGCAGTTTGCACAAGAAGATTGGGCCAAACTGCCAGTTGAGAGGTGCAGGAAGCTCATTCATGGCTATAGGACGCACTTGACTGCAGTTATTTTGTCCAAAGTCTGTGCTACCAAACATTAAGTCAAGGGTGTCAATAATTTTGTCAATGCCATTTATTTTTATTTCTGATTTAAAAGGATATATTAAGTTCTGAATCAAAAACAAAGGTTCTGTAATATTAACAGTGAAATAAAGAATTATGGAGACCAAATACTTTTGTCAATTTAAACTTATTTTTCGACAAAATTGTGAGTTATTTGAAAAAAGTGCAAGGGTGCCAATATTTTTGCCCACAACTGTACATACACATACATACATACACACATACATACATACATGCATACATACATGCACACATACACACATGCATACATACATACACACACACACACACATACATACACACATACATACATACACACATACATACATACACACATACATTTATACCATCATCAAGGTAGAAATTGATGCAGAAAAAAATTATAATGACGTCGTAGGTCACGTGGTTCACCGCCATATTGTTTTAAGTGATAAGCCTGAAAAACCACTAAAAAACCAATTTTCTCTGAAACGGCTGAACAGATCGAGCCCAAACTTTGCAGGCATTGCCGCAAGCCCAAGATGAACAAAAAGCGGCCCGGGTCATTTTTCTGTACGTCACAGCGTTTAGGAATTATGACGTTTTGAAGCATAAACCTTTAAAACCTAGCTCCTCCCTCATTTTTGATCATATCGTATGGAACCTTGACAATCATGTCGCCCATGTCGGCATGCTAAGATGCCTTTTTGGAATTTGCGACAGCTCACATGGATTGGCAGCGATAAATAATTGAATTCAAATCTTTTAAAATTTTATTTATTGAACCGCTTCATTGATCGACATGAAACTTTATAAGAAAGTAGAAGTCATTAAGTGTACAAGTGTGCAAAATTTCAAGATGCTTGGTTGTACGGTCTGCAAGGTGGAAGTTGTTATTGTGTGAAGAAGCATAAACTCTGAATGAGCTGCTCAGGCCATGCCAATGATTCTGGCACTGCCATTTTTTAAGGTATTTTTTCTTTAAAAATCATTTTCTCTGCAGGCATTGCACCGATTGACAGGGAATTTTCACCACAGGAGCGCCTCGGTATGTGGAATCTTTCAATGGTAATTGTGACGTCATAGGTCATGTGATATGGGCGCCATCTTGGAAAAACCGAAAAACTTTGCACCTCTATCTCCAAAAGCGCTGTGTAGAAAAGATTGAGACATGGCTCATTCTAAAGAACTATCTATGGAGAATAACCCATGTGAATGATGATGTCATAGGTGCCTTCATTATGACGGCATAATTCGAGAAGTACAAAACTTCATCCGATCAGGTTGAAATTTCTGGAACACCATCTAGGGATAAATTGATGGAGAAAAATAATAATAATGTGAAAGCGGGGTTGTATGAAAGCGGGGAGGTGGAGGAAACCGGTCATCACTGCCAGCAGTTGTTGTTGTTATCAGATTATCTCTAATTGGAATTCCAGATGAGGTATTGTCATCATGCTCCATCAGTCCGTTCGTCACATATTTTGACTTTTCCGGCCAAACTGTTGGAGCGATCTGCCTGAAATTTGGCAGCAAGTTTCCGCTCCCGACAGGAACGGGGATTGCAATACTCGTTCTGGTCACGTGACTGGAAGTGGGTCAAAATGGCCGACTTAATAAATTCCTTCAAAAATATTCTTCTCCAGACCCACGAGTCAGAATGATACCAACTTTGGGTTACAACACTAAGCCAGGGTAGGGATGTTAAATTGCGGAGGTCATGCCGATCACATGACCGGAAGTGTACCAAAATGGCCGACTTAGTCAATAATTTGGAAAGTCGCATAAATTCCTCATTCAAAAAATCTTCTTCTCCAGACCCACCAGTCACAATGCTACCAAAGTTGGATTACAATATTAGGCCAGGGCCCAGATAAGTTACATGTCCAGTGCTCCTATTTTTATTATTATAATGAGGTGGACACGAAAGCTCACTGGCGTGATGACATCATTCCGCGCGCCAAGTGGGCGGCGGCCACGCCCGAGGGGTAGGCGTGGCCGCGGGATATACACCGGGCGCGCAGCCCGGAACGCTCCAGTGTTACAGTGGAGCTCTTGAATAAAGACTCTTACAACTTACCGCGTTGTCCGCTTCCTCCTTGCTTACAAGCAGCGCGTGTAACACCGCGCTTCATTGGTGACCTCCGACGTTCTGGTCAGCCGTCACTGACCACCCGAACCCGCCACAGCCATGGCAACCAACGCGGTAGCGATAAAGCTCCCCGAGTTCTGGGAAGCTCAGGCGGAGATCTGGTTCCTGCAGGCCGAAGCCCAGTTCAGGCTTCGAGGCATCACGGCGGACGAGACACGCTACTGCCACATGGTCGCCTCCCTCGGGGCCGGCATGGCCACCCGCGTCGTATCGGTCCTGAGGAACCCACCGGCCGACGACAGGTACGAGGCGATCAAGCGTCTCCTCCTCGCCACGTTCGGCCTCACGGTGGACGCACGGGCCGATCGCCTCTTGGACCTCCCCGAGCTCGGTGACACGCGAGCGTCGGTCCGAATGGACCATATGCTGTCGCTCATGGGTGACGAAACCCCGAACGCTCTATTCCTGGCGTTATTTCGATGCCAGCTGCCGGCACGAGTACGCCTCGCGTTGGCCGGTTCTGCGACAACGGAACCCCGAGCGCTCGCGGCCGAGGCCGACAAGTTCTACGCGGCTTTGGACACGCAGGCGAGTTTCGGTGCGGCCGTAGCGGCTCCTGAACCCGAAACTGCTGCGGGTGCCCACCCCTACTACGCGACGCACCGCGTAACCGCTGAACCTCCTGCGGGTGCCCACCCCTACTCCGAGGGGCGCCTCGTGGCGGCCGCCACACCCCGCCCACCACCACCGCGGAAACCGCGGCCTCCGGCTTCGCCGCAAACCTGGTGCCATTTCCACGCTAGGTTCGGCCACGAGGCCCGGCAATGTCGCCCGCCGTGCTCATTCGGCAGGTCGGGAAACGCCCGGGCCGGCCCTCGGTAGTGGCACTGAGTGCCGGCCGATTAAACAGCCTCCTGTACATAACGGACACCTTATCTGGGCGCCGTTACCTGTGCGACACGGGAGCACAGGTGAGTGTCGTTCCCGCCGGTACGTCCGACAAGCAGACCGCGGGCCGGGGTCCCGCTCTGCTTGCTGCCAACGGTACGCCCATTCGCACATACGGAAAACGCTGCCTTTCTCTGCGGTTCGGAGGGCAGGTTTTCCGATGGTCGTTCGTGACTGCCGACGTGCCTATGGCACTGCTTGGCGCGGACTTCCTTTGTGCGAATGGCCTCTTGGTGGACATAAAGCACAGAAGGCTTGTCCAGGCCGAGACGTTCAGCTCGCTCGCTTGCGCGCTGCCCGCCTCGTTGAGCAGCTCACGGAGCGGCTTGCTGAGCGGTTCGGTTCCAGCCAGGTTCATCTGCATGCTTCCGGCAGCGGACGAATTCACCCGCCTCCTCGCCCGTTTCCCGGCCCTCACGAGGCCCACCTTCTCGGCGGGGACCGTCAAGCACGGGGTGGAACATCACATCCCCACCGCCGGGCCACCGGTCTACGCCCGGGCACGCCGCCTCGAGCCCGCGGTTGCTAAAGCCGAGTTTGCTACGCTGGAGCGGCTCGGCATCGTGCGGCGCTCCGAGAGTGCTTGGGCGTCGCTGCTCCACATCGTGCCCAAGCCCGGCGGGGGATGGCGACCGTGCGGGGACTACCGCCGTCTCAACGACACCACCACCCCCGACCGCTACCCCGTCCCCCATATTCAGGACTTTTCCACCCGCTTGGCGAATATGTCCTTCTCGAAGGTGGACCTCATACGTGGTTACCACCAGGTCCCCGTCAGGCCGGAGGACATCCCGAAGACGGCTGTCATCACGCCGTTCGGTCTTTTCGAATTTCTTCGGATGCCCTTCGGTTTGAAGAATGCGGCTCAGGCGTTCCAGCGCCTCATGGACAGCGTCTTGCGCGCCTTGGATTTCGTCAACGTCTATCTGGATGATATCTTTGTCGCAAGCACGTCCCGCGAAGAGCACCTCCACCATCTCCGCACGCTCTTCGAACGCCTGGGCCAGCACGGCCTGATCGTGAACCCCGCCAAGTGCCGGTTCGGTGTCACTGAAATCGACTTTTTGGGGCACCGCGTCACCAGGCATGGGGCCATCCCCCTACCGGCCAAGGTGGAGGCGGTGAAGGGGTTTCCGCGCCCCCGCACGATCAGGGGGCTCCAGGAGTTCCTGGGCATGGTAAACTTTTACCATCGGTTCCTGCCCCGCATCGCCCAGCTCCTGCGCCCCCTGCACGAGGCCCTCCGAGGGAAGCCGGGCAAAGGTGACGTTACCTGGACCGAGCAGATGGACGCGGCGTTCGTGGGCGCGAAGCTCGCCTTGGCTAACGCCACCATGCTCACGCACCCGGCGCCCGATGCACCGATCGCCCTCACCACCGACGCCTCGGACTACGCGGTGGGCACGGTGCACGAGCAATGGGTGCGTGGAGCTTGGCAACCGCTGGCGTTCTTCAGCCGGCAGCTTCGCCTGCCCGAACGCTGGTACAGTACCTTCGACCGCGAGTTGCTCGGGCTCCACCTGGCAGTCAGGCACTTCCGCCATCTGCTCGAGGGCCGTGCGTTCACGGCCTTCGTCGACCACAAGCCACTGGTGTTCGCGATGGGCAAGGTCGCCGAGCCGTGGTCGGCCCGCAGCAGCGTCACCTCTCGGCCGTGTCCGAATACACGACGGACATCCGGCACGTCGCGGGGAAGGACAACCCGGTGGCGGATTGCCTTTCCCGGTCCGTTGCCCACGCGGTCCACCTCGGCATCGACTATGCCCAGATGGCGGCGGACCAGGCCGCCGACCCCAACGTCCAGGCCTTGCGGACCGCCGTTACAGGCCTCCGCGTCACCGAGGTGCTGTTCAACGGCGCGGGCACGGCCCTCTGGTGCGACGTCTCCCTCGGGCGGCCTCGCCCCATCGTGCCCGCGGGCTGGCAGCGCCAGATTTTCGACACCATCCACGGCCTGTCCCACCCGGGCAGGAGGGCCTCCCATAGGTTGATTGCCGACAAGTTTGTCTGGCATGGCCTCCGGAAGGCTGTCCGCGGCTGGGCCAGGACGTGCCTCGCGTGCCAGCGCGCGAAGGTGCACCGACACACCCAGGCTCCATTGGCCCCGTTTGCGGTGCTGGAACGTCGGTTTGACCACGTTCACGTGGACCTGGTGGGACCTCTGCCCCCCTCGCGGGGTTTCACCCACGTCCTGACCATGATGGACCGCACCACCCGGTGGCCGGAGGCCGTGCCTTTGGCGTCAACGACGGCGGCGGAAGTCGCGCAGGCGTTCATCGCCACCTGGGTCGCCCGGTTCGGCGCCCCCTCGGACATCTCGTCTGACCGCGGCCCCCAGTTCACCTCGGAGCTCTGGGGGGCGGTCACGCGGGGGCTCGGGGTCCAGCTGCACCGCACCACGGCCTACCACCCCCAGGCTAACGGCCTGTGCGAGTGGTTCCACCGCTCGTTGAAGGACGCGCTCCGGGCGACCCTTTGGCGACGGCGGCTGGGTCGACAGGCTCCACTGGGTGCTGCTGGGCCTCCGGACGGCGCCCAAGGACGACCTGCACGCATCCGCGGCGGAGTTGGTCTTCGGACAACCGCTGCGGGTGCCGGGCGAGTTCCTCCCCGACTCCACGGCACCATGGTCTGCGGCGCAGGAGCGCTCCGCGCTGCAGGAGACCGCCCAGAGGTTCGCCCTGGTGCCCACGGCGCACCACGGGCACCCACCTACGCACGTCGCCACGGAGCTTCGCACCGCGGAGTACGTCTTCGTCCGGCACGACGCCCACCGGACACCACTGCGGCCCCCGTACGACGGGCCTTTCCGCGTGCTGGAGACCGGGGTGAAACATTTCACCTTGGACATCGGCGGCACTCCTGACCGTGTCTCCATAGACCGCCTCAAGCCGGCCCACCTCGATGTGGACCACCCACCGCCGGTGGCTCGGCCCCCGCGTCGGGGCCGCCCCCCGGCGGGCGGACCCCCGGCACCACCCGGCCCCGCCTGCACGCCGCTCCTCGAGCCTGCACCCATCCCGGGTGCAGCCGGAGGCATCCCAGCTGGCATCCCTGCACCCCGGACGCCGCCAGTCGCCAGAGGGCGCTTCGGCCGGGTCATCCGTTTGCCCCGCAAACTGGCCCTCCAGGTGCGTGGGAATTCTGGGGGGGCGCATGTGGCGGACACGAAAGCTCACTGGCGTGATGACATCATTCCGCGCGCCAAGTGGGCGGCGGCCATGCCCTAGGGGTAGGCGTGGCCGCGGGATATACACCCGGTGCGCAGCCCGGAATGCTCCAGTGTTACAGTGGAGCTCTTGAATAAAGACTCTTACAACTTACCGCGTTGTCCGCTTCCTCCTTGCTTACAAGCAGCGCGCGTAACACCGCGCTTACACCATGCTTCAATAACTTAAAAAAGAGTCAAATCAAAAAAAGTACTGTATGCAAATTGGTGAAAATTATCTGCATCGGATCTTATTCTGATTATTGAATTGAAAATGTTCGGTATTCAAAATATAGAGCTCGATGATACAAATGTTTCCTTTGATTGTTGGAAATATCAACTTGTTAATTAAGAAAAATTGGTTCTACAATGAAACGTGCAAAGATATAGAAATTTGTTCCTATTAATTGTCCATTTCACCATACTACTCAGTGGTGTCCATACACAGTGCCCATTCGATATGATACACAGTGTACATTCCATATCATACACGGTGTACATTCCATATCATACACGGTGTACATTCCATATCATACACGGTGTACATTCCATATCATACACGGTGTACATTCGATATCACACACGGTATCCATCCAATATCATACACGGTACGGTGTCCATTCGATATGATACACGGTGTCCATTCAATATGATACATGGTGTACATTCAATATCACACACGGTGTACATTCGATATCATACACGGTGTACATTCGATATCACACACGGTGTACATTCGATATGATACACAGTGTACACTCGATATGATACACAGTGTACATTCCATATCATACACGGTGTCCATTCCATATCATACACGGTGTCCATTCGATATCATACACGGTGTCCATTCCATATCATACACGGTGTACATTCGATATCATACACGGTGTACATTCGATATCATACACGGTGTCCATTCCATATCATACACGGTGTACATTCGATATCATACACGGTGTCCATTCCATATCATACACGGTGTCCATTCCATATCATACACGGTGTCCATTCCATATCATACACGGTGTACATTCGATATCATACACGGTGTACATTCGATATCACACACGGTGTACATTCGATATGATACACAGTGTACACTCGATATGATACACAGTGTACATTCCATATCATACACGGTGTCCATTCCATATCATACACGGTGTACATTCGATATCATACACAGTGTACATTCCATATCATACACGGTGTTCATTCTATATCACACACGGTATCCATTCAATATCATACACGGTACGGTGTCCATTCGATATGATACACGGTATCCATTCCATATCATACACGGTGTACATTCGATATGATACATGGTGTTCATTCGATATCATACATGGTATCCATTCCATATCATACATGGTGTACATTCCATATCATACACGGTGTACATTCGATATCATACACGGTATCCATTCCATATCATACATGGTGTTCATTCCATATCATACATGGTGTCCATTCCATATCATACACGGTGTACATTCGATATACACGGTATCCATTCCATATCATACACCGTATCCATTCCATATCATACACGGTATCCATTCCATATCATACATGGTGTACATTCCATATCATACACGGTATCCTTTCCATATCATACACGGTGTACATTCGATATCATACACGGTATCCATTCCATATCATACACGGTATCCATTCCATATCATACACGGTGTACATTCGATATCATACACGGTGTACATTCGATATCATACACGGTATCCATTCCATATCATACACGGTGTACATTCCATATCATACACGGTGTACATTCCATATCATACATGGTGTACATTCCATATCATACACGGTGTACATTCGATATCATACACGGTATCCATTCCATATCATACATGGTGTTCATTCCATATCATACATGGTGTCCATTCCATATCATACACGGTGTACATTCGATATACACGGTATCCATTCCATATCATACACCGTATCCATTCCATATCATACACGGTATCCATTCCATATCATACATGGTGTACATTCCATATCATACACGGTATCCATTCCATATCATACACGGTGTACATTCGATATCATACACGGTATCAATTCCATATCATACACGGTATCCATTCCATATCATACACGGTGTACATTCGATATCATACACGGTGTACATTCGATATCATACACGGTATCCATTCCATATCATACACGGTATCCATTCCATATCATACACGGTGTACATTCGATATCACACACGGTGTACATTCGATATCATACACGGTATCCATTCCATATCATACACGGTATCCATTCCATATCATACACGGTGTACATTCGATATCATACACGGTATCCATTCGATATCATACACGGTATCCATTCCATATCATACACGGTATCCATTCCATATCATACACGGTATCCATTCCATATAATACATGGTGTACATTCCATATCATACACGGTGTACATTCGATATCATACACGGTATCCATTCCATATCATACACGGTATCCATTCCATATCATACACGGTATCCATTCCATATCATACACGGTATCCATTCCATATCATACACGGTATCCATTCCATATCATACACGGTATCCATTCCATATCATACATGGTGTACATTCCATATCATACACGGTGTACATTCGATATCATACACGGTATCCATTCCATATCATACATGGTGTTCATTCCATATCATACATGGTGTTCATTCCATATCATACATGGTGTTCATTCCATACCATACATGGTGTACATTCGCTATCACACACCGTATCCATTCAATATCATACACGTGTCCATTCGATAGGCTAGCTTCTCCCAGTATGTGATTGCCCCTTGTGACCTTTTCCTACGTTTTTACAAATTGCAACAAGGCCATGTAATAAAACTCACACTTGTTATAGTAACAACTTGCCATTAAACAACAATTACCGACAGAAGCCGAACATTCCCGAACAAGGCTAAACTCCGCCTCCAAGGGATCGTAACCGACAGGCCACCCCCCAAGCTTCATCATTGGTCAAGCCCTACCATGGGGCAATTCAGTTGAACTCAGCGGTTGGTCGGCGTAACGTCAGTGTGACGTCAGAGCAGGGAAGCTTCGGGAGGAAGAAGAATCTCTCTCTCTCTGGCTCGGTTTTGGACAAGGAGGTAGAGCCTTGGGAGGATTGTGTGGTCCTGGAGCTTGGAGTTTGGGCGCACCTTTGAAGAGAATGGGGAGCTCTTGGCTACGTGGGCAGCATTGTGAGGTGTTGTTTTGGCTGTGGTGCTTTTCGGAGGTGAAGGAGGCCATCCTATCTGCTTGCCTTATGCCAGTGGCTGAGACGGACGTGGCGCCGCCTCCATCCTGGGTGTTTCCCGCCTGTGGGGCTTCGGGTTCTACGACCACCGAGCTCCTGAAAGTCCTCGTTGTGCACCAAAGCTGAGTGCCGGCCAACTTAAAACAATTAATTTTATCATTCCCCTGTTGTGTATCGTGGTACCGGGGTTCCCCCCATCCAGGGTCTGGATCGTCCCCACATCGGAGGGAGTGGGGATAGTAGTACTGGGGTTTCCAAATTTATAGTGATTGGTGTCGAGGAATGCAAAAACAGCGCGTTGTCAAATTTAAGGGAATTTTTTTTCTGAGGAGATAAAGTGGCTCTAATTGCGCGCGGAGAAAGCTGCGCTGCATGTACATAATGGCGGATGTGCACGAAATGGCGGAGCGGCTAGAAGGGACCGAGGTGGAAGGAAGCGAGCCTCAGGTAGATTTTTATGAGGTTAGGGTTGGAACCTCCCCCGTTCCTGAGCGATCGAACGAGGAAGCAGGTGCGATGACTGTCCAGGTCATGCGTCAATTATTAATGGAACAAATGAAGGGAATGATGGAACAAACGAATGAATTGAAGGGACAAATTAATAAAAATAGGGAACAGATGGGGGAAATGAGTGAACCTTATCAATAGATAAGGAGGTTAAAATAGATGCCCGAATTACAAAAAATAAAAGCTGAAACAAAAGAAATAAAAGCCCAAAGAGAACAAATGAATGAAATAAAGGATGAAATGGAGCATTAATTGGGGGCAACAAATAAAATAATTGGCAAAATAGATAATGACCTGGAGGGATATCGCACCTGTGTGGATGCCAGAATGCAACAACAGGTAGAGGAATGGGGAATTTGGAAACACCAGGGTGGTGGTTTGGCGGAGGAGGTGAAATAATTGGAGGCCCGTGTAACAGAACAAGAGTGGGTGTTAATTGATAGAGGCCTGTGGGGGCAACAATTGCCAAGGGGAAGGATGGATAAAATGTTACAGGAGCGGCCAAGCACCTGGGACAATACCATCAAGGGGGAGGTTTCTCGAGTCCAACAGAGTCTGCAAGACAAGGTGAGTCGGTCTATTAAGCATCTCCGGGATGAGATTTAGGTGACCCAGGGGACCCTCACAACGAGCCACATTCAGGCACAGGAGGTTCCAAAATTGAGTACCCAGCTGGGGGGGTGTTTTGGCCCCAAGCTGGATTCAGATAGGGGGAGTCGGGGAGTAGAGCCTCGGGAAAGGCGATCCCCATAGTGAATTTGGTTGGACACGTGAGGCCAAATTTTTTTAAACTAAATTTCAAATTAAACTCAAATGTAATGGGAATTTAATTTGGCACAGCCTTGGAGGGAGTTGGTTCCTGGGCTGCTGCTGAATTGGGACCAGGGGAAGTCATTTGGGTCAGCCTCTTGGGAAATTGCCCCCCTTGGAAATTGGATTGTGCCAGGCAGCTGGAGAGCTGCATTGGCGAGTTTTGGACGTGGGGTCCGACCCCGGGTATGGTGGCATGAATTGGGCCCCATGGTGAGTCTGGTGGAGTGTGGCGTCTCTGGTCCATCGAGGCGCCGCCCGAGCGGGTGTCTCGGGCTGGCAGGGTCGGCAGATGCTGGATGGGGTTGAGACCACCGGGGGTCTGAGGTGGTCTCTCACGGGCACCTACCATTGTGCATCATGAGGACCACTAGGGGGAGGTGTTGTGGGCCATGCTTTGGTGGCGGCCAATAAGGGCCCGATGTGGTGACCGCCCGGGCATGTGGCCTGGCAGCCTCTCCCTGAAACTCTGGGACAGCCGGCATGTGGTGACCTGCCATGCTGTGATGGTCTATGGACGCGGGTCGAACCGCATGGACAGAAATAGATACAGCCCACTGGACAACCATTGGAATCTGTGGAACATGATGGTGTGATCATGAACTTCCACAGATGCTCAACTGTGATTTATGGGCTCTTGGTTTGGGAAAAGAGCCCTGGGATTGATTGGCATATAAGTTGGCAGATAAATTGGGGAACTAGAACAAGCTGAGCATACGGGACATGCTCGGATGTCAAGTGTTTAGGAAAAGCACCTTTCTTTGGTGAAAATAGTGAATTGTGGATAAATTGGCACGGATAGTTTTAGGGTTAGATGCAAAATTGAGGGGGAATTTTGTGAAGCCGTGGTGGACACTGGGGACAGTGACACCATTATTAATCCAATTGTGCTGGACTAAGGTGTTGGAGGCTGGGACAAAATTGATAGGTTAGCAGGACACAGCCTTCAACTGGCTACGGGGGTGACGGCTTCCAAGTGGAAGCAGGGTGATATTCGACAACCATGATATTTTCTACCCCCATTAATATTCCTCTCCGGAATCCCCTAATGATCGTCGGTGTGGTGTAAAGTTCAGTTTAAAAAGTTGACTTAATATAACCTTCTATCTCCCCTAACCTGGATCAACTCATAACGATCCATCCCAAGTCTTTTCCTCATCTGTGGCGATTTCAACTGCTCCAATACCAGCTGCCTGCATCTTAGCTCTACAACAACCAACCATGGCATTGCAGCTAAGGCCTACTATGACTTGTGAGCCTGACAAGATATGTAATCATTCCATCCTGGATCTCTGCAACTGGTTTGCCCTGCCAAGTGTTCATGGAAATGACGAATTCAACCTCTCCTATTCCTCATCTGCCCTTGGCTCCTCAGAGCACTTTCTCATCAAAGCTCTGTCTCTGGTGGTTGTTAGACAGCAAGCTGAATGCTTCTGAATCAACCTTTCACACAGGCCATATGGCAGCGACTGCAAAGTGCCCTCTCTCCAAAGGATTGGGCTGCAATCTCTACTGTATCTGATATTTATTTTGCCCATGGGAATAGATTCACAAAGGCCTACTCTTTCTCTCATTCACCAATTTATCCCATCTGTCTGCAGTGATCCTATCCATTCTCTCTGCCATGGTACACTGAATCCTGCAGTGAGGTAGTTGCAGTCAAATCAGCTTGCTTTGTCACCATGAAAAGGTAACCTAACTGATGTCCATTTGAAGTCACTGTTTACAGCACAGACCAAGTGTATGTCTATTATGAGGATCATCTTGGGATCATGAGGATCTACAATATAAAGATCATCTTGCTCATCTTAAAGCTGAACTCTGAAACCAGTCTTCTTCCTCAATGTCATGGCGGCACCATACCAAGTCTGACTCTGGTCTGTGCCCCCATCCATCATCTCACACACCTCAAAAAGCCTCACCTCCCTCTGTTTGAGACGAGGCAGAATGCCTCAACTGTTTGCCTCCACATCTCATATACCCAACTGATCGTGCTCAATCCCAGTTTTACCCCTACTCCCCACTGATTTCTTTCTCTACCATCTACCCAAGGGACAAGGTACAGAAAGTTCTGTCCAGCCTAGACTCTTCATCGGTAGTGGGCCCAGATGGCATCGGCCCATGTTCTCCGATCTTACTCTATCTGCTCTCTTCAGCCATTCCTTTACGTTTCTCTTCGGCGATCACCCGTAGATGAGTATGATCGTTTTCCAGTTCACGAGTTGTGGGTCCGCAGGTGGCTAAAGAGGCCGATCTTCGAGCCGCAAATCCTTTTGCAGTCAGACCGTAAATGGCTTTAGCGGTCTCGCTGAAAATATAATGTCCACTGTACCTCGGGATGGTCTAAACCCACACTGGGACTCTGAAGTATCTCCTCTGAGATGGGGAGGAGACGATTGGTGAGGATCATAGCAACGATTTTACCCGCGGTAGCCAGTAGAGAGATGCCACGATAATTACCACAGTCCACCATGTCACCTTTTTTGAAAATAGTGATGATCAGGGCATCTCTGAAGTCAGCAGGTACAGTAACTCCTCTTTTTGCCAAATTTTGGTTATTAGCAGGTGCAACTGTTGAGTGAGTAGAGGCCCACCTTGTTTGAAGACCTCAGCAGGGATTCCATCAGGTCCGGCTGCTTTGTTGTTCTTCATCTGCTTGATAGCTTTGAGCAGTTCATCCAGAGTGGGGTCAGCTGCCGTCTCGTCCCTGGGTGGTTGTTGAGGGAGCTGGTCAAGCACACTATCAGCTACATTCGAGTTGTGGTTTAGCAGGTCATGGCATGGAAGTGCTCTTTCCAGCGATAAGTTATCGATTTGTTGCCTTTAGAAATCTTTCTCCATCCTTTCAGCGCAGCGGATTCAATTCGTGTTTTGTCGGACCGTAAATGGCTTTAGTTGCGCAGAAGAAGGCTCTAGTGTTTTGAGTGTCTGCCAGGTGTTGGATTTCATGTGCTTTCATGATCCACCATTCATTCTTGAGAGCTCTGGTCCTTCGTTGGACTTCCGCTTTTGCCTTGGCGTGTTCCTCTTTTTTCTTTGAGCAGTTGATGTCATTCTGCCATGCTCGAAAAGCCTTCCTCTTTACATTGATAAGATGTTCGATCTCAGCATCATTCTCATCGAACCAGTCCTGACGTTTTCTTTTCTGGTAGCCGATTGTTTCTTTACAAGCATCCAGAATGGCATTTTAAAACTTCATCCAATGTTCGTCGACGCCTTCGGGATGTTCAGTTTAAAGTGCTTTCAGAAAGTATTCACACCCCTTGACTTTTTTCACATTTTGTTGCGTTACAGTCTGAATTTAAAATGGGTCAAATTGAGATTTTTTTTGTCACTGATCAACTGATAAGACCCCATAACGTCAAAGTGGAATTTTTAAATAGAAATTTTTAGAAAATGATTAAAAATTAATAGCTGAATGTCTTGATTCAATAAGTATTCAAACCCTTTCGTATGACTCTCCATCTCAGGTCTCAGGTGCATCCAATTTCTTTTGTTCATCCTTGAGATGTCTCCACAACTTGATTGGAGTCCACCTGTGGTCAATTCAATTGATTGGACATGATTTAGAAAGAAACACACCTTTTACACACCATTTAGAAACACACCATTTAGAAAGAAACACACCTATAAGGTCCCATAGTTGACAGTGCATGTCAGAGCAGAAACTCTACCATGAAGTCCAAGGAACTGTTCGTAGAACTCCGAGATAGAATTGTGAGGAGGCATAGATCTGGGGAAGGGTATAAAACAATTTCGAGAGTATTGAAAGTTCCCAAGAGCACAGTGAGCTCCATCATTAGGAAATGGAAAGCATATGAACTACCCAGACTCTTCCTCGAGCTGGCCGTGCAAACCAATTGGGCAAGAAGGACCTTGGTCAGGGAGGTGACCAAGAACCCAATGACCACTCTGACAGAACTACAGAGTTTCTTGCCTGAGATGGGAGAACCTGCTGGAAGACAACAGTCCCTGCAGCACTTTACAAATCTCAGCTTTATGGGAGAGAAGCCAGACGTAAGCCACTCCTAAGGCACATGACAGCACGTCTGAAGTTTGCAAAAAGGCACGTGAGAGACTGGTTGTGAGGCAAAATATTTTGTGGTATGATGAGTAGAAAATGGAACACTTTGGCCTGAATGCAAAGCACTATGTTTGGTGGAAACCAAGCATAGCTCATCACCTATCTAACGCAATCCCTCCCATGAAGCATGGTGGCGGCAGCATCATGCTATGGGAATGCTTTCCAGCAGCAGAGACTGGGACACTTGTAAGGATAGAGGGAACAATGAATGAAGCCAAATATGGGCAAATCCTTGAAGAGAACCTATTTCAGAATGCAAACGACCTTAGACTGTGGCGAAGATTTACGTTCCAGCAAGACAATGCCCCCAAGCATCGAGCCAAAGCAACACTGGAATGGCTTCAGAACAAGAACGTGAAAGTCCTTGAGTGGCCAAGACAAAGCCCAGACTTGAATCCCATTGAGAATCTCTGGAAAGACTTGAAAATTGCTGTTCACCATCACTCCCCATCCAACTTGACAGAGCTTGAGCAAATCTGCAAGGAAGAATGGGAGAAACTCTCCAAATCCAGATGTGCAAAGCTGATACAGACATACCAAAAAAGACTCAGAGCTGTAATTGTTGCCAAGGGCTCTTCTACGAAGTATTGACTCAGGGGGCTGAATACTTATGTAAATTAGATATTTCTGTATTTCATTTTCAATGAGTTTGTAAAAATCTCTAAAAACATACTTTCTGTTTGGGTTATTTTATGTAGATTGGTGGAAAAAAAATAATCTCAATTTCATCCATTTTAAATTCAGGCTGTAACACAACAAAATATGAAATAAGTCAAGGGGTGTGAATACTTTGTGAAGGCACTGCATCCAGAAGTCAGAAAACACTCCCAGTTATAAGAAGGGTGCAAAAAGATTCCTCTGAAATGCATGCTTGTGCCACTAACCCTAAGAGATGCTTCCAGTTAAATATGCAAAGTAATGCAATCCATCATAGAGGCCGCAGTAAACGTCTATCCCCTTTTCAAACAGCCTGTTGTCTGGCCATTGTTTGGCTTTCCATCTGGTCACTCGACGATGGACATGCTGCTTTTCTCCGAGCAGTAAATTGTCAGAGGCACAATGCCAAACAAGAGGTTTGAACCTCCGATTCGGGCTTGCTACACTTGTTGGTCGGATCTAAAGCGGATCCTTCCACCTGAATCAAAGTTAAGTTTTCTGAACCGGATATGGCGTGTTTCCTGTTATACTTTCGTCCCTGTGTGCTGTTTGTATTTTCAGACATTTTCCATGATACCTTGTCGATAGCTGTTTAATTCATTTTTTTTCATGCAGCCTTGGGCCTTCTCGGATAGCCGGTCCTAATCTTCTCGGCTTGTCCTCCTATTTCTCTTTTCATTTTCCCAAAATTTTGACTTTCTACCTTCAACGTATTAAAGCTGTCTTCAAAAGTTGTTCTTCTCATTGTTGTCTATTTTTTATCTTTTTCTTTCTAGCAGCGGGGGAGTTGTAGTCAAGAGCTGTTATGTATGTTAGGCTTGACCTCTTGGAATGATGGGACCTTCCCTCCCCACACCACCACCGCACTCTCACCCCATTCCTCCCCCCAACATCCCAAAAATGCATCAGGTCTGGGGTTCTGATGTGATGCCTTGCCCCAAAAATCACGTCCAATGACACTACAAAACAACCAGTTTTCCGGCACCACGGAAGAGATCTGAACGAATGAACAACCGGAAGGCAACTGCTATCACTCACAATCCCTTCTGTCCTGTCAAGAGATGATGAACCACCCAGCAAGACCACCCGTTCAAGTTCCGGTTGTCCTTCATACACCAAGAGAAGTTAGTGTTCTTAGTTCTTAGATGCTGCCTTTCTGCAGCAAGAAGAGGAAGAGGAATTCACAGAACAATGAAGGCTTCCGTCAATGTATGAACAAAGATGGAAGCAAGTCAATCTTTCTTGCTGCAAGGAATAGCGTTATGCTAGCTTCCTTGCACTTAGGGAAAATCTAATTGTTGAGGAGGCCAAGTACCACAACACTAGTCGGCGTGACTATGCAAGGCAGGAAGTGAAGGAGGAAGAGCAAAAGTCCAATCGGAAAAAGCATGATGAAGCTTTCCAAAACAGTTGATGTTCCTTGAGAATGAAGTCATCAAAAACCAAGCTCCCATGATGGTGACAGTAACATAAAACTTGTAGAAAGAAGAGTTTCTTCCTGTCGGAGGAATACAGGATGACATCAATAAGTACATTGTACAAAATCTCACGTGGAAAGTGAAGGAATGATTTAAGGACATCCTCATTGACAAACCAGCGAACAAATACAGAAACTTTGTCTTCCGCTCTTCAATGTCCTCTACCAATGTGATTTATATGCTCAACGGATCCAATGACGAGGCTGAAGAAATCAGATGGGCCGCCATGGCATTGCACACAGAAACTGTTACAATGCCCCCAATCAAAGACCCCGTCACCCGCTTCAGTTCACACCCTGAAGGAGATCGGCCCAAATATCCACCACCTGGATCTCCTGGTATCCCAAACCAGGTGGCTTGCAACCGGGAAGCAGGGTTGCGTCACTCCAGGGATGTGGTCGAGAGAAAAACACTGGCCATTGCATCGGATGTTGTGTTTGACTGTATCGGAGGAGCGGTTCATCTTTGGAAGCATCAAGCACTTGGGCTAGGGCTGGGTCAGATAATGGAGTGAAGAGTCAATGAATGTAAAAATTGCCGAGTTCATTATTTTGAGTTAAAACAAAAAAGGTTATACAGAAAAAAGATTGCTATAAGGTGTGGGTGACCTCTGGGGGTGGTCAATGTTGTCGTCGAATCCCGGACAGTTCTCTTAAACAGGCAGCAGGGAGCCAGCCGATAGATCTCCAAAAAGTGACCCAGAGATCCCCCACATCCAAGATGGTGTACCCCGGCCTTCGGGAAGCCAAAGCCACGAGAGAAAGGGAAAGAGAGAGAGAGAGGGAGTGGGCCGGTGCATGGTGACCGAGTGGTGCTCTGACCGTGGCTGTGCTGTCCCAATGAATCCGGGCAGCAAAGAAGAGTCGGGATGATGTGGCTCCCGGCATGCATTGGCGGCTACAACCATCGAGAAGAGGCATCCCCGATAGTTGCCCTTTGGGGGCTGCTCATGGTGGGATAGGGGTGGGGTATGGCCAAACCCAAGCCTAAAATTCATGGCATTAGACATTCCATTCCCAAAAAACCACAAGGGAACATTTATTACTGTCTTTATCCTTGGCATAATCCCATTGAATAAAAGCCACTTTTTGCCCACTTCGAGGAATGATTCTGGGAGAAAGACTGAACCCCAGATGTGGCAGCATTGCATTTTTGGGACGTCTGGGGTGTGGAGGCGGTGGGGAGTGGGAGGAGGATAGTCCCATCGGTCCAAGAGGTCAAACGTTTTCGCATTATTAACATAAATACCGGCTCTGGCCCTCTGGTTGCGTCACTGGATTGCTGTGACATGGCCCTCCCATATCAAATCAAATGCCATTCCATCCCAACACCTGTTCTTGACAGGTATATCCATTAGTTAATTATAATCTAC
The DNA here is from genome assembly GCF_964187855.1 of Myxine glutinosa. Classification (NCBI taxonomy): domain Eukaryota; kingdom Metazoa; phylum Chordata; class Myxini; order Myxiniformes; family Myxinidae; genus Myxine; species Myxine glutinosa. Next base: position 26,075,733 of record NC_136263.1, on the reverse strand, counting down.
TAGCAACGGTACCCTTCAATTGGGAGGCCCAAATGAAAAGGCAAAATATCAGAAATTGAAGGCTTTTTTTTATTTTAAACGATTTATATAAACATCCGTTAAATCATATCACACACAAATCATCAAAATCGAAACTGTATTTGTAGAATTTCAATAAAAGCCACATCACTGTTCATATCGGTAAATATCATTCCATTGTGTTTGGAAAAACTGGAAAATTGGAAAATTGGAAAAATTGGAAAAACAATACAGCTTATTTTACTCCAGGGGGTCCCAGGATTACCCACCCAAAATTTCGTTGCGATCGGTTTAGCCGTTTTTGCGGTACCTGGGGACAGACAGGCAGACAGACAGACAGACATTTGGTGAAATATAGTAAGATATACAATGGAGCAAGTCTTTGTGATTATGTATGCATGCATGTATGTATGTATGTATGTATGTATATATGTACGTATGTATGTATGTCCGCTCTTCACCCACTGGTTGGACAACTGTCCTGACTCCACCCACAATTGCAACCTGAATTACTTAATCTGAGGTACCCAGATGACCCAAAAGTCTCCCCCTTACCCCCCAAGGACCCAAAAGACCCCAAGGACCCAAAAGACTCCTAGGACCCAAAAGACCCAGAGGAAACAAAAGATCCCAAGGACCCAAAAGACCCCGGGGACCCTTAAAGACCCCGAAGACCAAAAAGACCCAGATGAACAAAAAGACCCTGAAGACCAAAATGATTCCAAAGACCCAAAATACCCCAAAGATTCTTAAAGACACAGAAGACCCAAGAGAATGAAAATACCCTGAAGACCCAAAAGACCCAGAGGACCTGAAAGACCCTGAAGATCCAAAATACTCCAAAGACCCTTAAAGACCCAAAATACCCCAAAGATCCTTGAAGACCCAAAAGATCAAAAGACCCAATGGACCCCAAAGACCCAAAATACCATGAAGACCCAAAATACCCCGAAGTCAAAAGAGACCCCAAAGACAGAAAAGTCCCAAAGACAGAAAAGACCCCAAATACACAAAAACCCCAAAGTTCCTGAAAGACCCAAAACACCAGGAGAATGAAAAGACCCCAAAAACCATGAAGACCAAAAAGACCCTTAAAGGGGAACCCAAATTAATTTTTTTTTCTTCTGAAAACCATTGACAATCATTAATCACGGTCTAATTTGAAGGGGATTTTTTTTACATTTGCCAATCATAAAGTGCTGAAAAAGCCCTGGTCTTTCGATTTTCGAGTTTGCCAGTCACAGTTTGCCAATCACATCGCTCCTGGAGTCTGTGTCCTTTTCTCCTGACAAGGTGGAGAAGTTTCTGTCATCCCTTGACTCTGATTTTGCAACTGGACCTGACGGCATCAGCCCACGGGTCCTAAAATCCTGCTCTGCCGCTCTTTCACTCCCTCTCTCTGTCCTCTTCACCCTCTCTTTTGCACAAGGTTATCTGCCATCAGCTTGGAAATCAGCCAACATCACCGCTTTACACAAAAAGGTGCAAAACCAGATCCTTGCAACTACAGACCAATCAGCCTTCTCCCAATTTATCAGCAAAGTCATGGAATCCATCATTGCTTCGGATACCAAATCTTTCCTCTTCTCCAATGGCTTGATCTCTGACCATTAATTTGGTTTCAGACCAGGTCACTCGACTCTGGACATGCTGCTTCTGCTGTCTCAACAATGGATGGAGGTCCTCAATGCCAAACAGGAAATTAGAGCTGTCTCCCTTAACATATCACGTGCCTTCGATACCGTCTGGCACCCCGCTCTGCTCACCAAACTCTCCTCCGATGGTATACATGGAAATCTCCACGCATGGCTTGCGGACTTCCTCTCTAGTCGTAGTCAACGTGTGGCCCTGAATGGGTTTCTCTCATCTCCCTTCCTGTTCAGGCTGGAGTTCCCCAAGGCAGTGTTCTGGGCCCTGTGCTTTTTCGGGTCTTCATCAATGATCTCTCTGACTCTTTTGAAAATCTTCTCCACCTCTTTGCTGATGACTCCACTCTCTGCCACTCCATCCCTCATCCCTCAGATTGGCAGTCTGCAGCCTCCGCACTCTCTGCAGACCTGGACAAAATCACAGACTTGTCAAACAAGTGGAACATGTCTTTCAATCCTGACAAATCTCACACTCTTACTATGTCTCTCTGAAAAGACTGACTGGACAACCCTCCCATCTACTTTCTGAACAATCCTCTCCAAGAAGTTCTGTCACTCAAGCTTTTGGGTCTCACTATCTGCCATGATCTTTCCTGGGAAAACCACATTTCCAATCTGGCCTCCAAAGCCAGTCGCCGACTGGGCATCCTCCGTCGTGTGAAGTCCTTCCTTGGCACACATGAGCTCCTCACCACATACAAGGCTTTCATCCGCAGCTCAATGGAATACTGTTCTCCTCTCTGGGCTGGTGCTCCTGCTTCACACCTAGCTCGGCTTCACGCTGTTGAAACCAAAGCATTCAGAATCATTGGAATCTCCCACGATGAAGCTAACTCCGAGGGCCTTTCACTTACTCACCACAGGCAGGTTGGTGGTCTTTCTGTCTTCTACAGACTCCTCTCCGGCCTTGCTCCCCCAGCTCTCTCTGGGTTCTGTCCCCCAAATATTCCTACAGGTCGCACAAGATCTGCCTGCGACCCTCTTATGGTTAAACTGCCAAAATCAAGATTCTCTGCTCACTTTCACTCCTTCATTCCTCTTTTCTCCCGCCTCTGGAACAAACTCCCTCACTCTCTTCAATCTCACTCCTCCCTCCAGGTCTTTAAAACAGCTGCTCACCACCATCTCTTATCTTCCCCCAACCAAAACCTTGATCTTTTCTATCCCCACTAATTTCACCCCAGATCCACTTTTTTGAAATACCAACTTCTTTCGTGGAAGTCTTTGTGTTTTGTACTTCTCCCACCCTCCCCCTTCCCACGCCTCCTCCCCCCAAGCCCTCTCCCTCCCACATATCTCCCGATGTCCCTGCTCTCAAATGTTGTGTTTGTGCTTCCCCTTCTCTCCCCATCTTGTCTACCGCTACCCTTATTATATTGTTGCGGATATGGGATTTGGCCTCCATCCATATCCGCTTGTAAATATTCCCCTATTTCCCCAATACTCCCCAACTATCCCCAATCCCCCATTCCCTAGTCCCATTGTCTGTAAACAACACTGTAGCCCCGACCTTCCCCTTTTCCCCCCATTAAATGTCGTGCCCAGGTTCACCGCATCTCACGTAGACAACTATAGGACATCTTGCTAGTTATTCTTAGTCTATGTCAGTTAAGGACTCGTTTCCATTAATTCTGACTCTTCGTTGCACCAGAATGTGATTGTATGGTACCAGTAGTAAGTTTAGGACCTCCCAATACCTCCCCGCATCTCTTCCCCATGAAACAACAACACCAACAACAACAACAGCGGCGCGGGGAGTGCGCGTCCTCACTCCGGCTTGGTTAGCCGCCATTGACCATGTGCTCCGACGGGGTTACCACTCAGGGGCTGACTGTCAGCTCCTCGTCAAGGGCGGAGCCCGGTAACCCCCCGCACCCAATAAGAAGCGGCGGACCGATTCCATCTGGGGCGGAGCTAACGAGCCGAGGGCGTGTCACTCCCCGCTGGATATGGGCAGGAAGACGGAGGTGACGTCAGATGCGCCTCAGCTACGAAGGAGAACGGACGCCACCTCCAGCGCGACGATACCTACCCGCATCTTTGGACCGGACCGAGTCGATTCTGCCCCTGAGCCAAGGTGCACCTTGAGCCATCGACTACCTGCCCCTCCTTGCCATCAATCCCTGTGTGAGTCAGTCTTGTCCCGTTTGTCTGTGGTCTGTCAGGAATAAGATAAGACCGTGTATAAGTGCCCACCTTTCTGTGCTGTACCTCTTGTTCCGTGTAATCTAAACGTTCTGCATATCCCATATTATATCCTCCTCCGGAGGTCTTGAGAACTGTACCCCTGGTGTCGTGTCATTTAACCCAGCCGTTGTGTCCTTTCCTTCATTGATCTAGCGTAGCGCGATTCGGCCAACGTTCGAGTATAATCGGGTAACTTGTGCGAACACGGCGGCCATTCTGCTCGGCCCAGCATAACATCTTAATAAGTCGTGTCCGTAACAATATGTTTTTTGTGTCTGTTTGATTTTTTGTGTGATAAATGTTAGCTCTTTCACGAGCCTCGATCCTTTATACAAAAAAAATAATAATAAAAAATAATAATTGTGAACTCACCGTGATCCTGCCAGCAGAGAAACATTGCGACCTCGGATTCCGATACTGATTGGGGATGATGAGGGGGGTGGGGGTGGTTGGAATTGTCATAAGTATTGTTAGCTAGGGTGATGGTTGATGGGGAATTGTGAAGAGACACGGTGGAAAGGGTGGGGGGTGGTGGTCGTGGGTATTGTTGGCGGGGGTGATGGTTGATGGGGGATTGTGAGATGGAGTGGAGTGAGGGGTGTAGGGTGGTCACGGGTATTGTTAGCGAGGGTGATGGTTGATGGGGAATGTGAGAGGACGGTGGAAAGGGTGGGGGGTGGTGGTCATGGTTATTGTTAGCTAGGGTGACGGTTGATGGGGGATTATGAGGGAATGGGAGAGGGGGGGATTGGGTGGTCGTGGATATTGTTAGCTCGGTGATGGTTGATGGGGAATTGTGAGGGAATGGGGGAGGGGGTGGGGGGTGGGGTGGTCGTGGGTATTGTTAGCTAGGGTGACGGTTGATGGGGTTTTTTGAGGGGGTGGGGAAGGGGGGTGGTCATGGGTATTGTTAGCTAGGGTGACGGTTGATGGGGCTTTGTGAGAGGATGGGGGAGGGGGGTCGTCATGAGTATTGTTAGCTAGGGTGATGGTTGATGGGGGTGGTCATGGTTATTGTTAGCTCGGTGACGGTTGATGGGGCATTGTGAGGGGATGGGGGAGGGGGGGGGGGGTTGGGGTGGTCATGGGTATTGTTAGCTCGGCGATGGTTGATGGGGAATTATGTGAGGGGATAGGGGAGGGGGGTTGGGGTGATCATGGGTATTGTTAGCTCGGTGACGGTTGATGGGGGATTGCGAGGGGATGTGGGAGGAGGGGGGGGGGTTGGGGTGGTCATGGGTATTGTTAGCTCGGCCGATGGTTGATGGGGAATTATGAGGGGATAGGGGAGGGGGTTGGGGTGGTTATGGGTATTGTTAGCTAGGGTGATGGTTGATGGGGCATTGTGAAGGGATGGGGGATGGGGGTGGTCATGGGTATTGTTAGCTCGGTGACGGTTGATGGGGGATTGTGAGGGGATGGGGGAGGAGGGGGGGGGGTTGGGGTGGTCATGGGTATTGTTAGCTCGGCGATGGTTGATGGGGAATTATGAGGGGATAGGGGAGGGGGTTGGGGTGATCGTGGGTATTGTTAGCTAGGGTGATGGTTGATGGGGCATTCTGAGGGGTTGGGGGAGTGGGATGCATCCTTGGGTATTGTTAACTTGGTGATGGTTGGTGGGGAATTGTGAGGGGATTGTAAAAAGGAGGAGGGGGGGGGGGGGCTCTGGGTTTGGGTTAGTCTTGAGGTAATTCTCATGCCACTGCCAGATTGTTTGATTATTATCAGTAGGAAAACGACCCTGTAGTTTAGCAGTACTTTGTCTCTGAATTTGTCCCGATTGTGCATGCACAGAGTGAGATTTAAAAAAAAAAACTCTTTCTGTGTGGTAATCCAACAAAATTGCAAATCATTCCAAGCAGGAAACTTGCTGTTTTTGAGGACATCATAACGGACACAAACAACAGGCACAAATAACTCATATATAACATGCTAAATAAGGTGGTGTAAAAGACGCTGCATGATGGCGGTAAACTTCTAAAAAAAAAAAAATTACTATAACTTTTTAAATCATCATTTTCTTTCAATTTAATTAAATACTTAAACACTAGAATACAAAACTGCATTTTTGACATTTTCTAAACCCTTCCGTTTCGCAGTACTTGTTGAAAATATTACGGCATTTTACGTTATCACAACCAATCAAATTTGCCGCTCGCAGACCACGTCCATGCCCTTGTTTCTCAAGTCTGCGCGGGGTAAGGTGTTCTATGAACCCTCAAGTTCTTTATCATTCCATGCTTAGCGTGCGGTGATTCGTGAAGAGGAATAAACTTTTGAAGACTTACGAAGAGCACGGGAGTTAGTGAAACCACGTGACAAGCGGAGCAAACGGTCACTTAGATGACGGGCAATTGATAAGAGAAGTTCATGAAGCGCCCGAGTAGATGGAGGAGACGAGGGCGGGTGGGAAAAGGATAAAAATGGAAAGCAGAACGCTTTCCAGACCCGGCTAGCCAGAGAGAGGAATGTGTGTGAGCGAGCGAGTCGAAGAGTCCCCCAGGGGGTCGAGAGGGGGTAGGGAGGGGGGATCCTGACCTGGTGAGTACATGGGGTCCGAAGCAGAGCGCGAATGTCCCGATGAACGTGCAGACACGTCGCGGTGCTCGCTGCTTACGTTGTCTCTGCTCCTCCAGACATCGCTCCTTGACACTGCTCACGTACACCATGGAACTGCGCTCAGCCGCGGGACCATCGGAATCATGGAAATCGGACTTCCAATTGGAATACAAATGTTAACGCAACTTGCCGAGTACACAGAACATTTTTCCTGCCATTATCGACATAATCCCCTGCCCTTAGCAAAGCCAGTTATTCCCGACTATGTGAGATCAGAGTGCTTTTCCTTTCCCACGAGAGGCTTGGGGGGGTACGGGGGGGACGAGGCGCCGAGCCCCCTCCACCGGGGTCTCCTGGATTTCTACATTCATTATCCAGTAGGAAAAGCTCCGAGGTTCGGTCATTAATCATGGTTACGACCTGATAACACCGACAAATACCGCACTCTACTAGTCAAAGGGAATTTAGCAATGATTACACGTGGATCCGTGATTGGATCGTTTCCACCAAAACAGGGGAGCGTTCACATCCAGGAATGTTTCCACGTGGAAACGGGCAGCCGGAAAGGAGTACCTGGGATGGATGTCCACGAGCAGGATGAGGGTGTGCATGGTGATGATGTCTATCCTCTTGCAGTGAAACCGCGCCACCTTGAGCACCTTCAGGTAGGTCAAGCACAGGACGACGAGAGCGAGGAAAAAAGTGAGTCCGTGAAATACAAGCGTAAAAGCCACGAAGGACGACGAGTTGGCGGTGGTCGCGCGTTCTTCCCCCGGGGGCGCGGCGTGCGGGGACAGGGTGCACGAGGCGTACACGGGCTCGTACCCGAGCCAGGACAGGGCGAGCGAGGCGGAGGGGAACGCGAGCGAGTGGAGCCAGGCGTACGAGATCATGACCGCCGCGTCCCGGCGCCGCATCTTCGAGTCGTAGCTCAGCGGGAAGAGGACGGCGACCCACCGGTCCAGACCGAGACCCACGGTGCTGAGCATGGCGTTCGTGGTGAGGAACGAGTCCAGAAACGCCGCCGCTCGGCACAGCCCTTCCCCGTAAGGTCTGGAGCCGTCGTTCCGAAGCGCGCCCACGACGGTGAGCGGCATGTTCAGGAGCGTGAGCAGCAGGTTGCAACAGGTGAGATTGAGCACGAACACCCCGGACACCTGTTTGCGCAGGTCGGCGCTCGCGCCGTAACACAGCAGCACGAGCAGGTTCGCCACGAGAGACACGCTCAGCAGCAGGACCACGGACAGCGCCGCGAGCATCTGCCAAACGTCCATGGTCGGCCCGATCGACGTCCGAGGTCCGAGGTCACATCGTGCCCGGGTCACGGCCCGGGGCTTCTGAGCGCGCAAAGTGCCGCTCGTTTGTTGAGGGGCCGCCCACGCGTCCTTGCGAGAAGGGCTTACTGCCCCCACTCCCGTCCTGGCACCAAATCGGGTCTTATTGGGAAAAAGGAATAAAAGGTCCGCACGCAGAATGAAGCGCGATAAGGACTCGTCCGCTCGACATGCCGACGAGACTGGCTGTATTTTCTATGTGACGGCCACGGCCACAAGGGAAAGGGTCACAGAGAGGACATTTTCACTCAAACGTGCGGGCAACGTCATTCCGTTGTTGAAATATACTCAAAAGGTAGCTAAGGCGCAGCAGGAGGGATCGTGGTGCCTTGGTGAAAGGTCCACACGCGGACCCGCCCAGAGGGCCGGAGCGAACGGTGGGACGTGAAGGGCAGAGCAGGAAAAACTCGCGGAGGGTCCCGAGGGAGTCGTGGTGGCGTGGGAAACCCGCCATCCCAAACCATGCCCGACTCGTGTAGAGGGGAGGAGAAGGGGCTGGAGAGGGAAAACTCAAAAAGTAAGAAAACTCATGCACCAGGTCAACACGATGCAATGTGAACATGACAAAAATCTGAACATGACAAGCAAACATGCGATCATGACAAACATGTGAACATAAAAAGCATGTGAACATGACAAATGAACATGTGAACGTGACAAAAATGTGAACATTACAAACAAACATGCGATCATTACATAAATGTGAACATAAACAAGCATGTGAACATGACAAACAAACATTTAATGAGCACAAGCAAATGTGTGAACATGACAAACGAACATGTGAACATGACGAAAATATGAACATGAGAAACAAACATGTGAACATGACAAACATGTGAAAAGGACAAGCAAACATTTGAACATGACAAGCAGACATGTGAACAAGACAAACATGTGACCATAAAGATGTAAACATGACAAAGATGTGAACATGGCAAACATGTGAACATGACAAACAAACATTTAATGATCACAAGCAAATGTGTGAACATGACAAACATGTGAACATAAAAAGCATGTGAACATGACAACCAAACATGCAATCATGACAAATATGTGAACATAAAAAGCATGTGAACATGACAAACTAACATGTGAACATGACAAACTAACATGTGAACATGACAAATATGTGAACATGACAAACAAACATTTAATGATCACAAGCAAATGTGTGAACATGACAAACGAACATGTGAACATGAGAAAAATATGAACATGACAAACAAACATGTGAAAATGACAAACAAAGATGTGAACATGACAAGGATTCAAAACAGCTGTTCACCACCATCTCATATCTTCCCCCAACCAAAACCTTGATCTTTTCTACCCCCGTTAATTCACCCCAGATCCAATTTTTTGAAATTCAGACTTCTTTCCTGGAAGTCCTAGCAGTGTCCATGTGTTTTATACTCCCCCCCCCCGCCTTCCCATGCCTTCTCCCCCCAAACCCTCTCCCTCCCACAGATCTCCCGATGTCCCTGTTCTCTGCTGTTGTACTTGTGTGCTTCCCTCTCTCTCCCCATCTTGTCTCCCGCTCCCTTTATTGTATGTTTTGTCTGTCCGTTTTTTTGTGATTGGTGTTAGCTCTTTCACGAGCATCGATCTTGTATACAAAAAAGAAAGAAAAAGAAGACAAACATGTGAACATGACAAACATGTGAATATGACAAGCAAACATGTGAACATGACAAACAAACATGTGAACCAGACAAAAAAGTGAAAATGACCGAAACATTTGAACTTGACAAACATGTGAGCATAATAAACAAACATGTGAACTTGACACACAAGTGAACATGACAAATACGTGCATATAAACAGTGATAAAGGACATTTACTTTATATATAAACAAGCAGAGTTAACTCGTAAAAGTATTAAAATAAGTTAAATGCAAGTCGGCTATTGGCTTATGTTCCCCCTGCTATTGGCTTAATGGTTAAGGTGGCTGGCTTGAGATCTTAGGGTCCTGAGTTGGAGCCCGTGTCATGCCATATAATTAAGACCATGTGGGTTGACTCAGTCTGTCAATCCTTCTGAGGCCAGCTAAATGAGTACCAACGGACTTGTAATGGGGAAAATGCATCAGCAGACAACCATGACCATGAAATCATGCATGAGCCATGATGCATGCAGAAATGAATCATGCATGCAGAAATATCATGAGCAGACGTGCTCCCAGAAAATGATGCAGCCAAGCAGCCACAGGATGCACACACAAGCCACCACCGCTTAAATGCTTTACAAGTGCAATTATTTTTGTTCTTTCGATTTATTTGTAGGAAATTTGAATTTATTTGTAGGAATTATTTGCAGGAAAATGTTCGGAGAACGCTTGGATTCGGAAGAGGGTCAGAGAGCGGTATTCAGGATTGCAAAGCAGATAGCGAAAGAGAGGTGTGATGTGATGGGGGTGAGTTGCTTGAAGGATGAAGTGGGACAAATCGTTGTCGACCCAGATGGACTTAAAGGAAGATGGAAGAGATATATGGAAATGCTGTTGAATGCAGAGAATGAATGGGATGGCAACATAGAGAGTAACCCAGTTTTAGGACCGGCAGAGAAGATAACTGAGAAGGAAGTTGAGGAAGCGATGAAAGCAATGAAGAGTAGAAAAGCGGGAGGGCCGACGGGAGTTGTGGGAGATATGTTGAAGGCAGCAGGAAGTTGGGGTGTGAAGAGAATGACAGAGATCTGTAATCTGGTGGTGAAAGAAGGCCGCATTCCAGTGGCTTGGGAACTGAGTACCCTCGTCCCTCTATACAAGGGGAAAGGTGACCCACTGGACTGTGGCTCGTATCGAGTAATAACGTTATTGGAGCATGGAATGAAGGTATTGGAAAGGGTGTTGGAGAGGAGGATAAGGAAGAAAGTGAAGATCAACGAAATGCAGTTTGGATTTATGCCAGGAAGAGGAACGACAGACACACTTTTTATTGGAAGACAGTTGCAGAAGAAGTACATGGAGAAGAGGAAGAAGTTGTTTCTTGGGTTTGTTGATCTGGAGAAAGCATTTGATAGGGTTCCACGCAAAGTATTGACATGGGCATTGAGGAAGTTAGGAGTGGAGGAATGGTTGATCAGAGTAGTGATGGCAATGTACAAAAGAGCGTGCACAGCTGTAAGGACGAAGGACGGGAACAGTGGTGAGTTGGAGGTGAAGGTGGGAGTGCATCAGGGGTCGGTACTACGTCCACTACTATTTGTAGCTGTGATGGAGGTGCTGGCCCAGAAGGTAAAGGAGGGTTTACCGTGGGAGTTGTTGTATGCAGATGATCTGGTGTTGATTGCGGAAAGTATGGATGGACTGAAGGAAAAGATGAACAAGTGGAAGGAATGTCTGGAGACAAAAGGTCTGAAGGTGAATATCGGAAAGACGAAGGTGATGGCAAGTGGTAAAGCATGTGGTGAGGTGGAAAGAACTGGGAAGTGGCCCTGTGCTGTGTGCAGGAAGGGTGTCGGAGTGAACTTCATTCAATGTACAATATGCGTTGAGTGGGTTCATCAAAAATGTAGTGGTCTGAGAGGGTCATTAACCAGTGTGGCAGCTACATTCAAATGTAAGGTGTGCACAGAGGGAGCTGCAGACGGAGGAAATGTTGAGTTGGATCTTGGAGACGGCGTGAAGCTGGAAGGTGTGAAAACATTTTGCTACCTCAGAGACATGCTGAATGGAGAAGGTGGATCAGACTCGGCAACGGTTGCTCGAGTGAGATGTGCATGGAAGAAGTTTCGGGAACTGAGTGGCATGCTGATGAGGAGGGGAGTGTCATTGAAGCTGAAGGGAAAAGTGTATGCTGCATGTGTGAGAAGTGTTATGATTTATGGGAGCGAGACATGGGTAATGAACGGAGAGCAGCAACGAAGGCTGGAAAGGGTGGAAATGCGAATGGTTAGGTGGATGTGTGGAGTATCGTTGAGAGAGAGGAAGACAAATGATGAATTGCGAAAGATGATGTGAATAGAGCCTGTGATTGATGCTGTGAAGAGGAACAGGTTGAGATGGTTTGGTCATGTGTTGAGGAAGGATGAAAGTGACTGGTTGAGAAGAGTGATGGTAATGAATGTAGAAGGAAGTAGAGGACGGGGAAGACCGAGAAAGACTTGGCTAAAGATGGTGGAAGAAGAAATGCGGGCAAGGGGGTTAACAACGGGAGATGCAGAAAATAGGGCAAAATGGAGAAGATTGTCATGGGGACCGCAAGGCTAACCCCCGCTCTAGCAGGGAAAATGGCCTTAAAATGCATGTTGTTTCGACATTGTGAACATGGCAAACATGTAAAGTTTGCACAATTAATACAACGAGCGTGGATCGGCTCACTACACTCCCCTAACCACACGTTGCTAGAGGCACAGGCTTGTTTTAACTGAGGATAATGACCTGATTAAACTGGAATTGCTGTGTTGTCATGATTTACACCAATCATAATACAAACATTTTTTGTACAAATGTATTTGTGATATTGGTGATACTGTATATTTGTAATCAAAAAAGGTCCAAGTAGTCTAAAGCTCTCAATGGTCAAGGGTCCAAGCCGGTCTAATGGGTCTAAAGTGTCTTTGGGGGTATTAAGGGTCTTAATGGTCTTCAGGATATTTTAGGTCTTCAGGGTATTTTTGGTCATCTGGGTCTTTGGGGTATTTTGGGTCTTCAGGGTCTTTTGGCTCATCTGGGTCTTGAAGGGTCTTTGGGGTATTTTTGGTCATCGAGGTATTGTGGGACTTCAGGGTATTTTGGATCTTCTGGGACTTTTGGATCATCGGGGTATTTTGGTTCTTGGGGGACTTAAAGGGTCTTCAAAGGTCTAAGGGGTCTCAGTAGTCTAAAGGGTCGAACGGTATATTCCAACAGTATCTAATATATATATATGAAGAAGAAGAAAACGTTTTTGTCACACATATACAACATACATACATACACACATACATAACCATATACATTTGCTTCATGCAAATAAGAAGATGTAAGAACAAGTACATACAGTCACGTGAAAAAGTAAGTACACCCCATGTAAAGTTTTGACTTTTTCAACATATTTCAACATACAGCTATTTGATCTTCATTTCAACAATATTGATAGATAAAGGTGATATAATACAACAAATATCATGAAACGAATAAATTTTGTATTCCATTGTATAATTTAAATAAACATAAATGCAAATTTCACATGTGGAAAAAGTAAGTACACCCCGACATTTATCACTACTTCAAATACCTAAAATTAGAATCAGGTGCACCAGCTCAGGTGCAAATGATTAGAACATCGTTAGAGAGGATCTTGGAGGAACCTGTCTTATTTAAACCTCAGACATTTAGTTTGGTTTGCTCTTTGTTGTTGAAGTGTGCGGCGTCACCATGCCTAGATCAAAAGAGCTCTCTGGGGCTTTCAGAAAGAAGGTTATAGATGCCTACGTGTCTGGGAAGGGATTTAAAAAGATCTCCAAACAATTTGAAATCAATCATTTGACTGTCGGGAAGATCATCTACAAGTGGAGAAGATTCCAAACAACTGCCAACATGTTCAGGCCAGGGCGCCCCAGCAAGTTCAGCCCGAGAGCAGACCGCAAGATGCTGAAAGAAGTCTCAAAGAACCCCAGAATGTCATCACGGGACCTACAGGTAGCTCTTGCCACTGCTGATGTCAAACTGCACGAGTCTACCATTAGAAAGAGGCTGCACAAATTTGATCCACATGGGAGGTGTGCCAGGAGGAAACCTTTGCTGTCCAGAAAGAACATCAGGGCAAGACTAACGTTTGCCAATGAACACCTAGGCAAAGACCAGCACTTCTGGAACAATGTGCTCTGGACAGATGAGTCAAAGGTAGAGCTATTTGGCCACAGTACCAGAAGATATGTTTGGCGAAAATCAAAGACAGCATTTGACCACAAGAACCTGATACCAACTGTAAAGCATGGTGGTGGAAATATTATGGTTTGGGGCAGCTTTGCTGCATCAGGGCCTGGGCAGCTCACCATCGTAGAATCCACTATGAATTCTTCATTGTACCAGAGGGTGCTTGAGGATAATGTGAGGCCATCTGCCAGTAAGTTGAAGCTCAACCGAAGATGGACCTTGCAACATGACAATGACCCTAAACATACCAGTAAATCCACCAAGGAATGGCTGAAAAGAAAGAAATGGAGGGTTCTGGAATAGCCAAGTCAAAGCCCGGATCTAAATCCCATCGAGATGCTGTGGGGGGATTTGAAACGAGCTGTGCATGCAAGAAACCCCTCAAACATCGCACAGCTGAAATAATTCTGCATGGAGGAGTGGGCAAAAATTTCTCCCAGTCGATGTCAGAGACTGGTAGACAGTTATAAGAAACGCCTCCTTGAGGTTGTTTCTGCCAAAGGGGGCAATACCACCTATTAGAGCCAAGGGTGTACCCTAATTTTTCCACATGCGAAATTTGCATTTATGTTTATTTAAATTACTAGGACGTGCCCGTACGTGGGTGCCCGTACGTGCGTGCAAAAAAGCATGCGTGCAAACAACAACAACAAAAAAAAACTTTGAAACCACGTGGCAGTAACGACCACAGAACCCCCCCCCTCTATTTACATGAAATGGTTTGGTCCATTCGCAATGACCACAGAACCCCCCCCCCCCCCTCTATTTACATGAAATGGTTTGGTCCAAAGCGAACGGCTTGCGGAGTTTGGTAAAGAAATCGCCATAGCTCGGTAACTACTTCTCCGATTAATATGAAACCTTGAAAAGGCACATCCTCGGGTCCCCAGCAATATACCTGGCAAGTTTCAAGTATATCGGACCGGTAGTTGTCGAGAAACAGCGGTCACAGACAAACACACACACACACACACACACACAGACACACACACACACAGAGATTACTGGAATTATAGATAGATACAATGGACTACAAAATGTAAATGTTTCATGATATTTGTTATATTACATCACCTTTATCTTTCAATATTGTTGAAATGAAGATCAAATAGCTGTATGTTGAAATATGTTGAAAAAGTCAAAACTTTACATGGGGTGTACTTACTTTTTCACGTGACTGTAACAAGAAGAGTGTCATTTTATTGAATCGGCCAATACTTTGGATGTCTGCCCTTTGGCTTCTTGAGTGTCATCACTATTTTACATGTGCTTCTTGTATACGACTACAGCATTCTTCCAGGAATGTTGTGCGAAATATCCTGTGGTACATTCATTCCACAGTTCCGTAAGGTTTTTTTTTTTTTTTTTTTTTTTGGTATACAAGATCGAGGCTCGTGAAAGAGCGAACATTAATCACACAAAAAATCAAACAGACACATAAAACATATAATAAGGGGAGCAGTAGACAAGATGGGGAGAGAGGAGGAAGCACACACACACAAACACAACATTTGAGAGCAGGGACATCGGGAGATGTGGGGGAGGGAGAGGGCTTGTGGGGAGGTGAGAGAAGTGTTAAACACATGGACACTGCAAGGACTTCCAGGAAAGAAGTTGGTATTTCAAAAAAGTGGATCTGGGGTGAATTACCGGGGGTAGAAAAGATCGAGGTTTTGGATGGGGGAAGATAAGAGATGGTGGTGAACAGCTGTTTTAAAGACCTGAAGGGAGGCGTGGGATTGAAGAGAGTGGGGGAGTTTGTTCCAGAGGTGGGAGAAAAGAGGAATGAAAGAGTGAAGATGAGCAGAGAGTCTTGATTTTGGCAGTTTAACCAGAAGAGGGTTGCTGGCAGATATTGTGCGACTTGTGTTACGTGCTCCTCCCCGACCCCCTGGCCACGGTGCACCTCCGAACCCCGAGAGGATCCACGGCAGAAAAATATGTTACTCTGTGTCAGAAATCAATAGTGAAACAGTTTCCTCTTGCTCTTGCACTTGGAACACACCAGCTGTAACCTTGTTCTTCAAATGCTGTTTTACTATATTGCAAGAGTTTTTTGCCTCATAAGCTTGTTGGAAAATTAATGCTCTTCCAATTCAACGATTTCCACTAGGAACTGCATGATGCTACTTCTTCTGATGCAATTCCTCTTCTGATGCAATTCCTCTTCTGATGCCACTGATGCATGCCCTCGGTTGGTTATGGCAGGAATTTGGCCATGGTGCCAGCAACAGCTCCCCTACTCTTTGCGAAGGACACAGTGGGACCTTTAATGTCCACCAACGAATGTTGGCAGACGGGAGGCCCGTTTAACGTCCATCCGAGGGACGGCACACACATTGATGAATCGCCCTACCTGTGAGACAAAAGAATGACAGATTACAGCTGGGCCAGGATTCAAACCCAAGCTAGACAGCTTAAAGGTGGGTGTGCATATCTCTAGGCCATACCATCAATCCGCAGCATGGTGCTGCAGTATCTGCTTGTACTTCTCTTTTGGTAGGATCACATTGATTTTAACAAGTTGATTTTAACAACAAGCTTCACCAAAAGCTAAGACAGCCTCAGACAGTCAAAGACCCTCCCCCATGTTTAACAGTAGATTGCCAACATCAGGTGTTGTAACATTCTCTAGGTATTCGGGGTATGAATTGGCGTCTCATATCAAAAAGTTCAAACTTTGATTCATCAGACCAGAGTACCCGATTCCATTGTTCAGTTGCCCAATCCTGGTGTTACCTTGCAAATTTGAGTCTTTTCACCTTATTCTGTGGTCTAATCAGTAGTATATTTTGCTGCAAGTCTGCCATGGAGACCTGCTGCAATCAGCCTTCTGTGCACATTGCTGGACAAGATTTTAATATTAAGGCCTGCTCTCATTTCATTTGTCAGCTGCTGATTTGATTTTCTACTATCGCAAAAGCTGAACAACTTCAAGTCCTCGTCTTGCCTTGGGGAGGTTCTTCTGGGTCTTCCTGGACTTTTCTTGTCTTGTACCGAGCCAGTTTCCTTCAGGCGTTGCAAGGTGTACCTCACACCATTGCAAGAGATCTTCATCTTTTCTGCTATTTTCGTCATATTGTGGCCTTCTTCATGCAGAGTTTGGATCTTCACATGCTGTTCTGTTGAAAGTTGCGCTTCCTTGATGAACCCTTTCATCGACTTTCAAGCAAGGAAACAAGCCGATGAAAACTAATTTAATATATTCACTAATTTGCAACTTTTATTGTGGTTTTCTTGGAGTAACACATTTGTTCCTTTGGTTCAGGCCATTACAAATCATGTTTCCTTGTATTACAGTGATTTAACTTAATTGGTTTGCATTACAAATGATCACCTCAAGTATGTGTTTTTTGTTTTTTGTTTTTTTTTGTATACAAGATCGAGGCTCGTGAAAGAGCGAACATTAATCACACAGAAAGACAAACAGACACATAAAACAAATAACATCGGGAGCGGTAGACAAGATGGGGAGAGAGGGGGAAGGACACAAACACAACATTTGAGAGCAGGGACCGAGAGACAAGGAGACATCGAGAGATCTGTGGGAGGGAGAGGGCTTTGGGGGGGAGGCATGTGAAGGGGGGGGGGGGTGGGAGAGGTATAAACATATGGACTGCCAGGATTTCCAGGAAAGAAGTTGGAATTTCAAACAAGGTGGATCTGGGGTGAATTAGTTGGGGTAGAAAAGATCAAGGTTTTGGATGGGGGAAGATAAGAGATGGTGGTGAACAGCTGTTTTAAAGACCTGGAGGGAGGAGAGGGATTGAAGGGAGTGTGGGAGTTTGTTCCAGAGGCGGGAGAAAAGAGGAATGAAAGAGTGAAGGTGAGCAGAGAGCCGAGATTTCGGTAGTTTAACCATCAGAGGGTTGCTGGCAGATCTTGTGCGACCTGTAGGAATATTTGGGGGACAGAGCACAGAGAGAGCTGGGGGAGCAAGGCCGGAGAGGAGTCGGTAGAAGACAGAAAGACCACCTACCTGCCTGCGGTGAGTGAGTGAAAGGCCCTCAGAGATAGCTTCATCGCGGGAGATTCCAATGATTTTGAAAGCTTTGGATTCAACAGCGTGAAGCCGAGCCAGGTGTGAGGCAGGAGCACCAGCCCATAGGGGAGAACAGTATTCCATTGAGCTGCGGATGAAAGCCTTGTATGTGGTGAGGAGCTCAGGTGTGCCGAGGAAGGACTTCGCACGACGGAGGATGCCCAGTCGGCGACTGGCTTTGGAGGCCAGCTTGGAAATGCGGTCTTTCCCAGGAAAGATCATGGCAGATAGTGAGACCCAAAAGCTTGAGCGACAGAACTTCTTGGAGAGGATTGTTGAGAAAGTAGATGGGAGGGTTGTCCAGTCGATCTTTTCGGAGAGACATAGTAAGAGAGTGAGATTTGTCTCACAGTAAGAGACATAGTAAGAGAGTGAGAGAGTGAGAGAGTGAGTGAGTGAGATTTGTAAGAGAGTGTTCCCACCCCTTTCCCCCATCTCACACTTACACACATCAGCCAGCAGCATGTGCTGCCAGACAGTTTGATTTAATGCACCAATGGTTGAAAGCTACGAGTTTGAGTTTCCGGGGAATAGCTTTGTTTGGTGTGTCTGGCTTTGCCCACACCCTTGTTCGAGTTCATAAACGGGGGTTCCAAATTATTGACTGCACTCAAGAAAGGTCAGGAGGAGAGGCACGTAATATTGCGTGTTGCTGCCGATATGTTGAGTCATTCTTTGTTCAATTAAAGGTTGGAGAACTCAAAATGGATTAACATACAGTCTTCCTGTACAATATTTACATATACTGTATATTGTAACAGTGATGCGGGCGGACACGATCAAATCTCACACCCGGATGGTCACCAATTTAGTGACGGGTAGTCCTTGGGACTTATGTCGTCTGCCTGGAAAGTCCAAAAGATCTTTGCTTCGGTTTCTTATGCATAGTTTCTCCAACGAGCCTGTTGCCTGTGGTGCGTTCGCAGGTTCAAAATGACAAGGGCCGAGGGAATACCCTTGAAGAACCACCACGTTTGTACTCTCCTAATGAGGGGTTTGGCGCAAAATTCCAACGGTCGCGGCCTTACTTGCACCGTTCACAATTTTTCTGCACCGCCTTACTTACACTGTTAACTTAGGCCCATGCTCTCGCACACGTTGGAGACAGAAAGAAGTGACAGGACTGAAAATACGTTAATATGCATCATGCTTGCACGTGGTTGTTGTGGTGTCGATGCGTGGTGGACAACTCTTTCCGCAGGATGTGCTGTGCTCCTCAACCAGACACCATGGGGCTGGTCTCTGGCATGCCTGGCGTTCACGTCCCTCCACTCATTCCTTCAATTCACCAGCAACACACACTGCACCAACACACACGCTCTTTGATGACTCTTTCACATGGCTGTCTCACCAAATTCCATTTCCCAAATAACTGTCGCACAACTCTCCCCGCACGGCTTATATAATCCCTCGCGACTGTGTACTGCTGATTGGTTGTGCGGTGAGTTTCTTTAAAGTTGGAACCATACGTCTCGCTCGGTCGCTGAGGTGAATGCCCGTTGCTTTGTGATCTTCTCACATAAATCAAACACTTATTCTAGACATTTATTAGGTTTCCTCTACATACAATGTGGAGGAATACCTATTAAAACTGCTAGAGTTTATTCTTCTTCTTTCCACCCCCCCCCTCCCTAATTTCCATGTCCGAAAATTTAAAATGAATGTTCTCAGTAACCGTTGGTCCGATTGACACGAAATTTTCATCAAGTGATTGGCTAGACATGTATAATTTTTTTATTGCTAATTATGATGTCATAGATCACATGGTATGGGCACCATCTTGGAAAAAACCTTCAACTTTGCCACTCTATATCTTCAAAACAGCTCAATGGAAAAAACGGAATTATGGCTCATTCTGAAGAACTCTGGACTGGGACCAAAAAATATATTCATCGAGATATCCAAAAGTGCTAACGTTACGAGGTTAGAATTTGACAAATAGAACCCTTGACCCCATGAAGAAGTTATTTTTGTGCATGATATGACGAAAAATAAATCCAGAAATCAATTTTTTTTGACGGGATAGGTCACGTGGTTCAGCCACCATATTGTTTTTTGCGAAAAACACAAAAAACCCATTTTCTCTGAAACGGCTGAACAGATCGAGCCCAAACTTTGCATGCATGATCGCATACCCATGACGAACAAAAAGTTCGGCGACCATGACATCATAGGTCACATGGTTTAGGAGTAAAGACGTTTTGAAGCATGAACTTTAAAACCTAGCTCCTCCCTCATTTTTGAAGATATCGAGTGGAAACTTCACAATTATGTTCCTCATGTCTGAATACGAAAATTACCTTTTAGAATTTGCGATAGCTCACATGGTTTGGCAGCGTTAAATAATTGTACGAAAAATCTTTGTAAAATTATATCTCTTGAACCGCTTTATTGATCGAAGTGAAACTTTATAATAAAGTGGCAGTCATGAAGGGAACAAGTGGTAAAATTTCAACATGATTGGTTGTACAGTCTGGAAGCTAGAAGTTGTTATTGTGTGAAGAAGAAGAAACTGCATGAGCTTCTCAGGCCATGCGACTGATTCTGGCACTGCAATCTTTCAGGTTTATTGTCCCCTGTCGCACCGCGGAGCGAAAGGCGGACTATGGTTTTCCCCTCCGTCCGTGTGTGCGTCCGTCCGTAAGCGAAGGACCGAATTCTAATTTGGTGTGTGGGTGCAACCCACGTCAAAATCCAAGATGGCCGCCGCCATATATGTCTGAACCTTGTGAGTGGAATATCTTGAAAAATAAGCGAAGTACCAACTTATAATCTGGTGTGTGGGTGTATCTACGCATAAGGAAGAACGCTATTGAAAATTGGGTCGCCACGTCAAAATCCAAGATGGCCACCACCTTATATATGTCTGAAACTTGTGAGCGAAATATCTTGAAAAATAAACGAACTACTAACTTCTAATCTGGTGTGTGGGTGTATCTACGCATAAGGAAGAACGCTGTTGAAAATTGGGTCGCAAATCCAAGATGGCCACCACCTTATATATGTCTGAACCTTGTGAGCGAAATATCTTGAAAAATAAACGAACTACTAACTTCTAATCGGGTGTGTGGGTGTATCTACGCATAAGGGAGAACGCTATTGGAAATTGGGTCGCCAAGTAAAAAATCCAAGATGGCCGCCTTGCGTCTTCCACTTTGTCAACTCACATCACTTCACCGACGGGGGACCTAGGCGTAGCACTTGTTTTCTTTAAAAATCACTTTCTCCGCAATTGCTGGACCGATGGACTGGAAATTTTCACCACAGGAGCGCAAAGAGTGAAGTTGATTTTGTCTTTTGTAAGGTGCCCAAGAAACTCATGGATTATGTTGATGTAATGTTCTGAGTTTATTGTTTCTGAGAAGAAAATTGGGATTCTTTGCCCACTTTTTTCTTTGCCGAAGAGCACACCAAACACCAATTTTCATGGAATGCAATAGACTTCTATGCATTGCATAAGGTTGTTCACTTAGTCATAAACAAGTGATTTGTGAATGTGCATGCCCAGAAAGATGAAACCATGCTTCGTCTGTAAAAAAAACATAACATCCAAAACATTGTCTTGTTCTCTTACCATCCTCTGGAGCCACTCACAGTAGGTTACACGTTTCTCTTTATCTGGCTCCAGTAACTGATGCACTGCATGAATTTTGTCGGGATAACGTTTGAATGTCTTGACCGTCTTCCTTGCACTGGAATATGAACAGTGAGCTTGTCGTGCTAAACGTCTCAGAGATCTATTCGAGTGCTTACTTCCATTCTTCCCCATGCTTCATCCACTTTCTCTGGTGTAACAACACTTGGCTGACGCATGTGCTTTTTGTCTCTAAAGGATGTATTCTTGATGTAGATTGATGTACAGATGTACAGAAACAGATGTACATCTGATGTACAGAAACAGGCATTCTACAACAGTGAGCACCATGGCGTGATTGAGTGCAAACCTTTAAACGTCACTAACGGGTCACGTGATTAAATCATGTGATACCTGATAACTCTCAGGATCATGTTACGTCTTTCTTTAACATTTGGCTACATTACGCAAAATATTAGGTTCCTAACAGATATAGTTTTTAGTGTATGGGAAATATTTATGGTTCTCAGATTTAAAAAAAAATCACTCTGTAACAGTGTTTAGTATGATCTTGTGGCGGGCACAAGGGGCAATAATTCCGCGCACCAGTGGGTGGCGCGAGCGCCCAGGCGGGGACCGATGGCACATGCCCCGCCCTTCGACCGATCGGCCACGCCCGGGGACTAGGCGTGGCCTCGGCACATATATGTGGGCTCTAAGCTCGAGCCCGCCAAGTGCTGCAGTTCGAGCTTTCGAAATAAAGACTCTTTTGTTTGAACAAACGCGTTGTGGCCTCCCTCTTTGGCAAGCAAGTTGTGTGTGCGCAGCACCACACTTCACTGGTGACCCCGATTGGTTCAGCCGTCGCTGACCACCGAACGCGCCATGGCCACCAACGCCGTCGCAGTAAAACTCCCAGAGTTTTGGGAAGCACAGGCCGACGTGTGGTTCGTGCAGGCCGAAGCTCAATTTCAGCTTCGAGGCATAACGGCGGACGAGACCCGTTACTACCACGTGGTCGCCTCCCTCGGGCCCGGCACTGCCGCCCGAGTCGTGTCCATCCTGCGGCACCCACCGGTCGACCACAAGTACGAGGCGCTCAAACGTCTCCTCATCGCCACGTTCGGCCTCACGGAGATCGAACGGGCCGACCGCCTCCTGGACCTTCCCGATCTCGGCGACACACGACCATCCGTGCGGATGGATTTTATGCTGTCGCTGCTGGGTGACCAAGCCCCGGATTTCTTATTCCGGGCGCTTTTCCTACGCCAGCTACCTCTACAGGTACGCCTCGCGCTGGCCGGTTCCGAAATAAAGGAAACCCGCACCCTGGCCGTAGAGGCCGACAAGTTTTTCGCGGCTTGCGACACGCGGTCGAGTTACGGTGCTGCCATCGTGGATCCCGGGGCAGAAGCTACAGCGTCCCTCGTGGCCACTGCCGCGCCCCGCCCACCACCACCGCCGCCGAGAACACCGCGGCCACCGCCGCCGTAAGCCTGGTGCTCTTACCACGCCAGGTTCGGCCACAAGGCTAGGACGTGTCACCCGCCATGCTCTTTTCACAAGTCGGGAAACGACCGGGCCGGCACTCATTAGCGGCCCTGAGCGTCGGCCATTCCGGCAGCCTCCTGTTCATTACGGACACCTTGTCCGGGCGCCGTTTCCTCTGCGATACAGGAGCGCAGGTAAGCATCATCCCCGCCTCCACGTTCGACAAGCGAACCGCAGGCCGGGGCCCCGCGTTGCTTGTCGCCAATGGTACACCCATCCGCACATTCGGGAAGCGCTGCCTCTCCCTGCGGTTCGGAGGGCAGCGCTTTCAATGGTCGTTCGTGACCGCCAGCGTGCCAATGGCATTGCTTGGTGCGGACTTCTTATGTGTGAATGGGTTGTTGGTCGACGTGAAGCGCAGACGGCTCGTCCAGGCCGAAACCTTTAGCTCGCTCGCTTGTTCGCTGAGCGGCTCACTGAGCGGCTCACCGAGCGGCTTGCCAAGCGGCTTGCTGGAAGGTTCCGTCCCGGCGAGTTTAGTTTGCACGCTTCCGGCAGCGGACGACTTTACCCGCCTCCTCGCCAGTTTCCCGGCCCTCACGGGGCCCACTTTCTCAGCAGTGGCCGTTAAACACGGGGTGGAGCATCACATCCCCACGGTCGGGCCGCCGGTGTATGCCCGGGCACGCCGACTCGAGCCCACAAAGCTCGCCATGGCGAAAGCGGAGTTCGCCACGCTGGAGCGGCTGGAGATCGTACGGCGCTCCAACAGCGCTTGGGCTTCTCCGCTGTACATTGTGCCGAAGCCCGGCGGGGGATGGCCGCCGTGCGGGCACTACCGCCGGCTCAACGATGCCACCACCCCCGACCGCTACCCGGTCCCACACATTCAGGACTTTTCCCCCGGTTGGCCAACACGACCGTGTTTTCTAAGGTGGACCTCATCCGGGGCTACCATCAGGTCCCCGTCCAACCGGACGACATCCCGAAAACGGCCGTCATCACCCCTTTCGGCCTCTTCGAATTCCTAAGGATGCCCTTCGGGTTGAAGAATGTGGCTCAGGCGTTCCAGCGGCTTATGGATAGCGTCTTGCGCGACTTACCTTTCCTGTTTGTCTACCTGGACGACATCCTAGTCGCAAGCGCGTCCCGGGAGGAGCACCTGCTCCACCTCCGCACGCTTTTCGAACGCCTGGGCCAGCATGGCCTAATCATCAACCCCGCCAAGTGCCGTTTCGGCGTCGCCACCATCGACTTCTTGGGGCACCGCATCACCGAGCACGGGGCCATCCCTTTACCGGCCAAGGTGGAGGCGGTCAGGGATTTCCCGTGGCCCCGCACGATCAAGGGACTCCAGGAGTTCCTGGGCATGGTAAACTTTTACCACCGCTTTGTGCCCCACGTCGCCCGGCTCCTCCGCTCCTTGCATGAGGCCCTTTGGGGCAAGCCGGACAAAGGTGACATCGCATGGTCGGAGCCGATGGCCGCAGCGTTCGCGGGCGCAAAGCTGGCTTTGGCCGACGCCACCATGCTGGCGCACCCGGCGCCCGATGCACCGATCGCCCTCACCACCGACGCGTCGGACTACGTGGTGGGCGCGGTGCACGAGCAATAGGTGCGTGGTGCTTGGCAACCGCTGGCATTTTTCAGCCGGCAACTTCGCCCGCACGAACGCCGGTACAGCACCTTCGACCGCGAGTTGCTCGGGCTCCACCTGGCGGTCCGACACTTCCACCATCTGCTGGACGGCCGCCCGTTCACGGCCTTCGTTGACCACAAGCCCCTTGTGTTCGCGATGGCCAAGGTCGCCGAGCCATGGTCGGCATGGCAGCAGCGCCACCTCTCTGCCGTGTCCGAGTACACGACGGACATCCGTCACGTGGCGGGTAAGGACAACGCGGTGGCAGATTGCCTTTCCCGGTCCGTCGTGCACGCGGTCCACCTCGGGGTCGACTATGCCCGGATGGCGGAGGCCCAGACCGCCGACCCCGGCGTCCAGGCCTTGCGGACCGCCGTCACGGGCCTCCGCGTCACCGAGGTGCCGTTCGACGCCGCGGGCACGGCCCTCCTATGCGACGTCTCCCTCGGCCGACCTCGCCCCATCGTGTCCGCTGGCTGGCAGCACCCAGTGTTCGACGCCATCCACGGCCTGTCCCACCCTGGCTCGAGGGCATCCCTGAAACTCGTCGGGGCGAAGTTCATCTGGCATGGCCTCAGGAAGGACGTCCGCGACTGGGCCAGGACGTGCCTCGCGTGCCAGCGCGCAAAGGTCCACCGCCACACCCAGGCACCTTTGGCCCCGTTTACGGTGCCCGAGCGGCGGTTCGACCACGTGCACGTCGACTTGGTGGGACCTCTGCCCCCCTCGCGAGGGTTCACCCACCTCCTCACCATGGTCGACCGCACCACACGGTGGCCCGGAGGCCGTCCCATTGGCGGCGACGTCTGCGGCTGAGGTGGCGCAAGCCTTTATCACCACTTGGGTTGCCTGGTTCGGTGCCCCCTCGGACATCTCGTCCGACTGCGGCCCCCAGTTCACCTCGGAGCTCTGGGCCGTGGTGGCGCAAGGGCTCGGGGTGAAACTACACCGCACCACGGCCTACCACCCCCAGGCCAATGGCCTGTGCGAGCGCTTTCATCGCTCCATGAAGGCCGCGCTCCGGGCCAGCCTCTGCGACGGCGGCTGGGTCGACAGACTCCCATGGGTCCTGCTGGGCCTCAGGACGGCGCCCAAGGACGACCTGCGCGCGTCCTCGGCGGAGCTGGTCTTCGGGCAACCACTGCGGGTACCGGGTGAATTTATCCCCGACTCCACGGCTCCTTGGTCCGCGGCGCAATAGCGCTCCGCCCTTCAGGAGACCGCCCGGAGGTTCGCCCCGGTGCCAACGGCACACCACGGTTGCCCGCCTTCCCACGTCGCCCCGGAGCTTCGCACGGCAAAGTACGTGTTCATCCGGCACGACGCCCACCGGGCACCGCTACGGCCCCCGTACGACGGGCCCTTCCGCGTGCTGGAGACCGGGGACAAATTTTTCACGGTCGACATCGGCGGTGCCCCGGATCGCATTTCCATGGACCGCCTCAAGCCGGCCCACCTCTATCCGGACCACCCCCTGCCAGCAGCTCTGCCTCCGCGTCGAGGCCGCCCCCCGGCGGTCGGACCCCCGGCACCCCCGCCAGCAGCTCTGCCTCCGCGTCGAGGCCGCCCCCCGGCGGTCGGACCCCCGGCACCCCCCAGCCCGCTACCCCCCAACCCCGCACCCATCGCCATGGGGCGTTTCGGCCGGGTCATCCGGCTTCCCCGCAAACTCACCCTTCAGGTGCGCGGGAATTCTGGGGGGGCGCGTGTGGCGGGCACAAGGGGCAATAATTCCGCGTACCAGTGTGTGGCGCGAGCGCCCAGGCGGGGACCGATGGCACATGCCCCGCCCTTCGACCGATCGGCCACGCCCGGGGACTAGGCGTGGCCTCGGCACATATATGCGGGCTCTAAGCTCGAGCCCGCCAAGTGCTGCAGTTCGAGCTTTCGAAATAAAGACTTTTGTTTTAACAAACACGTTGTGGCCTACCTCTTTGGCAAGCAAGTTGTGTGTGCGCAGCACCACACTTCAATCTCTTAATTTATGAATAAAAAGTTCATTTGGAAAAAATGATTCCACATAATTCGTAATTTATCTAAATGTGGCATTATTTATAGGGGGTGAATACATTTGCAGGCCACTGGAGGTAAGGGATGGAACCACCACACCTTGCAGCAATCTCTGTACCAGAATATAGTTCGGATATCAGATTGATCAGCTTTGGTAACTCCCCACACAAAGCCTGACGATTCTCTGGAGAACCAATCTGCAGCTTTTTAAACGCAGCACAGGAAACGGCCACAGTAAACGAGAGACAGACAAACACAAGGACAGACACAACAGATTACGACATATATATATATACAGTCACGTGAAAAAGTAGGTACACCGCATGTAAAGTTTTGACTTTTTCAACATACAGCTATTTGATCTTCATTTCAACAATATTGATAGATAAAGGTGATATAATATAACAAATATCATGAAACATTTACATTTTGTAGTCCATTGTATAATTTAAATAAACATAAATGCAAATTTCGCATGTGGAAAAAGTAAGTACACCCCGACATTTATAACTACTTCAAACACCTAAAATTAGAATCAGGTGCAAATGATTAGAACATTGTTAGAGAGGGTCTTGGAGGAACCTATCTTATTTAGACCTCAGTCATTTAGTTTGGTTTGCTCTTTGTTGTTGAAGTGTGCATCGTCACCATGCCTAGATCAAAAGAGCTCTCTGAGGCCTTCAGAAAGAAGGTTATAGATGCCAACGAGTCTGGGAAGGGATTTAAAAAGATCTCCAAACAATTTGAAATCAATCATTCGACTGTCCGGAAGATCATCTACAAGTGGAGAAGATTCCAAACAACTGCCAACTTGTTCAGGCCAGGCCGCCCCAGCAAGTTCAGCCCGAGAGCAGACCGCAACATGCTGAAAGAAGTCTCTAAGAACCCCAGAATGTCATCACGGGACCGACAAGTAGCTCTTGCCACTGTTGATGTCAAAGTGCACGAGTCTACTGTTACGGATTCGTCACTTCCACTGTTGTGGTTTTCACCCACTTGACATGTTTCTGATATTATGTATTATTATTATTCTCAAAAGGTTTATTATTCAGGAACAGCTATCTAAAGTTAAAAAGGTTAACGTAAAATGATACAGGAAACCGAACCGGAAGAAAAGGAGGTTAAGAGGAGGAGGCGGCGAGAAAAGTTGGAGAAGACGCGTGACGTCAAGGCTCCATAGCGAGCCTGGTCTACCGAAAGTCACGAGGGAATTTTGAGTTCCTTGAAGGGACATCCGGCGATAGGAATTATCGCTGGAGTGGAAAATCTGCATAGTCAGATTTGGGGTGCTGAGATTTCGACGAATCCTCGCCTCGTCTCAAGTAAGAGCCGTCGGCCATTTTGAACCCCGCGCTTCGGACACCTACAAAGGTTTTGCCTCGCGTCATCTTCACCCCAACATCCTACCGTTTGTCGGGGATGTGTGTGTGCGACCGCTTCGTCTCCAATTACGTTGTGGTTCATTGAGTGAGCGGTGAAGGTGCCCCTCTGAAGGGCGCCGTTGATCAGGGGATCGGTGAGGACCCGTAACACTACCAATTAGAAAGAGGCTGCACAAATTTGATCTACATGGGAGGTGTGCCAGGAGGAAACCTTTGCTGTCCAGAAAGAACATCAGGGCAAGACTAAAGTTTGCCAATGAACACCGAGGCAAAGACCAGCACTTCTGGAACAATGTGCTCTGGATAGATGAGTCAAAGGTAGAGCTATTTGGCCACAGTACCAGAAGATATGTTTGGCGAAAACCAAAGACAGCATTTGACCACAAGAACCTGATATCAACTGTAAAGCATGGTGGTGGAAATATTATGGTTTGGGGCAGCTTTGCTGCATCAGGGCCTGGGCAGCTCACCATCGTAGAATCCACTATGAATTCTTCATTGTACCAGAGGGTGCTTGAGGATAATGTGAGGCCATCTGTCGGGAAGTTGAAGCTCAACCGAAGGTGGACCTTGCAACATGACAATGACCCTAAACATACCAGTAAATCCACCAAGGAATGGCTGAAAAGAAAGAAATGGAGGGTTCTGGAATGGCCAAGTCAAAGCCCGGATCTAAATCCCATCGAGATGTTGTGGGGGGATTTGAAACGAGCTGTGCATGCAAGAAACCCCTCAAACATCGCACAGCTGAAATAATTCTGCATGGAGGAGTGGGCAAAAATTTCTCCCAGTCGATGTCAGAGACTGGTAGACAGTTATAAGAAACGCCTACTTGAGGTTGTTTCTGCCAAAGGGGGCAATGCCACCTATTAGAGCCAAGGGTGTACTTACTTTTTCCACATGCGAAATTTGCATTTATGTTTCTTTAAATTATACAATGGACTACAAAATGTAAATGTTTCATGATATTTGTTATATTATATCACCTTTATCTATCAATATTGTTGAAATGAAGATCAAATAGCTGTATGTTGAAAAAGTCAAAACTTTACATGGGGTGTACTTACTTTTTCACGTGACTGTATATATATATACATATATACTGGATTATATACACAGTATGTCATATCCACACAATACACAACTCTCATACAAAAAAACTGAATGGTACAAGCAGCTGGATAAGGTGAGCAACAAACAACAACAACAACACCCGTTCCCAAACACAACACCCGACAGAAACTCCAACAACCACACAACCCGCACCTCTACACATACAATTCGGACACGAAACCACCCAGGGTCATGTCCCAGAAACACAACGACAACCAAAAACAAGCACACAAATGCTCACACACACTCATACGACACCATGTCACGTGTGAGTAATAACAAAAAAAAAGAGCAGAGCAACCCATCAATGATGTGCCTTGGCGTATATTTTGCTTGAGGTTTGCAAAAATAAAAAACTCCCAAATCTGACCTCAAGCACCATCACGTGACTGGAAGCGGCCACATGGTGAATAAAAACGGTACGGGGCTCGTGGCCCTAAAAACGGTACGGAGCTCGTGGCCCTAAAAACGGTACGGAGCTCGTGGCCCTAAAAACGGTACGGAGCTCGTGGCCCTAAAAACGGTACGGAGCTCGTGGCCCTAAAAACGGTACGGGGCTCGTGGCCTATTGGCCTGAGGAAGCCTGCTGTGAAGCGGGCGAAATGTCCCGAGACCGGATCTGCTCTTGCTTATTTTTTTACTTTTTGGTTAGAGGCGCCTTCTTTCTTTAAGGAACTCAACACGGAAAGAGACCATTTGACCCATCAAGCCTGCACAATGGTTGCCAACCTACGACAGTTTGTCCGTGCTCTATCCTTTTTAAATGTTGAGCGTCAAGCAAGGAAGCAACACACACCATTTAAAAAGTATTAAATACAACTAATGACTAGGCAGGGGTTTGAAACACCAACCACCTTGACTCAGAGTGGATGCTATAACTAATTATGTCAAGTCCACCGAGTATTAAACTTAGGTTTATTTTGGACCTCTTTGAAGTATATTTTAAAACAAAAAATGGAAGTTTTTCTCAATTAAATGATCACCTTACACTGCAACCTTTGTTCAAGAATAGGCTTCTGTTATTAATAAGGCCGACATGGTTTGTTAAACTTTGTGATAATCCTCAGGTTGCATCTCAATACACTGCTGTGAGCATCACACTTATCCACTCGGTTAATGTCACATGCATCCACTCTGTTAATGTCACATGCATCCACTCTGTTAATGTCACATGCATCCACTCTGTTAATGTCACATGCATCTACTCTGTGAACGTCACGCTTATCCACTCTGTTAACGTCACATGCATCCACTCTGTTAATGTCACATGCATCCACTCTGTTAATGTAACATGCATCCACTCTGTTAATGTAACATGCATCCACTCTGTTAATGTCACATGCATCCACTCTGTTAATGTCACATGCATCCACTCTGTTAATGTCACATGCATCCACTCTGTTAATGTCACATGCATCCACTCTGTTAATGTCACATGCATCCACTCTGTTAATGTCACATGCATCCTGTGATGAAATCGACATCCAAGTTACGACACTGATGTTATTCTCCTCATGGCCGCTACGCGACACCTTCGCGGCTTCTATATATAAGAGACTGCCATTTCAGCGCAGACAGGAGATGTACAACCATAATCGAAATGTAACTCTATAGCTCCTCTGGGCTTCCATAGAAAGGTAACGATTCTGCTATATATATCCCAAGCTCAATTATAGATACTAGGGCGTGCCCGTACTATATATATATCTAAAATTATATCCCCCCCCCTCTATTTACATGAAATGGTTTGGTCCATTCGCAAAGCCAAAGCGAACGGCTTGCGAGTACGGTAGAACCCCCCCCCTCTATTTACATGAAATGGTTTGGTCCATTCGCAAAGCCAAAGCGAACGGCTTGCGAGTACGGTGACCATACCTTGGGAACCACTTGTCCGATTAATTTCAAACCTTGAAAAGGCACATCCTCGGGTCCCCAGCAATATACCTGGCAAGTTTCAAGTATATCGGACCCGTGGTTGTCGAGAAACAGCGGTCACAGACAAACACACAGACACACACACATACACACAGAGATTACTGGAATTATAGATAGACTAGGGCGTGCCCGCACGTACGTGCTTGCCCGTACGTGCGTGCAAAAAAACATGCGTGCAAACAACAACAACAAAAAAAAACTTTGAAACCACGTGGCAGTAACGACCACAGAACCCCCCCCTCTATTTACATGAAATGGTTTGGTCCATTCGCAACGACCACAGAACCCCCCCCCCCTCTATTTACATGAAATGGTTTGGTCCATTCGCAAAGCCAAAGCGAACGGCTTGCGAGTACGGTGACCATACCTTGGGAACCACTTGTCCGATTAATTTCAAACCTTGAAAAGGCACATCCTCGGGTCCCCAGCAATATACCTGGCAAGTTTCAAGTATATCGGACCGGTAGTTGTCGAGAAACAGCGGTCGCAGACAAACACACACACACACAGACACACACACATACACACAGAGATTACTGGAATTATAGATAGATTTACATGAAATGGTTTGGTCCATTCGCAAAGCCAAAGCGAACGGCTTGCGAGTACGGTGACCATACCTTGGGAACCACTTGTCCGATTAATTTCAAACCTTGAAAAGGCACATCCTCGGGTCCCCAGCAATATACCTGGCAAGTTTCAAGTATATCGGACCGGTAGTTGTCGAGAAACAGCGGTCGCAGACAAACACACACACACACAGACACACAGAGATTACTGGAATTATAGATAGATACCACCTGTACGCACCTGTATTCAACCTTTGCTGCTCATGAAATGCTCTGATTTAATGCCTGTTGCTTGCATGTACTCTTACAGGATGTACTGCAGATCTAAATGATATTAAAGCCTACCCAGAGGTCAAGTCGTGTCTGAGCTTGATTTTCACGACACATCCACTCTGTTAATGTCACATGCATCTACTGTTAATGTCACATGCATCCACTCTGTTAATGTCACATGCATCCACTCTGTTAATGCCACATGCATCTACTCTGTTAATGTCACATGCATCCACTCTGTTAATGCCACATGCATCTACTCTGTTAATGTCACATGCATCCACTCTGTTAATGTCACATGCATCCACTCTGTTAATGCCACATGCATCTACTCTGTTAATGTCACATGCATCTACTCTGTTAACGTCACGCTTATGCACTGTTAACACCATGCTTATACACTCTGTTAACATCACACTTATCCACTCTTAACGCCATGCTTATCCACGTTTAACGTCACGCTTATCCACTCTGTTAACATCACGTGTATCCACTGTTAACGTCATGTTTATCTCCTCTAACATCATGCGTATTCACTCTGTTAACAGGGAGGCATATTCCCTGGAGCTTCGTCTCGTCATAGCTCTCCGGGCTGCTTCTCAACTTCCTCCACTCATACCTGGAACCCATCTAAATTCCCTCCCTCCCACCCGAGATAGAATCTCTCAGCTAAGAGAACGACCATAACAGAGTGTTAAACATGCGATATGAGTGAACAATATGGAACGACGTGGAGTGTTGCGGACAAAGGTGCATCAAATACAAGTCTTGAAATTTTTGTCCGTCTGTCACTCAAAACATTAACCTTGGTCAGGCAAGCAATTACAAAAACATCGCACGGTCGCCATGTCTAAAGGACTAAACTGGACACAAATGTGTGAAAAGTCATGTAGTGAGTGAAAAAAGGTGAGATGATGTTTAACACATTCACCTGACCATGAAAAAGGTCACCATTAGAGTAACAGAAAATTGGCGGTGAATATTAAATTTAAGGCTTAAGTTTAACAAAATGTTTTTGTTTTTTTGTTTTTAGCCGCGTCGCAGACGCTGCTCATAGAGTGCCCTCTGCTGTTGTTCTTGTTCTTGTTCTTCTTGTTGTTCTTGCAGAGAAGACAAAACCTCAAAGCTCCACCCATTCTGGGAACCATAGCTCCACCCATTGTGGGAGAGGCTTCATATAAACAAATATCCCCCATTTTATTAACTCGCATAGCTTTGAGGCCTGTTTTGTAGGCCCATGGTGTCTTGCTCTCTCACACAGTTTTCTTTCAAATCAAATTCGATATATCATTTCATTTTTCACAGTCGCTAACATAGTTTTAGACTCGGTTGAAAAAAAACGGGAAGAAAATCCGATGAAAGTTGCCCTTTATAGAACGAAATGAATTCTCAAAGGCCTGTAACTTCAAGTCCATTGAGATATATATTTTTTAAATCGCGGCATGGTCAGTCATACATCGCCCGAAATAACAGACGGGAAAATGCCGAGATATATTGTTTTTTAAAAAAATCGCGGCATGGTCAGTCATACACCGCCTGAAATAACAGACGGGAAAATGCCGAGATATATATATCTTTTGTTTAAATCGCGGCATGGTCAGTCATACACCGCCTGAAATAACAGACGGGAAAATGCCGAGATATATTAAAAATTCGTCCATTTGATGATAATCGTCACGATGAAATATTTAATTTATACGTCGTCACAATAATGTGGAGAGAGGAGATAGCTTCGTTCACGTGTCGCCACATATGGGAAATTGCCGAGATATATTTTTTTTAAATCGCGGCATGGTCAGTCATACATCGCCTGAAATAACAGACGGGAAAATTCCGAGATATATTAAAAATTCGTTGCCACACACGGGAAATTGCCGAGATATATTTTCACTTTCCACAAAAATAACATCAAGTAATCGAATCAATAGGAATGTCCTGTGCCTATAACATCGACGTTATAGGCACAGCTGCATCTAGGCATTGTGTAACATCGACGCGGCTTTTGTTTTAATTAAAACTTTTCGTACTTGTTTTTGTAAAAAGTGGATATTATTCAATACATTTTAACCACCACTGACCTCTTCACCCCCACCCCACCCCACCCTCCTTCTCCTCCACAACACCAACCCACTTCCCATGCTAATACCATACAAACCAAAAACTATCTACCATGTATCATGAGGTGGCTTGAATCCATCATAATGAAAAACAGGTGTAGTCGGAAGAACTTGGCCACTTACTCCATACTTTTTACACTTTTATTTAACTTCAACTGAGCTTTGTCTGTTTGTCCCGTTTCAAATCTTTGAGCCGTTTGTTTTATAGGTTCCATACGCCCTAGAGAGCTAAATTTGGCCCACGGTTCTCTTTTCTGGTACATTTTCAATTATCAAAATTAAATAATACAAAAAAAAAAAAAAAAAAAAATTGGTTACTTGTTACAGTCTTTCACAAACATGCAAGATGGAGTCTGTCGTTATCTGGGATTTTAAAAAGTTTTTTTAGAACCATTTTATTCACGTACAAAAACAAAATATGAAATAAATGACAAACTAGGTCAAGGTGCCACTTTAACAAGTGGATAATCTGGGTGATTAACTGATGGTGAGCACGTGGCTATGTTTCAGCATAGCGTATAAACACAAATGATCTTGTTGATTTTCAAAATAAAACTACATCAGAGGAGATTGAGGAACAGCTGTGCACAATGATGATGTACAGTGGTGAACACCAGATGAGGTGCGGTTGTGGATGACGGGATGTGCCGGTGGACGATAATGAGGAACAGTTCCAATTTCATTATAAACTCTCATGCTCCCAATGTATAAAGAAGCATAAAAGCACATAGGAATAGAAAACTTATTGTCTAATGTTTCTTTCATAACAAGCACCAAGTCCACAAAGACGTCGAGTGCGTACAACACTCGTTCCAAACAAAAACATCGAATTGAATAAACTCCGTCCATTTGTCCGCTTGCAGCCATTCTCCCATTAGCTTTGTTCCCCTGGTAACTGCGTGAAGCAGCAAGGTCAGACTTTGAGGAAAATTATCACGAGGTTCAAAAATAGCAGGAGAATATACAGGAGATGTCCCACAACAAAGAACAAATTCAGAATGGTCTGATGAAGTGTGTGTGGCGATGGTGTTAAAAGGAAGGTGCGATGTCGATTCTGTGTTCAGTCACAATCTGAGGATGCAGAAGTCATAAATGAACGTCCAAGCTAAAATGATTTTGGCCGAGCATAGGCAGTGCGATCCAGGCACGCCTCAGGCCATGGCGCCGGCCTCTGTCCCGTCCCCGTTGTCTGGGAAGACCGAGAACTTGATGGGCTGGCAGTCAAGGTCGCGGAGACAGACGAGACACGCCGTACGAGTTGTGCAGAAGTCTGGCACGGAGAGCAGCAGGACACGTTGGCCTTCGGACCCTGATGCGGGTACAGAGGGGAAAAAGCTGTGAATACCTCGAGTGAGTCGTGGTCAGGCTGGATAGCCACCGGTTTTCTGCCGACCGACTGAAGCGACCATAAGTACACCACGTGACACAAGGAAAGTCAAATGAATGCTCGGCCTTGGGTTCAAACAGAGTATGACATTTCCAGCCTGAGCTCGATAAAACCTAACAATGCTGTTTCAAAGTTTAGTGATTTTGAATGAATTGGTTGAAAATAAGGCGTTTGGGGTACAGGTCCAGCACGACCTCATTCTTCTCCAATGAAAGAAATTGCATATACCCTTGTTTAATTCACAACATTAACAACCTCAAGGCCAACAGAAATTGCATAAACCCAAACAAACCCCCCCAAAACAACTAAAACCTTGGGTTCAGATCAACAACTAATGACATAGGCCATGTCCACCAGTCCATGAGGATCTCACGTCGGGTACAGTGGGGTCTTGCGATAGTTATCAGATTATTCTACTCCAGTTGTCTAGCTATCCTCAACCGACAACCAACCTGGTCGTAGTCAACGTGTGGCCCTGAATGGATTTCTCTCATCTCCCCTTCCTGCTCTGGCTGGAGTTCCCCAAGGCAGTGTTCTGGGCCCTGTGCTTTTTCTGGTCTTCATCAATGACCTCTCCGACTCTCTTGAAAATCCTTTATCTCTTTGATGATGACTCCACTCTCTGCCGCTCCATTCCTCATCCCTCAGATCGGCAGTCTGCAGCCTCCTCACTCTCTGCAGACCTGGACAAAATCTCATACTCTTACTTTGTCTCTCCGAAAAGACCGACTGGAAAACCCTCCCAACTAATTTCTCAACAATCCTCTCCAAGAAGTTCTGTCGCTCAAGCTTTTGGGTCTCACTATCTGCCATGATCTTTCTTGGGAAAACCACATTTCCAAGCTGGCCTCCAAAGCCAGTCGCCGACTGGGCATCCTCCGTCATGCGAAGTCCTTCCTTGGCACACCTGAGCTCCTCACCACATACAAGGCTTTCATCCGCAGCTCAATGGAATACTGTTCTCCCCTCTGGGCCGGTGCTCAAACCTAGCTCGGTTTCACACTGTTGAAACCAAAGCTTTCAGAATCATTGGCATCTCCCGCGATGAAGCTAACTCCGAGGGCCTTTCACTCACTCACCGCAGGCAGGTTGGTGGTCTTTCTGTCTTCTACAGACTTCTCTCCGGCCTTGCTCACCCAGCTCTCTCTGGGCTCTGTCCCCCAAATATTCCTACAGGTCGCACAAGATCTGCGTGCAACCCTCTTATGGTTAAACTGCCAAAATCTCGGCTCTCTGCGCACCTTCACTCTTTCATTCCTCTTTTCTACCGCCTCTGGAACAAACTCCCTCACAATCTTCAATCCCACTCCTCCCTCCAGGTCTGTAAAACAGCTGTTCACCACCATCTCTTATCTTCCCCCATCCAAAACCTTGATCTTTTCTACCCCCGCTAATTCACCCCAGATCCACTTTTTTGAAATTCCAACTTCTTTCCTGGAAGTCCTTGCAGTGTCCATATGTTTTATACGTTTCCCGCCGCCCCCCAAGCCCTCTCCCTCCCACAGTTCTCTCGATGTCCCTGCTCTCAAATGCTGTGTTTGTGTGCTTCCCCCTCTCTCCCCTTCTTGTCTACCGCTCCCCTTATTTTGTGTTTTATGTGTCAGTTTGACTTTTTGTGTGATTAATGTTAGCTCTTTCATGAGCCTCGATCTTGTATACAAAAAAAAAAACCAACGCTTCTGCTTTTCCTCTCCATCTGTTCCCTTTCCTTAACAGTCTTCATTTCCTTCTGAATCCTCGTTTAAGGGTTTTCCCAAAACCTGCTCAAAGAGGTCATCTTTGAGCGAAGAAAATAAAAATAAATACCCAAGTGACTAACGCACAAAGAATAACTTCATCACCAGGACAATTGCCAAGTTCCAAGGGCAAAGCACTTTCGAGTTGGTCCGATTTTGCTGAGGAAGAAATTATAAAAATAAAAAAGGAATATTTCTAAACATTTCCCCCAAGAAGGCGTTTCCTCACCGTGTAAAATCTTGCTCTGAAAGCTTGGAGCATTGCCACAAAAGTAAACATGGGGACTTTCCTTCAGGATAAACGGGTCTTCCGAGTAATATGGATAACAGCCTGTGGAAACGGAAGGACGAACAATCAGTATGAAGTTTGCGCAAACGACATGGCAGTAAGGACGACTGCGATCCGGCGAGGAGCGCACCGCGATGACACTCACCGAGCGTGTCGGGGGCGGTCGGAGCCATGTGTCCCGTCCGGAGCGTCCACTCCAGAATGTGCAGCCAATCGTCCATGCCAGAGTACTTGTAAATGTCCCGGATGTTCTGACCGGACGTGCCGAGGAACCTGTATGAAGAATGAAGATGGAGATGCCAAAGGCGGATTTCAATATCATACCATATTATTTCAATGCAATTCTCTAAGATGTGCGATTTAAATTTCTTTACCAAAGTATACCGTACGGGAAAGATAGCATTTAGATTCGACTTGACTTTCAAAGTCTCGTTTTACTTTATCAACGGACAGGCTGCAATTACACAAATTAGTTTTTTTTTTTTAAGGTGGGAAATAATTAAACATTATTGAAGATAAGGAAATAAACAAATTAGTAATTTAGAGAAATTAAAACAAAGTGTAAAATTACAAATTAGAAAATTCCCAAATATATCGTCACATCGGCAAGAATTTTGTTTAAATAAACAAGTGATTCAAAGTACTGTGCTTAAAGTGTTTATTTATTTATTTTGCACAGACAAAAAAAATTGAGTTTTTCAACATCTGATGGTTTGATACGTTTCCACCATTCATAACATCTCACCAACAGACTGCAGCAGGTATCAATTCACCTGCACTCCAAGCACTTAGACCATTAAGCTGTACCATCAGCAGACCGTGCGCTTGTCCACCTTAGACCTTTGCAGTGGACACTCGGTAACTAACCTCACTTGTTCAATTTCATTCCAACCACGTTACACTACAATGCAAACTTGCAATGAGTAGCTTAATTACTCCCACCAGGGAGTAATGCATTCGATCCTGTCCGTGTGTGTGTTTGTGTGTGTGTGTTCGTGTGTTTGTGAACAAGATATCTGGAAAAGTTCTGAACGGATTTGGATGAAAGTTGGTGGGATGATTGCCCTTGGGATAAGGAAGAATTGATTAGTTTTTGGTGAAGCTCAGGATATTATTCCCGATCCAGGAATTTTTTGAAGAATTGCTTACCATTGGAAGATAGGGCTCATTTTTAAAAAACATTATCTTCTATATATTCTCTATTTAAAATTGTGATATGAAAATAGTTTTCATATTTGTTGTAAATGTAGTTTAAACTCGTGGTTATGCATTAGAGCGGTGTATTTTGTTAGCAGTGTCGTCTTCAAGGTTCTTTTTTTTTCTTTCTAATAAAGACATATTCTGTCATTTTAAAAGCACCAAAGTGTGTATTAGGTTTCCCCGTTTCATAAAATGTATCGTTTGATACGTATAATGCTTTAAAACTGTTTTTTGTTTTTTTTTAACCTCAGAAGAGATATCAACATTTACTTCAGTGAATGTCAATGGCGGTGTCAGTATTTGATTAACTTATAAAGACTTAGGTGAGTTATAAGTGTGACAAGCATGTGCACGGGATTCTTCCCAGAAGAATGAGTGGTCGCATTAGCTTGTACGACTTAAAATGAGCGAGTTTTGTTTTGCCGTTTGGGCCAGTTTTACATGTTGTATCCCTAAGGAATGAAACGAACTTTTTTCTGGCTTACAATTTTATTTGAAGTCACACATGCCTCAAAATTCACTCACTGATATAGAATTGAACGCTGAATCCGAAAATGTAAATGAAATTGCCTTGTTTAAAAAAAAAAAAATCTTCTATACGAGGTGTGTTCAAAAAGTATCCGACCTTTGTTCATAAAAAATACTCTTATCCAGATACAACAAACTTATACTAATCTCCTTCAAAGTAGTCCCCTTGGGCTGCCACACACTTCTCCCAACGGTTCTGCCACTGTCGGAAGCAGCGCTGGAACGCCTCTTTTGGGATGGCGCGCAGCTGGTCCGTCGCATTCCGCATGATGTCTTCTCTGGACTGAAATCTGGTCCCTTTCAGGGACATTTTCAGCTTGGAGAAAAGCCAGAAGTCACACGGAGCCATGTCGGGAGAGTAGGGAGCCTGACGAAGCACAGGTGTGTTGTGTTTGGCCAAGAAACTCTGTATCAAATGTGAAGAATGGGCGGGTGCGTTATCGTGATGGAGCTGCCAATTGCCCGCTGCCCACAGGTCCGGCCGTTTGCGTCGCAGAACCTCTTGGTAATACTCCTTGATGATGGTTGTGCCGTGTGGTGCGTACTCGTGATGAACCACGCCACTGGAGTCGAAGAAGACGGTCAGCATGACTTTGACATTGCTGCGGACCTGCCTTGCTTTTTTTGGCCTCGGGGATGTTGGATGCTTCCATTGTGATGACTGCAACTTGGTTTCTGGGTCGTACCCATAAACCCAGGACTCATCGCCAGTGATCACTGTGTTGAGGAAGCTGGGATCGCTGTTCACAGTCTCCAGCATGTCCTGTGCGATCTCCAAACGGAGTTGCTTCTGCTCAATCGTTAGCAGCTTTGGTACGAACTTCGCTGAGATTCTCCTGAAGCCCAAATCCTCCTTCATAATGGAATGAACGGATCCAATGCTGACGCCCACCTCGTCTGCAAGTTCTCTGATCGTGATTCGACGATCCTGCATCACCAGGGTCCTCAATTGGTCAATGACGATCTCATTTCGGGATGTTGAGGGCCTACCCGAACGTGCTTCACTCTCCACTGATGTGCGGCCATCTTTGAAGCGGTTGTACCACTCCTTTATCTGTGTGGTGCTCATTGCTTCGTCCCCGAAGGCCTGTTGAATCTTGCGGATCGTTTCCACTTGGGAATCGCCAAGCTTTACACAAAATTTGATGCAGTAGCGTTGTTCAAATTTTTCCGTCATTTTGTCAAAAACGAAAATCCGACGGCGCTCACTTACACTTCCTCACTCATCGGCGGTCTGCCGTCGAATGACAGCTTCAGCAGGTGGGAAAAAATTCACGCGTGCGCATTAGGATCGCCTACATACGTGCACCAATCAACGCCTCCCTAGCTTCATTTGTTTACGCACGACAAATTAAGGTCGCATACTTTTTGAACACACCTCGTATATTCTAAATATATATATCTGTGCAGTGTCTGTCTTGTGTTGTCTTGTGTTGTCACTGAACTACTCCCTCAAACTTTTGTGAAATCGTACTATTCCAACTTGACCCACGGCGGGAGTATGCGCTCTACTGAGTGGCATTCTAGTTTGTATATGTTTCAGTCAAAACATCATCCCACTTCATTGGACTATTTCTCCAAAAAATCCAATGTAAAAGAGTATTGCATATTCATTCCACAAACGTGGATGTCTATGTAGCAAAATAGGATTAGTGACTGGTTTCAATTTCAGACTTGATTTTTTAGGGCCTTGTCCACTTTGTCATGGAATTGCCTTTTGAGAAAGGAGAAAGGGAAGTGTCAAAAATCTGTCATTTTGCCTAAAGTACCCCATATCCCTTTCTATCTACATTTTCACTGAAAACTTTCCCTATCCTTATCT
Organism: Myxine glutinosa; assembly: GCF_964187855.1. NCBI lineage: Eukaryota > Metazoa > Chordata > Myxini > Myxiniformes > Myxinidae > Myxine > Myxine glutinosa. The sequence continues at coordinate 26,035,012 of NC_136263.1, read as the reverse complement.
TGTCCCTTTTGTATTTTCATTGTTAAAAAAAACGTTACGCCATCCTATTCCTCAGCACGTATTACATGCAAATTGCCCCCAAAGATACTCATACTTGTACACAACACAGATAACACCGGCATGACACACCTGACACCATCAATGTCAGCCTCATACGGATTGGTGACGAGATGCAAAGTGGAGAGTGGTTGAGAGTGAGGGAACATGCATCTGTGGAGTGGTTGTTGAGGGAGAGTGTGGTTGGCTGGATCAAACTCTCCTGGCATGGCATCAACGTCGACAGAGGTCTGTGGTATGGCAGAAAATTGATGAATGGTGGAATTGTGAAAAGAGGACATGTGAGAAGTCAACAACGTACCACATCTCACTTTTATTAACTCCTATTCTTACATCGACCGTAAACAACAGAAATTTGATTAAAAAACAGGCTCTGCTTTTGCAAATGAAGTCAGTCATATTCTTACATTTAAAAGACAATTTTTGTTAAAAGCAGAAGTAATACCAGGCGTAAAAGATGTATGTCGGTACAATTTGTCTGTTAGAACAAAATGAAAGGTCTAATATTTCTGCAAAAAGGTACAACTCAAACAGACAAAATAAATTGTTCATTCCTTCATATATTGTTATGGACACAGTCACAATCATTCACAGTCACACACACTTCAAGTTTATCTTTACCTAATTAAAGTCTACATTGCTGTAATTCTTTGAGACAGTTTTGTCATTCACAATTTGTAGTAATAACTAAATAAGTTAAATTAATGAAGAAGCACAAAATCGAACCACCTGGGCTGCATATATATATATATATATATATATATATATATATATATATATATATATATATATATATATATATATATATATATATATATATATATATATATATATATATATATATATATACAGTAGATAGATATAGATATATATATATAGATATATATAGATATATATATATAGATATATATATATAGATATATATAGATATATATATATAGATATATATATGTATATAGATATATATATATAGATATATATATGTATATAGATATATATATATATAGATATATATATATAGATATGTGTATATATATATATATATATATATATATATATATATATATATATATATATATATATATATATATATATATATATATATATATATATATATATATATATATTAGCTTGGCTCAGCTCACTGCGCTCGCCTCACCACGCGTCGTTACTGCGGAACGGGCTTATTTTAGCTGAGGATAATGACTGAACTTGAGTTGCTGTGTTGACCTGATTTACACCAATCATAAGACAAACAATTATTTTGCACAAATGTATTTGTAGTGTTTGTGATATTACATTTTTATAAGCAATTTAGGTGGAAGATTTAGATTGAAAAAATATATAAAATTCAAAAAAGAAACCCTCAGCACATACATACGGGAGGGGTTGGTGCAGACTGGAAGTTTGGGACGATTACACCTCACCACCAAGTAATTTAAAACACCTCACCACCACGTAATTCAAAACACCACACCACCAAGTAATTTAAAACACTTCATCCCCACAAAATTTAAAACACCTCACCACCACGTAATCCAAAACACCTCACCCCCACCAAATTTAAAACACCTCACCACCACGTAATCCAAAACACCTCACCCCCATGTAATTCAAAACACCTCACCACCATGTAATTCAAAACACCTCACCACCACGTAATTCAAAACACCTCACCAACACATAATTAAAAACACCTCACCACCATGTAATTCAAAACACCGTACCATCATGTAATTCAAAACACCTCACCACACGTGCGATAGAGAAGCCGATGGAAAACGTGAAAGATGAGGAAGTTGTTGTGGTAGGAGGAGACCTAAATGGACATGTGGGAAGGAGTATGGATGGTTTTGAGGGAGTTCATGGGGGTTACGGATATGGTGTGAGAAATGGAGAAGGTGAAAGGATTTTGGAGTTTGCTGATGGAGCTGATTTGTAATACTCAGTTCCAGAAAGAGGATAATAAGCTTGTTACATACACGTCAGGTGGGTCGACGACAACCGTTGACTACCTGATGGTGTGTAGGCGAGTTAGGGGGCACCTCCGGGACACAAAGGTGACCCCGGGGGAGGAGGCTGTTTCACAGCACCACTTGGTTGTCTGCGACATAAGGGTGAAAGGTGCGAGGAGAGCTCGGCGGGTGAAGTACCAACCGAGAATGAAGGTGCAGAGGTTGAAAGAGGTGACAGTAAGGGAGGCATTAAAAGAGAGGCTGAGTAGGGTAGAGGATGATGTGGTTGAGCTTGAAAGTGGTTGGATGTCAATGAAAGCTAGTCTGTTGGGAGCCGTTGGTGAGGTATGTGGATGGACAAAACGACCACCGAGGCACTCGGAAACATGGTGGTGGGATGATGAAGTTGGAAAGAGGATTGACGAGAAGAGGAAGAAGTTCAAGGAGTGGCAGAAGGCGAAGGGTACGGAACAGAAACAGCAGAGCATGAAAGTTATAAAGCAGCCAAGAAGGCTGCAAAGAAAGAGGTAGCAAAGGCGCAGGAGGCATGTAGGAAAATGTTCGGAGAACGCTTGGATTCGGAAGAGAGTCAGAGAGCAGTATTCAGGATTGCAAAGCAGATAGCGAAAGAGAGGTGTGATGTGATGGGGGTGAGTTGCTTGAAGGATGAAGTGGGACAAATCATTGTGCACCCAGATGGAATTAAAGGAAGATGGAAAATATATATGGAAATGCTGTTGAATACAGAGAATGAATGGGATGGCAACATCGAGAGTAACCCAGTTTTAGGACCGGCAGAGAAGATAACTGAGAAGGAAGTTGAGGAAGCGATAAAAGCAATGAAGAGTAGAAAAGCGGGAGGGCCGACGGGAGTTGTGGGAGATATGTTGAAGGCAGCAGGAAGTTGGGGTGTGAAGAGAATGACAGAGATCTGTAATCTGGTGGTGAAAGAAGGCCGCATTCCAGTAGATTGGGAACTGAGTACCCTCGTCCCTCTATGCAAGGGGAAAGGTGACCCTCTGGAGTGTGGCTCGTACCGAGCGATAAAGTTATTGGAGCATGGAATGAAGGTATTGGAAAGGGTGTTGGAGAGGAGGATAAGGAAGAAAGTGAAGATCGACAAAATGCAGTTTGTATTTATGCCAGGAAGAGGAACAACAGACGTGCTTTTTATTGTGAGGCAGTTGCAGGAGAAGTACATGGAGAAGAGGAAGAAGTTGTTTCTTGGGTTTGTTGATCTGGAGAAACATTCGATAGGGTTCCACGCAAAGTATTGACATGGGCATTGAGGAAGGTAGGAGTGGAGGAATGGTTGATCAGAGTAGTGATGGCAATGTACAAAAGAGCGCGCACAGCTGTAAGGACGAAGGACGGGAACAGTGGTGAGTTTGAGGTGAAGGTGGGAGTGCATCAGGGGTCGGTCGGTACTAAGTCCACTACTATTTGTAGCTGTGATGGAGGTGCTGGCTCAGAACGTAAAGGAGGGTTTACCATGGGAGTTGTTGTATGCAGATGATCTGGTGTTGATTGCGGAAAGTATGGATGGACTGAAGGAAAAGATGAACAAGTGGAAGGAATGTATGGAGACAAAAGGTCTGAAGGTGAATATCAGAAAGACAAAGGTGATGGCAAGTGGTAAAGCATGTGGTGAGGTGTCAAGAACTGGGAAGTGGCCCTGTGCTGTGTGCAGGAAGGGTATCTGAGTGAACTCCATTCAATGTACAATGTGCGCTGAGTGGGTTCATCAAAAATGTAGTGGTCTGAGAGGGTCATTAACCAGTGTGGCAGCTACATTCAAATGTAAGGTGTGCACAGAGGGAGCTGCAGATGGAGGAAATGTTGAGTTGGATCTTGGAGACGGCATGAAGCTGGAAGGTGTGAAAACATTTTGCTACCTCGGAGACATGCTGAATGGAGAAGGTGGATCAGACTCGGCAACGGTTGCTCGAGTGAGATGTGCATGGAAGAAGTTTCGGGAACTGAGTGGCGTGCTGATGAGGAGGGGAGTGTCGTTGAAGCTGAAGGGAAAGGTGTATGCTGCATGTGTGAGAAGTGTTTTGATTTATGGGAGCGTGACATGGGTAATGAACGTAGAGCAGCAACGAAGGTTAGAAAGGGTGGAAATGCGAATGGTTCGATGGATGTGCGGAGTATCGTTGAGAGAGAGGAAGACAAATGATGAATTGCGAAAGATGATGGGAATAGAGCCTGTGATTGATGCTGTGAAGAGGAACAGGTTGAGATGGTTTGGTCATGTGTTGAGGAAGGATGAAAGTGACTGGTTGAGAAGAGTGATGGAAATGAATGTAGAAGGAAGTAGAGGATGGGGAAGACCGAGAAAGACTTGGCTAAAGATGGTGGAAGAAGACATGCGGGCAAGGGGGTTAACAAGGAGAGATGCAGAAAATAGGGCAAGATGGAGAAGATTGTCATGGGGACCGCAAGGCTAACCCCCGCTCTAGCAGGGAAAATGGCCTTAAAATGCATGTTGTGTAATTTGCACATATCTCTCCCGTCGCTATGTCCTAAGGGTATTTTATTTTTGAAAAATGTTCCAAATTATTTTTAATTTTTTCTAACAACCTCACCACACGTCATTCAAAACACCTCACCACCACATAATTTAAAACACCGCACCACCACGTAATTCAAAACACCTTACCACCATGTCATTTAAAACACCTCACCACCACGTAATTCAAAACACCTCACCACCATGTAATTTAAAACACCTCACCCTCACGTAATTTAAAATACCTCACCACCACGTAATTTAAAACACCTCACTACCACCTAATTCAAAACACCTCACCACCACGTAATTCAAAACACCTCACCACCAAGTAATTAAAAACACCTCACCACCACGTAATTCAAAACACCTCACCAACACTTAATTAAAAACACCTCACCACCACGTAATTATAAATACCTCACCACCACGTGATTTAAAAACACCTCACCACCACGTCATTTAAAAACACCTCACCACCACATAATTCAAAATACCTCACCACCACGTGATTCAAAACCACCACCACGTTATTAAAAACACTTCACAACCACGGAAACAAAAGTTTGAGGGAGTAGTTAAGTGACAACACAGACACTGCCCAGATGTGCAGATATATAGATAAATGACTACCCGAGTTGTCGTTTTGTCATGGTTTACACCAATCATAATTCAAACAATTATTTTGCACAAATGTATTTGTAATATACATGATATTACCTTTTATAAACAATTGAAGTTGAAAACTGAAGTTAAAAAAAAAAAAATTCCCCAAAAAATTAAAAAAAAATTGGAACATTTTTAGCCGCGTCGCAGACGCTGCTCATAGAGTGCCCTCTGCTGTTGTTGTTCTTCTTGTTCTTGCAGAGAAGACAAAACCTCAAAGCTCCACCCATTCTGGGAACCATAGCTCCACCCATTCTGGGAGAGCCTTCATATAAACAAATATCCACCATTTTATTAACTCGCATAGCTTTGAGGCCTGTTTTGTAGGCCCGTGGTGTCTTCCTCTCTCACACAGTTTTATTTGAAATCAAATTCGATATATCATTTCATTTTTCACAGTCGCTAACATAGTTTTAGACTCGGTTGAAAAAAAACTGGAAGAAAATCCGATGAAAGTTGCCCTTTATAGAACGAAATGAATTCTCAAAGGCCTGTAACTTCAAGTCCATTGAGATATATATTTTTTTAAATCGCGGCATGGGCAGTCATACACCGCCCGAAATAAGAGACGGGAAAATGCCGAGATATATATATTTTGTTTAAATCGCGGCATGGTCAGTCATACACCGCCCGAAATAACAGACGGGAAAATGCCGAGATATATTAAAAATTCGTCCATTTGATGACAATCGTCACGATGAAATATTTAATTTATACGTCGTCACAATAATGTGGAGAGAGGAGCATAGCTTCGTTCACGTGTCGCCACACACGGGAAATTGCCGAGATATATATATTTTAAATCGCGGCATGGTCAGTCATACACCGCCTGAAATAACAGACGGGAAAATGCCGAGATATATTAAAAATTCGTCGCCACACACGGGAAATTGCCGAGATATATTTTCACTTTGCACAAAAATAACATCAAGTAATCGAATCAATAGGAATGTCCTGTGCCTATAACATCGACGTTATAGGCACAGCTGCATCTAGGCATTGTGTAACATCGACGCGGCTTTTGTTTTAATTAAAACTTTTTGTACTTGTTCAAAAATAAAATACCCTTAGGACATAGCGACGGGAGAGACATGTGCAAACGAGAAGTTTGGTACGATTTCACAAAAGTTTGAGGGAGTAGTTCAGTGACAAGACAAGACAACACAACATAACACAGACGCTGCACAGATATATATATAGACTCGCTTGGCTCACCAAGCGTCGTTACTGAGGAACGGGCTTATTTTAGCTGAGGATAATGACTGTACCTGAGTTGCTGTGTTGTCATGATTTACACCAATCATAATACAAACAATTATTTTGCATAAATTTATTTGTAGTGTTTGTGATATTACATTTTTATAGGCAATTTAGGTTGAATGTTTTTTTTTCAAGAAATAACCCCTCAGCACACACATAGGGGAGGGGTAGGTGCAGACTGGAAGTTTGGGACGATTACACCTCACCACCACGTAATTCAAAACACCTCACCACCACGTTATTTAAAACACCTCACCACCAAGTAATTCAAAACACCTCACCACCATGTAATTTAAAACACCTCACCACCAAGTAATTCAAAACACCTCACCACCACGTAATTTAAAATACCTCACCACCACATAATTTAAAACACCTCACCCCCAAGTAATTTAAAACACCTCACCACCACGAAATTGAAAACACCTCACAGCAATAAAACAAGTAATAAAAACACCTCACCACCACGAAATTGAAAACACCTCACAGCCACGAAATTAAAAACATCTCACCACCACGTCATTTAAAAACACCTCACCACCAAGTAATTCAAAACACCTCAACACCACGTAATTCAAAACACCTCATCACCAACTAATTCAAAACACCTCACCACCACATAATTAAAAACACCTCACCACCACGTAATCATAAATACCTCACCACCACGTAATTCAAAACACCTCACCACCACGTGATTTAAAAACACCTCACCACCATGTGATTTAAAAACACCTCACCACCATGTAATCATAAATACCTCACCACCACGTAATTCAAAACACCTCACCACCACATAATTAAAAACACCTCACCACCACGTAATCATAAATACCTCACCACCACGTAATTCAAAACACCTCACCACCACGTGATTTAAAAACACCTCACCACCATGTGATTTAAAAACACCTCACCACCATGTAATCATAAATACCTCACCACCACGTAATTCAAAACACCTCACCACCACATAATTAAAAACACCTCACCACCATGTGATTTAAAAACACCTCACCACCACGTCATTTAAAAACACCTCACCACATCATTCAAAATACCTCACCACCACGTGATTCAAAACCACCACAACGTTATTAAAAACACTTCACAACGACGGAAACAAAAGTTTGAGGGAGTCGTTAAGCGACAACAGAGACACTGCCCAGATGTGTAGATATATAGATAAATGACTGTACCCGAGTTTCCGTTTTGTCATGGTTTAAGGCAATCATAATTCAAACAATTATTTTGCACAAATGTATTTGTAATATACGTGATATCACATTTTATAAACAATTTAAGTTGAAAACAAAAAAAATTCCCGAAAAAATTCCCCCAAAAAACAACAAAAAAAGGATTTTTTTTTCTAAAACAAATACCCTTAGGACATACCGACGCGAGAGATATGTGCATACCAGAAGTATGTACGATTTCACAAAAGTTTGAGGGAGTAGTTCAGTGACAACACAAGACAAGACAGACGCTGCACAGATATATACGTATACAGTATATATATATATATGAATAAAATGATTTATTTATTTATTAATTTGTTACCCCCCTAAACAAACCCAATTCTCCCATGTACACCTCAAGTACAACCAGCAGTTTTCAACTCATTCCGTCCAGGTGTTCAGGAGTGCATACAAGTCAAACAACTACACAAACACACACTTCTCAGATTATAGTATGATTATTTAAACATCATTAAACGTGTGAAGGCAAAGAATGTTTTTCATTTAGCAGCTATGATTGGTTTTCAAAATGTCTCTGGGATAAAGGCCTATAAGGCAACCGAAGAAGCCATCTGAGTCTTGGTATAATTGGTTTGTATTATATGAGAAAGTAGTGGAATTTTACAGGTAAACTCCTAAACGAATGCAAAGACATCACATAACCAAATCACAGTCAAGGAAATAATCAAGACAATCATTTTGAGCATACCTGGACCGTCGTTTCGGCCTGGCGAGGTTATGCCGTGAAGCATTATTTCACTTCTTCAAAAACCCAAAGTGGAATTGTGACACATTTTCCTTAATGAGGTCATTCTCATATTTGTACTATTCACATTTATGTGGGTCACCATGGGATGAAGAGACAGCCTTTTTACTCAAATATAAACAGCACGATATTGATCCAGATTAGTAATTAACTTCGTTTGTAGAGAATAGTGAAAATTTTGAAGCCAATCCAAAAACGTTATTTTAATTTCGTTTTACTGAGGTCAAAACGGTCAGTCAGCAGATGCATTCTGATTTTAGGATGAAATCCCAAATGAGCTACAGGGCCAATAGTTCCTATTTAAAAAAATACTGTTACGGAACCCAACGTCGGCCTCGGTTACCGTTATCGAGGGGGGGGGGGGGGGGATTAGTCCCCTCGTTTATGACTGGCCGACGTGGTCCCGGGGGTATGACGTCACGCCCGGTCAGCGCTGGGTAGGGTATTAGGCCCAACCGTCCTATGACCTAAATACCAGCACCTACCGGTACGCAAGGAAATACTCCCCCACCCACGGTCGCAGCGTAATAGACTAGTTGCGCCGAGCGAAGCGAACTGCACCGTGAGCCGGTTACCAAGACTGACCCGATTGATCTTCGTCGGCCGAATCGCGCCACGGGCCCTCAATGGGGAAACCTCTAAAGCGACCGAATGCGAAGGAAAGAGGACAAAGTAGGAAGAACAGGATTTATTACTATTAATTACTATTTACACAACGAAAGAAACCAAGGAGAAGGAAGAATAACGAAAGTAATTTACAGGAGAAGAAGACACAGCGCAACACTAGCTTACCTATTACACTCTTAATTAATACCCCAGGACAACGTGAAAGACAGACGAACGATCACACTTACACGGGGAATGCAGGCAGGAACGAATGGCTGGAGGTGGATGGCTTGGAGAGGAAAGGAAGGTCCGGCGGGGACTGGGCACGGTCGGGCCGGAAGGCACCGCCGTCAAAAAGCCGAGCTGCGGTCGTGCGAACTCCCGCGGTTCCAAACTGCGCGGGCGAAGTTCCTTTTGCGCACCGCTGCGTCGCGCGCTCCTCGAGTTGCCTCGGTCTTCTCTCTCTCGACCGCCGTGGGGACGGTGCGTGCTTTCCCAGGACTCCTCTGCCCTATCTCATCTGAGGTGGGGGCGTCTCCCGCGGGTTATATAAGCCCCACCCTTGAACCTTCGCGAACCTCCCAGATCGTTCTCTCTCCGCCCTCTCAAGCCAAACTCCTTCGTGCTGGATTGGTTGAGCGGGGCCAACTCACTCCTCCTTCCGATGACGAGGTGCGGAGACACGCCTTTCTTCTCCGAACCGACCGCGTGCTCAATGGAGTCCATTTGCGGCGAAAACCATCCAAACCTGACACTTTGAAGATGGGACCTAATCTTATTTAATTCGGTGCAATGGAGAGTCGACTATTGGGAAACACAGCCTTAAACTACATAGAATAAGGGAATAACTATTTAAAAGGATATATGGTGCCCTGCGTGTATGTTTATGGAATTAACTAAGAGGACGACCTTCGACCTTTCTTTACATTACGGAGAGTGACATTTACACACAACCAACCATAATTCTCAAATTTGTTACACTGCACCCTCCTTCCTTCAGGCCCGTCCTCGGGCCTATAAAACTTTACTTTTTGTGTGACACGTAGGTGTAGTTCCCTCTACAATTAACCTGACCCTGAGTGCGACAATTTAAAAACACAAATAAATATGTCCCGCGACTCCATTTTTTTTTTTTTTTTTTTTTTTGTATACAATATCGAGGCTCGTGAAAGAGCGAACATTAATCACATGAACACACAGAAAGACAAACCGACACATAAAACATATAACATAGGGAGCGGTAGACAAGATGGGGAGAGAGGGGGAAGGACACAAACACAACATTTGAGAGCAGGGACCGAGAGACATGGAGACATCGAGAGATCTGAGAGAGGGCGAGGGCTTTGGGGGGGGGCGTGGGAAGGGGGCAGCCCTATTTAACACCCTATTTGCACCCTATTTAACAGTTTCGCACCCACAGCTAACCGAATTGCGGAATGGTTTTCAAACTATACATTTACGGTGGGGAGCATTATTTACAGTGACGTTATTCCTTATTTACAACGCAACCCAGGACCTGTGATTTTTTTCTTTTCAGGGAAACAAAAAAAGAAATTCCTATTGGGAGGGAGGAGACAGCACGCATTGCATCGACGCACCAGTACCATAAGCACCAACCAGTGCACAGTCATTACAGTTTGTAATAAACACAAAAAACAACTGGTGGTGGTCTTCCTCTTCTCTGCTGGGCCGATGTTCTTCCCGATGTTTTCTCTCTTCATGCGGCCTATTTGAACTATAACAAGCACAGAGTGTCCATTTTTTATTTAGGGCCACAGGGGCCAACTAAGGATGGTCCACCTGTTGGGCATAGGTGCCACCTACCAAGGTCCGCCAGCAAGATTACCTGGCCACTATGGCCGGTCCCCAGCAGAGGTGCCCTGCCCCAGAACCTGGGGTCCATCAAGTGGTACTTGGCCGCAGAACAGCGGTCCATAAAGTGGTACATCAATGCAATGCATGCTGGTTGCGAGAGTCCTGGCACACAAGGCGACCTCCCCGCACGCTCCTCGCAGCGCCCAGAGAGCACAATCCTCGGGTGGGAGACAGGGGAACAAAAGACAGGTGAGTGAGGGGTAAGGTCACAAGGGTACACATCAATAAAGGCAATGCAAGGTGAGGTGCGTCTGGAGACTGAGCGGAGAAAAGCTCGTCCCTACCGTACGCCCCCCCCACATGTGACCTACACTACCCTTGCCCTTACCCCATATTTACAACAATTTACACATTACAAATCCGTCGCTACCGTCACGTCTTCCCCATATCTCTCTTAATACCAAATTCATCTTCACTCCCACTAATCCAAAATTTGCCATCACCAATTCATCATCAATCCTCATAAGGAGGGAGAGATGGAACAACAGCACAATGTCACACCCACGTCATGATGCATCTCACATCCCAAACATTTGCACAATAAAAATAATCAAACCTGGCATGGTGTGGAGTCCCGCTACCTCAGGTGAGTGGATGTAGATGGTGCGAGGAGATTCTTAATCCTAACTATCCTCTAAATGACTTTAATACACCTTACACTACCCGGGGTCTTTCCCTGCAAAACCATTGGCCTTCTTACACTCTATGCGGTTTTAAGAACCAAATTCCCATTGACCAAACTGTGGTGCTTCCTCAATTTGGGGTCTCACTCCCCCGGTTCAACTCCCTGTGCCCTTGCACAATTTCCGGGCTGAGTCGTGTAGCTCTCCCAGCAGGTCTACCCACCTGCACACCTCCACCACTGCAGTTGCCTCCGAGCTTACCTGCTCCTTGACCTAACCTATCTAACTGGGGAAGGCCCTCCTTGGCGCTTACCCCACTCGGTGCCCTCTCTGGCACTGGGCTACCCGGGTCCGTCCTCCGGATCCTCGGGCCCCATCCACAACAACTCTACCGGCTCCCAGAGCCCACCTGCGGCCTCACCTGGCCGACATCCTAACAGTGGCGGAGTGCTCAACCAACTACACACACTAACAGGCTACACGCCCAGCCATTTCCACGTCACTAATGCACCCATCCAACAATCATTCTTCCACCACGCACCACAGATGCCAATATCCAACCACAATTTACCTGTACCCTCTACCTAACTCTTAAACTACCCTCCCCGGGTATTCGTGATAGGGGTCCACTCTTCCCCCATTCACACCTTCGCACCATCCACTCCACAGTTTCCACCATACTCACTCCATACCATCCATTCCATACTCCATATATTCCATACTCCATGTATTCCACACCACCATTCTCCATACACCTACAGTTGCACACCTGTGCAATCACAATTGTTCCTCACTCACTGCTCCATACACTTCCACGCTCAATACAATTCACAATCACCGTTTCACAATACACTTCTGAATACATTTTTACACACACACACGGCATCATCTTATCTAACTACTCCCCTCTGGAACTTGCGCTTCCCAGTCGCCCCTTACATTATTGCGCTCCCTCGTCATTATCATCCAACTACCCTCTCTATGTCCCCGACTACCTGTCCAATGTCACTACCTAACCATACCGTTACCTATGGTCATCTTCTCTAGATCCCTACACATTTTATCCTAACCCTCCCGGGCTAGTTTTCACTGCCAAACCCCATAACACTATTGCTCCTTTGCCCCCGCTGTGAGGGATGGCAGAGTCGCCATCCCACCACATCGGGCATCTTCCACTACCAATTTGGCCCATCCAAATGCAACCAATCAAAAATTTGCCAATCATCTGCCAATCCTTCTACCAATCATCAATCTGTTAATCATCAAATTTTGCTTTTCAATTTCGGGTCCAAAACACTATCATCATCACAGTCCACTATATCCGAGCCTCGGTGCGTCATGACATCATTAAAACTCGGCTTCGCAAAGCCGAGCAATGAATTCGGGTGGTTTGGTCGCCTGCAGGTTGAATCCGTCCGGCATTCGGTGCAAGGGAGGCGGTTTGGTCGGGCCGAGATTCCACGCACCATCTCGGCGCGGATCCTTGCGGCCTCCGGCCCGATCGGAACCCCGTCCCCGCCACCAGGGGGCACCGTTCCGCTTCCTCCTACTCGCCCTTGAACCGGACCGGTCGCCTCGCCCGACAAGGCCCGGACTCGACCATGCAGGGCGGGGCCAGGCCCGAATCGGCAACGGCGCTTCTAAGAGAAGCGATGCAGCATCGATCCGTGCCGGGCCTCTCATCCAACAAAGCGCACCGCGCCCCGAGTGCTCGCCTCGGCTATCCGTCGCCCTAAACGCTGCCCCGGTTAACGTCGATGCTTCACTTGCATGCTCACACGCACACGCGACCCTTTTCACACTCACCAAACCCGGCGTCCCAACGCCGCCCGTCCATTCCACACACTCCTTCCATTCCACCAATGCACTCCCTGTTACACACCACACCTCTCGCGCACACTCGCCGTTCGCACACTTCCTTAACACACCTCGCGCACCGTCTTGCGCACTCTCCCCCCTCGGTACGTACCCCGTACCAGTCACCATGGGCGTGCACTCTTGCATCCACCCACTAACGCGCTCCGATGGGCTCTCCCACACCCGCGCCACAACCAACTCAGGTGTGCTTCCTCGCACACGTTCCACCACCACCTTACTCTCCGTGTCACACTCACCCTCGCACGTACTCTCCGTATCGCTCTCACTCCCTGTCACACTCCGTACACCCCGACGTGCATTCTCGCTCGCACTCGGTATCACTCCCACACTTTATAACACGCTCACTCTTTGACGCACACTTTTTCCTCACACGCGCGCCATTTCCACTCACACGGGACCCTTCACCAACGCCCGGGTGCCATATCGATCCCAATCGCGCGACAATTCTCTTCGCGCCAGACATCCTCTTACAAAATCTCCCAGCACCACATACAGCCCGTCTCACCTTTGGGGTTCTTCTTCCTCCCTGCACCAACACCTGCAAATCTTTATAAGGATTAATGAGCACAGCATCGTGATGTGAGCACGCACGGACTTTGTACATAATCCATTTCTCCCTTCAATTCCCGGGCTACCTCCGTCGTCTTTTCAATTTCAACTATACCCACCACTACTTTTTCTTTATTCACCTCAACGACCGCTGGCTTTAATAAAATTTTCTCTCCTACCTCAGCGGTCGCCGGCTGCCCCATACCCCGGGTCGCGATCTCTATACCCGTCATTGTACCCGCGCTTTTCTCCACTTCGCCCAACCAGTGCTCCTTGACCCGCTTTACCTCCTCGTGCACCCGTGGGACATGCTCGCCCAACCTGCGGTCAATGTCCCTTTCCACCCGCTTTGCCTCATACCTGGCCTTGTCCCTCGCCAGTCCCTCATTATCGGCCCTCATTTCGTTCGTTATTGCTTCAATTTGGTTCCCCAATCTGTTTTCCATCCCTTTGAAATTATCGTCTGTTTTTACCATAAAGGCCATCATCTGTTTCATAAACAGGTCCAAATTCATTGGCATCTCGGGCTCAGCTGCCGCAACCACGTGCGAGGCGCCATTTTGTGCGCCTGATCCCCCCCGCAACCACATTGCCATTGCTCTTCTCTTCCCTCTCCCCCATATACATTTCCCCGAGGTCCTGGGTCGATTCTACCCCCCCTTCTAACACCCCAACCAGCATCCCGTCGCCTTGATTGTCCATGGCGCGAGTTTTAAATTTGAGATTTTAAAATAAAATAAAATTTTGGGCTACTCGTAATTTTGAGCGCGTTAAGCGCGCTTCGGGTTCGAACCTCGCTCCTGACACCAATTGTTACGGAACCCAACGTCGGCCTCGGTTCCCGTTATCGAGGGGGGGGATTAGTCCCCTCGTTTATGACTGGCCGACGTGGTCCCGGGGGTATGACGTCACGCCCGGTCAGCGCTGGGTAGGGTATTAGGCCCAACCGTCCTATGACCTAAATACCAGCACCTACCGGTACGCAAGGAAATACTCCCCCGCCCACGGTCGCAGCGTAATGGACTAGTTGCGCCGAGCGAAGCGAACTGCACCGTGAGCCGGTTACCAAGACTGACCCGATTGATCTTCGTCGGCCGAATCGCGCCACGGGCCCTCAATGGGGAAACCTCTAAAGCGACCGAATGCGAAGGAAAGAGGACAAAGTAGGAAGAACAGGATTTATTACTATTAATTACTATTTACACAACGAAAGAAACCAAGGAGAAGGAAGAATAACGAAAGTAATTTACAGGAGAAGAAGACACAGCGCAACACTAGCTTACCTATTACACTCTTAATTAATACCCCAGGACAACGTGAAAGACAGACGAACGATCACACTTACACGGGGAATGCAGGCAGGAACGAATGGCTGGAGGTGGATGGCTTGGAGAGGAAAGGAAGGTCCGGCGGGGACTGGGCACGGTCGGGCCGGAAGGCACCGCCGTCAAAAAGCCGAGCTGCGGTCGTGCGAACTCCCGCGGTTCCAAACTGTGCGGGCGAAGTTCCTTTTGCGCACCGCTGCGTCGTGCACTCCTCGAGTTGCCTCGGTCTTCTCTCTCTCGACCGCCGTGGGGACGGTGCGTGCTTTCCCAGGACTCCTCTGCCGTATCTCATCTGAGGTGGGGGCGTCTCCCGCGGGTTATATAAGCCCCACCCTTGAACCTTCGCGAACCTCCCAGATCGTTCTCTATCCGCCCTCTCAAGCCAAACCCCTTCGTGCTGGATTGGTTGAGCGGGGCCGACTCACTCCTTCCTATGACGAGGTGCGGAGACACGCCTTTCTTCTCCGAACCGACCGTGTGCTCAATGGAGTCCATTTGCGGCGAAAACCACCCAAACCTGACACTTTGAAGATGGGACCTAATCTTATTTAATTCGGTGCAATGGAGAGTCGACTATTGGGAAACACAGCCTTAAACTACATAGAATAAGGGAATAACTATTTAAAAGGATATATGGTGCCCTGCGTGTATGTTTATGGAATTAACTAAGAGGACGACCTTCGACCTTTCTTTACATTACGGAGGGTGACATTTACACACAACCAACCATAATTCTCAAATTCGTTACAATACCTTCAAAGCAATGAAATAACATTTGAAAATCATCTGCAAGTGTCATGCCAAAAAGGAAAACACTGCAACAATGAGGTCATCTGAGCAGCTGGGTGGGAACGCCGCACCTTGTTAAACAACAATGACTCCACGACACACCGCATACGAGCAGGCCGAGATGAGCGGATGTTCATACCACAATGCGTACGACGAGCACAGCAGGAGCGAGATCGTGTGGTTGGACTCCGAGCAATGTACGCAAGATGATAACACGTCGACAATGAAAGTGACCGTCATGGACCCATGTGTAACACAAAGTAAAGGTGCGATTTGGTTTACGGCACCTCTTAAAGAGTGCAATTAAGAATTATGCGATTCGTTTTACGAGCACAAGGCCTCTTTTGTTACAGAATGTAACACTCAACAAAGTGTTCCATGCAAGTTAATGGAGAGATCAAACATAACCAATGATGAATGCTGTTAAATGAGTCCAGGGATGCAAAACACTTTTTTTAAAGGAAGGAAAGGTGACAGCTGCTCAGGACAAAGGCATTTACAACCAGAAACTAAGTAAATAAATAAATGGGAAAGCATCAGAAAATGCGAAGTCCATCTATGTCTGCTTTGTATTCAGAGTTCTTCTTCCTTATACAAAACATGACGAGAACAGATAAAAGACAATACAAAAAAAAATAAAAAAAATGGACGATTTTGGGCGTCCTCAACTTTTTGACCTCAAAAGTAATAGGCTTCAGTGATCCAATGTGCAAACCCTGCTTTGATGACAAAGCACAAATGGTAAAAACATTATGGCTCAGGCAGACACAGACACACGTGAGTGCACGCACACACACACAATTACCAAAGAATACCTGCGTAGAATGAGAGTGATCCTTAAACCATACATATCGCCAAGGAACAAAATCAAAGCCATAAATCAACTCGCAATACCAGTATTCCAGTACAACTGCGGAATAATAAACTGGCCACAATCAGAAATCAATAAACTGGATATCAAAATAAGGAATCTCCTCAACATCCAAAAAGTGTTTCACAAAAATTAATGACAAAAATCTTAAAAATTAATTAAGACAAGGAGGAGGAGCTCAACCAAGTGCACAGAATGACAACTGTAGGATTGGCTGAATAAGTAAGAAGTGTAACAGACTACCGAATCCAATTTGTAGCAAACACAAAGACAACCCAGAGAAGGCAAAAAAATTCAAAAGACAAGTGCAATTGAAAGATGTCATCCAAGAACCCGAAACAATAACGAATGCAGCCCCAACAATTGCAAAAAAGAAGAAAGAAAAATATAAAATGAAATATCAACAGATATACTCTGCCAACCGGGGAAATGATAAAAGAGCAGGAAGGTACAAAACAAATAAAGAGTTAGACAGATTGGGAGTAGACAAAGCAGGCTCTTTGGAATGGCTAGGGAAAAGTAAGCTCAACTGGGATGGAGAACGAATCATTTATAAATGCGCAAGACCAAGGACACTACACCAATGGCTTTAAGAAAAAGGTGAGACTGAGTCAATCGGACAAGTGTAGGCTCTGTAAGGTAGAAACATAAAGTACAAGCCACCTCCTATCAGGATGTCAAAAACTCATGTCAGAACAGCTGTACACTCAAAGGCACAAGAAGGTATTTAGCGTAATCTGCTGGCACATCTGCAAAAGTCTCAATATCCCATTTCCAGAAAACGCATGGAAACATGAACCAAAAGCAATCACTGAAAACAACGAAGTAATGCTCATGTATGACTTGAACATGAAAAAGCATGAACAGAGAAAAAAAAGCATTGCGATCCTTTTTAGTACTGAGGTACAAAAAATCAAAGAAGGCATTGCTCATTGAGGTGTCAGTCCCCAGCGATTTTGGCCTAAACAACACAGAAATCAAGAAAATGACCAAATACCAGGACCTCAAAAATGAAGTAAAAAGATCCTGAAAGCTGAAGAGTGCCGATATTGTGCCAGTGATTATTGGAGATACGGGAATGATAAAAAGGACCTTACAGAGACCTTAAAAATCATCCCTGGGAATATTACGACAACAAAAAATGGAATTGGAGGCTGTCCGAGGCTCGGTGACGATCCTAAAAAGTTTTTTTTTTTTTTTGTATACATAATCGAGGCTCATGAAAGAGCTAACATTTATCACACAAACAAATCAAACAGACAAACAACCAAAGTATATAAAAAGGGGAGTGGTAGACAAGATGGGGAGAGAAGGGGAAGCACATAAACACAACATTTGTGAGGGACATCGGGAATGTGTGGGAGGGAGAGGGATTGGGGGGAGGCGGCGTGGGAAAGGGGGAGGGGGGAGTGGGAGAAGTATAAACACAAGGACACCAAGGACTTCCTGAAAAGAAGTTGGTATTTCAAAAAAGAGGATTTGGGGTGAAATTAGCGGGGGTAGAAAAGATCAAGGTTTTGGATGGGGGAAGATAAGAGATGGTGGTGAACAGCCGTTTTAATTCTTCGGAATAAAACTTTGAGAATAAGAAAACTTCACAAACTGGCCCGTGAATCATGATCGCTTACTGAAATGGAGGTGGATACTTCGAGACCTGGGAGGACTCTGTTCCTCCTTCTGAAAATCGGATCTGGAGATAACAATCAACGACACGGCAAAACCCAAACACAGACACACACACACACACATACAGGGCTAACGAGAACAGCACTCAGTAGAGCGCATAGCTCTGCCAGGTTGAACAGTTTACCAGTTTTGTATCACACTGATAGGCAGGATGTGGATTTGGACCTGAAACAAAATTGAATGTGCTTGTTTTGTGGCCCAACTCATCCACCAAGTTTCGACAAAACTCGTCCACAACTTTCATAAGTATCATGCTATCTATCGTTTTTAGCCCCATCTCTCAATGGTGAAGAATCACTAAAATAAAAAAAATTATTGTATCTGGATCCAGATCGTCACCAAAATTTAATAGGTTCATCCTTTTCACACCCATTCTCCACCAAATTTGGCCAGAACTCATCCGCAACGTTTTGAGGTATTATCTTCACAGACAGACGGAGGTGAAAACACAACCTCTGTCCACCTTCGGTGGCAAGAAGTGAATACAATTCATTCATATAAATAATTACGAACACATAATTACAGTTTATTCATGCCAAAAATATTCAATTACACAGTTTAATTAAATAATTTGTTTGTTCATATAACTATTAATAAAATTATAGAGTTCATTCTTACAATTATTAATAAATAACTATACAGTTTATTCACACAATGACACTGTTGTGTGTTGTGTGGTTAATGTAGATTTGACACTGTTGTGGGTTGTGTGTTAATGTAGATTTGACATTGTTGTGGATTGTGTGTTAATGTAGATTTGACACTGTTGTGGGTTGTGTGTTAATGTAGATTTGACATTGTTGTGGGTTGTGTGGTTAATGTAGATTTGACACTGTGGAGGATTGTGTGTTAATGCTAATTTTGGTCCCCTTGTGTTTTATACCTCTCCCCCCCTCCCCCTTCCCACGCCTCCTCCCCCCAAGCCCTCTCCCTCCCACACTTCTCCCTGCTCTCAAATGTTGTGGTTGTGTGCTTCCCCTTCTCTCCCCATCTTGTCTTCCGCTCCCTCTTTTTGTATATTTTGTTTGTTTGTTTGTCTGGTTGATTTGTTTGTGAAATAAATGTTAGCTCTTCCACGAGCCTCGATTCAGTATAAAAAAAAATATGTAGATTTGACACTGTTGTGGATTGTGTGTTAATGTAGATTTGACATTGTTGTGGATTGTGTGTTAATGTAGATTTGACACTGTGGTGGATTGTGTGTTAATGTAGATTTGACACTGTTGTGGATTGTGTGTTAATGTAGATTTGACATTGTGGAGGATTGTGTGTTAATGTAGATTTGACATTGTTGTGGATTGTGTGTTAATGTAGATTTGACATTGTTGTGGGTTGTGTGGTTAATGTAGATTTGACACTGTGGAGGATTGTGTGTTAATGTAGATTTGACACTGTTGTGGATTGTGTGTTAATGTAGATTTGACATTGTTGTGGATTGTGTGTTAATGTAGATTTGATACTGTGGTGGATTGTGTGTTAATGTAGATTTGACATTTTTGTGGATTGTGTGTTAATGTAGATTTGACACTGTTGTGGATTGCGTGTTAATGTAGATTTGACACTGCTGTGGATTGTGTGTTAATGTAGATTTGACAAGGTTGTGGATTGTGTGTTAATGTAGATTTGACAAGGTTGTGGATTGTGTGTTAATGTATATTTGACACTGTTGTGGATTGTGTGTTAATGTGGATTTGACAAGGTTGTGGATTGTGTGTTAATGTGGATTTGACAAGGTTGTGGATTGTGTGTTAAAGTGGATTTGACAAGGTTGTGGAGTGTGTGTTAATGTGGATTTGACAAGGTTGTGGATTGTGTGTTAATGTAGATTTGACAAGGTTGTGGATTGTGTGTTCATGTAGATTTGATACGGTTGTGGATTGTGTGTTAATGTGGATTTGACAAGGTTGTGGATTGTGTGTTGATGTGGATTTGACAAGGTTGTGGATTGTATGTTAACGTGGATTTGGCAAGGTTGTGGATTGTGTTAATGTGGATTTGACAAGGTTGTGGATTGTGTGTTAATGTGGATTTGACAAGGTTGTGGATTGTGTGTTAATGTAGATTTGACAAGGTTGTGGATTGTGTTAATGTGGATTTGACAAGGTTGTGGATTGTATGTTAACGTGGATTTGGCAAGGTTGTGGATTGTGTTAATGTGGATTTGACAAGGTTGTGGATTGTGTGTTAATGTGGATTTGACAAGGTTGTGGATTGTATGTTAACGTGGATTTGGCAAGGTTGTGGATTGTGTTAATGTGGATTTGACAAGGTTGTGGATTGTGTGTTGATGTGGATTTGACAAGGTTGTGGATTGTATGTTAACGTGGATTTGGCAAGGTTGTGGATTGTGTTAATGTGGATTTGACAAGGTTGTGGATTGTATGTTAACGTGGATTTGGCAAGGTTGTGGATTGTGTTAATGTGGATTTGACAAGGTTGTGGATTGTGTGTTAATGTGGATTTGACAAGGTTGTGGATTGTATGTTAACGTGGATTTGGCAAGGTTGTGGATTGTGTTAATGTGGATTTGACAAGGTTGTGGATTGTGTGTTGATGTGGATTTGACAAGGTTGTGGATTGTATGTTAATGTGGATTTGGCAAGGTTGTGGATTGTGTTAATGTGGATTTGACAAGGTTGTGGATTGTGTGTTAATGTAGATTTGACAAGGTTGTGGATTGTGTGTTAATGTAGATTTGACACTGTTGTGGATTGTGTGTTAATGTAGATTTGACACTGTGGTGGATTGTGTGTTAATGTAGATTTGACACTGTTGTGGATTGTGTGTTAATGTAGATTTGACATTGTGGAGGATTGTGTGTTAATGTGGATTTGACAAGGTTGTGGATTGTATGTTAACGTGGATTTGGCAAGGTTGTGGATTGTGTTAATGTGGATTTGACAAGGTTGTGGATTGTGTGTTAATGTGGATTTGACAAGGTTGTGGATTGTATGTTAACGTGGATTTGGCAAGGTTGTGGATTGTGTTAATGTGGATTTGACAAGGTTGTGGATTGTGTGTTGATGTGGATTTGACAAGGTTGTGGATTGTATGTTAACGTGGATTTGGCAAGGTTGTGGATTGTGTTAATGTGGATTTGACAAGGTTGTGGATTGTGTGTTGATGTGGATTTGACAAGGTTGTGGATTGTATGTTAATGTGGATTTGGCAAGGTTGTGGATTGTGTTAATGTGGATTTGGCAAGGTTGTGGATTGTGTTAATGTGGATTTGACAAGGTTGTGGATTGTGTGTTGATGTGGATTTGACAAGGTTGTGGATTGTATGTTAACGTGGATTTGGCAAGGTTGTGGATTGTGTTAATGTGGATTTGACAAGGTTGTGGATTGTGTGTTGATGTGGATTTGACAAGGTTGTGGATTGTATGTTAACGTGGATTTGGCAAGGTTGTGGATTGTATGTTAATGTGGATTTGGCAAGGTTGTGGATTGTGTTAATGTGGATTTGACAAGGTTGTGGATTGTGTGTTGATGTGGATTTGACAAGGTTGTGGATTGTATGTTAATGTGGATTTGACAAGGTTGTGGATTGTATGTTAATGTGGATTTGGCAAGGTTGTGGATTGTGTTAATGTGGATTTGACAAGGTTGTGGATTGTGTGTTGATGTGGATTTGACAAGGTTGTGGATTGTATGTTAACGTGGATTTGGCAAGGTTGTGGATTGTGTTAATGTGGATTTGACAAGGTTGTGGATTGTGTGTTGATGTGGATTTGACAAGGTTGTGGATTGTATGTTAACGTGGATTTGGCAAGGTTGTGGATTGTGTTAATGTGGATTTGACAAGGTTGTGGATTGTGTGTTGATGTGGATTTGACAAGGTTGTGGATTGTATGTTAATGTGGATTTGGCAAGGTTGTGGATTGTGTTAATGTGGATTTGACAAGGTTGTGGATTGTGTGTTAATGTAGATTTGACAAGGTTGTGGATTGTGTGTTAATGTAGATTTGACACTGTTGTGGATTGTGTGTTAATGTAGATTTGACAAAGTTGTGGATTATGTGGTTAAAGTAGATTTGACACTTTAACCACATTGGACATACTTTTCGGTATTAAAGCTTCATCATGTCAAATTCCCTGCCTATCTGAATCCGACGTGGTGACACCTAGGCGAGACGCAAGCGTTTGGGAAGTTGAGAGAAACTCCGGCTGTACCGGCAGGTCTCGGCATTTGTTTTGGAACAATCAAGGGTTTAGGAGGAAAGGCACCTTAGCAGTGCCATTGTAAGAGGCCAAACAAAGGCCCCACGGAATGGATGGCTTGATGGGTAAATAAGGGTGTATGTGCCTGTGAGCTTGGAACAATGTTGGGAGGTAGTTGCGTCATTCATTTTAACTGCGGGAACGCATGCAGCTGAGCTACCAGCAAGCAAGCAATCTTGAACAAACGTGCAAAGAAGCCATTGCGTTTTGTTACATTACTGTGCGGTTGTGAGGTAGCAACATCCGATGCAATGAAACAAGTAAAATAAACACAAATGTTAACAAGCAAAACAATGGAATCATTTCAAATCTCACAAACATCAAATCGAACGTTTGGTCACTCAATGAAGCACATCACAGGTTTTGGAAACAAAAATTACTTTGAAAGGACCATGGTTTTAGATTGTGATAGAGTTAGAGTGGATGTGCTACACATTCCAAGTTGTAGTCAGGTTCACTATGTTAACAAATATAATTTCGTTCAAATTTTTTTGGAGATTAGCAAAACTATACATTTTTGGAATATTCAGAGCATGAGGAATCCAAAAATTAATGTTGACATTTGCACAGACACCTGCATGGCCGCCATTTTGGATTTTCAAAATGGCCACCATAAAATACATATTTTGCGCTATCTCGGCTTCAAGTGAACCTGCTGATGACTCCACTCTCTGCCGCTCCATTCCTCATCCCTCAGATCGGCAGTCTGCAGCCTCCTCACTCTCTGCAGACCTGGACAAAATCACAGACTGGGCAAACAAGTGGAACATGTCTTTCAATCCTGACAAATCTCACACTCTTACGATGTCTCTCCGAAAAGACCAACTGGACAACCCTCCCATCCATTTTCTGAATAATCCTCTCCAAGAAGTTCTGTCGCTCAAGCTTTTGGGTCTCTCTATCTGCCATGATCTTTCCTGGGAAAACCACATTTCCAAGCTGGCCTCCAAAGCCAGTCGCCGACTGGGCATCCTCCGTCGTGTGAAGTCCTTCCTTGGCACACCTGAGCTCCTCACCACATACAAGGCTTTCATCCGCAGTTCAATGGAATACTGCTCTCCCCTCTGGGCTGGTGCTCCTGCCTCACACCTAGCTCGTCTTCACGCTGTTGAAACCAAAGCGTTCAGAATCATTGGAATCTCCCGTGATGAAGCTAACTCCGAGGGCCTTTCACTTACTCACCGCAGGCAGGTTGGTGGTCTTTCCGTCTTCTACCGACTCCTCTCAGGCCTTGCTCCCCCAGCTCTCTCTGGGCTCTGTCCCCCAAATATTCCTACAGGTCGCACAAGATCTGCCTGCAACCCTCTTATGGTTAAACTGCCAAAATCAAGACTCTCTGCTCACCTTCACTCCTTCATTCCTCTTCTATCCCGCCTCTGGCACAAACTCCCTTACTCCCTTCAATCGCATTCCTCCCCCCAGGTCTTTAAAACAGCTGTTCACCACCATCTCTTATCTTCCCCCATCCAAAACCTTGATCTGTTCTACCCCCGCTAATTTCACCCCAAATCCACTTTTTTGAAATACCAACTTCTTTCCTGGAAGTCCTTGGTGTCCTTGTGTTTATACTTCTCCCACCCTCCTCCCCCTTCCCACGCCACCTCCCCCCAAACCCTCTCCCTCCCACACATTCCCGATGTCCCTGCTCTCAAATGTTGTGTTTATGTGCTTCCCCTTCTCTCCCCATCTTGTCTCCCGCTCCCCTTTTTATATACTTTGTTTGTTTGTCTGTTTGATTTGTTTGTGTGATAAATGTTAGCTCTTTCACGAGCCTCGATTATGTATAGAAAAAACAAAACAAAACAAAACAAAAGAACCTAGAAACTTAATTAAATATGCTAATCCTATGTTTTCTGGGTCAAGGAATCCAATAAAGGCCTCAAAATAGTGCTCAGGATTATAGAAAAGCAACAAACAAAGGTAATTGAAAACCATTGTCTTTATATTTGTGATATAACTGTATTACACAATACATGATATTGCAAGTCCTTTGAGGTTATAGGTTTGGGTTTATAAAGCAAGAAAGCAGCCTTGTTAGTATCAGATTGAACTACAAGTCCTATACACAGGATCTACGAGGTCTATACCGTTCGGGAATATGCTTTTACAGATCTTCATCACGGTCCTGAGTGTCATTTTCGCAAAGGTGTCTAGGCAAATGTAAACATTAATTTTTGGATTCCTCATGCTCTGAATATTCCAAAAATGTATAGTTTTGCTAATCTACCAAAATTTTGAACGAAAAAAACATAGTGAACCTGACTATTAATCTCAATATCTCAGAATGGACAACCAAAACAGGCAAGCTGTAAAACGTTTACAAAGTTGAGTTCATACTCGATCAAAAAACCCAATGCACATTTATAAAAGGTTCAGTGCCATAGGTTTACACATTGTACCGGAGGTCTTCCGGAACGCAGGGTACATCACGTCGATTTGTTAATCCATCCTTCTGCTGTTCTGCATCCAGGTTCAAACGACCTTATCGAGCCGTCACAGGCATGAGTATCGACAATCTTCAGCTTCAAAACCCACACAGGCCTTCGGAATGCTATGGTGACTTTCGAAACAGTTGTGGTGATATTTCAAAGTTCCGCTAACCCTTTCAAGCTCCCTGAACGTTTTTTCCCTAATGCTAGTTCAAAAAGGATTACTCACGGAACATAACCTTCTCCACTCAAAACTCACATGCCGAAGCCAAAGGTCTCGCTGGGTGCAAAACAAAAATAACATACCCCTGGGAATGGGCTAACGGGGTCACCGGAAGGGTAAATAGCAAATTACATCATAACAAAACTGCAGTTTCATGGGCCTGCATTAAAACGATCCCGATTGAACAACTTTATGGTGTCCGAGAATCCTGTACTTGCACTAAATCAAGAACATGAGTCATGTGGAAATGCAAATTGCAACCATCATTTACCAACAATGCTTTGGGCAGATATACCAACAAGCAATGACATTCCGCTCCCCAATTACCAATTAATGAGTAAGTGGACTGAATTGACAGCCTCATACCTTGTATAACACAAAACTGCAACGACGAAACGACTCCACAAGCAGAGGAAAGAAAACAAATGAAGATTTGCGTTGATTTGCTATTCATTCCACCTCATACTATGAGAGAACATTTTGAGAAATCACATTACACCTGGAGGTCCTGAATGAAACAATCCAAATGAATCAAGCCCTCCTTTTCAGTGATCAGTGAATGAATAAAGGCTTCCTTTTTGGTGTACACCGGATGAATAAAGGCTTCCTTTTCGGTGATCACCGGATGAATAAAGGCTTCCTTTTTGGTGATCACCGGATGAATAAAGGCTTCCTTTTTGGTGATCACCAGATGAATAAAGGCTTCCTTTTTGGTGATCACCGGATGAATAAAGGCTTCCTTTTTGGTGATCATCGGATGAATAAAGGCTTCCTTTTTGGTGATCAACGGATGAATAAAGGCTTCCTTTTTGGTGATCACCGGATGAATAAAGGCTTCCTTTTTGGTGATCACCAGATGAATAAAGGCTTCCTTTTTGGTGATCACTGGATGAATAAAGGCTTCCTTTTTGGTGATCACCAGATGAATAAAGGCTTCCTTTTTGGTGATCACTGGATGAATAAAGGCTTCCTTTTTGGTGATCACCAGATGAATAAAGGCTTCCTTTTTGGTGATCACCGGATGAATTTTTGGTGATCACCGGATGAATAAAGGCTTCCTTTTTGGTGATCACCGGATGAATAAAGGCTTCCTTTTTGGTGATCACCGGATGAATAAAGGCTTCCTTTTTGGTGATCACCGGATGAATAAAGGCTTCCTTTTTGGTGATCACCGGATGAATAAAGGCTTCCTTTTTGGTGATCACCGGATGAATAAAGGCTTCCTTTTTGGGGATCACTGGACGAATAAAGGCTTCCTTTTTGGTGATCACCGGATGAAGAAAGGCTTCCTTTTTGGTGATCACCGGATGAATAAAGGCTTCCTTTTTGGTGATCACCGGATGAAGAAAGGCTTCCTTTTTGGTGATCACCGGATGAATAAAGGCTTCCTTTTTGGTGATCACCAGATGAATAAAGGCTTCCTTTTCGGTGATCACCGAATGAATTAAGGTTCCTTTCTGGTGATCACTGGATGAATAAAGGCTTCCTTTTTGGTGATCACCGGATGAATAAAGGCTTCCTTTTTGGTGATCACCGGATGAACAAGCGTTACGCCTAGGTCCCCCGTCGGTGAAGTGATGTGAGTTGACAAAGTGGAAGAAGCAGAAAACATGCTATGATATGATATTTTGCTCACAAGGTTCAGACATACATGGAGGCGGCCATCTTGGATTTTGACGTGGCGACCCAATTTCCAATAGCGTTCTTCCTTATGCCGAGATACACCCACACACCAAATTAGAAGTTGGTACTTCGCTTATTTTTCAAGATATTCATCTCACAAGGTTCAGACATACATGGCGGCGGCCATCTTGGATTTTGACGTGGTGGCCCAATTTTAAACAGCGTTCTTCCTTGTGCCTAGATACAGCCACACACCAGATTAGAAGTTGGTACTTCGATTATTTTTCGAGATATTTCGTTCACAAGGTTCAGACATACATGGCGGCGGCCATCTTGGATTTTGACGTGGCGACCCAATTTTCAATAGCGGTCTTCCTGATGCCGAGACACACCCACACACCAGATTAGAAGTTGGTACTTCGCTTATTTTTCAAGATATTCATCTCACAAGGTTCAGACATACATGGCGGCGGCCATCTTGGATTTTGACGTGGCGACCCAATTTTCAATAGCGTTCTTCCTTATGCCGAGATACACCCACACACCAGATTAGAAGTTGGTACTTCGCTTATTTTTCAAGATATTCATCTCACAAGGTTCAGACATACATGGCATCAGACATACATGGCGGCGGCCATCTTGGATGTTGACGTGGGTTGCACCCACACACCAAATTCGAATGCGGTCCTTCGCTTACGCATGCACGCATGCACGCCCGCACGCAAACACGCACGCACGGACGGACGGACACACGGACGGAGGGGAAAGCCCCTCCTTTCGCTACGCTGTGCGACGGGGGACAATAAAGGCTTCCTTTTTGGTGATCACCGGATGAATAAAGGCTTCCTTTTTGGTGATCACCGGATGAATAAAGGCTTCCTTTTTGGTGATCACCGGATGAATAAAGGCTTCCTTTTTGGTGCTCACCGGATGAATAAAGGCTTCCTTTTTGGTGATCACCGGATGGATAAAGGCTTCCTTTTTGGTGATCACCGGATGGATAAAGGCTTCCTTTTTGGTGATCACCGGATGAATAAAGGCTTCCTTTTTGGTGATCACCGGATGGATAAAGGCTTCCTTTTTGGTGATCACCGGATGAATAAAGGCTTCCTTTTTGGTGATCACCAAATGAATAAAGGCTTCCTTTTCGGTGATCACCGAATGAATTAAGGCTTCCTTTATGGTGATCACCGGATGGATAAAGGCTTCCTTTTTGGTGATCACCGGATGGATAAAGGCTTCCTTTCTGGTGATCACCGGATGGATAAAGGCTTCCTTTTTGGTGATCACCGGATGGATAAAGGCTTCCTTTCTGGTGATCACCGGATGGATAAAGGCTTCCTCTTCAGTGATCACCAAAGAAGGTCATCCATTTTAATGATCACAAAATTAACTTGAACGGCACTCGGTGGAGCACATGCCGCCGTTAGGCTGAACAGTTTACGCTTTGTATCCCAATGATAGGTCAGATCTGCATCCAGACCTGAACCAAAATCGAATCGGCTTGTTATTGTTACCAAACCAACTCATCCCCCAAGTTTTGTCATAACTCGTCCACAACGTTTTGAGATATCCCGGTCTATATCGTTTTTCACCTGATCTCTCAATGGTGAAGAATTATTTAAAAAAATTAAATAATTCTCGTAACCGAACCCATATTGAGATCTTCACCAAAATCAAATCGATTATTCCGTGTCACACACGCAATCTATCCACCAAGTTTCGTCCAAATCCGTCCAAAACTTTTTGAGATATCGCGCTATGTGTCGGTTTTAGCCCCATCATTAGATGGTGAAGAATCACTTCAAAAATTAAATAATCCGAATCCATCCACAACATTTTGAGATATCCTGCCATTTATCGTTTTTGGCCCCTATCTCCCAATGGTGAAGAATCACTTTTAAAATTCTTCTAGCCGGATCCGGATCTTCACCAAAATCTAATCATTTCGTCCTTGTCACATGCACGACAACTCCGCAAAATTTCGTCCGAAAATGTCCACAACTTTTTGAGATATCTTGTTCACAAACAAACAGACAGACAAACAGACAGACAGGGGTGAAAACATAACCTCCATCCACCTTCGGTGGTGGAGGTAACAACAGTAGCGACTGTTTAAAAAGGTAATCATATGTATTTGTGGTTTATAATAGTTTTATTTCTGGTCGGGGTGCTCCCACGAAACAGCACGATAAGCAATTATTTTTCGTGTTAACACGGCATTTGGCCAAGGAGGAAAAACCAAAAACTTGGGGAGGAGGGATATCATTGGTATTAAAATTGTTTTGAAATAACATTAATATTATGCTATTGCCATAGTGTTGTTATTACTTTTGTTATTATAAGCAGCCTTGGAAAAACGCCACGATAAAGTTATCTTAACATGGATATACACCTCAACACAGAGTTCGCTCAAGACAGACATCCCACTTGGGGAGAGGAGCAAATGAAGTCGCTACAACATTCATTGTGTGACCATTAGACATTAGTCCTGTCAAGTTTGGTTGAGACTGGATAAGTAACGACTGCATGTATCGCGGTAAAAAATAATAATCAGTCAGACAGATTTTTTTTTTTTTTTTTTTTTTTTTTGGTATACTGAATCGAGGCTCGTGAAAGAGCTAACATTTATTTCACAAACAAATCAACCAGACAAACAAAATATACAAAAAGAGGGAGCGGAAGACAAGATGGGGAGAGAAGGGGAAGCACACAACCACAACATTTGAGAGCAGGGAGA
The DNA here is from genome assembly GCF_964187855.1 of Myxine glutinosa. Taxonomy (NCBI): domain Eukaryota; kingdom Metazoa; phylum Chordata; class Myxini; order Myxiniformes; family Myxinidae; genus Myxine; species Myxine glutinosa. The sequence goes on along the minus strand of NC_136263.1, from coordinate 26,005,120 downwards.
AGTGTGGGAGGGAGAGGGCTTGGGGGCAGGAGGCGTGGGAAGGGGGAGGGGGGGGAGAGGTATAAAACACAAGGGGACCGAAATTAGCGGGGGTAGAAAAGATCAAGGTTTTGGATGGGGGAGGATAAGAGATGGTGGTGAACAGCTGTTTTAAAGACCTGGAGGGTGGAGTGGGATTGAAGAGAGTGAGGGAGTTTGTTCCAGAGGCGGGAGAAAAGAGGAATGAAGGAGTGAAGGTGAGCAGAAAGTCTCGATTTTGGCAGTTTAACCATAAGAGGGTTGCAGGCAGATCTTGTGCGACCTGTAGGAATATTTGGGGGACAGAGCCCAGAGACGGCTGGGGGGGCAAGGCCAGAGAGGAGTCGGTAGAAGACGGAAAGACCACCAACCTGCCTGCGGTGAGTGAGTGAAAGGCCCTTGGAGTTAGCTTCATCACGGGAGATTCCAATGATTCTGAACGCTTTGGTTTCAACAGCGTGAAGACGGGCTAGGTGTGAGGCAGGAGCACCAGACCAGAGGGGAGAGCAGTATTCCATAGAGCTGCGGATGAAAGCCTTGTATGTGGTGAGGAGCTCAGGTGTGCCAAGGAAGGACTTCGCACGACGGAGGATGCCCAGTCGGCGACTGGCTTTGGAGGCCAGATTTGAAATGTGGTTTTCCCAGGAAGGATCATGGCAAATAGTGAGACCCAAAAGCTTGAGTGACAGAACTTCTTGGAGAGGATTATTCAGAAAGTGGATGGGAGGGTTTTCCAGTCGGTCTTTTCGGAGAGACATCGTAAGAGTGTGAGATTTATCAGGATTGAAAGACATGTTCCATTTGTTTGCCCAGTCTGTGATTTTGTCCAGGTCTGCAGAGAGTGAGGAGGCTGCAGACTGCCGATCTGAGGGATGAGGAATGGAGCGACAGAGAGTAGAGTCGTCAGCAAAGAGATAGAGAGGATTTTCAAGAGAGTCAGAGAGATGATTGATGAAGACCAGAAAAAGCACAGGGCTCAGAACACTACCTTGGGGAACTCCAGCCTGAACAGGAAGAGGAGATGAGAGAAACCCATTCAGGGCCACACGTTGACTACGACCAGAGAGGAAGTCCGCCAGCCATGCGTGGAGATTTCTATGGATACCAAAGGAGGAGAGTTTGGTGAGCAGAGCAGGGTGCCAGACCGTATCGAAGGCACGTGAAATGTCAATGGAGACAGCTCTAATTTCCTGTTTGGTGTTGAGGACCTCCATCCATTGTTGAGAAAGCAGAAGCAGCATGTCCAGAGTAGAGTGACCAGGTCTGAAACCAAATTGATGATCAGAGATCAAGCCATTGGAGAAGAGGAAAGATTTCATATCTGAAGCAATGATGGATTTCATGACTTTGCTGATAATTGGGAGAAGGCTGATTGGTCTGTAGTTGCTGGGATCTGTTTTTGCACCTTTTTTGTGCAAAGCGGTGATGTTGGCTGATTTCCAAGCAGATGGCAGATGACCTTGAGCAAAAGAGAGGGTGAAGAGAACAGAAAGAGGGAGTGAAAGAGCGGAAGAACGTGATTTTAGGACCCGTGGGCTGATGTCGTCAGGACCAGTTGCAGAATCAGAGTCGAGGGTTGACAGAAACTTTTCCACCTTGTCAGGAGGAAAGGACACAGAGTCCAGGAGCAGCTGGGTACGACTGGGTACAGAGAGGGATGGGTTTGGGACACAAGATTTAGAGGCAAACACAGAGTTGAGGCATTCAGCTTTTTCACGTGCGGAGTCAGCCATTAAGCCGTTTAAGGTGAGGGAGGGGATGGAGGGGGAACAAACACCGGAAACAGATTTGACCAGACGCCACCAGGATTTGGAAGAGGGAGACAGATAAGAGAGTTCGGTCTTGAGAACGGTGAGATATTGTTTCCTGGCTCTCCTGAGGGTGGACACACACTTGTTTCGGGCAACAAATTGTGTTTCGGGCAACAAAGACAACAAATTGTGTACTTTAGTATTACGAGTCCCTGGTGTTGGGCTAGCGGCTAGGGTGCCAGCTTGGGATCCTAGGATCCTGGGTTCGAATCCCGGTCGATCGCTGAATTAACGCCAGGGGGTTGACTCAGCCTGTCATCCTTCCGAGGTCGGCTAATTGAGTACCAGTTCACTGGTAATTCCCTGCTTGTCGTAAAAGGCGACAAAAAGGGTTGGCGGCAGGAAGGACATTGCTTCAAAAAGGGGACCGAAAAACAACAACAACCACGGTCCCCGAAAAAGGCCAACCCCCGCTTGCGGGGAAAAATGGCCTCTAAAGGTGGTTTATTTTAGTATGACGAGTACACCCGCTCACTATGGGAGAGGCAGGGGAAGTCATTTTGGTGAAGATCTGAATATGGATTGGGATATAAGAATTATTTAAAATTCCAAGTGATTCTTCACCATTGGGAGACAGGGCCAAAAACGACAAATAGCAGGATATCTCAAAAAGTTGTGGACAGATAATTTTGATTAAATGCGATTCTGCATTGTGATTTTCTGGTCTACTCTGGGATACAAAACGTAAATTGTTCACCTGGTGGAGGTATGCTCTCTACTGAGTGCCGTTCTAGTTATCCTTATTTTTATTGCCAATTAATACTACAATAACTTATGCTAGAGAGGGTCAATGAAAAGATCAGATCATGCCTCACCATTCAAAATTCTCGATAATAAAACGTACTTCCGCAAGGGTGTCGTGGGGGGAGGAGGCAATATCACAAGTAACAAAACCCCTGGGGGAGGAGGGATATTGTTTCGTAATATCATTAATGTTATACTATTATCATAAGTGTTGTTATTACACTCGCCAGAGGAGAGGGTATTGCATTTGAGTCCATTTGTTTGTTACTTGACCAATTTTTTTTTTTTTTTTGACAAGTGTGTTGTGTTTGTGTTTGTGTGTTTGGGTATTTGTCTGTCTGCTCATTTATACTTGCGTACAGGTCACAATTTTAAACCGATCTTCACGAAACTTCACCAAATGGTAGAGTTGGTGGTCCGACGAAATCCTATTTCTTTTTTTTAGGTCAAAAGGTCAACATAGGTAGAAGATAAACCACTCTTCTTCGAATTTCTAAAATCCTCAATTCTCATCCGATTGACTTGAAATTTGAATAGGATTTTCATATCAGCTAACTGAATTCAACCACCAACCATTTTTGCAGTCAGCATAACCCAAAAGGTCAACATAGGCCAAATTTTTTAAATTGTCAATTTACATCCGATTAACTTAAAATTTGAGGACGATTTGCATATAATGTCACTGAATTCAACCACCAATTATTTGTGAGGTCAAAAGGATGCTCTCCTGAGTGCCATTCTACTTTGTTCTCTTTTGCCAAGTGTCGCTTTATGAGTGATTTTTCATTTGTTTGTCTGTCTGTTTGTTTCTCTGCACAGAATAAATATGATTTTCTCTGCATCCATTGGTTAGATTGACAGGAAATTTTCACCATATGTGCACCTCCACCTGTATAATTGTTTAATGATAATTATGACGTCATAGGTCATGTGGTGTGGGCACCATCTTGGAAAAACCGAAAAACTTTGCATTTCTATATCTCCAAAAGCACTGCATAGAAAAATTTGAGACATGGCTCATTGTAAATAACTCGCTGTGGGGAATAAAATATGTTAATGATGATGTCATAGGTGCCTCTATTATGATGTCATAATTTGACAAGTACAAAACTTCATCCGATCAAGATGAAATTTATTGAGTGGCATCTGGGGATAAATTGGAGGAGAAAAAAAATGATGATGTCATCAGTCACGTGGTTCAGCCACCATCTTGGAAAAACCGAAAAACTTTGCACCTCTATATCTCCGAAAGCGCTGCACAGAAAAAAATTAGACATGGCTCATTGTAAAGAACTCTCCATCAGGAATAACATATGTTAATGATGATGTCATGGGTGCCTCCATTATGATGTCATAATTCGACAAATCCAAAACTTTACATTATGATGTCATCTGATGAAAATGAAATTTCTTGAGCGTCATCTAGAGATAAATTGGCTGAGAAAAAAAGGAATAATGATGACGTCATCGGTCACGTGGTTTGGCCGCCATATTTGTTTGAACACAAAAGCCTTAAAAACCACTAAAAACATGTCCTGGCGAGGGTCTGCAATCTCTGATTGCTCTTTCTTGTTCCTTTTGTAATGAGAAGTGGCTTTGGGAAAATGCCATGAAAAACTCCTTCGAGGAACTCCACGTTATCAGCAGGAAGGGTCACGTTATTAACCTTTGCGGGGTATATAGACAAAGGTAGATCTATGATCAGGTGTGTTCAACGACTTGGTAAGCATCGACTGATGTCGGGATTCCTCCAAAAAAAATTCAGTTCGTGTTGAACAGCATGAGCGACTGTTTAAAAAGGTAATCATACGTGTTTGTGGTTTATAATATTTTTACTTGTGGAAGGGGGTGCTCCTACAAAACGGCACGATAAGCTATTTATTCACGTTGACACGGTGTTTGTTCAATGAGGAAAAAACATTTGGGGAGGTGGGATATTATTTGTATTTCATAGTGTTTTGTAATAATATTAATATTATGCTATTATCATTAGTTTTGTTATTAGAAGCGGTCTTGGAAAAACGCCACTATAAAGATAACTTACCACGGATATACACCTCAACACACATCCCCATTGGCGGAGTAAAACCCCATTGGTGGAGAAAAACCCCTTGGGAAGGGGGTAAATGAATGCGCTACAACCTTCATTGTGTGACCCTTAGTCCTCCTGTTAAGTTTGGTTGAGATTGCATAAGTAACAACCGAATGCATCACGGTCAAAAATCGTCAGAGAGACAGACACTAAATTGCATATTTTAGTATGGTTATCGAATGAATAAAGGCCTCCTTTTCAGTGATCACCGAGCAATAAAGGCCTCCTTTATAGTGATCACCGAGCAATAAAGGCCTCCTTTTCAGTGATCACCGAGCAATAAAGGCCTCCTTTATAGTGATCACCGAGCAATAAAGGCCTCCTTTTCAGTGATCACCGAGCAATAAAGGCCTCCTTTTCAGTGATCACCGAGCAATAAAGGCCTCCTTTTCAGTGATCACCGAGCAATAAAGGCCTCCTTTATAGTGATCACCGAGCAATAAAGGCCTCCTTTTCAGTGATCACCGAGCAATAAAGGCCTCCTTTTCAGTGATCACCGAGCAATAAAGGCCTCCTTTTCAGTGATCACCGAGCAATAAAGGCCTCCTTTTCAGTGATCACCGAGCAATAAAGGCCTCCTTTATAGTGATCACCGAGCAATAAAGGCCTCCTTTTCAGTGATCACCGAGCAATAAAGGCCTCCTTTATAGTGATCACCGAGCAATAAAGGCCTCCTTTTCAGTGATCACCGAGCAATAAAGGCCTCCTTTTCAGTGATCACCGAGCAATAAAGGCCTCCTTTTCAGTGATCACCGAGCAATAAAGGCCTCCTTTTCAGTGATCACCGAGCAATAAAGGCCTCCTTTATAGTGATCACCGAGCAATAAAGGCCTCCTTTTCAGTGATCACCGAGCAATAAAGGCCTCCTTTATAGTGATCACCGAGCAATAAAGGCCTCCTTTTCAGTGATCACCGAGCAATAAAGGCCTCCTTTATAGTGATCACCGAGCAATAAAGGCCTCCTTTTCAGTGATCACCGAGCAATAAAGGCCTCCTTTTCAGTGATCACCGAGCAATAAAGGCCTCCTTTATAGTGATCACCGAGCAATAAAGGCCTCCTTTTCAGTGATCACCGAGCAATAAAGGCCTCCTTTTCAGTGATCACCGAGCAATAAAGGCCTTCATTTCAGTGATCACCGAGCAATAAAGGCCTTCATTTCAGTGATCACCAAATGAATAAAGGCCTTCATTTCAGTGATCACTTGGGCCTCCATTGGTATAATGTTGACTATTTGTAAGGCAATACTGAAGTTACCCAATATATTTTTGACTGTGGCATCAGAAGCATTCCTAATGGTCTGTACATCTTGGCTTCCTCAGATTTAGACTGTTGTGACATATCAGGGGTTGGAAGCCCCAGGCCTCACGCCTATATGAGTGAAGCCCTCTAAGTTGGCAGCAAATCTCTTTTGCCTGCTATTCTGCAAATGTCTTCCGTTCTACCAAAGAACTAAAGCACAGGAAGAGGCTTTTTGGCTCAATTTTGCTTGCAGTGTTTTTACAATTCCAACCAACCATTCTTAAGACATTGCCACACGGAAACATGAGCAGCCCAACAGTCTTGTACAGCGTAAACCCTGAACAAAACGGGACACCGGCATAAGCAAGCTGGGACTAGCAGCTGGCTGGCTCGAGGGGCCTCAATCATTATTCAGACATCAACACCTACTCCTATTCCTATTCCCACTTTTCAGTTATCAACACTCGTGAAGATGCAGCATTTTTAACCACATGAATCACCAAAAGATTTGAATAAATCATGTGGTATTAATGTACAATGCATGTCCGTACTCTGGAAGGATTGTTACTCTTGCTCCGGCGTGTCCTCTTCACCATGAATGCGCGCCCATGTATCAGGGATATTCAGGGAATCTTGGTATTCGTGCTGCACCCCTAAAACACTCACCAATTGTGACTTAAACATGGAGGTGCTCTATTAGGTGTTTGTGCATGAAAACCATGAGGAAATCAATGTATCAATGTATCATGTTGTTTCCTTGTCGCGAAAACACTTTAATAAATGACAAACATCCAGGAAGAATGACGTTGACTAAACAATCGACAGCGAAAAATAACCAAACAGATAAAACACCAAAAAAATTGGCACACTGATCGAAAACTACTTAGAAAACCATTCAAGATTACACAGATTAGGTTTGTGAGTTTTGGTAAAGATGCAAACGATTGTAGGGACGATGCGAAGGTTAGTGCACGTTGCAGTGACTGTTCAAGTACATCATCAACTGTAAGGCAAATTTTGAACAAAAGGGAAAAGGTCGTTTTATAACACCAAATTATGAGGTTATGGGATCTCCGCTATGACCTCTTAAAGGCAAACAACAACCATCGATGTGGGAACGCCAAGTGAACTCTCTTCAATCTCACTCCTCCCTCCAGGTCTTTAAAACAGCTGTTCACCACCATCTCATATCTTCCCCCATCCAAAACCTTGATCTTTTCTACCCCCGTTAATTCACCCCACATCCACTTTTCTGAAATTCCGACTTCTTTCCTGGAAGTCCTAGCTGTGTCCATGTGTTTTTTTTTACCTCTCCAACTCCCCACCCCCCTTCCCGTGCCTCCTCCCCCCAAGCTCCCTCCCTCCCACAGATCTCCCGATGTCCCTGCTCTCAAATGTTGTACTTGTGTGCTTCCCCCTCTCCCCATCCTCTTGTGTGCTTCCTCTCTGGTCTCCCGCTCCCTTTATTTTGTCTGATGCGTCCGTTTGTTTTTTTTGTCATTAATGTTAGCTTTTACACGAGCCTCAATCTTGTATACAAAAAAATAAAATAAAAAGGAATTTACATGTTGGCATTCTAGAGTCTGGACATCATCAACAATAATTACAAGGCACTAACAGGAAATTAATATTCAATCACTTTTGAGAGGAGTTCATGTGGAATATGTAAGAAAATGTGGAATAAAAAAACCACCTTTAGAGGCCATTTTTCCCCGCAAAGCGGGGGTTGGCCTTTTTCGGGAACCGTGGTTGTTGTTGTTTTTTCGGTCCCCTATTTGAAGCAATGTTTTACGGCCGGATGCCCTTCCTGACGCCAACCCTTTTTGCCGCCTTTAACGACAAACAGGGAATTACCAGTGAACTGGTACTCAATTAGCCGACCTCGGAAGGATGACAGGCTGAGTCAACCCCCCTGGCGTTAATTCAGCGATCGACCGGGATTCGAACCCAGGATCCTAGGATCCTAAGCCGGCACCCTAGCCGCTAGCCCAACACCAGGGTTAACCCACCAGGAATATGTAAGAAAATGTGGAAGGAATAAGAAAATAATGACGAAGAGATGAGAAGTTTGTTTGTTCATTTGTGTGCAGCACATGCGTGGCTGTGGGGTCGCATCCGTCTCGCAGGGCCACGGACGTGCTGCTGAGGATGTGTTGCGCCTCTCACACTCGTCAATGAGGTCTCAAAAAGGAAACTGCATATAAAGTACGGCGAACAAGTTTGCAGATGCTGCAAAAAACTTTGGACAATAAATTAGAGTCACAAAGACTGAAGTGATGTTGGCAAACCATATGAAGCTAATGACACAATCATGCCTCGGAAAGTTCATACCAAAGACATCACTCTGTACTGGGGAAAATATGGCAGGCCAAAATTACCAACAACGAGGTCCTGGAAGGTTCATGGCTCAACGGCATAGAAGACACTCTGCAGACAATCGAACTGACATGGGCTGGACATGTGTATTGCATGCATGACTACCGGATTCCCTAGCTGTCCGGGTTAGATCCTCCATGGGAAAGATGGCCAGTGGCAAAATACTTCAGGGTGGTCGGCAAAACAGTCACAGGACACACACAAGAAGAGTCTGAAAAACCACGTCAACCAACACTACTGGGAGCAACTGGCAGCTGATAGGCCTGGATGCAGACTTGCTGTGAGGGCGTACAACGATGCAGGGGAGCTGAGTCAGGCGAGTGACATCAGATAAATTCAGGGTAAAAATGGAACTAATGCGTCAGCGGCTCCAAAAAATACCAACAATTCCAACAACTTCATCTGCCGTGCTTGTGGATGTCATTGCCCATCCTGTGTTGGACCCTTCAGCCATGAGAGGACGCATAAGAGAACAAACAAGCCATTTGCAGCTAAGTTGTACTCGTGACCGAGATGTGAACAAAAACAATGAGCAGCTTGTATCTGCTCAGAGACTGTTTGTTTGTAAACGGGCTGGCGTGAACATCAACAGCCTGTAAACGGGCAAACATGACCGTCGATAGTCTGTAAATGGGCTGACATGTAAACGGGCTGGCATGACCGTCGATAGTCTGTAAATGTGCTGGTATGACCATCAACAGCCTGTAAACGGGCTGGCATGACCGTCAATCGTCTGTAAACGGGCTGGCATGACTGTCAATAGTCTGTCAACGGGCTGGCATGACCGCCGATAGTCTATAAATGGGCTTGGCATGACCATCGATAGTCTGTAAACGGGCTGGCATCACCGTCGATAGTCTGTAAACGGGCTGGCATGACCGTTGATAGTCTGTAAATGGGCTGGCATGACCGTCGATAATCTGTAAATGGGCTGGCATGACCGTCAATAATGTGTAAATGGGCTGGCATGACCGTCGATAGTCTGTAAATGGGCTTGGCATGACCGCCGATAGTCTGTAAACGGGCTGGCATGACCGTCGTTAGTCTGTAAATGGGCTGGCATGACCGTCGGTAGTCTGTAAATGGGCTGGCATGACCGTCGATAGTCTGTAAATGGGCTGGCATGACCGTTGATTGTCTGTAAACGGGCTGGCATGACCGTCGATAGTCTGTAAATGGGCTTGGCCTGACCGTCGATAGTCTGTAAACGGGCTGGCATGACCGTCGTTAGTCTGTAAATGGGCTGGCATGACCGTCGATAGTCTGTAAATGGGCTGGCATGACTGTCGATAGTTTGTAAATGGGCTGGCATGACCATCGATAGTCTGTAAACGGGCTGGCATGACCGTCGATAGTCTGTAAATGGGCTGGCATGACCGTCGATAGTCTGTAAACGGGCTGGCATGACCATCGAAAGTCTGTAACCAGGCTGGCATGACCATTGATAGTCTGTAAATGGGCTGGCATGACCATCGATAGTCTGTAAACGGGCTGGCATCACCGTCGATAGTCTGTAAACGGGCTGGCATGACCATTGATAGTCTGTAAATGGGCTGGCATGACAGTCGATAGTCTGTAAACGGGCTGGCATGACCATCAATAGTCTGTAAATGGGCTGGCATGACCGTCGATAGTCTGTAAACGGGCTGGCATGACCATCAATAGTCTGTAAATGGGCTGGCATGACCGTCGATAATTAATCTGTAAATGGGCTGGCATGACCACCGATAGTCTGTAAATGGGCTGGCATGACCATCAATAGTCTGTAAATGGGCTGGCATGACCGTCAATAATCTGTAAATGGGCTGGCATGACCGTCGATAGTCTGTAAATGGGCTGGCATGACCGCCGATAGTCTGTAAATGGGCTTGGCATGACCATCGATAGTCTGTAAACGGGCTGGCATCACCGTCGATAGTCTGTAAACGGGCTGGCATGACCGTTGATAGTCTGTAAATGGGCTGGCATGACAGTCGATAGTCTGTAAACGGGCTGGCATGACCGTCAATAGTCTGTAAATGGGCTGGCATGACCGTCGATAGTCTGTAAATGGGCTGGCATGACCATCAATAGTCTGTAAATGGGCTGGCATGACCGTCGATAATTAATCTGTAAATGGGCTGGCATGACCACCGATAGTCTGTAAATGGGCTGGCATGACCATCAATAGTCTGTAAATGGGCTGGCATGACCGTCAATAATCTGTAAATGGGCTGGCATGACCGTCGATAGTCTGTAAATGGGCTTGGCATGACCGTCGATAGTCTGTAAATGGGCTGGCATGACCGTTGATTGTCTGTAAATGGGCTTGGCATGACCGTCTATAGTCTGTAAATGGGCAGGCATGACCGTCGATAGTCTGTAAATGGGCTTGGCCTGACCGTCGATAGTCTGTAAACGGGCTGGCATGACCGTCGTTAGTCTGTAAATGGGCTGGCATGACCGTCGATAGTCTGTAAATGGGCTGGCATGACTGTCGATAGTTTGTAAATGGGCTGGCATGACCATCGATAGTCTGTAAACGGGCTGGCATGACCGTCGATAGTCTGTAAATGGGCTGGCATGACCGTCGATAGTCTGTAAACGGGCTGGCATGACCATCGAAAGTCTGTAACCAGGCTGGCATGACCATTGATAGTTTGTAAATGGGCTGGCATGACCGTTGATAGTCTGTAAACGGGCTGGCATGACCGTCGATAGTCTGTAAACGGGCTGGCATGACAGTCGAAAGTCGGTAAAACGGGCTGACATGACCGTCGATAGTCTGTAAATGGGCTGGCATGAGTGTCGATAGTCTGTAAATGGGCTGGCATGACTGTAGATAGTCTGTAAATGGGCTGGCATGACCGTCGATAGTCTGTAAACGGGCTGGCATGACAGTCGAAAGTCGGTAAAACGGGCTGACATGACCGTCGATAGTCTGTAAATGGGCTGGCATGACTGTCGATATTCTGTAAATGGGCTGGCATGACTGTAGATAGTCTGTAAATGGGCTGTCATGACCGTCGATAGTCTGTAAACGGGCTGGCATGACCGCCGATAGTCTGTAAACGGGCTGGCACGACCGTCGAAAGTCTGTAAACAGGCTGACATGACCATCGATAGTCTGTAAACGGGCTGGCATGACCGTATATAGTCTGTAAACGGGCTGGCATGACCGTATATAGTCTGTAAACGGGCTGGCATGACCGTCGATAGTCTGTAAACGGGCTGGCATGACCGTCGATAGTCTGTAAATGGGCTGGTATGACCGTATATAGTCTGTAAATGGGCTGGCATGACCGTATATAGTCTGTAAATGGGCTGGCATGACCGTATATAGTCTGTAAACGGGCTCGCATGACCGTCGATAGTCTGTAAATGGGCTGGCATGACTGTCGATAGTCTGCACACTGGCTGGCATGACCATAAATAGTCTGTAAACGGGCAGGCATGACTGTAAATAGTCTGTAAACGTGCTGGCATGACCGTTGATAGTCTGTAAATGGGCAGGCATGACCGCCAATATTCTGTTCATGGGCTGGCATGACCGTCGATAGTCTGCAAACGGGCTGGCATGACCGTTGATAGTCTGCAAACGGGCTGGCATGACCGTTGATCGTCTGCAAACGGGCTGGCATGACCTTCGATAGTCTGTAAACGGGCAGGCATGAGCATCGATAGTCGATAAATGGGCTGGCACGACCGTCGATCATCTGTAAACCGGCAGGCATGACCACCACTTGTATGTAAATGTAAATGGGCAGGCATGACCACCACTTGTATGTGCATGTAAACGGGCAGGCATGACCACCACTCGTCTGTAAAAGGGCAGGCATGAGCACCACTCATATGTAAACAGGCAGGCATGACCTCCGCTTGTCTGTAAATGGGCAGGCATGACCGCCGCTCGTCTATAAACAGGCAGGCACGACCGTCGCTTGTCTGTAAACAGGCAGGCATGACCGCTGCTCATCTGTAAATGGGCAGGCATGACCGCCGCTCGTCTGTAAACGGGCCGGCATGCACATCATTGGAGGCTTTCCTCAGCGTTGGTGCAGGGCTGATGGATGTATAATCAGTCATTTTAGTGAAGAGCATCTAATTTGAGCAGTGGTGGCCGATTGGGCGAATAAACATCAACTTAGATATATGTTCAACACTTTCTTCACATTAGACGAGCAATAATGTTCATCGTGCCAAAACATCACTTGCATTCAGCCGGACTCACAGGACTGAATCAGGATCAGAAACTTGCACGCCTGTCAATTTATCATACAGTATACTGTATGTTTTGAGAAGTTTTGTGTGTTTGGCACTTTATGCGGCTAAAAAAAAATCACTCACTGAAGTTGGAACCGCGACACCAAACTTTTGATTTCATATTACTAGCAACGGTACCCGCCCTACGGGCGGGGCTTCAATTGGGAGGCCCAAATGAAAAGGCAAAATATCAGAAATTGAAGGCTTTTTTATTTTAAACGATCCATATAAACATCCGTTGAATCATATCACACGCAAGTCATTAAAATCTAAACAGTACATGGCGCCCATTTTGAAAAAAGATTGAATTCTGCAAAACGTTAGCGGCCGCTACAAGTCTTTCTCAGTCGCAAGTTTATGTGTGAAGAGTGCGCGCCGAATCTGTAACACGGAAGCGGCCGCTACACCTGTTTTTCAGTCCCTTTGCACACGTTGCCGTGTTACTTGGGAGCCGCACGTTTATATAGGAAGAGTTTGTCAGGAGTCGATCTACTCTCTCCTGGTAAGTAGAAATTCAACAAAAGCCACATCACTGTTCATATCGGTAAATATTATTCTATTGTGTTTGGAAAAACTGGAAAATTGGAAAACTTGGAAAAATAATATAGCCTATTTTACTCCAGGGGGTCCTAGGATTACCCACCCAAAATATCGTTGCGATCGGTTCAGTCGTTTTTGCGGTACCTTCAAACGGACAGACAGACAGACGGACATTTGGTGAATTATAGTAAGATGAGAAATGCGTTTTCTTGACTTATCTCTGCTCCTGAACCACTTGACAGATTGAGTTAAAAACTGATGGTTGTACTCAGGATGTCGGCTTTGGAAGGTAAAAGAAAAACACAACAAAGTCCCCTGGGGTCTGGGGGTGTCTGGAACACCCCAATTCTCCATATAAATGTTTATCGTATAGGTAGACATCATATAATCACATCGTGTAGGTATTACAAATCCTAATGAAATACTGTACACCATAGACATCATATACTGTAAGTGGGGGAATGAACCTGTCGACATAAATATTCCAATGGTGTCTGTCGGTCCCGTTTCCTATCTCTTATCTCACTCATCACCAAACCTGATTGGCATAATTAACAATACCTTGCAATTGTGCTTACAACATCTAAATATACTTCCAACTTGTATCTCGTTTGGCCCCATCAATAGTACACCTTTGTCAAACTGTTCGCTGTGCTGGATAACGTTTCCAGTGGCCATTCCAACGGCGGCGTTTCAAACCCAACCACCAAGGCCATGTTGTTGGTTGTTTTCTCCATTTACGACGTTCGCCACAGAAATGTCGTTGTTGTTCTATGGCCCTACCATCCTAGCAAATACCATTCCATCACCTATCCTTGACGGCTTATCCACTGGATTTAATTTTATTAACTCGCAAATTCTCCAAAATAATAATACAAAGGTTGCCATGAGTAATCAGAGAAAAAAACCCAACACAAATCTATTGATAAGGGATTGTTTGATCGATAAGACTTGTATCTTTGTCCACTGCCTGACGTGGGTTTGATTCCCATAGCTGCTCACTCTCATGAACCCACAATTGGCTTTCAGAATCATTGGAATCTCCCACGATGAAGCTAACTCCGAGGGCCTTTCACTCACTCACCGCAGGCAGGTAGGTAGGTGGTCTTTTTGTCTTCTACCGACTCCTATCTGGCCTTGCTCCCCCAGCTCTATCTGTATTCTGTCCCACAAATATTCCTACAGGTTGCACAAGATCTGCCAGTAACCCTCTTCTGGTGAAATTGCCAAGATCAAGACTCTCTGCTCACCTTCACTCCTCTTTACTCCCGCCTCTGGAACAAACTCCCTCACTCTCTTCAATCCCATGCCTCCCTCCAGGTATTTAAAACAGCTGTTAACCACCATCTCTTGTCTTCCCCCATCCAAAACCTTGATCTCTTCTGCCCTCCAAGCCCTCTCCCTCCCACGGATCTTCTGTTGTCCCTGTTCTCTGCTGTTGTACTTGTGTGCTTCCCTCTCTCTCCCCATCTTGTATCCTGCTCCCTTTATTGTATGTTTTGTGTGTCGGTTTTTTTTGTGTGATTGATGTTAGCTCTTACACGAGCCTCGATCTTGTATACAAAAAAAAATAAAAAAAATAATCCATTTTCCTTTCCATCCTGACAAGTGCCCCAGTCCCTGCTGATGAGAAAAATCCCCATAACATGATGCTGCCACCACTATGCTTCACAGTAGGGATGGTGTTCTTTGGGTGATGTGCTGTTTGATGTGCGTTTGGGATTGCACCAAACGTAACGTTTGGCACTTCGGCCAAAAAGTTCCATCTTGGTTTCATCAGACCACAAAACTTTTCGCCACATGGCCTCAGAATCTCCGAAGTGGTTTTTTGCATACCACAATGGGACTCAAGGTGGGCTTTTTAAAGTAATGGCTTCCTTTTTTCCATCCTACCGTACAGGCCAGACTTGTGGAGTGCTTGGGATATTGTCAAATACACAGTGACCAGTCTTTGCCAAAGTTGCCATTGGCCTATTGGTGGCCTCTCTGATCAGTCTCCTCCTTCCTTGGCTATCCAGATTGGAGGGATTCCCTGATCTAGACAGGGTCTTGGTGTTATCATACGCCTTCCACTTTTTAATGATTTTCTTGGCTGTGCTCCAAGAGATATTCATGGTCTTTGAAATATTTTTTACACTCATCCCCTAAACTGTGCCTTTCCACAACTTTATCCAAAGGGTCTTTTGAAAGCTCATTAGTGCTCATGGTTGAGTCTTTGCAGTGAAATGCACTACCCAGCAGAGAAAACCTACAGGAACAGCTGATTTTATTCTGAAATAATCAGATTCACTACAATTTAACACAGGTGGAGGCCAGTTAACTTGATGTGTCATTTTGAAGGCGATTGGTTACACCTGAGCTAATTTACAATTGCTATTATAAGAGGGGTGGACACTTGTCCAACCAAGATATTGTCGCGCGAATCCCTCAGTTAATACCAGGGCTCGCGGATGACCAAACGGGCTTTAACTCCGAGGCGACGATCAAATCGGATTCGGCTATAAAAGCACGGGAGGAAGAATGAAGAGGAAGAAGTGGCAAGCGCGTACCTGTAACGATCCGACTGCAGCTCCGATCCTGGAGGAAATTAACTCAAACGAACACAGGATTTGGAATAGACAATAAAATAATACAAGGGTTTATTTACAATAAATAGCGGGACAGGAAAACGTGACGATAAATAAATGTCCTAATTGGGACGTCCCCACACCTCACTTCAGAAACGAGACAAAGGAATGAATGAAATAACGAAGGGTCGATCTCCAACACGAAGCACAAAGGGTCCAGCGCCAAGAGAGAGAGAGAGAGAACATGTCGTCGAGCGAGTCCTTTTTGTCACCTGGCGTGTGACGTCAATCCTTTCTCTGCCCCAACCAGAGCCTCCTATCTTCTTGGTCTCTCGAACCTTCTCCCGCCACCGGCGCCCCTCCCTCCAATGAACAACCTCCTTCTAAGTCGTGGTTTGGCGCCTTCCGCGCTGATTGGCTGAAGGTTCGCGCCTTCCGCACCAACCAATCACACGTTCCCTGGGCATGGTTATAGCTTGCCTTACTCAATGTTCATCGCCCATGGTGGCGTATTGCGCAGCCGCTGCCTGCTTGTCTTCCAAAGTCGTTGTGGTAAGGGAGGGGAATTATTTAATGTGTGCACTAAGGACCTATCTAAGTGTCTATATGAGAATGCATTGCCATAAGGGACACTGGGTTGGCGACAGAGGGGACGACAAACGAAGGAATGTTACCCATAATCCCTACGCTGTTTAGCACACCCCGCCCCTTGTGGCAGGGACACAGATACGACTTATACCGACATCCGGGCTAAACATATAACTTATTACAGGTAGATTCCCTATCACGACAGTCGAGTTACCTACCTATACAGATCTATCTGGCTCAAGATATTCCTCTACACAAATTCATAACAATATTCTAGTTTTGTATTTTTAATTAATTTTCTGAAATTTGGAGAATTTGTTTTTCACTCGGAAGTTGTGGGTTACGATGTGTAAACAAAGGTGGAAAAAGTCTGATTTAATTCCAAGGTATAAGGCAACAAAATATGAAAGTTTTGAAAGGGGGTGTTGACTTTCTGTAAGCACTCTATATATTCTCTTGGATACCCAACCCTGGTGTTGGGCTAGCGGCTAGGGTGTCAGCTTAGGATCCTAGGATCCTGGGTTCGAAACCCGGTCGATCGCTGAATTAACGCCAGGGGGGTTGACTCAGCCTGTCATCCTTCCGAGGTCGGCTAATTGAGTACCAGTTCACTGGTAATTCCCTGCTTGTCGTTAAAGGCGGCAAAAAGGGTTGGCGTCAGGAAGGGCATCCGGCCGTAAAACATTGCTTCAAAAAGGGGACCGAAAAACAACAACTACCACGGTTCCCGAAAAAGGCCAACCCCCGCTTGTGGGGAAAAATGGCCTCTAAAGGTGTTTTTTATTTATTTATACCAAGTCAGTTATGATCAATTTGAAGACCTCAGATGAAAGGTTATTTTAAGATGTACAAAGTAGCTTTTTTGGGGTTCCATGTGAAAATATTTTATCACCAAAACACTCTGGCCATTTGCTGGAATAATGTGCTGCAAAACCTCACACGATAGTACATTTTGCTTCGTCATATGAGCAACTGACCTTCTCCTAACTCTCACTTTTGACTTCAATTGCATAATAGATCTGCCCCTTGAATCACTCCCATTTTGGCAAAAGTGCCTGGCTTGTAGGCCAGTATGGAGTTGAGTACTCACTGGAATGGTTTTGAATCCATCAAACAGCTAAGAGAGGAAAAAATTAAATCCCTTTTTTTTATCGTTAATCAGTGATTGATTAATAATAGAAGGGAAAACAAGCATTTAGATCAGGGGTTCTTAACCTTTTTCCCTGTCAAGACCCCCAACGGATTGCCCACGATGTCCCCATACCCCCTTCGCCAGACTGCTGACTGACCATGGCGCACCTAAGGTGCGCATAGCTAGGGGATACTGGGGCATGTCCCCCTAGAATTTTTTTGATTTTGAGGTGCTCTGTGGTGCATTCTGAGGGGTGTTTTTACTTTAATTGCCCATTTTTTTGGATGAAAATTGGTAACTTATTATCCAGAAAATGGGCCAAGTTCGGGGATCCGCACCTGATTACCAGTCCCATTAGGTTCCAGTGTGACTTCAAAATATCTCAATAGCTTAGTTTTACATATGGATAATTAGGAACAGAACAGGAAAGAAAATCATTAGGATTTTATCCCTATTTATTTCTTTGCTTGTTAACAAAGTTGTTGTTAACTTTGCTACAATTTATTATTATTATTTATTATGAGTCCCCAGGTTAAGAACCCCTGATTTAGATAGATGGTGGGTCTGTTAATCCAGCGGCATAGCTCTTTATTTCAGAAGAATTGTGTACTTTCTTATACAAGAACCAAATTCGGCACACATGTTCAGGAAGCTAGAGCAAGTAAAATTAGATATAGAGGCATTCGGAAAAATCTCCGTAGGTAGCCATTTTCCAGGATGGCTGCCATGTGTAAACATACTTATCTTTTTAGATTCCATACCTTTTGAAAAGTTATATACAGTTGGACCCCGCTATTCGTGGTTCCGCTATTCGCGGGTTCAGGGTGGCATAGTTCCGAACCCGAAGGATCGGTAACCGACACAATTTCGGTCTTCGAGGCCAGCCGATAGGCACAGTGTGACCAGAAGGGACGAGATTCTCCTGACCACGTGGCCCTCGACTTGGTGGGGTTTGTCCGCACAATGTGGGCGCTTCAGGATGAACTTTAGCCGGGGAGCGTTTGGGCGCCCCGGTCTGATACTGCCGCCCACGCGCAGAACAACTTGTGAGTGCACGTGGGTCCCGGCGGTCCCACTGGCCTAGCGCTACCATGTTTAGACAGCGAAATCCGTCCCCGGGCACCGGCACCTACTCCCGGAAGTTTGAGAGAATAGCGGCGCCAGGCACGGTAGGACACCCGCGGAGCCCCGGCGGACCAGGGACGCGCGAGCCTACGCGTTAGCGTGCTACGGCGGAATCAACGGCTTCGGCCACGGTCGGGCCGATACTCGGCCCGGTCGCACCGGGAATGAACTGGTTCGACGCCCGCGCTGGAGAGGTCGCGGGCGACTGAGATGTATTAACAAATTTATTAATTAATTTGAGACGTCTGATTTCTAGTGTTTGGAAATTTGGAAGAGCTTGACCCTAGCCTTTCCCTTGCGAGGGCAAGGAGGAACTTAACGCTTGACACTTAAGCTTAGTTTGAAGTACACCCTGACCAGCGCTCATGGTGGGACGGCAAGGCAACCAGAAGGGACGAGGTTCTCCTGACCACGTGGCCCTCGATCTAGGAAGCGAGAGGCGTTCCATTAGTGGACGCGCCCCTCACGCCCGACTTTTGGGTGGCCCCGGCAGTGTGTCAAGCTTAAGTGTCAAGCGTTAAGTTCCTCCTTGCCCTCGCAAGGGAAAGGCTAGGGTCAAGCTCTTCCAAATTTCCAAACACTAGAAATCAGACGTCTCAAATTAATTAATTAATTTGTTAATACATCTCAGTCGCCCGCGACCTCTCCAGCGCGGGCGTCGAACCAGTTCATTCCCGGTGCGACCAGGCCGAGTATCGGCCGACCGTGGCCGAAGCCGTTGATTCCGCCATAGCACGCTAACGCGTAGGCTCGCGCGTCCCTGGTCCGCCGGGGCTCCGCGGGTGTCCTACCGTGCCTGGCGCCGCTATTCTCTCAAACTTCCGGGAGTAGGTGCCGGTGCCCGGGGACGGATTTTGCTGTCTAAACATGGTAGCGCTAGGCCAGTGGGACCGCCGGGACCCACGTGCACTCACAAGTTGTTCTGCGCGTGGGCGGCAGTATCAGACCGGGGTGCCCAAACGCTCCCCGGCTAAAGTTCATCCTGAAAGCGCCCACATTGTGCGGACAAACCCCACCAAGTCGAGGGCCACGTGGTCGGGAGAACCTCGTCCCTTCTGGTCACACTTTGCCTATCGGCCGGCCTCGAAGACCGAAATTGTGTCGGTTACTGATCCTTCGGGTTCGGAACTATGCCACCCTCGGTTCCGCTATTTGCGGGTTCCGCGTATTCAGTTGATAAAATGCGACCTGTTTCTCTATTCGCGGAAAAGCGTCATGTGAATTCGCGGGTTTTTCTTCCTATTCGTGGCCGTGTTCCACAAAATCGTGGGTTTGTTTTCCTATTCGCGGCCATGTTCCGCGAATTTGTGGTTTTTCAGGGGCGCAATTTTTTTTTCTTTTTACAAGCCGCTCGCTTGACACATTTATAAAACCCATCTTTCACCAGCCATGCACAAAGCAGCTGGACATACGCAAAAAAAAACATCTACGAGCCGCGAGGATGACATGCTTCTACATTCGCTGCCGTGTGCTTCGCGTTTTCATCGACCTTCACGGATTATCGTCGACATTCGCGGGATTTGCCTCGCCATCTGCGGGATTATCGCCGACATTCGCGGGGTTTGTCTCACCATTTCTGGGACTTTCATCGACCTTCGCAGATTATCGTCGACATTCTCAGGATTTGCTTCACCAATCGCGAATTTTGCCTGAGTAGGCTCAGGTCCTCTCTATTCGTGGATTTTCACGACTCGGGAACCTATGTCCACTTTTTCCATTGAAACAATGCCCCCCTATTTGCGGTTTCGCAATTCGCGGAATTTTCCAGGAACATATCCCCCCGCAAATAGTGGGGTCCCACAGTACACTACAGTCGGCATTTTTCAAAATAGCCACCAAGATGACTTCCCGATTAAAAAAAATTAATAACTTATTCACAAATTTCCCTCTGGGCTACAAATGAATCCAGTTTTTAAAAGTATAGATATTTCCATGTACAAGCTCCGACATAAGACTCTTGAAATTTAAGTTTTAAGTTTTAAGGAAAATTGTCCTCTGCAAGAACAACGAGGTGTGCAGCCCTTTTGCATTTGCATCGTGAAGATTTCATCATTTTACAGCTTTTCACCACCATCTCTTATCTTCCCCCACCCAAAACCTTGATCTTTTCTACCCCCGTTTATTCACCCCGGATCCACTTTTTTGAAATACAGACTTCTTTACTTGAAGTCCTAGCAGCGCCCATTTGTTTTTACCTCTCCCACCTCCCCCTCCCCCCAAGCCCTCTCCCTCCCACAGATCTCCAGAGGTCCCTGTTCTCTACTGTTGTGCTTGTGTGTTTCCCTCTCTCTTCCCATATTGTCTCCTGCTCCCTTTATTATATGTTTTATGTGTCCATTTATGTTTTTTTGTGATTAATGTTAGCTCTTACATGAGCCTTGATCTTGTATACAAAAAAAAGAAAAAAAAGAAAAAATACCTGCATCCTTTTGGAAATCCACAATAAATCAATTCATGACAGGTCTTGAATGGCTCAGGTCGCATTGTCCAGAGAGGCTGGTATGGTGGGTGGCCAATGAGAGGGTTGAATACTCTTCATTCTTTGTCCAGCCCCATGCAGAGAAAGGACAGGGAACCTCGGATGAGGAATTAGTGCTTGACCACACGTGTCCACCCTGATATGCCGCCCTTCTGACGTGCTGTTCAAGCGCAGCTTTCGTCGGGGGAATCTGCTCAACTTAATTATTCATGACCAACAATTTTCTTCTTGCAACATCTACATCCACGCAGTTACTTGTCCTGTTGTACAGAAGAATGACAAACCTCGCAATTGTCTCATGCTCTCCTCCAGAATGAATTGCGTCGGATAGGCTCAGGACCGCCCTTTCTCTTTTGCTCCGACGAAGGGTAAGGCCCAAAACTTCAGCTTCTCTTTTATTCACGGCGGATCAATTACCATTTAAGGTATTTTATTTCCTATTTTTTTTAGGAGCGCTGTGGTAAGTTCTGGCAGAAATGTCCATGCCATTCTTTTTCCATGCCCAATGAAGGTTGGCACTATGTCACACCCTGTCAAAGCATGAAACGCCGGTAGGGCACGATATGTGTCTGCTCCAAGGCTGACTGCTATTTCATGGGCAGCCAGGTAATGAAACGCTTTCCTCATCCCAAAGGAAGTCCATAACTTGGAGATGTCTGGAAGTGCTTGAATGGCAATTGCTGCAAGAACAACAAACATCTATATCAACAGTATGTATGAGAGTGTTATGATGACCATGCTGTGCAGTGTGAACTGCAATTATGCACCAAACGGATATCCGCCTCTTCATCATGGTTGTATGGCGTTCGAAGATCAAGTCCCTCTTGGGCTGGAATGCAGGTAACACATTCATTAAATGTCACAAGTTCCTTTCCCATGCTTTGGTGCTCACGTATGTACAGTACGGTTCTCTCTGAAAAAAAAAGCTGAATAGTTCCTCCTTCTTCTGATCCATGCAGAGGAAATTCTGCCAATGTCTAGATCCAGAAGCACATGCAACAACCATTCTGTGCACTCCCTTGCCACTTTTTGCTCTGGCTATTCCTACTGTTGAGCAATATATCTGTCCCAAACTAAATCCAGTCGTGTGCCATTTCTCAGCTGTGACAAGATGTAGGGGATGAAGTTCTTGTGTGCACGTCAATCACATGATTTAATAAATCTGCAAAACTTTCTAAAATCCTGTTTTCTCTTTGTCATTATGGGGTATTGAGTGTAGATTGATGAGGGAAAAAATGAATTTAAACGATTTCAGCATAAGGCTGCAACATAACAAAATGTGAAAAAAGTGAAGGGGTCTGAATACTTTCTGAATGCACGTAGGTGTGCAAATTAAAATTAATTGTTTTAAAATTTTTGCTGGGTGTATATTTGGAGAAGCTAGCCAAGGTGGTAACCTTATTTCTACAAACTCTTCTTTCATCCTTGAGAATTATGTTATGAAATAAGCAGTAAAACTACCTCTAAATTGATGTATAGGTTGTGTTTGTACTATTTTCGGTTTTTGAATAATTAGCGATTGGTGCATTTGAGAGGTCAAGTGACTCAAGTCACAAATACACGTTTCATTTGCTTTTATATCGAAGACTAACAGGGTACCCATCACATCACATAACATAACAGTGGTAATGGATATGGGGCATAAGCAGACAGGACAATTTTTTTTTTGAATACAAAGTCGAGGCTCATGTAAGAGCTAACACATAAAACACAAAAACATAAACAGAGACACATATAACATAAAATAAAGGAAGCGGGAGACAAGAGTGGGAGAGAGAAAGGGAAGCACAACAACAGTTGAGAACTGGGACGTTGGTAGATCTGTGGAAGGGGGAGGGCGGGGGCGGTTGGGGGGAAGGGGTTTCGCGGTATAAAACAAATGGACACTGCCCGGAATTTCAGGAAAGAAGTCGGAATTTGAAAAAGGTGGATTTGGGGTGTGTTAGTGGGGGTAGAAAAGATCAAGGTTTTGGATGGGAGAAGATAAGAGATTGTGGTGAAAAGCTGTTTTAAAGACCTGGAGGAAGGAGTGGGATTGAAGAGAGTGTGGGAGTTCCAAAGGTGGGAAAAAGAGAAATGAAAGAGTGAAGGTGAGCAGAGTCTGGATTTTGGCAGTTTCACCAGAAGAGGGTTGCTGGCAGATCTTGTGCATCCTGCAGGAATATTTGAGGAACAGAGCACAGACAGAGCTGGGGGAGCTCTGCTGGAGAGAAGTCAGCAGGAAAAAAAATCCACCAACCTACCTGCGGCGAGAGAGAGAAAGGCCCTCAGAATCAGCTTCATCGTGGGAGTTTCCCATGATTCTACCAATGCCAGGCAGGTGATAACAATGACACCAATGCCAGGATGATACCAATGCCTTAATGCCAATACCTTAAGGACTTCTGTGACTCACTGGGACTGACACAATCTGTCAATTTCCCGACCCGGATCTCAGTCAACGGAGCATCTTCTCTTCTGGACTTGGTTATGACTAACTTCCCTGAAAATGTCTGCTGCTCTTCTTCTGCTCCAATCGGCTCATCTGATCATGTGCTTGTGAAAGTGGACATCTCTCTGACCATTCTCAGAGAGCCTCCTCAGCGTCGACGAGTCTGGCATTTCACTCAGGCCAACTGGCACGGTCTTCAAGCAGCCATCAATCATCTGGACTGGTCTCCCATCTCTACCGCCTCTGACATCAACTCATCCTGGGAATTCTTCCAAAGTAAATTGCTCTCTCTCATGCACAGATTTATCCCGTCTCGTCTTCAGTTGTCATACCCTTCCTCCCGTCCATGGTACACGGAATTCTGTGGTGAGGCTATTGCCCAGAAACAACTTGCCTTCGTCTCCTAGAAAGCAAATCCAACGGAAGGAAATCTCATTTCCTTTCACAAAGCCCGAAACAAGTGTGTGTCCACCCTCAGGAGAGCCAGGAAACAATATCTCTCCGTTCTCAGGACAGAACTCTCTTATCTGTCTCCCTCTTCCAAATCCTGGTGGCGTCTGGTCAAATCTGTTTCTGGTGTTTGTTCCCCCTCCATCCCCTCTCTCACCTCAAACGGCCACACGGCTGACTCCGCACGTGAAAAAGCTGAATGCCTCAACTCTGTTTGCGCCTCTAAATCTTGTGTCCCAAACCCATCCCTCTCTGTACCCACCGTACCCAGTCGTACCCAGCTGCTCCTGGACTCTGTGTCCTTTCCTCCTGACAAGGTGGAAAAGTTTCTGTCAACCCTCGACTCTGATTCTGCAACTGGACCTGACGGCATCAGCCCACGGGTCCTAAAATCCTGTTCTTCCGCTCTTTCACTCCCTCTCTCTGTTCTCTTCACCCTCTCTTTTGCTCAAGGTCATCTGCCATCTGCTTGGAAATCTGCCAACATCACCGCTTTGCACAAAAAAGGTGCAAAAACAGATCCCAGCAACTACAGACCAATCAGCCTTCTCCCAATTATCAGCAAAGTCATGGAATCCATCATTGCTTCAGATATGAAATCTTTCCTCTTCTCCAATGGCTTGATCTCTGATCATCAATTTGGTTTCAGACCTGGTCACTCTACTTTGGACATGCTGCTTCTGCTTTCTCAACAATGGATGGAGTTCCTCAATGCCAAACAGGAAATTAGAGCTGTCTCTCTTGACATATCACGTGCCTTCGATACGGTCTGGCACCCCGCTCTGCTCACCAAACACTCCTCTTTTGGTATCCATGGAAATCTCCACGCATGGCTGGCGGACTTCCTCTCTAGTCGTAGTCAACGTGTGGCCCTGAATGGGTTTCTCTCATCTCCTCTTCCTGTTCAGGCTGGAGTTCCCCAAGGCAGTGTTCTGGGCCCTGTGCTTTTTCTAGTCTTCATCAATGATCTCTCTGACTCTCTTGAAAATCCTCTCTATCTCTTTGCTGATGACTCTACTCTCTGTCGCTCCATTCTTCATCCCTCAGATCGGCAGTCTGCAGCATCCTCACTCTCTGCAGACCTGGACAAAATCACAGACTGGGCAAACAAGTGGAACATGTCTTTCAATCCTGACAAATCTCACACTCTTACGATGTCTCTCCGAAAAGACCGACTGGACAACCCTCCCATCCACTTTCTGAATAATCCTCTCCAAGAAGTTCTGTCACTCAAGCTTTTGGGTCTCACTATCTGCCATGATCTTTCCTGGGAAAACCACATTTCAAATCTGGCCTCCAAAGCCAGTCGCCGACTGGGCATCCTCCATCATGCGAAGTCCTTCCTTGGCACACCTGAGCTCCTCACCACATACAAGGCTTTCATCCGCAGCTCAATGGAATACTGCTCTCCCCTCTGGGCTGGTGCTCCTGCCTCACACCTAGCTCGTATTCACGCTGTTGAAACCAAAGCATTCAGAATTATTGGAATCTCCCGCGATGAAGCTAACTCCAAGGGCCTCTCACTCACTCACCGCAGGCAGGTTGGTGGTCTTTCCATCTTCTACCGACTCCTCTCTGGCCTTTCCCCCCCTGCTCTCTCTGGGCTCTGTCCCGCAAATATTCCTACAGGTCGCACAAGATCTGCCTGCAACCCTCTTATGGTTAAACTGCCAAAATCAAGACTCTCTGCTCACCTTCACTCCTTCATTCCTCTTTTCTCCCACCTCTGGAACAAACTCCCTCACTCTCTTCAATCCCACTCCACCCTCCAGGTCTTTAAAACAGCTGTTCACCACCATCTCTTATCTTCCCCCATCCAAAACCTTGATCTTTTCTATCCACGCTAATTTCACCCCAATTCCACTTTTTTTAAATACCAACTTCTGTCCTGGAAGTCCTTGTGTTTTATACTTCTCTCACCCCCCCCCCCCCTTTCCCATGCCTCCTCCCCCCAAGCCCTCTCCCTCCCACACATCTCCCTGCTCTTAAATGTTGTGTGCTCTCAAGTGTTTGTGTGCTTCCCCTTCTCTTGTCTTCCGCTCCCTCTTTTTATATATTTTCTTTGTCTGGTTGATTTGTTTGTGAAGTAAATGTCAGCTTTTTCACGAGCCTCGATTCAGTATACAAAAATGCCAGGCAGGTATAGGTAAAGGAAACAGGGTTTTAGGTTGTATTCGTAGGGGGATCAATTTTAGATCAAAAGAGGTGGTTTTAACACTGCATAGGAATTTATTGAGAATATTGTGTGCAGTTTTGATCACCACAACTTAGGAAGGACAATAACTACCATAGCGAGGGTTCAGCACAGGGCTACTAGATTGAATCAGGGCTTAGCTAGGCTCAGCTGTGAGGAGTGGCTGAAGGAGAGATGACTTTATACATTAGACAGGAGGCAGTTATGAGGGGATGTGATTGAGATGTTTAACATAATGAAGGGTAGAGACAAAATAAGTACAGAAGAATTATTCAGCACAATGGACAGTGATATGACCAGGCGCCATAACCTGAGAGTAAAGACAAGGAGAGTTAGGATGGTAGTGAGGCTGGGGTCTTTTACTCAGGGAGTAGTCAATACATGGAATGGTCGGTCTCTCCCTGGAAAGCTAGTGGCAGCAGAAACAGAAGATAAGTTTAAATTGGAAGGCGATAGGTACCTTGGAGGTATTGGAGATAAAAGGGTATAGGGATATTGGCAGTAGCTTGTTCTTGACTTGTTCTTATCACCTACCCAACTCATCCAACAATTTTTTCATAATCAGTCCACAACCTTTTGCTGAATCAATCGGCCTTGTCACACACCCAACCAATTCCATCAAGCTTCATCCAAATCCGTGCATAACTTAAGATATCCAGCTCACAGACAGATAGACAGGGGTGAACACAACCTCCGCCCACCTGTGGTGGCGGAAGTAAAAATGCAATAATCACATGATTATACCTTTTTGGGATATATTCATATAATGTGTTTATATTCCCATTGGGATGCATTCCGTCAGCTAAGTAACAGGTAGGCACGGCTAGTTTTAACAATATATCAGCAATCAACCGTAACATGTCTTTTTGTATACTGAATCGAGGCTCGTGAAAGAGCTAACATTTATTTCACAAACAAATCAACCAGACAAACAAAATATACAAAAAGAGGGAGCGGAAGACAAGATGGGGAGAGAAGGGGAAGCACACAACCACAACATTTGAGAGCAGGGAGAAGTGTGGGAGGGAGAGGGCTTGGGGGGAGGAGGCGTGGGAAGGGGGAGGGGGGGGGGGGGGGGGAGAGGTATAAAACACAAGGAGACCGAAATTAGCGGGGGTAGAAAAGATCAAGGTTTTGGATGGGGGAGGATAAGAGATGGTGTCTGAAGATAAGTCTATAAGATAAGATAAGAGAAGATAAGATAATTGTCTGAAGATAAGATAAGAGATGAAGATAAGTCTTCCACTATTTATCACAAGAGATGTTTCCAACAAATGCACAGCAACACGAGTTTGTACCATTGTAAAGGAAAAGCAAACGAGTATTTACCTGTGCGATAGCATCAGGTCGCACCACAAGGCATTAGTGACCTTACAAAAACGATCGCTACATTTCGATAACCCATTGCTAGGTGCCTTATTTTTTCTGCCTTCTCAAGCTCCCTCTTTGGTCTTCCTTGTTTATCCATCATTTGTCTTATTATTCATGAAAGAAAAACAAAAAATACAACAGATGGTTTGATGGACGATGCAACAAACGTGGTCAAACCTAAAGATGCTCACCCAAACCTTCAGCAAAATTAAAATATTAAACAAATGACTCACACAGAGTTGAAACAGAGCATCATCCAGCACCTTCACAGCCTCAACGCTGGCAGCTTGAGTTTTCTTGGTGAGGTACTTGGCCTGTTGGTATAAAGAGACGGTCGGTATGTCTTGGTGTGTGACAAACTCGGGGGAATTAGACTGCCAGGTGTTCCAATTTTTCATTTCATTTCGTGACCTGAAAATCGGGTGGGCATCAAATTGGCATGATAATATAGAAAAAATTAAGAAATAATGTTCATGACTTTTCACAAGTCAGATTCTGGTACGTTAGTCTGTAATATAATGTTGAAATTTATAATTTTATTTCCAAAATCTCCGTTTAGCCTCGAACGCATTTCGATGTATTGACCAATGAGGATCGCGCTTATTCGCGCTACGAACGATGTCTGGGCGTCCGGCTGCGAGTAAACAAAATGGCGGCCTCCAGTAGCAGCGACGGTGACGAGTGTGGGAGCGAGAAACGCTGTTATATGTGCATTTCTCCGGCCAAAAGATCAAGTTTAATACCTTTTAGTGATAGAACATGGCCGCGATATATGCAATTTGTTCTTACGTGGCAGAATTTAGAAGGTGGTCAAGCTGAAATTGCGAGAAATTTCGTGAAGAACCACGCTGACGAATTCGGTGAACGTGGCAACAGTATGGTAACAATACCTGCTATAGCTATACTGCATGATGCAGCGTTTCATCAAGTGTGTTATTCACGATTTACCGATAAACAACGAGTGAGCAGGGTGCAAAGCAGCATGAAAAAGAGAGAAGAAAATGCAGCCAATACTGGTAGGTTGAATAACTTGAATAATAAATCATGACAATGCTTCAAAACTTAGTTTGATTTTTTTTTTTGTGAGGTATATGTAAAATGATTTTGTGTGTAGTCTTGAACGATTTTGAATTGAAGGAACTGTCCAATATTTATGCAAGGAGGTAGGGCCGAGGTGAAACAAATAAATTTTTAAAAGGAAGTCTGAGGAAGGGGGGGGGGGGGGGGGGGAGGGAATCTAGTCGGGCTAACCATGACGAGGTCTAGACATTTTTAACTCACATAATTTTAATTGTTTTCTTTTATGTGTATTTACTGCAGCTTCAACATGCAATGACATCAACGTCAACATTGACAAGGTGCATAAAGGCCCACAACCAGTCAATAAACGTGCTCTACGCTCCAGCTTAGGCAAGCCCAAATGTTCAGCCAGATCCCAATATGTGTTGCCTAATATATGCATCCTTTGTCAGAAAGAGAGAACAATCAATACAGGCAAAAGGGGACGAAGAAAAGAGCCTCTAACCTGGTGCTCAACAATTGAGGCACCAAGACTGCAGCAAGCCGCTAAAGACAACAACAATACAAACCTGCTGCTTCAAATTCAAGACCGCGATTGTGTTGCGATAGAGGTAAAATACCATGGTCGCTGCTACAAGGAGTATACCCGGTATTTAGGCAAGCTAGCAACAACACCTAATGCAGAGCAACAAGGAGACTCCAACTACTCAGAAGCATACACATTATTTTGTGCAACAGTCAAGGATCTTATAATAGACAACAAGGAAATCTACAGACTGAAACGACTTAATGACATGTTCATGAAACAAATCAAAGCAACACACGGAATATAATCAAACTACAAAAGTGGCTTTCTCAAGACAAGACTGATGAAAACATTTCCACAACTATGCTTTCTAACCCTGTATATGCGCTGCCAAGGACACCTTGTGTATGTTAATGACATCTCCACTTAAGTGCTGGTTGAAGAAAAGAAAGTGTTGCAAGAAACCATGCATGGTTCAGGTGATGACACAACAGAGACAGAACAAACATCCGACTCTGAACCAACCCCACCAAAGCAACCTGGGTATACTGAGAATAACCTTCGAGAACACTACTTCACTGCACTACAATTGAGAAATGCAATAGATGAGATCAAGCCAAATATGCCATGGCCCCCAACCTCTGAGCACCTGACAACAAATGCCGCAGAAGCAATTGTACCTGCCTGTCTCTATAACTTTATTGCATGGATGGTGGGAGTGTCAGACGAACCTGATTCTGATGAGTTTGTAAAGATAGAATCTACAATACATAGAAGAATTCTCACAATTGCACAGGACATCATATACCTCCAATCAAAGGGAAGGAAACAGATGCCCAAACATTTGTCACTTGCAATGACAGTACGTCATCTCTCAGGTTCAGCCCAATTAATCAGCCTACTGGACGGGTTTGGTTACTGCGTCTCAAACTCTGTCGTCTTAAATCATGACACTGCACTGGCTAACCAAGAACTACATCGTGGACAGGATGCTCTTCCATCAATCATTCAGGCGGGCAAGCATGTCGCACTCGTATGGGACAATAATGACTTCGGGGAGGAGACATTGTCTGGGCGCGGAACAACGCACAATACCAATGGGATTATAATACAGCGACCAAGTCAATCCCATGAAGTAGTACAACCAGCACCAGTCACTACAGTTAAGAGGACGCGGGAGAGATCGATGCAGCCACCTGCAGTGAACCTTGCCACATATTATGGAGGGAAAAAAGGACCCGCTCCATTCGCAACCAGCGTTCCATTGGATCGAGCAACGTACTTCCCATTACTCCAGCACCCTAAGACGATAGACCTAGCATACCACATCACCAAGTACAACATTGACGGGACTCTGCCATCTTGGACAGGATTCAACCAACTACTGTCTTGTGTTGAAGTTCCACCAAAGAGCATGATAGGGTATCTCCCTGTCATTGATGCCACTCCGACTGAAATGAATACGGTACTAACAATACTGCAGAGAAGTGTTCAGATCGCCGACAAGTTACAGTTGGAAGCAGTCGTCATTGTCGTTGACCAAGCCATCTTTTGCAAGGCACAGCTCATTAGATGGAAGAATGCACAGTTCATGAAGAGACTGGTAATTCGACTTGGGGCATTCCACACTGCAATGTCCTTTCTTGGCTGTATTGGAAAGAGATTTCGAGATGGTGGTCTCCAAGACATCCTGGTTGAGTCAGAGATTGTTGCAGTGGGGTCTGTGAATGGAGTGTTCAGCGGCAAGCATTACAACAGGGCAGTTCGAGCCCATAAGCTGATGTCAGACGCGATGCAGCAGATGCTCCTGGATGCATATTTTGAATCTATTCCAGAACATGAGGCGGGTAGAGTGAAGGAACTTTTGTCAAACTTAGCTGAAGCTTTCCCACATCCAAACTACCATGTCATTCTCAACAGCGACAAGTTCAAAGACTTCAAAACCTCTTTTGACAAATTCTTAGAAGCAAGTGACACCAAACCAACATTTCGCTTCTGGAGTTCATACATTGAGACGGTGGAGCTTCTCTTGCTATTCATTAGAGGGACATGAGAAGCCGACTGGGATGTTCACCTCGCCAGCATACGATGTATGCTTCCATGGATATTTGCCTATGATCAAATTAATTATAGCAGATACCTTCCAGTATACTGGCTGGAAATGTCAGATGTTCAGCAGACCCATCCTGCCATTCATCAGAAATTTATGGAGGGTGAATTCGCTACCCAGAGAAGCGACAAAGCTTTTGCCCAAATCGCCTGCGACCAGACCATTGAGCAGACAGCAAACAGGGATTCCAAGACCAAGGGGGGCATGACCGGTTTCACTACCAGCAAGGGGACAGTTAACCGATGGATTTGGTCACACCACGTGAGGGGGTCAATTGCACGGGAATGCGAGGTTATGGCAGGGAAGTCCAGATATGAAGAGCACAGCTCAACACGCTACGATCTACTACAAAGTCGCATGCTACGTGACAAAGCTGATGTTGACAAAATAATCGAGATGACAAACAGCATGATTAATCCATTTGAATATGATGGAGAGGACTTGGTTCACGTTACATCTGGTGTGGTGGCTACGAGAGAAGTTCAGGAAGATCTAAACACAGCATATGAAAGAGGAGAAACAGAGTTCACCACCCTATGTAAAGAACGACTTCAGACGGAGACAGTCGACCTGTTTGGCTCAATGAAGAAACTGAAATTTAAGACATTCACCAACATGTCTAAGGCTGTGAAAAAGAAAATTCGTGGAAAGGATGTGTCTTTGAAGGCTGACAGAAATCTCTTAGCAAGGCTTGTTGTCATCGGGCAGTTCCGGAAAATTGATCTTCAAGAGTTAATGTCCTATTCTCTTGGCCCACTACCTCTTGCTTTGGCAAGTGTGCAAGGCTGCCTCGTCAAGACCAACAAAGCCAACCTACTTCATGCACTTGAAAGTCAGGCAGAGAAACCTGTGGTTGATATTCCAGTAGGAGGCATGTATGTAATGGATGGTATGGCAATGATACAGAAATTGAATATCAACAAACTCACCGGGGAAAGGACATTTCTCAATGTGGCCCACAAAATACTGAAGCGCCTTGTCAAGGGAGCAGAGGGCAACAAGTCCAGTGAGATCCATTTCGTAACCGATACTTATCGAAAGGTATCGATTAAGAACGCCGAGCGAGAGAAGAGAGCAGCCAGAGGGTCTCAAGTGATGCGAATATATGGCCAGTCCCTTCCTCAACAATGGAAGAAGTTCCTCTCCAACGGTGACAACAAGGAGTCGCTAATCGAATACTTGTTTGAGACATGGAGTAAGGTCAAGACAGCATACCTCAGAGGAATTACAGTGTTCTTGGCACATGGAACCAAATGCCATATCTTCACAGGAAGCAGCACTCCAGATCAGGTAGTTGAAGTGAAAGAAGAGCCATCACTAAATTCGACGCATGAAGAGGCGGACACACGGATGTTCCTCCATGCCGCGCATGCAGCACACACAAGCAATGACGTCATCATCGTTAGTCCGGATACAGATGTGTTCATAATCGGCATAGCCTTAGTACCCCAAATCTCTGCACATCTATATTTCCACACAGGAAAGGGAGTCAACC
The DNA here is from genome assembly GCF_964187855.1 of Myxine glutinosa. Classification (NCBI taxonomy): domain Eukaryota; kingdom Metazoa; phylum Chordata; class Myxini; order Myxiniformes; family Myxinidae; genus Myxine; species Myxine glutinosa. The sequence goes on along the minus strand of NC_136263.1, from coordinate 25,972,569 downwards.
TTAGGACAATTGACTTGAAAGCAATCTACGATAGCATTGGGGATGATGTCAGCCAAGCTTTGATAGGCCTACACTGTTTTACTGGCTGTGATAGTGTAAGCGCCTTCTATGGCAAAGGCAAAAAGAAGGCCTTAAACATCATACTAAAGAATCCAGAGCTGTGCGGTGCCTTGAAGGACCTTGGAGAACGGTTTGACATACATCCAGACATGATGGAAGCACTGGAGGCATTTGTCTGCAAGTTATATGGACAGCACAATATCACTACTGTGAATGAGGCCAGGTACAACATGTTTCGTCTTGCTAGAACGTCTGAGATCACAATGCCTCCCAACCAAGATGCCCTGAGACAGCACATCAAGAGAGCCAATTACCAAGCTGGTAAGTTAATTGGTTGTTTCTTTGAATATTGAACATCACCTGTAATTTATGTTTGTACAGGAGTACTAGTATATGGTGCAGCATGTGTTAATGAAGATGATTATTTGGAAAGTTTATTGAATTGAAAACAAAATATTGAATGTCACAACAATGCTTTGTAAATGTTCAAAATTAACAGGTCTATTTGAAAGAGTAATTGAAGTAACTATCTATACAGTTGAGTGGTTAAGATAACATGACATGTAGATGATCCAGAGATTTTTTTGCTCCACACTCAGTCAGAGCAGGATGTTTTGGATTTCGCATGTTTCTCTACACAGAATTTCCCAATAATATGATTGTTCTGTTATTAGTGTTAACTAGGGCATGCCCGTACTATATATATATCTAAAATTATATCCCCCCCCCTCTATTTACATGAAATGGTTTGGTCCATTCGCAAAGCCAAAGCGAACGGCTTGCGAGTACGGTGACAATCCCCCCCCTCTATTTACATGAAATGGTTTGGTCCAAAGCGAACGGCTTGCGAGTACGGTGACAATCCCCCCCCTCTATTTACATGAAATGGTTTGGTCCAAAGCGAACGGCTTGCGAGTACGGTGACAATCCCCCCCCTCTATTTACATGAAATGGTTTGGTCCAAAGCGAACGGCTTGCGGAGTTTGGTAAAGAAATCGCCATCGCGTGCACAAACGCGCAGGAAAGCGAATGAATCGCAAATTAGTTTTAATTAGTTGCAAAACATAGTTTAACGGCAACATAGTTTGCCAACGTGAAATAAATGAATACGCTCTCAAATGTGCCGTCCGAGGCAGAGTCTGTTCGCCACGTTCGGCACACGTGATAGCTCGCTGCTCTCTGATTGGTTGAATCGTTTTTTGGACATAGCTCGGTAACTACTTCTCCGATTAATATGAAACCTTGAAAAGGCACATCCTCGGGTCCCCAGCAATATACCTGGCAAGTTTAAAGTATATCGGACCCGTGGTTGTCGAGAAACAGCGGTCACAGACATACAGACATACAGAGATTACTGGAATTATAGATAGATGATGATATACCTCTGATGTTGTTTTGGAAATATGTATATCTCCATTCTTAATGTTATTGATCACTTCAATATTTCAGGAATTTACAAGAGGAGCCTGCAGCCCATCCCTGACATTCCCGACCCTGATGGCTATGGATGGAGGATGGAAGAGGAACTTGCCATAGACTGGATGACACTTCCACCTGCACCAGACAGCGTGATGGAGCTTGCTAACTGCACTGGAAGCTGCAAGAAGACACGATGCAGCAACGAAACTACATGCACTTGCCTACAGAATAACATTCCGTGCACAGAGTTGTGCAAGTGCGGCAGGAACGACTGCTCAAACATAACTGGCCATGTTGACTTTGATGATAAGAATGATGATAAAGACTCCAGATCTGAAGATGAGGAAGACTCTGATGCTGAAGAGGATGAAATAACTGCACTATTTGTATGATGTTTTGGACAAGTTTCAACATGACCAAGCCGAAGAGACAAATTGTGGCTATAGTTCAGCCCATCTCGAGTTTATCATGACGTCAATGCGCACTGGTTCGCTTGTACGCCGCGTAATTGTCTTTGATGGGTTAAAATATCACCCCTTACACACTTATTGGACCTATTAACAGTTTCAAAATAGCATTGGTAAACCACCATGGATCGTAGTAGCAACACCAATCACAAATATTGTACAAAAATTTAAAATTATGCAGGTTTTAAGGTCCAAAAACATGACTTTCTGATAAATGCATCAACAGCATGTTATTTTACCAAGTCGTTAAAACAACATTTTTACTACTTTTGGGGGTCTGAATTAATAAATATTGCTGCCAAGACCAATGTGAACATGACATCATATAGTTTGTGTTGTTTTTTTACTGTGTAAATGGGTATTTTCAAATGTAACATACAATTGGTGTATACTGGTGTTTTGGGGCAGCGGTTCTCGGTAACGTACCACGATATCGCTTGTGAAAAAAAAACAAGATGTTTTGGAGGTCATAAGGCTTCATCCCACACCTATCTTGCCAAATCCCTAGGTTCAGGTCATGAAATCAAAAAAAAAAATAGATATCCACCCTATGGCCTTGTGTCTAAATGCGGCATCGGAGCACAGACTTCACCACACATGGTTCATACGAGCTGCCTGGCAAACCAAATCGGCATCGGTTTCACGACATATTCAATTAATAGCCGATATGAACTAAGATGAGTGTGTCTGCACCAAACATGGTGTTGGCAACTCTTTTGCCCATGGGAAGCAAGAATCGTGATTTTATCGTTGAGGTTGTCAGCCAAAAATAAGTCTGACTTCACGACTTTGAAACAAGAACTTTTCCAAACAGCAACACGCTCCATGTTGGCACAATAAGCAACAGCTGCACTTTTCCAAACAGTTTCACCTTGTTCAGAATATCTTTGCTTTGTGTGTCTCGGCTCAGCAGATTTCCAGCGAGGATCACACGGGAAATCTGCGAAGCCGCAAGCTGCTCCCCAAGGCCACCGAGCTGGCCAATGATGGTGTCGATGAGGAGCTGCAGCCCCAGAGTGGAATCCCCAACCTGCCCACCCAGTCCAAGTCCCGAGGCAAGCAGAACAAACCTATGGACAAAGTACAAAGCACGGGGACATCAGTTGGTACCAGGCGGTCAAAATCATACATGCGGTTTCTGTAGTGCATTTCAACTTTTAAAACTATATTGGTGATACTTGTGCACATTTCAAAAAGCTTTTGCAGCTTTTGGGTATTTCATAGATGGTGGAAATTTCATATTGATATAAACTACAGAACAAGGAATACAAATAATGAAGATAAAAGTCACATTTGATCACCTTCCAGGAGTTGTTATCTTATAAATATTTTCAAGTGTTTGGGTGTTTGTGCGCATTTGTATGTTATTCTTTCATGTCAGAACCAGTTAACCTAAAGGCCCCAAATTTTGGGTGTAGGTACATCAGCATCTGGGCAAGGTTTTAAGCTTCCACACATTGGCTTTGACATCCATTTTAAGGCTACCAAAGGCCACTTTAAAGTGTATATTGAGATGTAAAGTGTATAGTGCTGCCGTGGGCTCACAGACAAAAGGTAACCACTATGAGGCCAATGACTCCATTGCTTTTCAGTGGTTTTAAAAGGGAGTCACCAAATACCGGGCCCTCGCTCCCAGAATGACGAAGTCAGAGAAACCCAGCAAGCCGCCAGGCCAGGCCTCGTCCCAGACAATCCACGCGATCTCGGGCATCACATGCACAGCCCTCCGCCCCATCAAAGCTGCTATGCACTCTGAAGTCGCCGCACACGGCACAAATCCTCAATTTCACCTCACATCCTCAACGGATGGAGCTCTAAGTCCGTCAAAGCTTGGGCCTTCCCACCCGGCAGCATGGGGCACACACATCCCACCAAGCTCCAGAGCCAGGTCGCTCAAACGCACGTCCAACGGCGCAATACCGACCACCATCTTGTCCCATCAAAGCTGCCTTTCTCAGGTCAGTCTGTACTGATCCCGAAACCGATCTACTCGACACAGCCCTTGGCTGTCTCCGTCCCAGGCGAGAGGGAGGCGGCACAACTGGCAAGTCATGCCGCCTCCCTCGCTGCCACCATCTTCTGTGTGTGTGTGTGTGTGTGTGTGTGTGTGTGTGTGTGTGCGTGTATGTGCATGAGTGTACGAGTGGGTGTCTGTGTGCAATTTTTCATTATTCTGTGAAGAGTAAAAGGTCTCTTTGGTATGCAAAATGCGTTTTGTGGTACGGATTTGGTGTAGGGGTTAAAATGGGGAATAGTTTGGAATAGTTATCTCGTAGTGCATTTCAACATAAGCGTAATGTAATCCTGCAATTAAATAAAAGGTGCTGAGCCACATGTGTGGAGATATCCAGCCGCCCCGACCAAGTTTTATATCCACGTTTCCCCCTCCCTTCATCCTTGAACTTTGCCCATTGTAATCTGACCGTATATGGTCTTTTTCTTCAGTTACAGCCAATCGGCACAGCCCCTGAGCACAACGCATCACTACTTGCCTACTGCAACTGCACTTATAGGGTCATGAATATTAATGAGCCATTTTGTGGATATTATTTGAACTACTTTGTGGGTCGACCTCGGATAAATTAGGAATGTAAATAGTTTTTCAACATGTTTGTTATCATCTACATTCTAGACTCTAGAGGTAGAGTATTTAAAACAAGTTCCAGAATCGTTATATTAACAGCACTGGCTCATAGCACATGACATGTTGCCAGTCCCAAACATTTCTCGCTGACACCATATTTCCTGTACGCAGCCATATTCACGCCATTTTCTTCAGCAAACTTCACAGCCCCAAACTTAAAATCCACCGTGTACGACTTGCGTGACTTTACGGGAGGCATTTGGAGATGCCGTAGTAAGGATGGATACATATCATTAGGATTGAAACGGAAGTATCTAATGCAACTGGTGAGTGCGTGGTCGTTGTTGATTGGATAAAGTTGGGGACACAACAATCACCAACGTGTACAAAACATCTCAGGTAAAATGGCTGCTTCCAGCACCACCCATTACTGCTCATCCTGAAGTTCATGCTGGTGACTTCAGCAGCCATCACACCTCATGGGGATATACTTTAAATGACGAGGCAGGTGAACAACTGGTGGCTTGGGCATCTGCTGGTGATCGTCATCTCCTTCACGATGCCAAGCAACCAGGCAATTTCCATTCATGTAGATGGAGGAAGAACTACAATCCAGACCTCTGTTTTGTCTCCAGGGACAGTAATGGGCACCCTCCCCCTTCACGCATCTCATATGATCCTACCACACTTTCCACACAGCCAATATCGACCAGCATTAATCCACATTGGAATCGAGGTTGCCTTGATTAGGTCCAAACCTAAGGCCCATTGAAATTTTGGGAAGGCAAACTTGGAGTCTTTCAAAACAGAAGTTGAGGAGCAGAGCACCAGCCTCAAACCTGTCCCGAAGCGCTATAGCAGCTTCTGTAAGAACCGAATAAATGCAGCCAAAAACAACATTCCATGTTGTTATTGCAAATACTACACAACTAGTTGGTTGCCAGAAACTGACCAACTCCTTCCTCTAAAAGTATGCAGCTTCTGGGGATCCAGATGTTGCATCTGACCTCTTGGAATCTCTGGACATGGCCAGATGACAAAGATGGCAGGAGACTATTTCAAAGCTTGTTTTCACTCATTCAAGAAAAAGGTCATGGAACCTACTAAGGCATATTGGAGCTGTCTCTATAGGTATCAGTTAATGTTGTTGCTTCCAGGCTGCTCCTCAACTCTAAAGTTGCATCAACTAAGGAGGTTTGCCATGAAGTCCTTAAGGTACTCTCCAAGACCATTTCATCATCTCCTCCTACATCCCTGCTTTCGACCTCCGACACCAGAGCTGACATTGCACTGGCCTTTCCTCCACCAAAGGAAATAAAGCAACAGGAATTTATGGCATGTATCCTGAATTCTTGAAGGAGCCTGGTGTTGGCTTAGCGGTTAAGGTGCCGGCTCGGGATCCTAGGATCCTGGGTTCGAATCCTGGTCGATCGCTAAATTAACACCAGGGGGGTTGACTCAGCCTGTCATCCTTCCGAGGTCGGCAAATTGAGTACCAGCTTGCTGGGATGAATGATCCCGGTGTGTACCCCGATTTAGAATAGGTACACCGTATCCCTGCGCATCGTAAGAGGCGACTAAGGGTTGGCGCCAGGAAGGGCATCCGGCCATAAAAACATTGCTTCAAACAGGGAACCATGATTGTCATGGGGCCCGCAAGGCTGACCCCTGCTCCAGCGGGGAAAATGGCCTTAAAACGATCATTCATTCATTCATTCTTCCTGAATTCTTGAACAACTTGGGACCTCACGGACGTAATTGGTTGGCTTCTCTTTTCACTTTTCAACATCCATGCAACTGGAGTCATACCATAAACCTGGGGAGAGGCTAAAGTCATTGTCATCTGTAAGTCATCTATGTACAACATACAAGTTGTTTAAGTGCGTCCTTCTGGCCAGCTGTCTCTCCCTACTGGTAGAGCCAATTTTTCACCCGGTCGGCAAATGTTGCAGGCAATGATTTCTGTAGTGTGTTTCAAATTAAAAATTATACAATTTATTTCAGAAAATATCGCCCTTGGCAGACTCGTAGGCATCTATAACCTTCTTTCTGAAGGCCTCAGAGAGCTATTTTGATCTAGGCATGGTGACGCCACACACTTCAACAACAAAGAGCAAACCAAACTAAATGTCTGAGGTTTAAATAAGACAGGTTCCTCGAAGATCCTCTTTAACGATGTTCTAATCATTTGCACCTGAGCTGGTGCACCTGATTCTAATTTTAGGTATTTGAAGTAGTGATAAATGTAGGGGTGTACTTCCTTTTTCCACGTGCGAAATTTGCATTTATGTTTATTTAAATTATACAATAGACTACAAAATGTAAATGTTTCATGATATTTGTTATATTATATCATCTTTATCTGTCAATATTGTTGAAATGAGGATCAAATAGCTGTATGTTGAAATATGTTGAAAAAGTCAAAACTTTACATGGGGTGTACTTACTTTTTCACGTGACTGTATATACCTGTCAGCAATGGGTGTGACTGAAACAGCTGAATTCACAAATTAGAAGGCGTGTCCGCATACTTTTGGCCATGTAGTATATTGCTGACACACTTGTGATTTTGACAGAGTTTTGTACGTATACTGCACACAGTCAAGGTATCCAGGGGTGTGGTAAGAGACCAAGCAGCTAACAGTAGCTAGACCTTGCCAAGCCAGCCGTTCCTCATCAACGATTTTGAATGGAGTGTTTCATCGAGTGCTTGTCACTTGACGAGCACTCTGCAAGAAACTTGACAACTTAACACACTCCAGATTCGTTACACGGCAACAAGGATAAACATCTATACCATGACTTATTTCGCCCATGTCAATGAATTAGTCCCTCAGAGGGTACATTTTGACATGTGGCAATGACAAAACGTGGGTTGGTAGTAATCAAAAGCGGGTTTTCTTTTAATTATTTATTTTCCCCAAATTTGGTTTAAACCTTTATTCACTGTCATGTGACTAGGAGGAGGTAGGAGGAGGGGTGGGTTGGAGGAGGGGTGGGTAGGAGGAGGTTGGAGGAGGGGTGGGTTGGGTGGGAGTCCCGAGGAAGTCGGGGTGGGAGGAGGCAGGGGAAGGGGCTGGATGAGGAAGTGGAGTGGGAGGAGGGAAGGGTAATGGTGGGAGTGTGGTGGGAGGGGATGGGGAAGACTGGGGTGGGAGTCCGGAAGGAGGTGGGTGGTGTGGGATGAGGCAGGGGTGAGGGTGGGATGAACGAGGGGAAGAGGTGGGGTGGGAGTCTGGAGGAAGGGCATAGACAAAGGACAAACCAAGATAGTGCAGTGCATGGAATTTAAACCTGGGATCCTAGAATTAGGAGCCAGGAACGAATATGGAATGACAAAGAGGCCACACCAAATTTTTTTATTTCAATACCAAAATCAGAGATTGCAGACCCTCACCAGGACGTGTTTTTAGTGATTTTAAAGGCCTTTGTGTTAAAACAAATATGGCGGCCAAACCACGTGACCGATGACATCATAATTATTAAAATCTACAGGTGGAGTTGCACCTATGGTGAAACTTTCCTGTCAATCAGACCAACGGTTGCAGAGAAAATCACATTTATTCTGTGCGGACAAACAGTCAGACAGACAAACGGACTCAAATGAAATACCTTCTCTGCTGGCGAGAGTAATAACAAGAGCAAAGTCACCATCGCAAATCCCCACATTTCCCATTTAAAGCAAAGTTTAAAGATGGCAAATTGTTCCACCAGGAATGACCGAAAATTATTTATATTTTTAAAAGTTTTTTAAAGACAAGTTTTTTTTTTAAGAAAAGTTTTTTTGTTAAGTTAAGTTAAAAGATAAAATTGTCTTTTGACCCGTGTGGTCATAAATCTCCACCCCCTGGGTTAGGAACTAGGGGTTAAATCCCAAAAAGCAGTTACCTATTTAACGCGTCCCCCAATGTTGATTGCATACGGTATACAAAGTTTCATTTTAAAACGTGCCCATAAATGCGTTTTTTTGGTATTTGACCTTTTGACCACACCCCAGGGGGCGGAACCAAAAATGATACCGCTCTCGCACATTATTGTCATGTGGTAATCATAACCACCATTTCGGAGGGAATAGTGGGTGAATTTCTACACAACTATTTAGGAGGGATTAGCATGACGGACGGATGAACACACAGACACGGAGCCGATTGCAACAACCGGCCCCCCACCGCCCCCCCTTCCGTCCATATTTTTGTTAAAGCGTGGAGATAATAATAACAATAACTAGAACGGCACTCAGTAGACAGCATACCTCTGCCAGGTGAACAGTGTACGTTTTGAATCCTCGAGAAGACCAGAAATTCACAATACAGAATCACATTTAATCAAAATCATCCATCCATAACTTTTTGAGATATCCTGCTATGTATCGTTTTTGTCCCTATTTCCCAATGGCGAAGAATCACTTAAAAATTCTACTAGCCGGATCCGAATCCGGATCTTCACCAAAATCTAATCATTTCGTCCGTGTCACACACGCTACATCCCTGCCAAATTTCGTCCGAATCCGTCCACAACTTTTTGAGATATCTTGTTCACAAACAAACGGACAGACAGACAGACAGACAGACAGGGGTGAAAACATAACCTCCATGCACCTTTGGTGGCGGAGGTAATAATTAATTAGAGACCCTTACTCTTTCCAAAACTCCAGCATGTTTCATGACGAGTTGCGAAACGTTTTTTGGCTCAAACCATTCGCGGATGGGACACCAACCCGCAGGATACTCAACTGAAGGTGGTGATTTGGAATTTGTTCAGAGTGCCAGTGATAACTAGCCTCCTATTCACGAAGACATTGTGGGAGCTTTCGTGCCTATTTTATCGACCAGTCATGACCTCCGGCTTAACGGGGCACCCACATTGGTGCCTGACCCTACATGCTGAACACCAGGATGGCAGTTCATAGCTGGGTAGGGATTCCAACTCAGAGGAGAGTGGGCATAACTCTGGGATATCCTGCTTCAAAATACTTCCCATTGACCCACCAGTGCCTTATCAGAACACCGTGTGGTGTTTGTGCACCTCTATTAACAAGGCCAAACCATACGGGCTACCCTAAGGAAGGCTGCTCAGGGTCCACTACCAGCAGAAAGGATCACGAATACCACCCGTCCCATCAAAAACTTCATTTCTCCTGGAACGTCACACCCAGACGGGTCGACATGCCAAAGGTAATCATCAATCTCCCACTGCAAGGGAGAGGGGGGGGGGGGGGAGGGGTGGGAAGGAAAATAGATGAAACGTTCACCGAGGAAATTTTCAAATTGAAAAAAAGAAAAATGAAATTTTTCAGAAAATTTTCACAATTTAAACTTCATCCGTGGCCTCGAAACCAAAGCTTGGTTGCTTAAACAACCTGAATCATGATAGTCTGGGAAGAAGGTCAAGTGGAGTTTTATGCTATTTATTTATTTTTAAATACAAGGTCTAAGGATCGTAATGGAGCTGCCATTCCAAATACATGGACATACTGCCCAGACAAATACTGAACACAGCAAATGAGTTTGGGGGAAGTGACGTCACTTCCCGGGATACTCTGGGTATCGGCGGCGGCGACGTCACAACAATGGACCTGCTGTTCTCACAGCACTGAGCGGGGCATTTCCTCAGGAGGAATTTTTTTTTTTTTTTGTATACAAGATCGAGGCTCGTGTAAGAGCTAACACTAATGACAAAAACAAAAAAACCGGACACATAAAACATGTGAAAGGGAGCGTGAGACAAGATGGGGAGAGAGGGGGAAGCACAGAAGTACAAAATTTGAGAGCAGGGATATCGGGAGATCTGTGGGATGGAGAGGGCTGGGGGGGGGGGAGGGGGAGGAGGCGTAGGAAGGGGAGTGGGGGATGGGAGAGGTAAAAAAAACCAAAAAAAACATGCACACAGCTAGGACTTCCAGAAAAGAAGTCGGAATTTCAAAAAAGTGAATCTGCGTTGAATTAACGGGGGTAGAAAAGATCAAGGTTTTGGATGGGGGAAGATAAGAGATGGTGTTGAACAGCTGTTTTGAAGACCTGGAGGGAGGAGTGGGATTGAAGAGAGTGGGGGAGTTTGTTCCAGAGGCGGGAAAAAAGAGGAATAAAAGAGTGAAGGTGAATAGAGTCTTTATTTTGGCAGTTTAACCATCAGAGGGTTGCTGGCAGATCTTGTGCGACCTGTAGGAATATTTGTGGGACAGAACACAGATAGAGCTGGGGGAGCAAGGCCGGAGAGGAGTCGGTAGAAGACAGAAAGACCACCAACCTGCCTGCGGTGAGTGAGGAATTTCCTCCTCCCCATAGACGCCAAGCGATGGCTTTGAATGAACAGAGGATGCCAAGCTACGTTGACTCAAATTCAAAAATGGAGACTGTTCACAAACAAATCATTAATGCCTCGTTGCCATGGATATGATGAAGGTGCAGTTATGCGCAGCAGCCTTAGTAATGAGTCATGTGACAATTTTTCAATTGCATCTTCTGCATTAATTAATTGCACAAAGGAGAGCGAGCTTACTCCCTTTACAAATGTCAAAACTGGGTTCGATTCAGAAAACACAACGATGTCTAAGTAATGGTGTCTGAGTGCAGCATGATAAGGTACGTGGGGTTAATCAAGCTGGTCCCATGGCATCTTTTAAAAGTTTTCATCACGTGACATTTCAATGCAAATTGATTCCAAATTTCAGGTTCAATAACTCCTGGGAAAGCAATGGCAAACCACCTGGCTAAAAAGGCCTTTGGCAGTCTTGAAACTTTACGAAAGAAGAATTTGGAAACATGCAAACATGATTGTCAAATCTTGGAACGACCACGATCCTGAGCTTCTCTCACAATGCACATCCCCCGCATCTTCTCTCCTGTCCCCAAGGCCAGCGACGCTTGTTTATTCCGACGTCACCTATCACTGGTCGAGCGTGTGTTTGATGGAACGAGACGACCTCAAAACATGGAGTTCTCATAATCAAGAATCTGATAAACCTGTGAACCCCTCATCCTTCCCCTAACCCCCACCACTTTTTTTCTTGCTCCATCCCAACCCTTACGTTGTTTTCCTGCATCCACCGAACACCACAATTTATTCCTGCACCCCAACACTACATTTCATTCCTGCATCCACTTCACCCGACCACATTTTCTTCCTCCACCCCACCACCAAATTTTCTTTCTGCACCCCACCACTACATTTTATTCCTGCACTCCACCCCAACACTACATTTTATTCCTATACTCCACCCCAACACTACATTTTATTCTGATACTCCACCCCACCACTGCAGTTTATTCCTGCACTCCACCCCACCACTCCAGTTTATTCCTGCACTCCAGCATCACATTTTATTCCTGCACCCCACCCCACCACTACATTTTATTCCTGCACCCCACCCCACCACTACAGTATATTCCTGCACTCCAGCATCACATTTTATTCCTGATTCACACCACACCACCACTACATTTTATTTCTACACTCCACCCACAACACCACATTATATTCCTGCACTCCACCAACCACCACATTTTATTGCTGCATTCCGCCCCACAACCACATTTTATTCCCACACTCTACCCCACCACCATATTTTATTTCTGCTCATGACCCCACCACATTTCATTTCTACACCCCTCCACCACCACATTTTATTCATGCACTCTACCCCCACCAGCACATTTTATTCATGCACTCTACCCCCACCAGCACATTTTATTCCTGCACTCCACACCCTACTACCACATTTTATTCCTGTACTCCACCCCACCACATTTTATTCCTGCACTCTACCCCACAACATTTTATTCCTGAACTCCACCCCACCACCATATTTTATTCCTGCACTCCACCCCACCACCACATTTTATTCCTGCATGCCATGATACTACATTTTATTCTTGCACTCCAGCCCACAACCACATTTTATTCATTCAATCCACCCCACCACATTTTATTCCTGCACTCCATTATACTCCATTTTGTTCCTGCAATCCACCACACAACCACATTTCATGCCTGCACTCCACACCCTACCACCACCTTTTATTCCTGCACACCACATTTTATTCCTGCACTCCACCCACTTCATAATTTATTCCTGCACTCTACATTATATTCCTGCACTCTACATTATATTCCTGCACTCTACATTATATTCCTGCACTCTACATTATATTCCTGCACTCTACATTATATTCCTGCACTCTACATTATATTCCTACACTCTACATTATATTCCTGCACTCTACACTATATTCCTGCACCCTACATTATATTCCTGCACCCTACATTATATTCCTGCACTCGACATTATATTCCTGCACTCTACATTATATTCCTGCACTCTACATTATATTCCTGCACTCTACATTATATTCCTGCACTCTACATTATATTCCTGCACTCTACATTATATTCCTGCACTCTACATTATATTCCTGCACTCTACATGATATTCCTGCACTCTACATTATATTCCTGCACTCTACATTATATTCCTGCACTCTACATTATATTCCTGCACTCTACATTATATTCCTGCACTCTACATTATATTCCTGCACTCTACATTATATTCCTGCACTCTACATTATATTCCTGCACTCTACATTATATTCCTGCACTCTACATTATATTCCTGCACTCTACATTATATTCCTGCACTCTACATTATATTCCTGCACTCTACATTATATTCCTGCACTCTACATTATATTCCTGCACTCTACATTATATTCCTGCACTCTACATTATATTCCTGCACTCTACATTATATTCCTGCACTCTACACTATATTCCTGCACTCTACACTATATTCCTGCACTCTACATTATATTCCTGCACTCTACATTATATTCCTGCACTCTACATTATATTCCTGCACTCTACATTATATTCCTGCACTCTACATTATATTCCTGCACTCTACATTATATTCCTGCACTCTACATTATATTCCTGCACTCTACATTATATTCCTGCACTCTACATTATATTCCTGCACTCTACACTATATTCCTGCACTCTACACTATATTCCTGCACTCTACACTATATTCCTGCACTCTACACTATATTCCTGCACTCTACACTATATTCCTGCACTCTACACTATATTCCTGCACTCTACACTATATTCCTGCACTCGACACTATATTCCTGCACTCGACACTATATTCCTGCACTCCACACTATATTCCTGCACTCCACACTATATTCCTGCACTCCACACTATATTCCTGCACTCCACACTATATTCCTGCACTCCACACTATATTCCTGCACTCCACACTATATTCCTGCACTCCACACTATATTCCTGCACTCCGCACTATATTCCTGCACTCCGCACTATATTCCTGCACTCCGCACTATATTCCTGCACTCCGCATTATATTCCTGCACTCCGCATTATATTCCTGCACTCCGCATTATATTCCTGCACTCCGCATTATATTCCTGCACTCCGCATTATATTCCTGCACTCCACATTATATTCCTGCACTCCACATTATATTCCTGCACTCCACATTATATTCCTGCACTCCACATTATATTCCTGCACTCCACATTATATTCCTGCACTCCACATTATATTCCTGCACTCCACATTATATTCCTGCACTCCACATTATATTCCTGCACTCCACATTATATTCCTGCACTCCACATTATATTCCTGCACTCCACATTATATTCCTGCACTCCACATTATATTCCTGCACTCCACATTATATTCCTGCACTCCACATTATATTCCTGCACTCTACATTATACTCCTGCACACTACATTATACTCCTGCACACTACATTATATTCCTGCACTCTACATTATATTCCTGCACTCCCCATTATATTCCTGCACTCCACATTATATTCCTGCACTCCACATTATATTCCTGCACTCCACATTATATTCCTGCACTCCACATTATATTCCTGCACTCCACATTATATTCCTGCACTCCACATTATATTCCTGCACTCCACATTATATTCCTGCACTCCACATTATATTCCTGCACTCCACATTATATTCCTGCACTCCACATTATATTCCTGCACTCCACATTATATTCCTGCACTCCACATTATATTCCTGCACTCCACATTATATTCCTGCACTCCACATTATATTCCTGCACTCCACATTATATTCCTGCACTCCACATTATATTCCTGCACTCCACATTATATTCCTGCACTCCACATTATATTCCTGCACTCCACATTATATTCCTGCACTCCACATTATATTCCTGCACTCCACATTATATTCCTGCACTCCACATTATATTCCTGCACTCCACATTATATTCCTGCACTCCACACTATATTCCTACACCCCACACTATATTCCTACACCCCACACTATATTCCTACACCCCACACTATATCGCTGCACTCCACACTATATTCCTGCACTCCACACGTTAGTCCGGCACTCCACACGTTAGTCCGGCACTCCACACGTTAGTCCGGCACTCCACACTTTAGTCCGGCACTCCACACTTTAGTACGGCACTCCACACTTTAGTCCGGCACTCCACACTTTAGTCCGGCACTCCACTTTAGTCCTGCACTCCACCCTTTAGTCCGGTACTCCACACTTTAGTCCTGCACTCCACACTTTAGTCCTGCACTCCACACTTTAGTCCTGCACTCCACACTTTAGTCCTGCACTCCACACTTTAGTCCTGCACTCCACACTTTAGTCCTGCACTCCACACTTTAGTCCTGCACTCCACACTTTAGTCCTGCACTCCACACTTTAGTCCTGCACTCCACACTTTAGTCCTGCACTCCACACTTTAGTCCTGCACTCCACACTTTAGTCCTGCACTCCACACTTTAGTCCGGCACTCCACATTTTATTCCTGCACTCCACATTTTATTCCTACACTCCACATTTTATTCCTACTCCAACGCACACCCACACTTTATTCCTGCACTCCACATGTTATTCCTGCACTCCACCCCACACCCACATTTTATTCCTGCACTCCACATTTTATTCCTGCACTCCACCCCACACCCACATTTTATTCATGCACTCCACATTTTATTCCTGCACTCCACATTTTATTCCTGCACTCCACATAGTATTCCTGCATACCACCCCACACCCACATTTTATTCCTGCACTCCACACCCTACCAGCACATTTTATTCCTGCACTCCACCCCACCGCACATTTTATTCCTGCACTCCACCCCACCCCCACATTTTATTCCTGCACTCCACCACACCCCCACATTTTATTCCTGCACTCCACACCCTACCAGCACATTTTATTCCTGCACTCCAACCCACCGCACATTTTATTCCTGCACTCCACACCCTACCAGCACATTTTATTCCTGGACTCCACCCCACCCCCACATTTTATTCCTGCACTCCACACCCTACCAGCACATTGTATTCCTGCACTCCACCCACCGCACATTTTATTCCTGCACTCCACACCCTACCAGCACATTTTATTCCTGCACTCCACCCCACTGCACTGCACTTTTTTTTCCTGCACTCCACACCCTACCAGCAAATTCTATTCCTGCACTCCACACCCTACCCCCACGTTTTATTCCTGCACTCCACACCCTACCCCCACGTTTTATTCCTGCACTCCACACCCTACCAGCACATTTTATTCCTGCACTCCACCCCACCGCACATTTTATTCCTGCACTCCACCCCACCCCCACATTTTATTCCTGCACTCCACCACACCCCCACATTTTATTCCTGCACTCCACACCCTACCAGCACATTTTATTCCTGCACTCCACCCCACCGCACATTTTATTCCTGCACTCCACACCCTACCAGCACATTTTATTCCTGGACTCCACCCCACCCCCACATTTTATTCCTGCACTCCACACCCTACCAGCACATTGTATTCCTGCACTCCACCCACCGCACATTTTATTCCTGCACTCCACACCCTACCAGCACATTTTATTCCTGCACTCCACCCCACTGCACTGCACTTTTTTTCCTGCACTCCACACCCTACCAGCAAATTTTATTCCTGCACTCCACACCCTACCCCCACGTTTTATTCCTGCACTCCACACCCTACCCCCACGTTTTATTCCTGCACTCCACTCCCTACCCCCACGTTTTATTCCTGCACTCCACACCCTACCCCCACATTTTATTCCTGCACTCCACACCCTACCCCCACATTTTATTCCTTCACTCCACACCCTACCCCTACATTTTATTCCTGCACTCCACACCCTACCAGCACATTTTATTCCTGCACTCCACACCCTACCACCACATTTTATTCCTGCACTCCATCCCACTGCACATTTTATTCCTGCACTCCACACCCTACCAGCAAATTTTATTCCTGCACTCCACACCCTACCCCCACATATTATTCCTGCACTCCACACCCTACCCCCACATTTTATTCCTGCACTCCACACCCTACACCCACATTTTATTCCTGCACTCCACACCCTACCCCCACATTTTATTCCTGCACTCCACACCATACCCCCACATTTTATTCCTGCACTCCACACCCTACCCCCACATTTTATTCCTGCACTCCACACCCTACCACCACATTTTATTCCTGCACTCCACACCCTACCCCCACATTTTATTCCTGCACTCCACACCCTACCCCCACATTTTATTCCTGCACTCCACACCCTACCCCCACATTTTATTCCTGCACTCCACACCCTACCCCCACATTTTATTCTTGCACTCCACACCCTACCCCCACATTTTATTCCTGTGCTCCACACCCTACCACCACATTTTATTCCTGCACTCCACACCCTACCCCCACATTTTATTCCTGCGCTCCACACCCTACCACCACATTTTATTCCTGCACTCCACACCCTACCCCCACATTTTATTCCTGTGCTCCACACCCTACCACCACATTTTATTCCTGCACTCCACACCCTACCCCCACATTTTATTCTTGCACTCCACACCCTACCCCCACATTTTATTCCTGTGCTCCACACCCTACCACCACATTTTATTCCTGCACTCCACACCCTACCACCACATTTTATTCCTGCACTCCACACCCTACCCCCACATTTTATTCCTGCACTCCACACCCTACTACCACATTTTATTCCTGCACTCCACACCCTACCCCCACATTTTATTCCTGCACTCCACACCCTACCCCCACGTTTTATTCTTGCACTTCACACCATACCACCACCTTTTATTCCTGCACTCCACACCCTACCACCACATTTCATTCCTGCACTCCACACCCTACCCCCACATTTTATTCCTGCACTCCACACCCTACCACCACATTTTATTCCTGCACTCCACACCCTACCCCCACATTTTATTCATGCACTCCACACCCTACCCCCACATTTTATTCCTGCGCTCCACACCATACCACCACCTTTTATTCCTGCACTCCACACCCTACCCCCACATTTTATTCCTGCACTCCACACCCTACCACCACATTTTTTTCCTGCACTCCACACCCTACCACCACATTTTATTCCTGCACTCCACACCCTACCCCCACATTTTATTCCTGCACTCCACACCCTACCCCCACATTTTATTCTTGCACTCCACACCCTACCCCCACATTTTATTCCTGCACTCCACACCCTACCACCACATTTCATTCCTGCACTCCACACCCTACCCCCACATTTTATTCCTGCACTCCACACCCTACCACCACATTTTATTCCTGCACTCCACACCCTACCCCCACATTTTATTCCTGCACTCCACACCCTACCCCCACATTTTATTCCTGCGCTCCACACCATACCACCACCTTTTATTCCTGCACTCCACACCCTACCCCCACATTTTATTCCTGCACTCCACACCCTACCACCACATTTTTTTCCTGCACTCCACACCCTACCACCACATTTTATTCCTGCACTCCACACCCTACCCCCACATTTTATTCCTGCACTCCACACCCTACCCCCACATTTTATTCTTGCACTCCACACCCTACCCCCACATTTTATTCCTGTGCTCCACACCCTACCACCACATTTTATTCCTGCACTCCACACCCTACCCCCACATTTTATTCCTGCGCTCCACACCCTACCACCACATTTTATTCCTGCACTCCACACCCTACCCCCACATTTTATTCCTGTGCTCCACACCCTACCACCACATTTTATTCCTGCACTCCACACCCTACCCCCACATTTTATTCTTGCACTCCACACCCTACCCCCACATTTTATTCCTGTGCTCCACACCCTACCACCACATTTTATTCCTGCACTCCACACCCTACCACCACATTTTATTCCTGCACTCCACACCCTACCCCCACATTTTATTCCTGCACTCCACACCCTACTACCACATTTTATTCCTGCACTCCACACCCTACCCCCACATTTTATTCCTGCACTCCACACCCTACCCCCACGTTTTATTCTTGCACTTCACACCATACCACCACCTTTTATTCCTGCACTCCACACCCTACCCCCACATTTTATTCCTGCACTCCACACCCTACCACCACATTTCATTCCTGCACTCCACACCCTACCCCCACATTTTATTCCTGCACTCCACACCCTACCACCACATTTTATTCCTGCACTCCACACCCTACCCCCACATTTTATTCCTGCACTCCACACCCTACCCCCACATTTTATTCCTGCGCTCCACACCATACCACCACCTTTTATTCCTGCACTCCACACCCTACCCCCACATTTTATTCCTGCACTCCACACCCTACCACCACATTTTTTTCCTGCACTCCACACCCTACCACCACATTTTATTCCTGCACTCCACACCCTACCCCCACATTTTATTCCTGCACTCCACACCCTACCCCCACATTTTATTCCTGCACTCCACACCCTACCCCCACATTTTATTCCTGCACTCCACACCCTACCCCCACATTTTATTCTTGCACTCCACACCCTACCCCCACATTTTATTCCTGCACTCCACACCCTACCCCCACATTTTATTCCTGCACTCCACACCCTACCCCCACATTTTATTCCTGCACTCCACACCCTACCCCCACATTTTATTCCTGCACTCCACACCCTACCACCACATTTTATTCCTGCACTCCACACCCTACCCCCACATTTTATTCCTGCACTCCACACCCTACCCCCACATTTTATTCCTGCACTCCACACCCTACCCCCACATTTTATTCCTGCACTCCACACCCTACCCCCACATTTTATTCTTGCACTCCACACCCTACCCCCACATTTTATTCCTGCACTCCACACCCTACCACCACATCATATTTTCTTCTTCCATTCCCCACCGCACATTTTTTTTCTTGCACCCCATCACATTTTCTTCGTATCTACCCTCCCTTCCCCCCACTTCTCAAGTATCTTTCCCAGACTTAGTTTGTGCCTTAATCGGGATATTAACTTGTCCCACAATGCTATTCCACAGGTTGTTAAAATCCCATGTTGGTGGAGGTATTACACTTGTCTCCATTGCTTAAAACTCTGAAGGGGCTGGCAGGATGACCTAGAGTCCTCGAGGTACGCACACAGAACGATTCATCAATGTGTCCTTCAGATGGACATTACCCTGGGTGTCCCACCTGTGGCATTAGTTGGTGGGTGTTAAAGATCCGATGTTGTTATTTGCGATGAGTAGGTGAGAGGAATCGTCGGCACCATGAACAAATTCAAAATTCCTGTCCTTAATACCCTAACCTTAATCGAACTCCAGACATGGCCACCCGGTTCATGAAAGACTTGGGCCAAGCTTCTCCTGACCAACCGCACAAGAACGTGGCAATAATAGTGGCCGTGAAAGAAGTTGATATCATCGACTGATGCGCCCCCTGCAGGCAGTGAGGGAGAGTACATACTGGTGCGAATGCTGTGTGGATGGTGAAAGAGAACATTCTAAAAAACGGTGTTTGAGTTAATGGTTGGAAAAGACAGACCAATGCCTGATGAGTTAACACTAACTACAAATCAGGTGTAATTTTCCATCAGCCAAAGGGATCATCCAGGCCCAAACACCTGAGAAAATGCTAAGAGAGGGCAGGAGGGAAGGGGAGGGGTTTACAGAATGAGAAAAGAAAAAGCAAGTGGTGGTGGAGAGAAGTACAAAATGTGGAGACGAAGGGTGGGTGGAGGTAGTGCACCCGGAGAGACTCAAAAAGGGCCATTTTGGGGATACGCACAGGTACAATGACACGAAAGGAAACAAACATTCATGTACAATGACTCAGGTAAACCAAAACCTTCGATCTCTACCAACTTGTGCTACCCAGAGAAGATGTTAAAGGATGATGTGACGTGAAGGAACGTTAGAATGTGCCATTTTATGACCTTGTGCATGGCGTGGCATCTTTAAATATCCAGTCATACACGTTTCAAGCTCGTAAAGAAGAGCCAAAATGGGGAAAGGACCCACCTCTTCACTTATTTGCAAGCAGCAAATATCAGAAAGGCGAGTCACGTGATGCAAGTGGGAAGGAAAATATTTTGTTAAATTAAAGAAAAATAAACAGAGTTTTAATTAGAAGCAGATTAATTACTCGTATTTCAACAGCAAAAGGTAAAGGGATTTGTCAGAACAAGCTTGAACGTCCCTTTAACATCAACACACAAATTCACGCATCCTTTAACATTCACACACTAACATTCACACATCCTTTAACATTCACACATCCTTTAACATTCACACACTAACATTCACACACTAACATTCACACATCCTTTAACATTCACACACTAATTCACGCATCCTTTAACATTCACACACTAACATTCACACATCCTTTAACATTCACACACTAACATTCACACATCCTTTAACATTCACACACTAACATTCACACATCTTTTAACATTCACACACTAACATTCACACATCCTTTAACATTCACACACTAACATTCACACATCCTTTAACATTCACACACTAATTCAAGCATCCTTTAACATTCACACACTAACATTCACACATCCTTTAACATTCACACACTAACATTCACACATCCTTTAACATTCACACACTAACATTCACACATCCTTTAACATTCACACACTAACATTCACACATCCTTTAACATTCACACACTAACATTCACACATCCTTTAACATTCACACACTAACATTCACACATCCTTTAACATTCACACACTAACATTCACACATCCTTTAACATTCACACACAAATTCACGCATCCTTTAACATTCACACACTAACATTCACACACAAATTCACGCATCCGTTAAAATCAACACACACTAACATTCACACATCCTTTAACATTCACACACTAACATTCACACACAAATTCACGCATCCTTTAATATTCACACACTAACATTCACACACAAATTCACGCATCCGTTAAAATCAACACACACTAACATTCACACATCCTTTAACATTCACACACTAACATTCACACACAAATTCACGCATCCTTTAATATTCACACACTAACATTCACACACAAATTCACGCATCCGTTAAAATCAACACACACTAACATTCACACATCCTTTAACATTCACACATCCTTTAACATTCACACATCCTTTTACATCAACACACAAATTCACGCTCCTTTAACATTCACACACAAATTCACGCTCCTTTAACATTCACACACAAATTCACGCTCCTTTAACATTCACACACAAATTCACGCTCCTTTAACATTCACACACAAATTCACGCATCCTTTAACATTCACACACTAACATTCACACACAAATTCACGCATCCGTTAAAATCAACACACACTAACATTCACACATCCTTTAACATTCACACACTAACATTCACACACAAATTCACGCATCCTTTAATATTCACACACTAACATTCACACACAAATTCACGCATCCGTTAAAATCAACACACACTAACATTCACACATCCTTTAACATTCACACACTAACATTCACACACAAATTCACGCATCCCTTAATATTCACACACTAACATTCAACACAAATTCACGCATCCTTTAACATCAACACACAAATTCACTCATCCTTTAACATTCACACACAAACATTCACACATCCTTTAACATTCACACACTAACATTCACACATCCTTTAACATTCACACACTAACATTCACACATCCTTTAACTTTCACACACTAACATTCACACATCCTTTAACATTCACACACTAACATTCACACATCCTTTAACATTCACACACTAATTCACGCATCCTTTAACATTCACACATCCTTTAACATCAACACACAAATTCACGCTCCTTTAACATTCACACACAAATTCACGCTCCTTTAACATTCACACACAAATTCACGCTCCTTTAACATTCACACACAAATTCACGCATCCTTTAACATTCACACACTAACATTCACACACAAATTCACGCATCCTTTAATATTCACACACTAACATTCACACACAAATTCACGCATCCGTTAAAATCAACACACACTAACATTCACACATCCTTTAACATTCACACACTAACATTCAACACAAATTCACGCATCCTTTAACATCAACACACAAATTCACTCATCCTTTAACATTCACACACGAATTCACGCTCCTTTGACATTCACACACTAACATTCACACATCCTTTAACATTCACACACTAACATTCACACATCCTTTAACATCAACACACAAATTCACGCATCCTTTAATATTCACACACGAACATTCAACACAAATTCACGCATCCTTTAGCATCAACACACAAATTCACTCATCCTTTAACATTCACACACTCGCATTCACACATCCTTTAACATTCACACACCAATTCACGCTCCTTTAACATTCACACACAAATTCACGCATCCTTTAAAATCAACACACACTAACATTCACACATCCTTTAACATTCACACACTAACATTCACACAAATTCACGCATCCTTTAATATTCACACACTAACATTCACACACAAATTCACGCATGCTTTAACATCGACACACAAATTCACGCATCCTTTAACATTCACACATCTTTTAACACTCACACACGAATTCACCCTCCTTTAACATTCACACACTAACATTCACACATCCTTTAACATTCACACACTAACATTCACGCTCCTTTAACATTCACACACAAATTCACGCATCCTTTAATATTCACACACAAATTCACGCATCCTTTAACATCAACACACAAATTCACGCATCCTTTAACATTCACACACCAACATTCACACATCCTTCAACATTCACACACGAATTCACGCTCCTTTAACATTGACACACAAATTCACGCTCCTCTAACATTCACACACTAACATTCACACATCCTTTAACATTCACATACGAATTCACGCTCCTTTAACATTGACACACAAATTCACGCTCCTCTAACATTCACACACAAATTCACGCATCCTTTAACATTCACACACAAATTCACGCATCCTTTAACATCAACACACAAATTCACGCATCCTTTAACATTCACACACTAACATTCACACACAAATTCACACATCCTTTAACATTCACACCCAAATTCACACATCCTTAACATTTACACACTAACATTCACACAGTAATATTCACACATAAATTCATGCATCCTTTAACATTCACACACAAACATTCACACACAAATTCACGCATCCTTTAACACCAACACACAGATTCACGCATCCTTTCACATTCACACACTAACATTCACACACAAATTCAAACATCCGTTAACATTCACACACTAACATTCACACACAAATTCACACATCCTTTAACATTCACACACAATTTCAAACATCCTTTAACATTCACACACAAATCACACATCCATTAACATTCACACAGTAACATTCACACACAAATTCACGCATCCTTTAACATTCACACAGTAACATTCACACACAAATTCACACATCCTTTAACATGCACACACAAATTCACACATCCTTTAACATTCACACACAAATTCACGCCTCCTTTAACATTCACACACTAACATTCACACATCATTTAACAGACACACAGTAACATTCACGCATCCTTTAACATTCACACACGAACATTCACACATCCTTTAACATTCACACACGAACATTCACACACTAACATTCACACACAAATTCATGCATCCTTTAACATTCACACATCCTTTAACATTCACACACGAACATTCACACATCCTTTAACATTCACACACAAATTCACGCATCCGTTAACATTCACACACAAATTCACACATCCTTTAACATTCACACACCAACATTCACACATCCTTTAACATTCACACACTAACATTCACACACAAATTCACACATCCTTTAACATTCACACACTAACATTCACACACAAATTCACGAATCCTTTAACATTCACACACTAACATTCACACCCAAATTCACGCATCCTTTAACATTAACACACTAACATTCACACATAAATTCACGCATTCTTTAACATTAACACACAAATTCACAAATCCTTTAACAATCACACCCAAACATTCACACACACCCTTTAACAATCACACCCAAACATTCACACCCAAATTCACACTAACATTCACACCCAAATATTCATGCCCAAATTCAAGAATTCTTTAACATTCAAACACACCAACATTCACACCCAAATTCACGCATATTTAACTTTCACACACTAACATTCTCAGCTGAATTCACGCACACCCTTTAACATTCACATCCTTTAACTTTCACACACTAACATTCACACCGAAATTAACACACACTCTTTAATATTCACACCCAAACATTCACACACTAACATTCACACCCGAATTAACGCATCCTTTTACATTCACACACAAACATTCACACCCAAATTCACATACACCCTTTAACATTCACACCCCAATTCGCACAAATCCTTTAACATTCACACCCAAATTCATACATACGCATTAACATTCACACCCAAACATTCACCCTCTAACATTCAAACCCAAACAAATTCACACACAGCATGTAACATTCACACACAAAACACAAACCCTTTAACATTCACACACACTTACATTCTTACATTAACACCCAAACAAATTCACACACACACCCTTTAATGTTCACACACTAAGATTCACACACAAACACATTCACACACAGCATTTAACATTCACACACAAAACATACACCCTTTAACATTCACACACACTTACATTCACACCCAAACAAATTCACACAGCCCCAAAAAAGCACACTCAAATTTCAACAAACCCTTGAACATTCAGGCAAACATTCACACCGAAACAAATTCACACCCCCCCCCAAAAAAATCACACACTAACATTCACACAAACATTCACATACACCCATTAACATTCATACCCAAAAATTCATACACATAAAAATTTACATACACCTACAAATTACAAATATTGTTTTCAATTAAAAATACGATTGTGCAAAAGTTTTGCTCAGACATCCGCAAGAGTCTTTTGCAACAACGGGCTTCCAAAATGATGTAATCCACACCAGAATGCTCGGTGCACATATGCAGAAACCATTAGAAACGGTGGTGTTTGAGGCACCCTTAAAGTATATTGTGCATGTGAGATAAGATTTGTTACCTAAAATGGATCACAAAGATTCTAAAAGAAGCTGGAAATACTTGGAAATGTAATGAGAGAAAAGGCTGTGCCTCTGCACAATGAAAGACGTGGAAAGCAACCTCAGCTCACCGAAAGGGCAGCTACTTGTACTGTAAACTCCGGACGACGTGGGCCGGTGCAAGGCCCGAGTGGACGGGTGGGTGACGGGTGTGTGCTACCCAAACCCCCAACAAATCATTTCTAGTGAATGGGATTTGAACCTTGTGGGAGTGTCTCCTGTGAACATAGCTGGTCATCTCCTTCCATGGTCATCATCACCTCCTTCCAAGGAGGTTATGTAGAAATAAAGCGTTTTCAAAACTTGCTGCACATCCCATCTGAGCAGCAGTTTCGCTTCAAGCTTTCTCCAGTTACTTACGGATGCAAATGTTTCATTTTTGTGAAGCAATTCAATATGATTATGTCCACAAAAGGAGAATATCAAAATTAGTCACATGTTCCAAATGTGCACAAGTTAGGCCTCAAATCAAACAAAAAGCAATTAGAAACTACACTGTAGGTAAAAAATCCAGACTAATTAGGGAACCAGGAATAATCAAAGTGTTTACCAAGAAGCATTCAAAAACCACTCGGTGAAACCAACAAATATAATTAGTACAATTAATAATCCTTTAAATGAGTGACAAATTCAAAAGACCTGTCATGCTCAGGTACGGTGAATGCCAGCTGCGGAGGTATGCCAGCCAAGCAGATGTCTTCAACATGGAACTTTCCATCTTCCTCCTCAAGTCCTAAAACAGCCACCACCAAACCTGTACCACAGAGATGATCAATACTGAACAACACTCACTCAAAGCTCTCACTTTTAACAGTATTATTCAAAGGCCGCATCATCGTAGTAAAATGTGCAATTTCACACCTGAATGATCACGACACAGTCAGACTTATCCAATCTCAACCAAACTTGCCAGGGGGTTAAGGGTCCTACTACAGAGGTTGTGGCAACTTCATTTGTCCTCCTCCTTAAGGGGTTTTCCCACCTTGGATAAACGCTGATTCAAGGTGAATAGAAAGCTTATCATGGAGTTTTTCCAAGGCCGCTTCTAATGGCAAAATAAACTAGAAAGAGCAATCAGAGATTGCAGACCCTCACCAGGATGTGTTTTCAGTGGTTTTAAGGCTTTTGTGTGAAAACAAATATGGTGACCGATGACGTCATCATTATTTTTTTTCTCTACCAATTTATCCCGAGATTATGCTCAAGAAATTTCATCTTGATAGGATGAAGTTTTGTACTTGTCGAATTATGACGTCATACAGGAGGCACCTATGACAGCATCATTAACATATTTTATTCCCCATGGAGAGTTCTTTACAATGAGCCACGTCTCAATTTTTTCGATTCAGCACTTTCGGAGATATAGAGGTGCAAACTTTTCCGGTTTTTCCAGGATGTCGGCCGGACGACGTGACCTATGACGTCATAATTATCATAAAAAATTATACAGGTAGAGTTGCACCTATGTTGAAAATCTGTCAATCGGACCAACGGTTGCAGAGAAAATCATATTTATTCTGTGCAGACAAACAGACAGACAGACAAACAAATGGACTCAAATGCAATATTGCAATACCCTCTGTAATGAAATTGTGTCTAAGTTGAACGCAGGTGTTATGCTGTCTCCGACCACTGAGAGGCTCCTATAAGAACTCGGACGAACATCGCTCCGACACATTCCTGTGACATTTATTCTGTGTGATAGTGCATACTCGAATGGTGCGTATTCCTAGAGGTTCCAGGCTTGCTTGCACTAATTGCTAATTCATTGTTACTTCTATGATTATGGAATACTGATACAAAGCTTGATGATTTCTTACAGGTGTTGCCAGAGATCGAAACTGAATTAAACCTACTATTGGGACAATGTTGTAGACCTTGATTCTTACAACAAATTAATTCAGTTTCCTCTCTTCGTCCCGAACGAGAACGACATGGCTCATAAGCTGATCCAAGTTCCAGTTTTCAGTGCAGACCCCCAGGCGACGGACGCGGCCGCGCAACTGATACATTGGCTGAAGATCTTGGCTAATTCATCATCTAAATTCCCAGGAGGGAATCACCGCTGACAGGAAGCTTGCAGTGCTGCAATCCAAGGTGAACCATACTGTGTACATACCCATTACACAGTGCGCGACGTACGATGCTGCTGTGGCCGAGCTGCGACGTATCTACATTAAAACACGAAGCGTGGTCTACTCCAAACATTTGCTTGCGTCTCGTCGACAACAGCCCACGGAGACCATAGACCAATTCGCTCAAGACCTCCGACGACTACTGAAGGACTGTACCCCTGCGGTACGCACCCATGAACAAGTCTGTGATGACCTTGTCCACGATGCTTTTGTCTCAGGTATAAGATCGCCGGTCGTCAGACAAAGACTACTTGAAGAACCCGACTTGACCCTAGAAGAAGCCCTTCGGTTATCTCACGTGTACACCGATGCGCGGGAACAATCTGACACGTATGAACGCCCATACGTCACTGCGGGGATATCCCGACAGACACGACCGGAGAGAGTTACCACCGAGCTAGAGGATGCTGCACCTCCGCCGGAATCGGGGACAACGGACACTCTCGAGGACCCCGACCCGTTTGACGGCGGCTGCTGCTGGTGGACCCAAGCCAGGCAGTAACGCTAAATGCTATTTCTGCGGGAACCGGAATCATCTCAGGTCAGTTTGTCCGGCTAAGGAAGCGAAGTGTCATTTGTGTACAAAGACGGGTCACTTTGCAAAAGTCTGTCGAGCGTCGCGGGGCCGGCGAGCTCGCTCAACGCTGAATGTGCTTATCTCCGCGCAATGGCACCCAGCGCGCCTCGCCGACCTTGATTGGAATCGCCCCTCTCCATGGGCCCCGAGCTGAGGGCTCGACCTTGATGAGACTCGCCACGCCGACTAAACAAGTGGCACAATCGCTTCAGTATGCAGCATGACCGTCCTTGACAGGAATTCTTTTGACGGCCAGCCAACTTCCGGGATCGGCCACCCGATCGGCGAACCCTGGTTTCGGCATTCCACGCGTGGCACGAGCGCCCTCCGGAGGCGGCACAATCGACCTACGACCTACTTTGACAACACGAAAGCTGGGATCTTCGCGCGTGGCACGAGCGCCCTCTGGTGGCGGCACGACTGACCTACAAGCAACTTCAACAGCACGAAAGACATTAGCTGGCGTCGGATCCACACGCGAGGCTCGAGCGCCTCCTCTCGACGATTCGACATCTACAGGGCCACCACCTGGCCTGTCCCGCGCGATTATCCCACTCATGATTGAAGGAATTTTTGCAAATGCTTTAATTGACACAGTATCCACTGATAGTTATGTTGATTTTCGACTTGTACAGAAGCATGGATGGCCGATTCTTGGGACAAGACACAGAATCTTCATGGCTTCTCAAGGGCTGTGGCTTAGCACAAAGGGGGAATGTCGACTGAAGCTTGTAATTAAGGGTCGAATGTTTCCGGATGTGCATTTAATGGTCTTACAAACAAGCATTATGTGCAGACGGTTTTGCTAGGACATGATTTTCTCCAGTGACATGGGCGCTTGGAAATGGAATTTGGTGGTACTGATACTCTTGCTGTGTGTGCTCTTGCAGGGATGGAAATTGAGCCAATGTTGCCGTTTCCCAATATGACCACAGACTGTACACCTGTTGCGGTTAAATTGCGATGCTACTCACGGGCTGACACGCAATTCATTGAGGAAGAGACTGTGCAGCTACTAAAGGAAGGTTACATAGAACCTTGGCGGTCACCTTGGCGGGCCCAAGTTCTGGTGGTACGAACCGAATCACATCGCAAACGC
This sequence comes from Myxine glutinosa, assembly GCF_964187855.1. NCBI lineage: Eukaryota > Metazoa > Chordata > Myxini > Myxiniformes > Myxinidae > Myxine > Myxine glutinosa. The sequence continues at coordinate 25,942,649 of NC_136263.1, read as the reverse complement.
ATGGTAATGGAATATTCGCAGACGATTAATCGGTTTACCCAATTGGACGCCTAACCTCTCCCGGGAATGGACTCCCTGGTTCGACAGGTGGCACAGTACTCGGTCTATAGCACTCTCGATCTACGTAGTGCGTATCATCAGATTCCCATCTCCGTGGCGGATCGCATCTACACTGCGTTTGAATCAGGCCAGAGGTTGTACCAGTTCACCCGGCTACCTTTCGGGGTCACGAGTGGGGTTGCGTGCTTTCAAAGGGCTATGGACGACCTCGTCGCTAAGGAGAATTTAACCGATGTTTTTGTCTATCTGGATAATCTCACGGTTTGCGGGTACGACAAAGAACATCATGATGCTAATCTGAAGCGCTTCCTCGAGGTCGCGCACAGGTATCACTTGACTATGAATGAGGCTAAATGTCGCTATTCTGCTCGCACGATAGATCTCCTGGGGTACACCGTGACCCATGGCTCTGTCGCTCCGGATAAGAAGCGTCTGCGACCCTTGCTCGACATGGCCCCACCCTGCGATCGTGCTTCATTGAAGTGTGCTCTCGGGCTGTTTGCTCATTATTCCAAGTGGGTTCAAAAATTTTCTGCAAAGCTCCGTCCACTTGTGGATTGTGATGCGTTCCCCATGAGTCACGCTGCCATGGCCGCTTTTCATGGCCTGAAGTCCGACATCGCTGGCGCCGCTGTGTCGACGATTGATGAAAATAAATCCTTTGTTTTAGAAAGCGATGCGTCGGATCATGCGATAGCTGCGACACTCTCTCAGGGGGGGCGCCCTGTGGCCTTCTTTTCAAGGACTCTCTCCTCCGCGGAACGGAGACATTCGTCTGTCGAAAAGGAGGCGTATGCCATCGTCGAGTCGATCAGGCGTTGGCGTCCCTATTTGCTCGGACGGTGTTTCCAAATTATCACAGTACAACAGAGCGTTGCATTTATGTACGACACGCAGCATGCTCAACGCATTAAGAATGAGAAAATCACTCGCTGGCGGATCGAGCTCGCCGATTTTTGCTACACAATCAAATATCGCCCAGGGCGGGATAACCTTGTTGCCGATGCTTTATCACGGCCGGCGATGTGTGCGAGCCTCACCTCTTTTGAGGATCTGCGCGTTCTTCATGACACCTTGTGCCATCCCGGCGTGACGCGTTTCGCTCATTATGTGCGCAGTCGTAACTTACCCTATTCCGTTGAGGATATTCGTCAGCTCTGTCGCACTTGTTCTGTATGCGCTGAACTCAAACCTCGCTTCTACAACCCTCCTATGGGCACGCTGGTCCAAGCCACAAGGCCGTGGGAGAGATTGGCGATGGATTTCAAAGGACCACTGCTGGCGTCACCAGCTTCGAGTAATTCTCGTTATCTACTCACGATCGTTGATGAGTTCTCTAGATTCCCTTTTGCTTTCCCGTGCGGAGATATGTCTGCTGCTACGGTTATCCGGTGCCTGCAGAACTTGTTTTCTATGTTTGGGAATCCGGCCTATGTGCACACGGATCGAGGCGCGGTGTTCTTGTCCCAGGATGTGAGGAACTTCCTGCTCCAGCATAATGTCGCTTCTAGCTATACTACTCCGTATAGGCCACAGGCGAATGGACAGGTAGAACGCTTTAATGGCATAATATGGAGGGCCGTTACTCTGAGTCTTAAGTCCCGCGGCCTAGGACTAGACAAGTGGGCTTGGTCACTACCCGGGGCATTAAGCTCGATCAGGACTTCATTGTGTACTGCTACAAATCAAACTCCCCATGACCGGATGTTTCGTTATCCGAGGCGTTCGGGCAGTACCCGACCTTTACCGGGTTGGCTTGCTGAGCCGGGATCGGCTTTTCTCAAACGTGCAGTTCGCATGAGTAAATATGACCCGCTGGTAGACAAGGTGCAGGTTCTCCAAGCTAACCCCGAGCACGCCTGTGTGTTGTTGCCCAATGGATGGGAGTCGACGGTCTCAGTACGCCACCTGGCCCCATGCGGGGAAGTTGACGAACCAGCTTACGATCCCGTTGACCCGCCTATGGAGCATCTGCCGGCTTCCTCACCGCTACGTGCACCCGATCCGGCTGGACCTGTGGGGCCACCGCCGTCACCGGATTTAGGCGGCTACTCTGACGCGGGGGACTCCGGTCTTGGGGATGTAGTACCCGGGAGTTACCGGACCCGCGCCGGGAGAGAGATTCGCCGCCCCAACCGCTATGGTTGGGACTGACTGACATGGACTGGCAATTGCTGCTCACTAATATTACTCTGCTGCTATGTGCTGCTGGCTTGATTTCTGCCTTAGTGGAAGTGTAGTTTTAACGGCGTGGAGAATGTAATGAAATTGTGTCTAAGTTGAACCCAGGTGTTATGCTGTCTCCGACCACTGAGAGGCTCCTATAAGAACTCGGACGAACATCGCTCCGACACATTCCTGTGACATTTATTCTGTGTGATAGTGTATACTCGAATGGTGCGTATTCCTAGATGTTCCAGGCTTGCTTGCACTAATTGCTAATTCATTGTTACTTCTATGATTACGGAATACTGATACAAAGCTTGATGATTTCTTACAGGTGTTGCCAGAGATCGAAACTGAATTAACCCTACTATTGGGACAATGTTGTGGACCTTGATTCTTACAACACCCTCTCCTCTGGCGAGGGTAATAATTACAATAATGATGATGATAATCTATATACAGGGTGATTTTTTAAATTTGAGAACCTTAAATATTAGGTGTACTGGAAAGTAAAGTCATTTTTAAGCTACGGATGTAGCTTATAAAACGACATTACTTTCTGGTACCTAATAATTCCCATACACTAAAAACTATATCAGTTAGGAGCCTAATATTTTGTGTAAACGTAGCCTAATGTTCTTATTACTTAATATCACGAATGAACTAATGACTTAGTAAAGTAACTTGGGCTTGTGCATGCGCTCAACAGAAGAGATACAATTGGGGAAAGATGAGACCGCTATTTTACCTGTATGACTGATCCATTCCGTGGGTGCAAGTGTCCGTTGTGGATAATTAGGGGAATCATGGTCTGTTTAATGTGTTAGTTTATTGTGCTTTTATTTACAACACATGGATAAACCTGACTTTGTCTTCTGTCTGATTCTGCTTCTTATGGTTTCGTCTGGTGGCTCTGAGATACTCTGTCAAAGGTCGAAATTGTCCGTGTTCCTGTCACGCTAGACAGTTGCCATCACCTGGCTTGTTTGCTCGGCCAAAGATTAAAATCGTTCACGTGACTGCTTATCAGCACTGCACTCACCAAGCCCAAGAACTTTAATCTATACGGTAACGTGTCTCTGGACGCAAGATGTGGCAGGAAGTCTCTGAGGTGGGAGACTGTCGTGGTCGTTTGACCCGACTCATTGGATTCGAACCAGGCAACCGCGTGGGTCTGGTGACCGTAACAATACATACTTGAGTCCTTTTTGCCTTACTTATACTTTTCAGGGATTATGTTCACAGTTGCTTCGCCAATGATGCTTTGGACTCAACTGCAAAAAACTCCAAAGGAATTCCCATGTTTATTGACTTTTCTGTCTTGGAAAAACGACGTGTTAAGTAAGGTGTATAGATATCAGCTTGAGCGTTGTTCCACGTTATCATAGCGTTTTCTCAAGGCAAAATAAATAATAACAACAATGATAACAGCATAATAATGTCAACATTATTACAAAATAATATTTCCGATCCCGTGCTGCGCCGCACCAAGGCAATCCCGTTATGCTCTGTGCTCAGGCGATCTCGTACTGTGCCGCACCAATGTGATCCTGTGCATGTCGCACCAATGCGATCCTGACAGACTCAGGGATCAACGTTGACTCACTGTCGCCAAATCCACTGAAATTACCAGAACCCACAGAATTGCAAAAGATCTCTCAATCTGCAAATTCTCTTGCTGCCCCTGCTGTGACTCTCTGCATCTGCACGCTGTTCCCACCTCCTCCTCCACAACCCCCTCTCCCCTCCCCCCAATTCTTCGGCGGCCATTACCTCACCGTACCAGATGTGTTCGGAGCCAGCATAGTTTATCTGGCTAGCAAGATCATGCAAGCCACGAAGGAGACTTACAGGGCCGTGCGCGAAGCGTTATTCCTTTCCGGGGTCACTTACCTCCAATCCCTATCAGGCCTTGCCTGGCAGGAAGGCGCATACAATTTACAATTTACAATATTAGCCATATGCGAGTCTCTCTTGGCAACAACACCACCTTCCTGAGTGCATGTGAAAACAGGATGAATTCACCGAGCATGTCCCTGGTTACAATAAAAACGTCTATCCTACATGGGTACACAGACCATGCTATCTTGACAGTTCTAACTATACCCTCCGAAGCCCTCTCCACCTCCCACACGTAACACTATATACAGTGCCCTCAGAAGGTATACATACCCCTTGACGTTTTCACATTTTGTTGTTACAGCCTGAATTGAAAATGCATTTAATTGAGCCCATTTTGTCACAATTTACACAAAATACCCCATAATGTCAAATTGGAAAAACATATATTCCAAATTTTTAGAAATTAAATAAGGAAATATCTAATTTACACCAGTATTCAACCCCCTGGGTCAATACGTCATAGAAGTGCCTTTGGCATCAATTACAGCTTTGAGTCTTCTTGGGTTTGTCAGTATCAGCTTTGCACATCTGGATTTGGGGAGCTTCTCCCATTCTTCCATGCAGATTTGCTTAAGCTCTGTCAAGTTCATTGTTCCCTCGATCCTTACAAGTCTCCCAGTCCCTGCCACTGAAAAGCATCCCCATAGCATGATGCTGCCACCACCATGTTTCATGTAAGGGATGGTGTTGGATGGGTGATGAGCTGTGCTCTGTTTCTGCCAGACATAGGGCTTTGCATTCAGGCACAAGAGTTCAATTTTCATCTCATCAGACCACAGAATATTTTGCCTCATGCTCTCAGAATCTTTCAGGTGCCTTTTTGCAAACTCCAGGCATGTTATCATGTGCCTTTTTCTCAAGAGTGGCTTATATCTGGCCACTCTCCCATAAAGCCTACATTTGTGAAGTGCTGCAGAGATCGTTGTCCTTCTGGCAGATTATCCCATCTCAGTCAAAGAACTCTGTAGTTCTGTCAGAGTGGTCATTGGGTTCTCGGTCACTTCCTTGGCCAAGGTCCTTCTCGTTCAGTTGCTCAGTTTGGTCAGACAGCCAGCTGTAGGAAGAGTCTAGGTAGTTCCATATTCTTTCCATTTCCTAATGATGGAGCTCACTCTGCTCTGGAGAACTTTCAACACTCTATAAATTGTTTTTATACCCTTCTCCAGATCTATGCCTCCTCACAATTCTATTTTGGAGTTATACGGACAGTTCCTTGGACTTAATGGTTGAGTTTCTGCTCTGAAATGCACTGTCAACTGTGGGACCTTGTATAAAAAGGTGTGTTTCTTTCTAAATTATGTCCAATCAATTGAATTGGCCACAGGTGGACTCCAGTCAAGTTGCCGAGACATCTCAAGGATGATCAAAGGAAATTGGATGCAACTGAGCTCAATTTGGAGGGTTATAGCAAAGGGATTGAATACTTATTGACTCAAGACATTTCAGCTTTTCGTTTTTTTTTTTTTACTTTGTAAAAATGCTTTAAAAAAAACCCACTTTGACATCATGGGGTATTTTGTGTAGAGCAGTGAACAAAAAATCTCAATTTAATCCATTTTAAATTCAGGGTGTAACACAACAAAATGTGAAAAAAGTCAATGGGTGTGAATACTTTCTGAAGGCACTGGATATAAACAAATGTTTCAACTCAAAACTTTTATCAAAGTGAGCTTTGTCCAGCATCTGATTATGTGAACGACCAACTATCAAAATAAAGGTTCCTAATCAACAAACCATTGCAATCCATGAAGTAGTTGATAAAATCTTGCTATAGAAAATTAGAAACCGATTCTAATACATTCTTCAGGCCACCCAGCACACGTGAGACAACACACCTGTGACAAAGTCAGAGGGATCCAGTGAGCCAACAATCTTCATCCTCTGCAGCTCATCTTCCAGGATGAGCTCATCAGAGGGATCTGTGTAGCGTGTTCGCACAGGCTGAGGGACCAAACTTAACTGCACACAAGTGAGGACAGAAAGACTTCAAGAGGCATGATAAAAGTTTGCTGCCATTTAAATATAGACATCATTCTATAAGCACAGAACCTCTAAGGTAGATAGTCAATGCAATCAAAGCAAGAGGGTGTTTTATACCAACAATAAACCTTTAAAAAGGAACCTTAATATTTCCCACAGCATGGTTCGACAATGTTTCAAAGAAATGCCAAGATAAGTGTTTGGCAAAGAAAGGAAACGGTATCATGTTTATGTTGACCTAGAGCAGTGGTTCTCAACTAGTTTCAGTCCACGGACCAGCGGCCCAATGAAAATTTTTTCGTGGACCACCTCCTTTTTTGAGACATGATAAAAAAAGAGAGACAACAAACCATTTGATTTGAAATTTATTTCTCACTCCGTGTGACTTTGGACAATGTTCTTGTGGACCACCGAAAAAAAGTCACCATGGACCACCAGTTGAGAACCACTAACCTAGAGAAAGCATATTATCAAGTACCAAGAGCAGTTGGTGAATGGTCTCTCAGAATGGCAACTCTGGCCTGAGGAAATGGTAAAAGTAGTCATGGGAATGTATAAAAAAATTAACCATGGTAAAGATCAACTTGAGACACACTTGGAATGTTTGAAGTCATGGTATGTTTCCACCAGGGATCAGGTCAAAAGTCCATAACTATTTGCAGTAGTGAGGAAAGAACTGACGAAGAATGAAAGGTTGCAATTCCCATGTGAGTTAGTGTACGCTGACGATTTGGTATCGAATGCCCGAAATGAAATACAAGCAAGAGAGGTTTCAAAAATGGGAAAGTGTCATCGAGAAGAAAGGTTTACATGTCAACATTAATGAAATCAAGGTCATGATGAGTGGTGAAGGAGAAAGGTAAGAAAGTGGATGATGGCCTTATTCAACATGTGGAAAACAAGTTGGACGGAACTCAATTAAATGTATGAAGTGTTACAGATCGTGTCTCAAGACGTGCAGTGGCATCATTGGAGAAATCTAATAACAAAAGCTGGGATTTTCATATGTAAAAGATATGCAAATCAGTCATTTCAAGAAAAAGATGAAGAACAAAAATAAATGCTCCGGAGCTCAGAATTTAATAACGAAAAAGTCCAACATTTGTTACCTCAGAGACATGATAGAGGCATCTGGAGTATAATTAGCCATTAGGTAAATAATAAAGTAAATCTGGACCAAGTGGAGACAACTAGATGGTATCATGAAACAAAGACACATTCCATTAAGTGTGGGAGTAAATAATTTATGAAACCTCTATCAGACTGGTATTGGCATAAGGAAGTGAAAAGTGGGCAATGTGGATCGAAGTTCTAAAAACTAGAGAGTTCATAGAACACGATACCCCAAGCAGTGTTCAAATATAATAATCAAACCTCAATAAAAACTATTATTTTAAAGAACGTTAAAAAACATCCGGAAGTTTAGCGCTGTTTAAGCAGAGGATTCTTTATCTCATACATCACTCTTGTAAATAAGACGACGTCGACGTCGAGTCGCAGTTAAAGAGATGGGCGCTTTATTAATTAACGGAAAATTCAGCTCAATTGGCATCGTACATAGACATATCAGCGACCTCTTCTTGACCCCAATACTGTACCCTCTCACATGTCACGCCCTCTCATGCTATAACCACTTTATCAAGGAAACCGATATTTGTTACGTTTGTGGGGGGTAGGCAATGCAATACCTTAGTCCTGGTATAATTGTATAGGTAGTGTGCTCCCACTGCCATGAAGAAGAAGAACCCCCTTGTAACATAAGTAGGGATCCGTTTAGACCGGATGTCATGTAAGAGTGTATCTTTGTCCCCATGATGAGGAGTGGGGTTATGTTAATTATTTAGGGATTAAGGGTAATTAATCCCCTGTATTTAATCTCCTCTGTACTTTTCCCCTTGTTCCTTATGACACACACCACACCCTCCATGCACTCCACACCTAAAATAAACACTAAATAAAAGTAGCAGGAAACAGGACATTGAGCACCGCCAATGATACATACCATCAGCCGCCACATCAGAAAGGCAGGTCTGTAAGGCCATGCCTGGAAGAGCAGTGATTGGTCCGGTATTGTCGAGCGATGAGATGGGACTCGCTGATAGGAGCATGCACGGACGTCGTCGGATGACGTCAGAGCCTTGAGAACAAAAGACTGGAGTCCTGACATTTTGTCCTGTTGCATGGGTACAGTCATTACGAGCAGACTTATTTTATGCTCTCTCATGGGTCCTGGTTTTGGTGGCGAGCAGACGTGTACATTTTCTCTCTTGCACCAGGAACATTGCAAGCGAACGGTCACATATACGGTGCTCGATTGCATTGGGTCCTCGTTGTGTGCGGTTGGAGTTCCGGCTCGCTCTTGGCAGTGGCATTCGCGCAACACAGCCTCTCGCTTCCTGGTGTTCGTGAAAGGCGGACGCAGTTGCGTATTTTGTCTTCGTGGTCCCTGGCTTTCATCGGTTCGAGCGACCGCATTGTCCTTTCCTTGGCTCGTCCGTATCACAGTGCATCGTCTGGGTGCGCTGAGAGAAGTCGGTGCTGTGAGAAGCGGACGACAAGGACGAGCGCGGCTGGAGTGAACAAACGGCGTGCTCAGGCCTGGTTCCCGCGCATGAACTGCGTGCGAAGGCGTGTTTTCCCACGCAAGGACGCGGGGGCCTGTGACGATCTTGGACGATCAAGGGGACCAGAGCTAAGTACACACACACATATTTATTTTCCATTTATTTTTCCCTTTGTGTTGTATACGAGGCCGTATGGAGGGTCCCTCGATTAGGAATTTTAGTTACCGTGCATTCTTTTGTTACCGGCATTTCTTTCAATAAAGCCGGTATTTTTACATTATAATTCCGTGTCGGTTAAATTAATTATCGCAGGGTCGAAGACGTCCAGTAGGGTCCGTGAAGGTAAGAGCTTCGTTACCTCATTCCCCTGCACGTATTAACTCTGCAATAGTTGAAATAGTGTAAAGTAAATATGCTGAATTAAAGTGTAAAGCTTGCTCGACTATCCTTCTCGACTATATCAGTAAAAATACTTCTACCCCTGCTAATTTCACCCCAGATCCACTTTTTTGAAATACCAACTTCTTTCCTGGAAGTCCTTGCCATGTCTTTGTGTTTTATACTGCTCCCCCCCCCCCCCCCCCCCTTTTCCCATGCCTCCTAAGCCCTCTCCCTCCCACAGATCTCCCGATGTCCATGCTCTCAAGTGTTGTGTTTGTGCTTCCCCTTCTCTCCCAATCTTATCTACCGCTCCCCTTATTATATGTTTTGTGTCTGTTTGATTTTTTGTGTGATAAATGTTAGCTCTTTCACGAGCCTCGATCCTGTATACAAAAAAAAAAAAAAAAAAAAAAAAAAGTACATAATTCAATTTGAATAAAGTTTTAAAGGCATATAAATAAATTCATTGCGGGTTTTCACGCCGTTTTACCCAGTGTCTATTACATCACTCTATCTAACAGGTTACATTAAGATCTTCATGCCTGTTGTTTGTGTCGGATGATCAGAGCATGTGTGATCGGGATGATCAGAGCATGTGTGATCAGAGCACGTGTGACCAGAGCATGTGTGATCGGGATGATCAGAGCAAGTGTGAGCGGGATGATCAGAGCACGTGTGATCAGGATGATCAGAGCACGTTTATTCAGGATGATCAGAGCACATGTGATCGGGATGATCAGAGCACGTGTGATCAGGATGATCAGAGCACATGTGATCGGGATGATCAGGGGACGTGTAATTGGGACAAATTCAGAGACAAAGTACTGTAAAACAGCAAACTTGTCTTCCTATTCATCTTCCAATTTGTGGTAAAAATAAAACATTTAATTTAAATAAGATGATCCTCGGCCATAAAATGACGATTATAAACTGACAAGACAGACGGAAGGACATGAACCAATTGCTTAACCTGCTCTTCGCTTCACATGCACGGGTAATAATGTAAAGAATAGAGATGAGAATGGCATGATGGATGAATGGATCGTCTCTGCAAGAAAGAATTCAGAGCTCAGAAATCAGGAAGATTTTTTTTTTTAAACAAGAAGGGGAATTGCTTTGCAATACAAGTCCCCTGCCGATCCCAATGAATGTTCTTGTTCCAAGCATAAAAGGGCACAACTCGGTGACAAATTGGTGAAACGCCCCCAAAATTCAAACTTGTTCTGTAACTTACCATAATTGAGCCACGTACAAAGATTCACTTGAATATGTTAAAGGGTAAAGGAAATATCTGCAGAAAACCACAGGTGGGACAGACAGATGGACGGACAGACGGAGAGCAAACATATAGTCCCCTCTGGTTATGGGACTCAAAAAACAACAAAAAAGCGATACTAGTGAAGAAGTCCTTAAGAAGAGAAGACTTGGTTGGTATGGTCATACACAACAAATTTCAGGAGTTGAAACAGTAAAGAGAGCAATAAAGTCCGAGGTAGAAGGAAGAGAGACGAGAGACATCCAAAAAAGTCGCGGATTGAAAAAGTCAAGAATGATATGGAATGTTGAGGTTTGCATGAAACCAATGATGGATATATCTGTATGGAGGAATGGCACAATTCGACCAACCTCGCCCCCCCCCCAAAAAGGAAAATGGTGGTAAAACGTTTGTTATGGTGTTATAGTTCTGTAATGCTGCAGTGGCGTTAAATTACGCTATACTGACCTCTTCGCTGATCTCTTTGAGGATCGAGGGTCGAAGTTCCATGTGCTTGTACATTGTGCCAATTACACAGCATCGGACACCAACCTGTAATTCAAACATCTTCTTGATATCCAAATCCGAACCTGCCACAGATGGGAGACGAAAGCAATACGAGATTACAGGACATATTAGCTGCCAGGGGAATATTACCGTATACTGAAATAAGCCTGACAATGTAATTTGATCAACATTTTAAATAATTTGAAGCTTACCGTCGTTTTCAATGTGGAATATATTTAATGTCGGACAGAAATAGATTTGTTATTTAGAACCACCCTTCGAGGCCATTTTTCCCCGCAGAGCGGGGGTTGGCCTTTTTTGGGTGCCGTGGTCCCCTTTTTGAAGCAATGTTTTATGGCCGGATGCCCTTCCTGCCGCCAACCCTGTTGGTCGCCTCTTGCGACACACAGGGAATTATCAGTGAACTGGTACTCAATTTGCCGACCTCGGAAGGATGACAGGTTGAGTCAACCCACCTGGCATTAATTCAGCGATCGACCGGGATTCGAACCCAGGATCCTAGGATCCCAATCCAGCACCCTAACCGCTAAGCCAACACCAGGCTTGATTTGTTATTTTTTTTTTTTTTTTTTTTTTTTTTTTTTTTTTTTTTTTTTTTTTTGTATACATTTATAGGTGCACGTATGAAGGAAGGGCTATGGAATTGGACCAGGAGATTCAAAAGTTTAGGTGATGGTACTAAAAGTTTAAAGGAAAAGTTCTACCATGAACAAGCCTAAGGTCCAATGATGCATTTTCACTGCTTCGCCGACACATCGGTAAAATTATTATTGCACTTGCACAACAGAGATCGATTAAACAAAAGCGAAATTCCCAATATATGGCTGCTATTTTCCATTCTTTGCATTACTGATCCGCAATGCAAAATGTGACGAGATGTGGTTTTGTTTTGTTCAAGCGCAGTCCCCTTCCAGGTATAAATCTGCCAATTCAAATGTGATGAAAATAGAACTTCCTGAGAGTTTGCAGCTGCATCCATCTTTCCGACCCTGTGTGACCTCCCCAAATCCTCATTCTTCCGTTATTCGTCCAAGTCTCCTTCTATTTCGTCCTTCATCCCTGCTGTTGGTGTTTCCCCACTCTCTTTCTGCTGTTCCTTCTGTTCTGTTACATCCTGATCTGTTCTATGTTCTCGCTGCTCCACAAGTCTCAACCCTGTACTCCCCTGCCTAATCCCCCCCCCCCCACCCCCTAACCCTCCTCTTGGTTCACCAATTTAGGCATCACCGCACAGCAACTGCATGCACCTGTGTCCGCTTTGGACATCAAGGGCAGCCGTCATCATAGCGACGACCTGGCAAGTCTGCTGCACCGATGTGCATCAAACTTCACGTTGCATTTACTGCACCTGCAGCCAACGACGCTCATTGGAATAGAGAGTGGGAGAGGGATAGCACACACCTCTATCACATTAATCGCTTCTCTGTGCAGGTTTTTCCCTTCACCAGCTCACTTGCTCACCTGCTCAGCACCCATTTTTACCTGCAGAGCCATAGCACAATGCACAATGCTTTGTGAGCACGTCGATGAAGGGAAGCGACGACTCACATCATCATCATTGTGTTTCGGCCTTTTCATCACATGAATGTCCAAGATGATCAAGGAATGGATAACTGGACGACCTTTATCGACCGGCTGTCTTTCCCTCGCGGTCCCCTGTGCTGTCTTTCCCTCGCGGTCCCCCTGTGCTGTCTTTCCCTCGCGGTCCCCTGTGCTGTCTTTCCCTCGCGGTCCCCTGTGCTGTCTTTCCCTCGCGGTGCCCCTGTGCTGTCTTTCCCTCGAGGTCCCCCTGTGCTGTCTTTCCCTCGCGGTGCCCCTGTGCTGTCTTTCCCTCGCGGTGCCCCTGTGCTGTCTTTCTCTCGCGGTCCCCCTGTGCTGTCTTTCCCTCGCGGTGCCCCGTGCTGTCTTTCCCTCGCGGTCCCCCTGTGCTGTCTTTCCCTCGCGGTGCCCCTGTGCTGTCTTTCCCTCGTGGTCCGCCTGTGCTGTCTTTCCCTCGCGGTCCCCCTGTGCTGTCTTTCCCTCGCGGTCCCCCTGTGCTGTCTTTCCCTTGCGGTGCCCCTGTGCTGTCTTTCCCTCGCGGTGCCCCTGTGCTGTCTTTCCCTCGCGGTGCCCCTGTGCTGTCTTTCCCTCGTGGTCCCCCTGTGCTGTCTTTCCCTCGTGGTCCCCCTGTGCTGTCTTTCCCTCGCGGTCCCCCTGTGCTGTCTTTCCCTCGCGGTGCCCCTGTGCTGTCTTTCCCTCGCAGTCCCCCTGTGCTGTCTTTCCCTCGTGGTCCCCCTGTGCTGTCTTTCCCTCGCGGTCCCCCTGTGCTGTCTTTCCCTCGCGGTCCCCCTGTGCTGTCTTTCCCTCGCGGTGCCCCTGTGCTGTCTTTCCCTCGTGGTCCCCCTGTGCTGTCTTTCCCTCGTGGTCCCCCTGTGCTGTCTTTCCCTCGCGGTCCCCCTGTGCTGTCTTTCCCTCACGGTGCCCCTGTGCTGTCTTTCCCTCGTGGTCCCGCTGTGCTGTCTTTCCCTCGCGGTCCCTCTGTGCTGTCTTTTTCTCGCGGTGCCCCTGTGCTGTCTTTCCCTCGCGGTGCCCCTGTGCTGTCTTTCCCTCACGGTGCCCCTGTGCTGTCTTTCCCTCACGGTCCGCCTGTGCTGTCTTTCCCTCGTGGTTGTCAGCTCTTTCACGAGCCTCGATTCAGTATACAAAAAACAAACAAAAAAATTCTCCTGGAATGCTTCCAGCAACATGTTGAAGCAGGGGAAAAACCCATTGTTATGTTGTAGTCATTTGCTTCTGCCAACAAAATGGGGTTTATGGAAACAAATAAAAATAAACAACCGAACCTCAAAGACAAGTTGAAAGTCAAAAGTAAGGAGAAATTGAAGTAGGTAAAGGGTTTGCAATAAAATGGCTCATTTAAAGCCAAATGCCAACTCGGAGCAGGAACCTCAGAAGATGCTGGCCAGCGACAGAGAAGGTTGCTTTTTCGATGGCTGACAGCCGACACAGAAAATGGAACATGGGAATAGTTCTTGGCAGTGGTGTTGATTATTACATTTGTTTGCATTTAGCATTTTCTACACGTGAATTGAAAACTCGTAAAAGCTGTGGCGAGGAAATGAAAGGGGAACAAGAGGTGATGTCAATGGATCGGAATATAAAAGTTGGAAAAGAATGTCCATTTTGAGGAAACCAAGCGAGGCATGTACGATTTAAGTGAACGACGTTTGTACGATTGAGGTACGTGTGGATGGCAAGGAACAGGTCAGGAGTTGGGTTGTTGGGCACGACAGAGATCCAGGGCTGGGAGGGTACGGCAGAGAGTGTGGAGGAGTAGCGCAGACAGTGAGGGGAATACAGCAAGGGGGTGGGGGGGTCGAACACATAGCAGTGGGAGAGTGGGTATGGCAGAGGCAGAGAGCTGGGGGGGGGGAGAGTGGGTACTGCGAAGACCCCGGGGGAAAGTGGGGATTTTGAAACGCTCCAGGGAGAGCAACGTGACAACAAAAAGAGTGAGATGGTTCCATAGAAGAGAATTGGAGACGCCATGATGGCATCATTGTTTTAGTCACGTGGTTGAACCGATAGCTTCTGGTTGGCAGAAAAGGTTGCCAACAAACACCACTCAAGAACCTCATACAACAATCAACATTTGTAATTGTAGTTGAGCTTTGTGAAATAATGGTAATTTCATGCATAGTGGTTGGGTGTACCAATTGTTCCAAAAAGAGTTTCGGGTTCAAACTTCATCGGACGCTCACAGAAAAAAGAGATTTACGCGCAAAGTGGCTTTCAACCCGTGACCTCAAGTCCCCCCACACTCTGGGCGTAAACTAGCGAGGTACCCATGATAGATAGGTGTTATGCATGGGTGGGAGGCCAAGAGCACACAGACAATGCAGAAACGGCAAATGCTAAACCATAAACCAAGAAATTCCACATTCCTGTGCCACCCTCAGTCGAACGATCGTCAGGCATGGACGACAGGTTCGTGAATGACTTAGGCAAAAAAAACAGCGAATGCCAAACCATGAACCAATCTCGGTTTTTTTGTTTATGGTCTGGAGTAATAAAAAGTGATCCCCGCTTAGGCAAAAAAAATCAGCTGAACAGACCAGGTAGGCTCTCATATGTGGCCTAAGTGACTTTTTAGAGAAGATACTCAAATTTAGCTTTGCATGTAGCAGGTGGGACTGACATATTTGTCCCCACACTATTCCTACGTAGAGAGTTGAAGCGCCTGATTTTTTTTTTTTACAGAGTAGTCCGTAGGGCAATGCAGTCGAGAAAAGAATTTGCCTGTCCGTACGTCCCGACAAATGTTCGCCAATCAGAGCTGAGGATCTGGTCACATGGCAGGGGACAGCGTTTAGTAACCAGTAGTGACATGTTTTACTAAAAGGAAATATAATAACCTTCTGTGGAACATTTCAGGGTCCCAGCAGGTGTTGTAAGGTAGGCAGGAGGTTTAAAAAATTCCTCAAAATACAATTATGATTTTGAAATGCGATCGACACGGAACTTGCTCCCGAATCAGGAAGTGAACAGATGATTGTTCACTGGTTTGTTAACTTTATATCTCAATACAATCGTGATTTAGTATTATATTTTAATATATATATCGATAATATAGTATTAATATGTGATTGGAATGATGAACGATGCTGTTTGGAATGAAAATATAGAGAACCTGCTGTCAATGCCTGACGTTCGACTGAAGGTGGCACAGGTATGTGGAATTTATTGGTTCATCATTTGCCATTCATATATATATATTTTTTACCCAAGTCATTCACGAACCGGCTGTCCATGCCCCAAGTCAAAAAAAATTAATACTTACATTCTTTGCTACCTGTTAACTGGTATCCCCACCAAGGTCATACTATCGTCTTTAACTAAAGTAAGATCATGGGTGATGAAGGTTGTGGTTAAGTTTCATCGAAATTGTGTCTATAGGTACGAAGAAGAAGATCCGATGCCAATACCTGCGCTGAACTACGTTCCAGGTGAGCTCAAGGTCATGACTTGAAAATCGTTACATGCGTCTCCCAATGTTGATTGCACATACAAGGTTTTATTAAAAGTGTTTTATAATGGAACTTTTGGGTATCTGACCTTTTGACCCCATCCCAGGGGGCGGAGACAAACTGCTCTCGCACCTTGATACGTCATAACTACCAGGTTTGGAGGAGATTTTCTCTGTCCCCCCGAGTTTTTAAAGAAGTGTGGGGTTTCTAAATATATGTAAAAGGCAATGCCAATAGTGACGTGAGCCACATGGACGGCTCGTCAGCCAGCCAGGTAAGCTGCAGGTTCTCTCCCGATACTTGCGCTTGACATGCCGCTACCGTACTGCACGTGTTAGTTTAAGCAGGTATTCAGATCCATCATTTGCTGTTCACACTGCATCGGTTCTCTTGGTTATCGTCACCATGCGGCCACCTAACGCGTGACGTCACATCCGTAAACACGGGCATCTCCCATGGAGGCAGGAACCAGGTGTAAGATCATTGAGGGACGAGACGATAGAGAACCATTGGCATTACACCTTCACTCAGATATACCAACTTTTGCCGAAACAACTGTTTGTTGTTGTTTTTGACAACTTTGTTTGGCAACTTTTCGCACAAGGAATGGAGTTGGGATCGAGAAACTTACCCCACTTAGTCCTGGCGCTCGCCGCGAGTCTGGGCCGCATGCACGCCAAGCGCACGGCGTACAGGTGTGCGTACGGACGGCAGAACGAGCGTTTGGACACCAAGAACCGGGATCCCCGATCCGGGCTCTGAGTCTCGGCTCGATGGATCGTCTCCCCTTCCGGGCCGGGCTCCGGGCCGCCCGACTTCGCGGCACGGTCCGAAAACATTCCGCCTGTCGCTGCACGACGACACGAAGCGGACGAGTCGGGCAACGTGGAGGAGGGTCGAGCCCCTTGGCGAACTCTAAACCGCACGCAAACCACACATACCCAACGTTACCTTTTCCCGCCACATTCAACCACAACCAGTACCGGACACCGTGTTGTTTTTCTTTTACAAAAGCAATTTCTTGAGCTGATTTATTGATGTAAATTCATCAGTGAAACAAATCGGTCATCAAATTAAAAATTTAAATCTTCGTTTTCATAAAATACCTCAGCGAGTCGAATAGGAAAAAGGTAAAATGGAAAAAACTCCAGTCGAGCTTAATGATAAACTCCAAGTATTTGAATTACCAGTGTCGATGAAATCCGGAGAGGAATTTACCTTTTTTTTTAACAATCCATATTCAGACCAACCTGTCCACCAAGTCACACACCCAACCTGTCCACCAAGTCACACCCCCAACCTGTCCACCAAGTCACACACCCAACCTGTCCAAGTTTCGTCCGAATCCGTCCACAACTTTTTTTACATGAAAACATAACCTCAAATCCTCCATCCACTTTTGGATGAAACGGGAGGGAATTAAATCCAAAAGGTTTTACTGGTGAAGGGGATTGAAAAATGAAGGGAATTTATTTTTCTCCACAAATTAAATATGGCGGAAGTTTCATTCTCGCCGTGTCCCTACAGCCAAAAACATACACAGTAATCTCTAGCAGTGACGACTTGTCACTGGAATACCACTTCGTCCGGCGTGAATAGTCACTTGTGTTTATTAGTCCCTGTTGGACTTGGTGCATCCGTAACGATATATCAGAGATGTATGGACAGATTTTGTTCGAACTTGGCACAAAGACAATACATGATGGTATATATGCACGTCATTTTGTTTCGCGATCCGATCAAAGATGGCCGACTGGAAGACTCGCGGCCATTTTAGCTGTAAAAACCCGATATACATGTCAACCATTCCTCGAAAATGCATTTACTGATGTTATTCAATCTTGTGTCAGAGAGAATAAATGATGGCTTCCATATGGCCATTTTGTTTCGACATCAGATCCAAGATGGCCGACTGGCGACCATTTTGTGACTTAAACATGTCCCTATCCATTTCTCGTACATGCATGGACCGATTTTCTTCAAACTTGGCACAAAGACAACACATGAGTATACATATGCAGAAGATTTTGTTTTGTCATCAGACCAAAGATGGCCGACAGACGGCCTTTAATTCCGTACAGCAAACTTACTAAAACCTTGGAGAGGGCTATGACATTTTATATATTTTTCTTCTTGCTGTTATTAACATTATTATTACTAGAGATACCCATGCTACGCACGGGTAGGAGGCCAGGAGCAAACAGGCAATGCAGATACGGCGAATGCTAAAGCATGAAAATTCCACATTCCTGTAGCACCTTCAGTCGCACGTCAGACATGGACAGCGAGTTCGTGAAGGATTTCCATGAAAAACGTACCCGTTCGCAAACAAATGGGTACGTTCACGTATAGAAACATCGATCGTGGGACCGTGGCTAATCTGTATATGGCGATCCACGAAGTTCACGTTCAGAAAGTAGAAACCATCACGGCATGTCGTCATTCACTTGAACTCGATATCTCTTTTTTAATTCCAAACAACATATCTCCAATCACAAAATAAACTTTTAACAACATTGTTAATGTTTCCTTCATTGTAAAAACTACCAAGTCAACAGTTAAAAGGATTTTGAGCCGATAGGTGTTACGGCCTTGGCAAGATCGATGGAGACAGCGATCTGTTAGCGTATTCACCGCCCAAATAGCTATGTGGAATTCTCTCATGTAGAGGTTAAACGGCGTTTGAACTTTGGCCGAGGTCATTATTTACTTTTAATGATGTTTATATACGAATTATGTTTAATGATGTTTATATTGGGTTTTGGGTCGTCCTTTTCGCATATCTCGTGGGATTGTAAGTTGGAGAGACGGCCGTGATGGCGGCGAGGGGGATGGAATTCTCTCAAGCAGGGATTCAACCCGTGTCCTTATAAAAGGTCTTTCTCCGAGGTCACCGAGTCCGATCGGTGCAGCTGTGCAGCGTTCGGTGCAGCTGTGCAGCGATCGGTGCAGCCATTGTGCGGCACCCGGGAAAACAACATCGTCACAATGAGAACAATGAACGTTATGCAAACGCGAATGTTATGCGGGAGTTCAAACCTGAGAATGCTGGAGACTAAAGCTGAAATTGGGAAAACTAAATAGCCAATTTTACTACTGGAGATCCCAGGATTATCCACCCAAAATATCTTTGTGATCGGTTCAGCAGTTTTTACGGTACCTTCGAACAGACAGACAGGCAGACGGACATTTGGTGAATTATAGTAAGATTATTTTTAGTATTACTATTACGAAGACGATATGACTTCATTAATAAAGCAAGGCGAATTCCTTACTCCCACGATAATTAGTACACCACTCCTCATTGAGTCATCCATGAACCATATATCGCTTCCATCCAGTAACTTTGCAGTCACGACAAAGGGATTGCAGTTACGATTATATTTACTCTATTATTAATGTTATTATTATGAAAATGATACCACTGTGTTAAGAAACTTGGGCTAATTTGGCTGAAGCAGCCTGAAGGTGAGGCATGAAGGCATAAAGCCTAAGGCCTATATGTACTGTGTCGTTGGAACACCCGTAACCCCTTTGCTTTCAATATTTGGTCATTTTAACAATCGATTTGTTTGTGTTTCACAATAAATGAAAAACATAAAAGTAGAGCATGGCGATTGCGATATATAACAGGTTTAATTTTTTTTATTTTATACAAGATCGAGGCTCGTGTCAGAGCTAGCATCAATCAAAAAATAAAAATACGGACACATAAAACATATATTAAAGGGAGCGGGAGACAAGATGGGGAGAGCGAGGGAAGCACACAAGTACAACAGCAGAGACCAGGGACATTGGGAGATCTGTGGGAGGGAGAGGGCTTGGGGGGAGAAGGCACTGGAAGGGGGGAGGGGGGGGGGGGAGTGGGAAAGGTATAAAACATGACATGAACACTGCTAGATCTTCTTTCCTGGAAGTCAGTAATTCAAAAAAGTGGATCTGGGGTCAATTAACGGGGGTAGAAGAGATCAAGGTTTTGGATGGGGGAAGATAGGAGATGGTGGTGAACAGCTGTTTTAAAGACCTGGAGGGAGGAGTGGGATTGAAGAGAGAGAGGGAGTTTTTTCCAGAGGCAGGAGTAAAGAGGAATGAAGGAGTGAAGGTGAGCAGAGAGTCTTGATTTGGCAGTTTCACCAGAAGAGGGTTGCTGCCAGATCTTGTGCGACCTGAAGGAATATTTGGGGGCAGAGCACAGATAGAGCTGGGGGGAGTTAGGCCGGATAGGAGTCGGTAGAAGACAGAAAGACCACCAACCTGCATGCAGTGAGTGAGTGAAAGGCCCTCACAATCGGCTTCATCGCGGGAGATTCCAATGACTCTGAAAGATTTGGTTTCAACAGCGTGAAGACGAGCTTGGTGTGAGGCAGGAGCACCAGCTCAGAGGGGAGAGCAGTATTCCATTGAGCTGAGGATGAAAGCCTTGTATGTGGTGACGATATTGTTACGTTTGTAGGGGTAGGCATGAAATACCTTAGGAAAGGAGGAATGTGTAGGTTTTAGTATGAACTGTGTGACGCAAAGAAGAAACCCATCTCAAAGTATGTAAGCAGGGTAAATGTTCATGTTAAGAGTGTTTGCATGTCGCCATAAGGAGGGTGGTTTTGTGCTAATTAATTATAGGGCTTATGGTTAATAATCCCCAGTATGTATTGCCTCCCTGTGATTTTTTCCCTAATGTTCTTATAAAACTCAGCTGGCCAGGCGATGGGCTCCATTAGCTAACCACGCCGCCAGAAAGAGCATTTGCCGATCGGCAAGGGAACCCCGCCCCCGAACATTCCTGAAGGACGGCTAGGCCCCGCCTCGGAGGACCGGAATTGACAGGACACGCTTCGTAGTTGCGCGCCAAGAATAGCCATGAGGCCACGCCCCGAAGGATGATTTGACGGCGCTGGGTGATTGGTCAAAAGGATGACGTCATTGGGATGCTCGTGGAAAAAAGCAAGAGGAGATGACATTTTCTTTCTCTTTTGTGCTGGCTTTCAAAGAGGATGGATGCGGTTGCCTTTTGCTCTTGTCCTGGTCTTGATCGCAGCGGTTGCTTGGTTGTTTTATGTGGGAGGTGGTGGGCGCTAGTCTTTGTGCACCGGAGAGATCATCGGAGCCTTGTTAGCGAAAGAGGGCTGCCTGATGGATTACCTCATGGCCGGGTTGCGACGAAAAAGCGTCTCCGCGCCATTGTTGGAGCGGTTCCTGCGCGAGTGGCTTCGGGCCACCTTGAACTGCCATTTCTTTCAACGACCTCGTGGAGAGAGATAAGTGCCGGCACTGTATTTTAAAAAGGCCATTATATATTTTTACATTTTTGTTTTCCCCTTGTCTGTATATGAGTCTGAGTAGAGACCTCTCAATTAGGAATTATAGTTTTTACCTCGGTTTCATTTTTGTCTTGCATTTATCTTCATTAAATCCTTTATTTTTGCATTTCATCCTTGCATTGTGGATTTTGCTTGTCCCGTATTTGTGTTTGTGGGTTAGGATGAACCCAGTGTCGGCTGTCCTATTAGGTAAGGTTTGGGGTTTTCCCGCGCACGCAAAAAGATCATCCCGCCAAGTTTTGAACTACGCTCCAGAGTTCAAGCTCGTTTCGGTCATCCGTCACCCAGGGGTCTTAACTCCAGCGACGCGACAATATGTCCGGCTTGAATGGCATATAAATCAAAATGGTGGTGTGGGGTGTCAGCCGTCGTATGCAATAATGACATCACAGACATAATCACATCACATCACCCCTGTCGTGTGACCAGATCCTCAGCTCTGATTGGTGTACGTTTGTGATGGACATACATACATACATACACTGTTCTAGATGGCTTTTCCCTACGGACTATGCCATAAAAATGTATTTCTACTTGAAATGTCCTCAGAAATGTGACTTGGATGCCTTTTCTTGCTCTTGCTCTGGTGACATGAAATCCAATTAACACCTTTGCAAAAAAATTAAACTCTTGCCTGAATTAAGGGAATTTTGAACAGAACACCAGCTATAAAGTGTTCATTCCATTCTAATTCCAGCACAAACAACTGAATACAAAAATGATTTTATTGGGCAGCAAAGCATTCGTTTGAATGGAAAAGGAAATATCTGTTTTGTTAGTTAAACAAATGAGCCTCGACCATTCTCGAAGGGATGAAAGAGGCTATTGGGGTGTGTGTGTCGTTGGTTATCTCCATTTCCGAGTTTCAGGAGGTGG
The DNA here is from genome assembly GCF_964187855.1 of Myxine glutinosa. Lineage (NCBI taxonomy): Eukaryota > Metazoa > Chordata > Myxini > Myxiniformes > Myxinidae > Myxine > Myxine glutinosa. Next base: position 25,920,613 of record NC_136263.1, on the reverse strand, counting down.
AACAGAGTCCTCCAAGGACCCAAAGTATCCACCTCCTCTTCGGCAAGGGATCACGGTTCATGGACCAAGCTGTTCATAGTAAGGGCATTTTATGAGATATTTCACAAATCTGTTAACTAAATTGTTACCAAAAAATTTCTTCACCAATATGTTTGTAAAGGTGTGTAATAACATGTGTTAAAATGTTGAAGTTCAACTCCCGTGGGAAACCCAGAAAAAAAGCTGTTGAATTTTTATTCTTTTTAATCGGCCCTTAAGTAACTTATGAGGGGTCAAATAAGGGTTTTTCATGATTCTGAGTTGATTGTTAACATTTATATTTTCACTTTTACATTTACACACAAAGTAGCTTTTATTTCACATACATATATAATACTCGAGAGTTATTTCTCATTCACAATGTCAGAAGTTTCAACAGTCATTGTCTATGTCTTCTTCAGACTCAACAACATCATGACTGCAGTTTCTGCATGTAATGCAATTACAGACTCCACAGGCCGAGATGCACGTGACCCCATTCTTCTTGCAGCTGCATCGCCGGTTGCTGCAATCTCCATGACAATTACAGCTCGTGAACTGCAATAGCTCCTCAGGAGCCGTGGGGTCCAGTGTTGGAACTGGCTCATACCCATGCACACCTATTGTCCATCCATAGTCACTGGGGTTCAGAGACATGCTCTGTAGAAGGATCCAGTCCCGGGTCTGCAGGTAGGCACGGAGTGAATGTTGTGCAGCTGCACCCTCTGTTGGAGGTAGAGTCTCTGGTTTGATCACCCACCCCGCTGCCCAGAGTGTGTCACCTGGAGTGAGGAGTGGCTGATCATGAGCCAGGGAGGAGGAAAGCTCAGCGAGGGGGAGAAACATGATCGCGTTCGTTCCTATCTGTTTCCTGTTCGTAAATGGAATAATCTTTACTTCAGTTCCTCTCAGGATCTTAGCTTTGTCGAGTGCCTTCAACTTCACCCGGGGGAAAGCTGCTGTTGTCTGTGGATCTGGCAAAGGTGGTGCCGGAGAGGTGACTTCGATCCAACCAATTGAGTGAAAGGGAGTGTTTCCGTGAATAGAGACAATGTTTAAATCTATATTGTCTCCAACAAACTGAGTGACTGCATTGTTTGTTTCCCCAACCTCCATAAAGACCACCTGATCATTACTTGACAATTCACTTTCACTGGCTGGCACTTTGGCTGTCATCACTGATTGATCCTCAAGCGCAGCATCAACCACAACCTCATCATTGATCTGTTCATCGGTTTCCTCCACAATGGTGTCAAGAGTGCCAGAAGTATCTGGAACATCATCTCCACTCCTACTATTAAGGAAGCAGTATTTGTAGTTTTGTGTCTCCGTGTAAGACTCAGTGTATCCCAGCCGGTGGAACTTGTTGAGCATCCATTTTGACCCAAATCTATGATCAAGTTGTATGGCAAGCCCCATTTGGTGTGGCAATACTCCAGACCGAGGTCGACAGGCCTTAATAAAATTCTGCCCCCAAACGGCAACTCTTTCGTCTGTCTTGACAATCGGTCTCAAGAACATCTGAAGGCTTGCAGGAACAAGTGTCAGCTGACTATCGATGTCAGTCATACTGTGTGTGGTGGGGTATGACTTTGGACCTAAATCAATCAAGGCAATATCATTGGATATGAACTTGAGTGCCGTCTTTATGATCTGAGTCTTCTCATCTCCATGGTCAAGATTAGCATGATGCGCTCGCAGAATATTGTCGGTGCCATCTTTGAGACAGAGTACATATGCTCTTCTTTCCTGTGTTGTGAAATACAAGGTGTCTTCGTATTTCTCTAGAGGTTTTATCTTTAGCCAATGCTTTGAATAAGAAAGGCTCTTCTCTGGTGACTGATCAAACTCCTGCAGCTTTTCATGGACTTGGTCCATGTTCATTACCCCATGCTCTAATTCTGAGTCTAACCATTCGCAGAATTCAATAAAAACTGCCTCTCGCTCCTCATCAATACTCCTCTGTCCTCTCTTCCTTTTTCCTTCCTCATCAGTCTTGGACAAACTGTCACCTCTCGCAAACATAAGTTTGCATCACAAATGGTAGTGTTTCTTCTGCTACCAAGTCGTTGATCCCTTCCAGGCGTCCAGTGACTTCAGTGCCCCAGTCATCCCCGCGACTCCGTGCTGTCTTCAGCAAGCTTGGCTTCAGTGTATCTGCAGTCAAATTATCTGGCATTCTGTATTTCTTTCTAGCTTGTGCTGGATTATTTTTGTAGAGCTGGGCTGGTTGGTTGCAAAGAATGCATACATCCTTATACAGGAGGTCAACTGACTGTGATCTTCTAGAACTGCCGCCAGTTGATGAACTGAACTCACAAGTAGTGCGTCTTCTCTTCAACTTTGATGACTCTTTCTCTGCCTTTGATGCTTGAGCTGACTTCTTGGTGGTTGCAACAAAGTTGTTGTACAGATCATTTTTACACTTCTGGTGGTACCTCAGTTTTCCTTCCTTTTGAGCCTCCTTCATACGTTCCACAACAGTAACATTTTCGACAGTTTCTGCTTGTTTCAATAAAGTTGAGTACCCTCTGGAGTTGCCTGTATGAGCCTTTCAGCTGGTGTATCCGAGCGTGCACAGATGAAGCAATTGAGCACAGGTGGAGTAACGTCTTCATCCATATTGCTAGACTCCATGTCCTGCAAAGTAGAAAATGAGATATATTTAGAAATTATTTTTCCACAAAGGAGTGTCTGTGGTGAAATATAAATGTTAACAATCAACTCAGAATCATGAAAAACCCTTATTTGACCCCTCATAAGTTACTTAAGGGCCGATTAAAAAAAATAAAAATTCTCGAAAATAATTTTTCGGTACCCGAATTCAACAGCTTTTTTTCTGGGTTTCCCACGGGAGTTGACCTTCAACATTTTAACAGATGTTATTACACACCTTTACAAACATATTGGTGAAGAAATTTTTTGGTAACAATTTAGTTAACAGATTTTCATATGTTTCCCTTACTATCAACTTTTTCAGAGTTTTGTTCCAAGGGTGCTTTTTAGGATCGTCACCGAACCCCAGATTGCCTCCAGTTGTAGTTCATTTGTGGTAATATTCCCGGGCATGTTTTTTTAAAATTTCAGGGAGGTTCTTCTTCAACATTCCTGTTGCTCCAATTATCACTAACAATTTCAACACTCTTCAGCTTCCAAGATCTCTTGACCTCATTTTTGAGGTCCCAGTATTTGGTCATTTTCTTGATGTTGGCATTGTTTAGGCCAAAATCCCTGGTTACTGATATCTAAATTGTGTTTGTGTGTGTGTGTGTGTGCATGTAACCACTTCGACAGATTACTAGATCGACTGCAATCTTTATAACCCTATTCAAGCTTGCATTGTTAAATGTCCAGCCTTGTTTGCCATTCGTTTTGGAATGCACAATACATATTTGAGATTGTGGTCATCACAGGTTGCCAATATCCCACCAAACCAGGCACGTTAATAAAAGGTAGCTCTTTACTTCCAGCCAAGACTAAAATTTCATTCTCACCAAATTTAAGTTCTTCTTTTATGACACAACTAGCTGAAGTACATGGTGTTGCCTGGGGAAATTCAATGCAATTTGTATCGAAAATATCTCTGATTGATATTTGTCGTCGGAATATCAATTGTCGAAAATATCAACAGACAGAGAATTACAGATGGGGGAGCGTGAACACAGTGGTGTTATAATAAATTCGGAGGTGCAATGTGCACGAAATGGTTCTTTCCAGAGCCATCTCTTTCAGCATGAGTGATGTCATAAGAAGTGCTCCGACGGGTATCGGGCATCTTGCCGTGCCAATCTTCGTGACGCAGTAGATTGAAGTTAAAAAAGCAATAGATTTATCCTACCGGCCAATTTTTGTGACGCAGTCGATAAAAGCTAAACAAGACCAAAAGTCCAACAGTGGTGTAGCCAGGCTTGTAAAATATTATAAACCACAAACACACATGATTAGCTTTTTAAACAGTCGCTAATGCTGTTGAAAACATTAAAGAAATTTGGAGGAATCCCGACATCCATGAGGTAAGTTTAACTTACAGAACTGAGCAAAGATCTACTGTAATCCATATACCCCACAAGGGTTGGAGGTGTGCTCATTTACCAAACAGCTAGCTAGCGCTTGCCAAGCCAGCCGTTCCTTAACGGTTTTGAATGGAGTGCTTGCTCGAATGCTTAATTAAACCACTTGGCGATCTCTCCACAAGAAACTTGGCAAATGAACACACACACAATGTTCTTGAGACCCGACCAGGCGACCATAGAAAGACTGTAATCTATATACCCCAAAGAGGAATGACCTTTCCTGCCGCTCTCGAAGTGAGCGAGTGTTTATGCCGTAATGACATCATATACATAATGACGGAGCATGACGGCCGGACACAAAACTGCCACTACTTTAATATATATATATATAGATACTAGCAGAAGTACCCGGCGTTGCCGGGTGGGGCAACGTTGTAATTTGCCGGTGGGGCAAAAAAATATACATAAATGTTTTTGCCTAAAACACTCCCAGACACTCACTGATGAACCTCTGAAAGTTTGACGAAGATCCGTTCAGCCATCTCTGAGAAAAATGGCGACACACAGACAGACAGACACACACACAGACAGACATCTCTCTTATATAGTAAACAGTAAATGTATATATATATATATATATATATATATATATATATATATATATATATATATATATATATATATATATATATATATATATATATATATATATATGTATATATATATATATATATTTAACCTCCAGTACGTTTGCAGTCACTACAAAGGGATTAGTGTTACGATTAGATTTATGATAATAATGTTACGTTATTATTACGAAAATTATATTATTTAAAATAAAAAAAACTGAGGTGAATTCCTTACTTCCTCGGTTACACCGCTTCAATCCATCAACTTTCCATTCAGGACATTGGGATTAAAGCATTATGGTTATATTTACTATAGTATTATTATTATTACGAAAACGATACTACTGAAACGATACCACTGTATTAAGAAACCTGGGTTTAATTTGTCTGAAGGGGACGGTGAGTCATAACGCCTAAGGCCTATACGTACCGTATTGTTGGAAGAGCCGTAACGCCGATGCTTTCGATATTTCATGGTCATTTTAACAATCGGTTTGTTTGTGTCTCACACTGAATGAAAAACGTAAAGGTAGAGCATGGCGATTGTGATATATGACAGGTTCGGCATAACATGTTCGGCATGATACATAACATATATGTTCGGCATGTAGGGCATATACATCAAAATGGCAGTGCGTGGATGGCCAGCTGCAGCACCGCCATAATGACATCAGACGTAATCACATCACCCTGTCATGTGACCAGATTCTCAGCTCTGATTGGTATACGTTTGAGGGGACATACATACATACAGACATACATACAGACGGACAAACACTGTTCTAGACGGCTCTGCCTGATGGGCTACGCCGTAGAAAAAGCACCACACAGATCATACCGGCCAATATTCGTGACGCAGTATGACATGAAAGTAAAAAAAAAAAAAAAAAAAGCAAGACAGATCATACCGTGCAAATCTTCATGATGCAGTAGGTTAAAATTAAAAATCAACAGACAGATCATACAGTGCCGATCTTTGTCATGCGGTAGATTAAAGGAGACCAGAAACGCAATTTTTTCTTCTGAAAATCAGTCTAATTTGAAGGGGAGTAAAACTTTTTTTCCCCAATCACAAAGTGTCGAAAAAAGCCCCAGAGTGTCGATTTTCGATTTCCCAGTGACGTTACATTATGAACTCTCCTTGATCCAAATGGCAGCTAGCTGTACATGAAGAACAGTGTATTTAGAGCTCAGATCCCGATACTGATTCCACCATAATTATAAATTTTGAAGGTTCTCAGTATGTTGAAACGGATCAGTGGGAGTTTTAATAAACTATTGGAGACAAAATGATTAATGGAAATGCTTTTGGAGGAATTGTGGAGCCATATATAGTTAGTAGTGCAGATGAAAACACCGGTCGCATGTTCACTACAGATTGGAAGGTTTTATTTTTCCGTTCAATTGAGGTTCTCCAGGGATTTTGCATTAATTGAAAAATCAGTTATATTACTGCATAAGAAATACGGCACGACACAGCACGGACACCGCTCAGACACACTGACGCTGCAAACCAAATGGGTGATGAATGCTTTGTCCCACGGTAGCAGGCTGACCCGGTGCCCTGTACTACTGTGTTCAAAAAGTATCCGACCTTTATTTTTCGTGCGTAAAAAAAAAAGAAGCGAGGGAGGCGTTGATTGGTGCACGTATGTAGGCGATCCTAATGCGCACGCGTGAATTTTTTCCCACCTGCAGAAGCTGTCATTCGACGGCAGACCGCCGATGAGTGAGGACATGTAAGTGAGCGCCGTCGGATTTTCGTTTTTGACAAAATGACGGAAAAACTTGAACAACGCTACTGCATCAAATTTTGTGTAAAGCTTGGCGATTCCCAAGTGGAAACGATCCGCAAGATTCAACACCGTTCATTCCATTATGAAGGAGGATTTGGGCTTCAGGAGAATCTCAGCGAAGTTCGTACCAAAGCTGCTAACGATTGAGCAGAAGCAACTCCGTTTGGAGATCGCACAGGACATGCTGGAGACTGTGAACAGCGATCCCAGCTTCCTCAACACAGTGATCACTGGCGATGAGTCCTGGGTTTATGGGTACGACCCAGAAACCAAGTTGCAGTCATCACAATGGAAGCATCCAACATCCCCGAGGCCAAAAAAAGCAAGGCAGGTCCGCAGCAATGTCAAAGTCATGCTGACCGTCTTCTTCGACTCCAGAGAAGACATCATGCGGAATGCGACGGACCAGCTGCGCGCCATCCAAAAAGAGGCGTTCCAGCGCTGCTTCCGACAGTGGCAGAACGGTTGGGAGAAGTGTGTGGCAGCCCAAGGGGACTACTTTGAACGAGATTATTATAAAAAATTTTTTATCTGGATGCGAGTATCTTTTATGAACAAAGGTCGGATACTTTTTGAACACACTACGTATATTACAGGATCGTCCCGTTTCATACTTTCCCGGGACGCCATTTGTGTCTGTGGTTGTGCCAGTGGCATGTCCTACCATCCTGTCCGTGCCGTGTCAATGTCCCGCCCAAGTGGAGGGGGAGGGAGGGGTTGTGGCAAGGTGAGATCGGTCACCTGCAGGTCAACACAGGTGTTTGATTCACCTCTCCAATCACCCGTGTCTATATGCTGGAAGAGATCGTGTTAGTTTGGAGCGATGGTTGTTTCTTCCGCTTAATCGTGGATATGACATCTTCTCTCAATCGTGACGGATAATCACAAGATCTAGCCATCTCTGTTGTTTCATAACAGTGCTCTGTAAAATGTTCCGAGCACAAAATCAAATATTTTGTAAGCCCAATCCACACTTGGATATTTGAACAAACCTCGTCCAATTTCTGGCAACCCTCGGATCTTTCAGCCATTGGCGCAGCATGAAATAATCTCGGTTTGTATTACTACAACCAATAAGAACGCATTGACCCGTCTTATTTGTAGAAATTCGAAAATCATCACTCATCACCAAGCTCATGCATGACTCTTGGTCACTGATTGAGGTAAAACGTGTCGCGATGTAACCCGTACACAGTACGGATGTAGCAGTTGACTTCCTGGTGCGATGTCAGGGATAATCGTGAAGAGGATTTTGACTTTTAATCGCAAAATTACCCACGTCATAAACTGGAAATCGGAAAAGACATCATATCTATTTTGTAGGTATCAAGGGAGACATCAATGGATAGATTAGGGTTGAGGTGGTCTGATCGCTGGCGTTTCCCTTCAAAGTTAAAAAAGCAATAAACGGATCATACCCTGTCGATCTTTGTGACGTGGTAGATTAAAGTAAAAAAGAAAAAAAAAGAAGCAACAGACAGATTGTACCAAGATGGGGAGGATTAGAAGTAGGGGAGAAACGCACCAAAGGAACACAGTTTCTGTCATTAGCTTGCATAAATATGATCTTCACAATACATATTACTCGATTGCTCCTGGGAAAAAACCCAGGCAGTGTATTAGCACAAAAACCGTTTGAGGCTGAAGGCCAAATGATTAAAAAAAAAAAAAAAAAAAAATAATCTTTTTTTTAATCCAACCATCGCCCTCGACCCTCCTCTGCATGAAAGAGGCCATGCAACGATTGGTTGCACTGGTTCCTGCAGAGTCCAAATGCATAAACGAACAAACACACACACAAACAAACTTTCTTCTTTATATATCAGATGTTGTATTTGTGTCATGGACAAGCTCATGCACGACTCTTGGTCACTGCGGAATAACCTCTGTGCAGAGTACGGAGCAGGTGGACACATCGGATTTAAAATGTCCTGACGTGACGACAGAATTGAGAAGTGTTTTGGGTGGATTTATTAAGCATGTTCTCAATGTTTATTCAACATTTTACATTGGTCAATGAGGGTTGATTGATTTTTTAAGACTCAAAACAGGTTGCAGAAAGTCTTGTTGAGCAAACGTATCAATTGTAAAAATTGTAAAAGTGAAACGTCATGTAAGAACAGGCGGGAAACAAAACTTACCCTCTTCCCCATCTACCCACCCCATCCCACCCCATGTAGATCCAACGAAAGTGCCACAGTTATGGTTCATACTATCCTGAAAAACAAAACAAACATTTAACATTGGCATGTAAACACATTTACAACACCACATTTGAACAGAGCACAAAATCAGTTTTGGGCGAATCACAACACCGATGTCGTTTGCAAATCAAAGAATGTTATCAAACTCAAGTGTTGAACATTTCAACCGAAAAGTCTTGAACGAGAATCATGGCGAATGGGAATCGAGTGCATGTCTCGGATGCCGCTCGGCACTCACTTGGGTTTGGTCTCGGCATCTGTAACGTTGCGGACGTAGAGCTCGTCTGGCTGTGGCTGAATGTTTTCCTGCTCGTGCATGAACGACGAGGCAATGGCGAGGGACGAGCCGTCACAACTGAAAGCGAGCGATGCAATGCTACTCGGGTACCGGTGGAACTGGCACAGGCGCTTCTTGTTGAACGGATCCCAGATGTTGACAAAGCCATCCGCGCCACCTGCGGTGAAACACTGTGTTGCTTTCAAAGGCACTGACCTTTGCTGGAAGTTAAATTGACAAAACTATACATCAGCGTTCAGCATACATGATTAATCCTAAACATAAAACTTGAGTAAAGTCTCGTTTAATACACAATTCCCTCACTTTGTGCTGTGGTGCATCCGTTTGTTGACCCAATGCATTCCTTTTGTAATTCCAAGTTCTGCTCTTCCATGAGCCTCAATAGCTAGGTATTAAAATAAAAATAGGACCACGGATCTTGAAGCTCACCTGTATTAAGAGCTACAGTCGATGGTGTTATAAAATATTGAGATTTTGTTCATGTACAGAATCTAGTCAGTGATTGGTTGAATGGAAGCTCTCTCGATGCTGATTACAAAGATACATGGTCATGTTTTTACGGGTAGGTCATGTTTTCGGCTGAGGGAATGGCTGTGCTGCTGATGCACCCTGTAGGTTAGGGCAATCGTTTTTAGCATTTTAGGCCTCATTTAAACATGCTAATGAGTGCAGATTTTGATGCGGTCAATAAACCTTCTTTAGGCATCAGATATGAAGCTTGTGGCCAAGTTCCATCAAAACCGTGTGTTTGGTTCAAGCGATAATGACTGAAGTGTTTACAGACTCACTCAGTGACTCACTCACTCACTTACCTACGGACACTGCTCCATCGTACAAGCTCACAGAACTAAAGTCCAGGTGAACTACAAAATGCATACGCCATAAATTAAAAGATATATTATTTTATTATAGGTAAAATAAGGTATGTGTAACAATCTAAAACAAAAAAGTTCACAGAACACCTTACCCCACGCAGTCTTGAGAAAAAAAATAACTTGGGCGAGGTCTGCTAGCAGCAAATTTGGTTGGTCGAGATGATGTAAAATGCTGTAATCTTTTTTCCAAGTACTGTTAAACGGAAGGGTTTTGAAAATGCCAAAAAGGCGATTTCTGTTCCACAGTATTCAAGTGTATAATTCAATTAAAGATAAATAAAGATTTTAAAGGGTGTATAAATTATATTTTTTTTACCTTATTATCCTCTATGCATGCACAATCAGGATGAGATTCCGTGAAATAAGTTGGAAATCAAAATCACAAGACGGATTAGGACGAAATCACAAGCCGGACTGGGATGAAATCACAAGTCGGATCGGGACGAAATCACAAGTGGGATCGGGATGAAATCACAAGTCGGATCGGGATGAAATCACAAGTGGGATCGGGATGAAATCACAAGTGGGATCGGGATGAAATCACAAGTCGGATCGGGATGAAATCAAAAGTGGGCTCCCCGCCCTAGCGGCTCGGATGGGGGTAGGTAAGGGGAAATTTTTTTGTATGCCCTCGACCCGACCCTGGGTACCCCGAGCACGTTTCCAAGATTAGGTGGAGATTGGCCCTGCCACAATTTTCAGATGTGCACACACATACATACATACATACATACATAAATACATACATACATGCAGATAATTTTATTGTATGTGTGCGGCGCAGGGTCCGGGAGGTTGTGCCATAATTTTCATACAAACATATAATTTCCTTGCCGGGAGGTGGGTACTCCTTGAGCCCATTACCTGACTCTGGATACTCCTTACACGTATGCAAACTTTGGTGGAGATCGTTCAAGGGGTTTGGAATTGTATGGATATAAAAAGTCTCCACACTGGCACAGTGGCACGCACACGCACGCACGCCCACAGCAGTTATTTCCTTCAAAAACATTGAACAGGATGTTTCACCAGACATTTCACCAGACACCAGTCAGCGTATCTCAACAGATCTCGCGTCACCTAGTGTCGCGAGATCTGGAGACGACGTCACAGATTTTCGAAGCTCCACACGGTCTCCACGTTTTCAAAGTGAAGTCTGTTCACAATTGTATTTTGTCGAAACTGTATTTTATCTTTCGGCATGTGAACTTATAGTTCTCGGTGTTTATCTGTGTTTCGGTGTTTATCTCTATCTGTTTCGGTGTTTATCTTGGATGTTTCTCGGTGTTTATCTTTCATAAATTATTCGTTTCTGTTTGCCACGTGTGTGAGGCCTTGCAACCTCAGGCTTCCCCCGTCGAAGTTTGTTTCTTCCTTCGCTGGTTTTGCTAGGTTTTTTGATTTTCCCTTCTCCCCCAAACTTCACCGAACTTCTACTCTTCGTCTAACGTTGTAACCCCCACCCCCCCCCCAAAAAAACCCCCCCAAAAAACAAAAAAAAACAACTTTTATTTCCTTTTGTCCTCGTGTGCTTTTGTCCCATCGTGTGCTTTTGCCTCTGCCCACGTGCGCTGTCTCGCCACGCCCCGATTATCCCCTTGCCTTGCACCTTTTGCCCTGTTCAAGTGACTCGTGGTCGTCCCTCTAGGCTCCCTCTCCCCATTGGTATTTTTGTGAATATAAGATTGTTCTTCACGGTTCTGTTTAAATATGTTTAAACTTTCCCCTGGAATGTTTTATTCAGTCGTATATAACAACACGCTGTTTTTCTTCCGATTTAAAAGGCTCCTTTCAATTTCCTCTTCAACTCATTCCATTTCAAAAAAATATTCACTCTCTTATAATTCTTTCTCACTACATGCTCTAAATTCTCATTCATTCCACCCCTCCTCCATCGTTCTTAAACAGATCGCTAACTTGAAAATCACAACAAACCCAATTTGTTATAAATGTTCATCATTCATTAATCATCCACTTTCTAAACTCCCCCCTTGCCCCTCCCCTCCGAAACTCCCCCCTTGCCCCTCTCCTCCTAAACTCCACCCTTGCCCCTCCCCTCCAAATCTCCCCCCTTGCCCCTCCCCTCCAAATCTCCCCCCCTGCCCCTCCCCTCCTAAACTCCCCCCTTGCCCCTCCCCTCCAAAACTCCCCCCTTGCCCCTCCAATTCAAAACTCCACCCCAACCCCTCCCCTTCAAATCTCCCCCCCAACCATCCCTCCCAAATTCTCCCTCCCCCCACCTCCTTCTCAAAGCTGCCTCCTCCCCACTTCGTCCCCCTTCTATCTCATACCTCCACCTCCCCCAACCTACTTTCATCTGCCCCCCTCCTCTAACAACCCCTCACTGTGCCTCATCCCATCACCATCAAACCTTTCGTCCTCCTCATCCTTCCCTTTCTTGTAACTCTTCTGTAATCTCTGACACACTATCAACTGCTCTTCCTACCTCCCCCTCTCACCCTTCATCTGACCCTACCCCTCCCCTCCCCTCCCCTGTCCTGCACCAGATGCTCCCCCTCTCTCCTCATTAACGGTATGGACCTCAAACATCCGGGGCCTTCGTTCAAACCTGATTGATCTCTCCATTCAGGTTGCTTCTGACAATCCAGACTTGATCTGCTTAACAGAAACTTTCCTCCTTCAAGATGTCTCTGATTCGTTAATATCTCTTCCTGGTTACTCCCTCCTCCGGTACGATAGACCTGAGCCTCGTCCTGGTGGTGGGGTGGCTATCTTTATCAAAAAATCTCTTCCTCACTTTCCCTGCACTGCCCTCGCTCCACCCCACCCCCAGGAGTACCTCTGGCTACGGCTTCCAATCCGCTCCCACCTTTTGTTCATATAGTGTTCTGTACCGTCCTCCAAACAGTGATGACTCCATTTACATTTCGCTGTCGGACAACATGGACCAACTTCTATCAACTCATTCAAACTCTCTCTTCCTCATATGTGGCGACTTCAACTGTCATCATGCCAGCTGGCTGGGTCTGGGTTCATCTCTCACCAGCCATGGCACCTCAGCAAAGGACTTCTGCGACTCATTGGGACTGACACAATCTGTCAATTTCCTGACCCGGATCTCAGTCAATGAAGTATCTTCTCTTCTGGACTTGATTATGACTAACTTCCCTGCAAATGTCTGCTGCTCTTCTTCTGCTCCAATCGGTTCTTCTGATCATGTGCTTGTTAAAGTGGACATCTCTCTGGCCATTCTCAGACAGCCTCCTCAGCGCCGAAGAGTCTGGCATTTCACTCAGGCCGACTGGCACGGGCTGCAAGCAGACATCAATCACCTGGACTGGTCTCCCATCTCTACTGCCTCTGACATCAATTCTTCCTGGGAAATTCTTCCAAAGCAAACTGCTCTCTCTCATGCACAGATTTATCCCATCTCGTCTTCAGTTGTCATAAACTTCCTCCCGTCCATGGTACACTGAAACTTGTGGTGAGGCAGTTGCCCTGAAACAACTTGCCTTTGCCTCTTGGAAGGCAAATCCAACTGAAGGCAATCTCAGTTCCTTCCACCAAGCTCGAAACAAGTGTGTGTCTAACCTCAGGAGTGCCAGGAAGCACTATCTCTCCACACTCAAGATTGAACTCTCAAACCTGTCTCCTTCCTCCAAATCCTGGTGGCATCTGGTCAAATCCGTTTATGGTGTTTGTTCCCCCTCCATCCCCTCCCTTACCTCAAATGGCTACACAGTTGACACCGCACGTGACAAAGCCGAATATCTCAACTCTGTGTTTGCCTCAAAATCTTGTGTCCCAAAGCCATCTCTCTCTGTTCCCACCTTTCCCAGTCGAACCCAACTGATCCTGGACTCTGTGTCCTTCACTCCTGACAAGGTGGAGAAGTTTTTATCAAACCTAGACTCTGATTCTGCAACTGGACCAGACCGCATCAGCCCACGGGTCCTAAAATCCTGCTCTACCGCTCTTTCTCACCCCTCTCTCTGTTCTTTTCACCCTCTCTTTTGCTCGAGGTCATCTGCCAGCATCTTGGAAATCAGCAAACATTACCGCTTTACACAAAAAGGTGCAAAAACAGATCCTTTCAACTACAGACCAATCAGCCTGCTTCCAATAATTATCAGCAAAGTCATGGAATCCATCATTGCTTCGGATTGAAATCCTTCCTCTTCTCCAATGGCTTGATCTCTGATCATCAATTTGGATTCAGACCAGGTCATTCTACTCTGGACATGTTGCTTCTGCTGTCTCAACAATGGATGGAGGTCCTCAATGCCAAACAGGAAATCAGAGCTGTCTCACTTGACATATCACGTGCCTTCGATACGGTCTGGCACCCAGCTCTGCTCACCAAACTCTCCTCCTATGGTATCCATGGAAATCTCCACTCATGGCTTGCGGACTTCCTCTCTGGTCGTAGGCAACGTGAGGCCCTGAATGGATTTCTCTCATCTCCCCTTCCTGTTCTGGCTGGAGTTCCCAAAGTTAGTGTTCTGGGCCCAGTGGTATTTCTGGTCTTCATCAATGATCTCTCCGACTCTCTGGAAAATCCTCTCTATCTCTTTGCTGATGACTCCACTATCTGCCGCTCCATTCCTCATCCCTCAGATCGGCAGTCTGCAGCCTCCTTGCTCTCTGCAGACCTGGACAAAATCACAGACTGGTCAAACAAGTGGAACATGTCTTTCAATCCTGACAAATCTCACACTCTTACAATGTCTCTCCGAAAGGATCGACTGGAAAACCCTCCCATCTACTTTCTCAAAAATCCTCTCCAAGAAGTTCTGTCGCTCAAGCTTTTGGGTCTCACTATCTGCCATGATCTTTCTTGGGAAAACCACATTTCCAAGCTGGCCTCCAAAGCCAGTCGCCGACTGGGCATCCTCCGTCGTGCGAAGTCCTTCCTTGGCACACCTGAGCTCCTCATCACATACAAGGCTTTCATCCGCAGCTCAATGGAATACTGTTCCCCCCTCTGGGCTGGTGCTCCAGCCTCACACCTAGCTCGGCTTCACGCTGTTGAGGCCAAAGCTTTGAGAATCATTGGAATCTCCTGCGATGAAGTTAACTCCGAGGGCCTTTCACTCACTCACCGCAGGCAGGTTGGTGGTCTTTCTGTCTTCTACCGACTCCTCTCCGGCCTTGCTCCCCCAGCTCTCTCTGTGCTCTGTCCCCCCAATATTCCCTCAGGTCGCACAAGATCTGCCTGCAACCCTCTTATGGTTAAACTGCCAAAATCTAGGCTCTCTGCTCACCTTCACTCTTTCATTCCCCTTTTCTCTCGCCTCTGGAACAAGCTCCCCCACTCCCTTCAATCCCACCCCTCCCTCCGGGTCTTTAAAACAGCTGTTCACCACCATCTCTTATCTTCCCCCATCCAAAACCTTGATTTTTTCTACCCCCACTAATTCACCCCAGATGCAGTGCAGTGTTCATATGTTTTATACCTCTCCCACCTCCCCCCAAGCCCTCCCCCTCCCACATTTCTCCCGATGTCCCTGCTCTCAGATGTTGTGTTTGTGTCCTTCCCCCTCTCTCCCCATCTTGTCTGCCGCTCCCCTTGTTTTTTGTGTTTTGTGTGTCGGTTTGACTTTTTGTGTGATTAATGTTAGCTCTTTCACGAGCCTCGTCTTGTATACAAAAAAACCCCCCAAAAAACAAAAAAAAACAAAAGGACCTTGAAATTCTGCAGAACGAAATAGGATGTAATAAAATAATTCCCATTTATACAAACAAGTGGGAAATATCTGGGAACTGACCAGTGGCAAAAGTGTTGTGAACATGATGAAAGGCGATTGCTGTTACTGGATAGATCATCTCAACATTGTTCTCCTTGAGACGGTGACACTTGAAGGCATACTTCTTCTTCTGAACTTCTGGGCTGGGGTCCAAGTATTCGACAGCCACACGACCCTCGATGGAGCTCAACACATAGGCCTGCACAGCAACATGTATGACCAAATTAATGCATCAAGAAGGTCACCCACATTTGTTACATATACAAAGAAGTTTACACTCTCCGTCTATATTATGTGTCCAAGAGCTGTAATACTAGGCATCATGCGGTGTATGAATGAAACAATAGGAAACTAGAAAGAGCAATCAGAGATTGCAGACCCTCGCCAAGACGTGCTTTCAGTGGTTTTTAAGGCTTTTGTGTCAAAACAAATATGGCGGCCGAAGCACGTGACCAATGACGTCATCATCATTTATTTATTTTCTCCAACAATTTATCCTGAGACGACGCTCAATAAATTTCATCTTGATCGGATTAAGTTTTGTACTTGTATGACGTCATAATGGAGGCACCTATGACATCATTAACATATTTTATTCCCCATGGAGAGTTCTTTACAATGAGAGTCAATTTTATCTATGCAGCGCTTTCGGAGATATAGAGGTGCAAAGTTTTTCGGGTTTTCCAAGGTGGCGCCCGTACCACTAGTATGGCAGATAGGTGAAATATTTGGGAGAATTGTGACTTTGTTGATACAAGCACGAGAGTTGGCACACAGAGTATGCCCCAAGGAAGATATTTGGCTGTAGGGCCATCGCAGATTTGTCCTGTGACGACAATGGTGGCCATTTTTCAAAATGGCCTCCATTGCTTGTTATTTTACATATATATATATATATATATATATATATATTTTTTTTTTGTATACAAGATCGAGGCTCGTGAAAGAGCGAACATTAATCACACAGAAAGACACACCGACACAAAACAAATAACATCGGGAGCGGTAGACAAGATGGGGAGAGAGGGGGAAGGACACAAACACAACATTTGAGAGCAGGGGACCGAGAGACATGGAGACATCGAGAGATCTGTGGGAGGGAGAGGGCTTTGGGGGGGGGGAGGCATGGGAAGGGGGGGGGGGGGGGGGGGTGGGGGAGGTATAAAACATATGGACACTGCCAGGACTTCCAGGAAAGAAGTTGGAAATTTCAAAAAAGGTGGATCTGGGGTGAATTAGTGGGGGTAGAAAAGATCAAGGTTTTGGATGGGGGAAGATAAGAGATGGTGGTGAACAGCTGTTTTAAAGACCTGGAGGGAGGAGTGGGATTGAAGGGAGTGTGGGAGTTTGTTCCAGAGGCGGGAAAAAAGAGGAATGAAAGAGTGAAGGTGAGCAGAGAGCTGAGATTTCGGCAGTTTAACCATCAGAGGGTTGCTGGCAGATCTTGTGGGACCTGTAGGAATATTTGGGGGACAGAGCACAGAGAGAGCTGGGGGAGCAAGGCCGGAGAGGAGTCGGTAGAAGACAGAAAGACCACCTACCTGCCTGCGGTGAGTGAGTGAAAGGCCCTCAGAGATAGCTTCATCGCGGGAGATTCAAATGATTCTGAAAGCTTTGGTTTCAACAGCGTGAAGCCGAGCTAGGTGTGAGGCAGGAGCACCAGCCCATAGGGGAGAACAGTATTCCATTGAGCTGCGGATGAAAGCCTTGTATGTGGTGAGGAGCTCAGGTGTGCCTAGGAAGGACTTCGCACGACGGAGGATGCCCAGTCGGCGACTGGCTTTGGAGGCCAGCTTGGAAATGTGGTTTTCCCAAGAAAGATCATGGCAGATAGTGAGACCCAAAAGCTTGAGCGACAGAACTTCTTGGAGAGGATTGTTGAGAAAGTAGATGGGAGGGTTGTCCAGTCGATCTTTTCGGAGAGACATAGTAAGAGTGTGAGATTTGTCAGGATTGAAAGACATGTTCCACTTGTTTGACCAGTCTGTGATTTTGTCCAGGTCTTCAGAGAGTGAGGAGGCTGCAGACTGCCGATCTGAGGGATGAGGAATGGAGCGGCAGGAGTGGAGTCATCAGCAAAGAGATAGAGAGGATTTTCCAGAGAGTCGGAGAGATCATTGATAAAGACCAGAAAAAGCACAGGGCCCAGCACACTGCCTTGGGGAACTCCAGCCTGAACAGGAAGGGGAGATGAGAGAAATCCATTCAGGGCCACACGTTGACTACGACCAGAGAGGAAGTCCGCAAGCCATGCATGGAGATTTCCATGGATACCATAGGAGGAGAGTTTGGTGAGCAGAGCTGGGTGCCAGACCGTATCGAAGGCACGTGATATGTCAAGGGAGAGAGCTCTGATTTCCTGTTTGGCATTGAGGACCTCCATCCATTGTTGAGACAGCAGAAGCAGCATGTCCAGAGTAGAGTGACCTGGTCTGAAACCAAATTTGATGATCAGAGATCAAGCCATTGGAGAAGAGGAAAGATTTCATATCCGAAGCAATGATGGATTCCATGACTTTGCTGATAATTGGGAGTAGGCTGATTGGTCTGTAGTTGCAAGGATCTGTTTTTGCACCTTTTTTGTGTAAAGCGGTAATGTTTGCTGATTTCCAGGATGCTGGCAGATGACCTTGAGAAAAAGAGAGGGTGAAAAGAACAGAGAGAGGGTGAGATAGAGCGGCAGAGCAGGATTTTAGGACCCGTGGGCTGATGCCGTCTGGTCCAGTTGCAGAATCAGAGTCGAGGTAAGACAAAAGCTCCTCCACCTTGTTAGGAGAGAAGGACACAGAGTCCAGGAGCAGTTGGGTTCGACTGGGAAAGGTGGGAACAGAGAGAGATGGGTTTGGGACAAAAGATTTTGAGGCAAACACAGAGTTGAGGCATTCGGCTTTGTCACGTGCGATGTCAACTGTGTGGCCATTTGAAGTAAGGGAGGGGATGGAGGGGGAAGAAACACCAGAAACGGATTTGACCAGACGCCACCAGGATTTGGAGGAAGGAGACAGGTTTGAGAGTTCATTCTTGAGTGAGGAGAGATAGTGCTTCCTGGCACTCCTGAGGGTAGACACACACTTGTTCCGAGCTTGGTGGAAGGAACTGAGATTGCCTTCAGTTGGATTGGCCTTCCAAGAGGCAAAGGCAAGTTGTTTCAGGGCAACTGCCTCACCACAAGATTCAGTGTACCATGGATGGGAGGAAGGGTAAGACAACTGAAGACGAGATGGGATAAATCTGTGCATGAGAGAGCACAGTTTGCTTTGGAAGAATTCCCAGGAAGAATTGATGTCAGAGGCAGTGGAGATGGGAGACCAATCCAGACGATTGATGGCTGCTTCAAGACCGTCCCAGTCGGCCTGAGTGAAATGCCAGACTCGTCGACGCTGAGGAGGCTCTCTGAGAATGGCCAGAGAGATGTCCACTTTGACAAGCACATGATCAGAACAACCGATTGGGGCAGAAGAAGAGCAGCAGACATTAGCAGGGAAGTTTGTCATAACCACGTCTAGAAGAGAAGATACTCCATTGGCTGAGATCCGGGTCGGGAAATTGACAGATTGTGTCAATCCCAGTGAGTCACAGAAGTCCTTTGCTGAGGTGCCATGACTGGTGAGAGAGGAACCCACACCCAACCAGGTGGCATGATGACAGTTGAAGTCACCATATATGAGGAAGAGAGAGTTGGGATGAGTGGATAGAAGTTGGTCCATGTTGTGTGACAGTGAAATGTAAATGGAGTCATCACTGTTTGGGGGACGGTACAGAACACATATGAACAAAAGGTGGGAGCGGAGAGGAAGCCGTAGCCAGAGGTACTCCTGGGGGTGAGGAGGAGAGAGGGCAGTGCAAGGAGAGTGAGGAAGAGAGTTTTTGACAAAGATAGCCACCCCACCACCAGGACGAGGCTCAGGTCTATCATATCGGAGGAGGGAGTAACCAGGAAGAGATATTAAGGAATCAGAGACATCTTGAAGGAGGAAAGTCTCTGTTAAGCAGATCAAGTCTGGATTGTCAGAAGCAACCTGTATGGAGAGATCAGTCAGGTTTGAGCGAAGGCCCCGGATGTTTGAGGTCCATACCGTTAATGAAGAGAGATGGGGAGCATCGGGTACAGGACAGGGGAGGGGAGGAGTAGGGTAAGATGAAGGATGAGAGGGGGAGGTAGGGAGAGCAGTTGATAGTGTGTCAGAGATTACAGAAGAGTTCCAAGAAAGGGAAGGATGAGGAGGATGAAAGGTTTGATGGTGAAGGGATGAGGCACAGTGAGGGGTTGTTTGAGGGGGGGCAGATGAAAGTAGAGGTTGGGGGGGTGGAGGTATGAGATAGAAGGGAGATGAAGTGGGGAGGAGGCAGCTTTGAGGAGGAGGGGGGAGGAGGGAGAATTGGAGAGGAATGGTATGGGGGGAGATTTGAATGGGAGGGGTTGGGGGGGAGTTTTGCAGGGGAGGAGTGAGGGGGGAGTTTAGGAGGGGAGGGGCAAGGGGGGAGTTTAGGAGGGGAGGGGCAAGGGGGGAGTTTAGGAGGGGAGGGGCAAGGGGGGAGTTCAGGAGTGGAGAGGCATGGGGGGGATTTGGAGGGGAGGGGCAAGGGGGGAGTTCAGGAGTGGATGATTAATGAAAGACGAGCATTGATAACAAATTGGGTTTGTTGTGATTTTCAAGTTAGCAATCCGATTCAGAACGATGGAGGAGGGGTGGAATGAATGTGAATTTAGACCATGTAGTGAGGGAGACGTATAAGAGATTGAATTTCTTTTTTTTGACGTGGAATGAGTTGGAGAGGAAATTGAGAAAAGCCTTTTAAATAGGAAGAAAAACAGCGTGTTGTAATATACCACTGAATAAAACACTGAAGGGGAAAAGTTAAACATATTTAAATAATATTGAAACAGAACCGTAAACAATCTTATATGCACAAAATACCAACGGGGAGAGAGCCGAGAGGGACCACCACGAGTCGCGTGAAGAGGGCAAAAGGTGGATGGCAAGGAGATAATGGGGGCGGGGCGAACAGCACACCTGGACAGAAAATACAGGATGAGACAAACAGCACACGTGGAGAAAGGAAAAAAAAATTTTTTTTAATTTTTTTTGGGGGGGGGGGGGATTTAAAACGTTAGACAGAGTATTATGTTCGGGGTAGAACTAGAAGGGAGAAAACTAAGAGCCAAGCAAAACACGATGTAGGGGACTTAAGTTAACAAACATCGACGTGGGGTACAAGGCCGCACACGAGGAGCAGAACACGATTAATTAATTACGAGTTACAGGAAATTCAAACCAAAAGTAACTATAAACAAACAATAACGCATGGACGATAAAATAACGAGTTGAAATTTGACAAATACACGAATGAAAAAATAACCGATTTGGATGCCCGGAGAGAACCAGGCCTCAAGGTCGGAAGCTTCAACAACTAGGCCGCGTGGCATGAAATACTCGACTATTTTTTACAGGTATGAAAGATTAACACCGATAAAACTTCCGAGGGACACGCAAAAGGTACACACACGTAAGATAAATACAGTTTCGACAAAAATACAAATGTGACAATTACTTAACTTCGAGCGTGCGAAAAGGATTTGGTACATTACTGTGTATAAACTGTTGTTGTGGTTATACAAGCTTGACATTTGGTACATAATTAAAGACCCCTAACTTTAGGGTTATCATATGTTTGTCCTGTGACAACGTTTTTAAAATGGCTGCCATTTATATGGTATATTATGGTATATGGTATATTAACTTGTATAAACTGTTGTTTGAATCATACAAGCATGGTATTTGGTGCACAGTTAAATATTTTGACTATTAGAGTCATCACAGACGTGTCCAAGATAAATGGCGCCCAATTTTAAGTACGGCAGATAGGTGAAATATTTGGGAGAATTGTGCCTTTGATGATACAAGCATGAGAGTTGGCACACAGTTAGAGTATGCCCTAAGGAAGATATTTGGCTATAGGGCCATCGCAGATTTGTCCTGTGACAACAATGGCGGCCATTTTCCAAAAAAGGACAAATCTGTGATGGCCCTATAGCCAAATATCTTTCTTAGGACATGCTCTGACTGTGTGCCAAATGCCATGCTTGTATCATCAAAGGCACAATTCCTGCACCTATCTGCCATACTACACGTGACCTACGTCATAATTATCATTTAAAACTTCCACAGGTAGAGTTGCACCTATGGTGAAAATTTATTGTCAATTAGACCAACGGTTGCAGAGAAAATCATATTTATTCTGTGCGGACAGACAAACAGACAGACAAACTGACTCAAATGCAATACCCTCTCCTCAGGTGAGGGTAATAAAGAACAGATACTAGTTCAACATGAACACAATGATTGACACCTTTAATTCGCCAGTACAAGGTTCACTGCACAACGTTTTCTTTATACAAGATGTAGGTTGATAGAATAGTAATGTGACAGAGGATAAAAGGAAAGGTAATGACAGTTGGGCCACAGTTGTTGAAAAGGAAGAGAAAGAACGACCAGGAAAAGAGAAGAGAACAAAGTGTAATTGTGAGAGTTTTGCTTGGTTGGATTAACAGTAGTTGAAGAGACCATGGATAGGGATGGGTGATGAAATGAAAAGGTGTTGAAGTTCTGGAGTGAAGAGTGCAATTAAAACACCTCCGGAAGGGAGGTCTACAAAAGGAGAAAAGAGGAACAAACAAATTGAGATGTGTGGTAAACCTGAACGATGGGAGTTTAACCAGGAGGGGGTTACTGGAAGAAAATGTATATGGTGGAGGGTTCCTCACAATTCTGACTGACACACACACACACACACACACACACACACACACACACACACACACACACACACACACACACACACACACACACACACACACACACACACACACACACACACACACACACACACACACACACACACACACACACACACACACACACACACACACACACACACACACACACACACACACACACACACACACACACACACACACACACACACACCTTATTTTATTTTATTTTTCACAATTCTATCTCTTATGATTTTCAATTCTTATTTCTCTTATTTAAAAATGCATTTAAGAATTAATTAATTAATTAATTAATTGTACGGTATCGGTTGTTCCTAAACTTAAATATAAATAATTTAAAGGATTGCTGTAAATGATGTTCATTTCACAACATCCCATATTCAACTTTATTTAAATTGTAAACCTCAAAGCATAGTTCCCTTACCTAAAGCAAGAACCTTAACCCGTAAGCAATTGACTAGTTTCCCGACTGCATGGATCATCAGCTGGGCACCGTTCTTCCTCGAGGTTTCGATCCTTTCAGCCCAGGACCTCTCCAAACGGCGGATCCACATCAATAGATGGTCCATCAGTAGATCCACAACCTCGGTTGCATCCAGGCAGTCAGTCAACTCATCAATGCAACATCACTTAATCACTTATTCCAACTTTACTCGCTAGAGGATTTAATGTATTATCATATATTTATAACTTTCCCTACACACTCCATAATATGATATTACATTAAATCATGCACATCTTACCTTAAATAAACCCATGTCCGCCAACCAGCACGACCACACCACCTACCTCTGGATCAAACTGTATTTTGAAAGTCCAAACTGTCACCTATAACGGTTTTTGGCATGCTGCCATATTCTAGCAACCACTGATTCCGAGCAACATTGATTTGTATTATATTTAATTATTATATTGTACTGTATTTACATATGTGCTGATGAGGAGGAGAGTGTCGTGCTGATGAGGCGTGCTGATGAGGAGGAGAGTGTCGCTGAAGCTGAAGGGAAAGGTGTATGCTGCATGTGTGAGAAGTGTTATGATTTATGGGAGCGAGACATGGGTAATGAACGTAGAGCAGCAACGAAGGCTGGAAAGGGTGGAAATGCGAATGGTTCGATGGATGTGCGGAGTATCGTTGAGAGAGAGGAAGACAAATGATGAATTGCGAAAGATGATGGGAATATTGCCTGTGATTGATGCTGTGAAGAGGAACAGGTTGAGATGGTTTGGTCATGTATTGAGGAAGGATGAAAGTGACTGGTTGAGAAGAGTGATGGAAGTTAATGTAGAAGGAAGTAGAGGACGGGGAAGACCGAGAAAGACTTGGCTAAAGATGGTGGAAGAAGAAATGCGGGCAAGGGGGTTAACAAGGAGAGATGCAGAAAATAGGGCAAAATGGAGAAGATTGTCATGGGGACTGCAAGGCTAACCCCCGCTCTAGCAGGGAACATGGCCTTAAAATGCATGTTGTTGTGTTGTTGTTGTATTTACATAAAGATCTCATGAATAATATTTTTACTATTCATATTGTATTTTACTAATTCGATTTGGCATCGTTTTGTGATTTTCAAGAAAACTTGTTTTAATCTGCCAACTGTAGCTCCCTATGCTAGCATATGTCTGACTAGTTGTTGTAATCTATTGACAAGTTCAGAGCTGTGTGTGGTTGCTCTCACAGTCCTATCTATTAGCTCCGCCACCGAAGGTGGATGGAGGTTATGTTTTCACCCATGTCTGCCTGTTTGTCTGTCCGTTTGTATGTGAACAAAATATCTCAAAAAGTTGTGGACGGATTCGGACGAAATTAGGCAGAGATGTAGCGTATGTGACAAGGACGAAATGATTAGATTTTGGTGAAGATCCGGATTCGTATCCAGCTACTAGAATTTTTAAAGTGATTCTTCACCATTCGGAGATGGGGCCAAACACGATACATAGCAGGATATCTCAAAAAAAGTTATGGATGGATTTGGACGGAACTTGGTGGAGAGGTTGGGTGTATGACAAGGAAGAATCAATTCCAATTTGGTGAAGATCCAGATCCGGATCCAGCTCGTATAATTTTTAAAGCGACTCTTCACCATTGGGAGATGTGGCCAACCAGGCAGAGGTATGCTCTCTACTGAGCGTCATTCTAGTTTCACCTGCAACCGTACCATAGAATAGCTTCTTGGGAATGTTTCTGTCTAAGAAAAGCCTTTGGACAATGTGGAATGGAAAAGCATCTCGTTTATCAAATAATTTGTTGTGAAATCTATTATTATGGATGTCAATTTGCAATTCAAAATGGAAACTGAAGTGGAAGTTTGGTTTTCCTTTTTTAAATTCAAGTGTTCCTTTGGATATATATCATCATGAAGCTGATCAAATACAAATCCATCATTAAATGAATGAATGATCGTTTTAAGGCCATTTTCCCCGCTAGAGCGGGGGTTAGCCTTGCGGGCCCCATGTCAATCATGGTTCCCTGTTTGAGGCAATGTTTTTATGGCCGGATGCCCTTCCTGACGCCTAACTAATTAATTCCTGACGCCTAATTAATTGCCAACAAATCATCAATGAACCTGAAGATGTTTCCACATCTTTGTGCAGTTGTTAATTTAGTCCTGCACATGTTCTGGACCCAATCAGACTCGTACATGTGTAGAAACAAATTTGCAAAGAAAGGGGCCGGATCTGAACCCATGGGTATGCCCACTGTCTGCTGGAGTATCTTGTTGCCAAATGTAAAGAAACTGTTGTTGAGGAGAAATCGAATACTTTCTTTGAGTTTACTTTTTGAAAAACTGCATGAATATTGATTATCCTTTACAAACCAGTGTGCTCTTTTTTGATATACATTAATGTATACTTTATTACCTCCTGCAAATGCTTTATCTACCGCTCTATCCAATGCGGTTATGAGCTTGTCATGTGGAATGTTTGTGTACAATGTAACACACACACACACACACACACACACACACACACACACACACACACACACACACACACACACACACACACACACACACACACACACACACACGGCTCGTGGAAGAACTAATCAGAACAAAGTATGGAACAGGATGTAACGGAACAAAAAGAACAGGAGAGAGTGGGGAGGGGAGGATGGCTGTCCACCAACAGCAGGGAAGAGGAAAAAAACTTCAAGGAGATGATGGAATAAAAGGACACATAAATAAAGGACAAACAAAGGAATTTGCAGGTAATCATTACACAGCTAACCTAGTATACCTGCTTGTTGGGAAATGCCCTGATGCAGCGGGTCTGATACTTGAGGCTGGATTCCCGCCGCTGTTGCACGTAACCCATGTTCCGCAAGTCCCACACCAAGACACGCCGAGATGCGGTTCCCACAATGAGGCGATCACCAGACACTGCCATCGTGTATACCTAATGGAAAAAGGTACAGGAAATTGGTATTCATTTGCTCATAAATTTTCTCAGAAATGTTATTCAAAATACAATATTTTGGCACATGAAATTTACAAACTATCCTTTTGCAATATGGCAAACAGATTGTGCAAGGCATTGGTTTCCCAACTGTGGATAAAAGGGTCTTGGCATTGTTTTCCTCAAAATTCATTTTTTTGGAGACAGCATTTGTCACTTTTAAACTGTAACTAAATTTACCCACGTGAAGAGCGCTTTAACCTCAGCATTGCCGAGGTATAAAGGGGAATTTTAATACCATCTGTGATTACCACCAGGTGGCGCTACAGGTACACATTTATGCAGATTCATTTATGCTTCACCCCCTCCCTCACCCCCCCAACCCCCACATTCTCACATGAGGTCATGGCCACATAGCCTATGTTACCCCACCCCCCACAAGTTGTATTTTACCTCGAGTTTGGAGTTTGTACCTTAAAACATTTGGCTGTGCATAAAACACATACAAACAAAGAGGGAGAGATTTTTGACTTTTATAGGTATCGACGAATTAAATATACAGTACTGCTAAATTTTTCAGGGAAGATTTTCCACAAAGTGGAGTGACTTTAAAGTAGAATTTCACTTTGACAAGGCCTTCCAGGGATTTTATTCATCATTTAGTACGCACCTCTAAGCTGTCGAGCCTAGGTTCGAATCCAGACCCAGCTATAAACTGTCATTCTCTTTTTCAAAAAAGCAGATTTTTTACTTCCTCAAAAACGCTTAGACTATTCTTCCTCAAAAAGGAAGATCCAATGCTCCGGTCGTGCCATTTGCAGCCGTTTTGGACGAGCGTCTGCCGTCTAGTTGTGTTGAAAAAAAAGTCAAAGAATAGCCCGCGCCAACAGAATGTGTTTCACAGGCAGGGTGATTAATCAATGTGTGTGCCATCCCTCCAATGGACGTTAAACGGGCATCCCGTCTGCAGGCATTCATTGGAGGACGTTAAAAATCCCATGTTGTCCTTCGCAAAGAGTAGTCGAGCTATCGCTGGCACAATGAAAAAAAAATACAAATTCCAGGCCTGACCTACAGAAGGCATTGCATCAGCGGCATAGGCACGGCCACAGCCAATGATGCTACAGCTTTGTGCTGCATTCAAAACAAGAAGACTCAGTATGTAGTGCCAGCAATGGAGATATAGATGCACAGCGACACTCATTCAAAAACAGCTGCAATTGACATGAGCGGAGCATTGGCTGTGCTCATGCTCTGGTTATATACAGGATGCACGTTATAGATGGTGCCACACTGCTCAGTGTTAATTCATGAACGAGCTTGACATTACACAATCCAGAACACAGCCGAGAGCGGAAAAAAACCCAGAGCAGACAAAAACCCAGAATGCAGCCCAGAGCAGATAAAACCCAGAATGGAAATTACCTGGCGAGGAAAAGATAAACCCAGAAAGGAAAAAAAAACATAAAATGCAGCCCAGAGTGGAAAAAAACTCAGACCAGAGAAAAACACAGAACAGACAACAACCCCACAGCAGACAAAAACCAAGAATGCAGCCCAGAGCAGATAAAACCCAGAATGGACAAAAAAACATAAAATGCAGCCCAGAGTGGGAAAAAACCCAGAGTGGAAAAAACCCCACAGCGGACAAAACCCCACAGCGGACAAAACCCCACAGCGGACAAAACCCCACAGCGGACAAAACCCCACAGCGGACAAAACCCCACAGCAGACAAAAACCAAGAATGCAGCCCAGAGCAGATAAACCCAGAATGGACAAAAAAACATAAAATGCAGCCCAGAGTGGAAAAAAACCCACAGCGGACAAAACCCCACAGCGGACAAAACCCCACAGCGGACAAAACCCCACAGCAGACAAAACCCCACAGCAGACAAAACCCCACAGCAGACAAAACCCCACAGCAGACAAAACCCCGCAGCAGACAAAACCCCGCAGCAGACAAAACCCCGCAGCAGACAAAACCCCGCAGCAGACAAAATCCCGCAGCAGACAAAACCCCGCAGCAGACAAAACCCCGCAGCAGACTAAACCCCGCAGCAGACTAAACCCCGCAGCAGACTAAACCCCGCAGCAGACTAAACCCCGCAGCAGACTAAACCCCGCAGCAGACTAAACCCCGCAGCAGACTAAACCCCGCAGCAGACTAAACCCCGCAGCAGACTAAACCCCGCAGCAGACTAAACCCCGCAGCAGACAAAACCCTGCAGACTAAACCCCGCAGCAGACTAAACCCCACAGCAGACTAAACCCCACAGCAGACTAAACCCCACAGCAGACTAAACCCCACAGCAGACTAAACCCCACAGCAGACTAAACATCACAGCTGAAAAAAAAAGAAAAAAAAAAAGGCCAAAGGCCAGAACGGACAAAACCCAGAATGCAGCCCAGAGCAGACAAAAGCCAGAACGGACAAAGCTCAAAACTGACAAATCCCAGATCACAGGTCGGAGCGGACAAAATTTAGTCTCGTGATTTAGGGCTGGAGGAAGAGATTCAACATCACATCAGCAGAGCAAGCTTGCGCAATGCAAAAGGTAAACAAGCGGGGAGGATGCATCATTGTATGGAAATAAAAGTAAAAAAAATTGTAATAAAATACCCGCTCAGGTTGAGCAAATGTTCCAGCATTGCAGTGTGCGCGAGGGTCCCAGAGCTTCACCATGTGATCCCAACTACCGGTGACAATGACATTTACGTCTGGGCAAAACTCAACACAACGTACAGGCGCATCGTGTGTTCCCACTACAGTCTCTGCAACAAAGATTTGCAACAGCATCAGCACCCTCGTTCTCAGTAATCGTGACAAATAAACCGACTCATCTGAACCTCTCAAACGACTCACCCTGATCAGAATTCAGATCATACATCTTCACAGTATTGTCCAAACCTCCACTCCATGAGCGAGTGGAATCCTATTAAAACAGAATAAAAAAGACCATTAGGTGAACATCCTTACATGGACCGCGGCACAATAATGTAGCGATCACTGGGAAGAAAAAGGCAGAAACACCACGCACCTGAAAAGTACAATCGAGTACCGGCCCGGAGTGTTGGTACTTGAGACGCTGCACGTTGGCGGATACATCATACAGACGCACTGTGCAATCCCAGGAAGACACGAGCAAGAATTGCGACGTGGTTGGACTGAACTGCACATTTGTTATACCATCGTCGGGGCCATGGTTCA
Organism: Myxine glutinosa; assembly: GCF_964187855.1. NCBI lineage: Eukaryota > Metazoa > Chordata > Myxini > Myxiniformes > Myxinidae > Myxine > Myxine glutinosa. The sequence goes on along the minus strand of NC_136263.1, from coordinate 25,891,671 downwards.
GTTTGGACTCGTTTGCTCCCGTCATCGATGTCTCTTTCTGCTCCTGGAGGGCACAATGTGTACTTCAGTGAGGTAATTTTGTCTCTCGCTGATGACGGCACGTGACGTGAATTTATTTTTTAATTTAACCCAACATCTATCCTACCCATTCATGATAATGACGACACGTTCACACATTGATGACAAATAAGCACCACTATGTGTAAAGAAGGGTGCTCCACATCACCATGAACATTAAACTGATCCATATACACATCATTAAACTGATCCAAAATATGTTGTGTGTGTATGTGTTTTTTTTTTTTTTTTTTTTTTTTTTTTTTTTTTTTTTTTTTTTTTTTTTTTTTTTTTTTTTTTTTTTTTAATATATATACACATCCATATGATTTAAAACATGGCAGCACGCATGTTCGGCAACAACATTATGATGAAGAGAAGACAGAAATCAACAAAAATGACCAATTTACAACTTTTGGCATTTTCTTTGTTCAAAGCAGTACCATTGTTCAAGGCAGCTCCGTTTGGAGGTCCAGACCAAGCCAAATGATCAATGTGACACTTCAACCTGAACAAGTCCAGCAACAGGAAAGAATATTTCACTTTTTTCCCCCAAAAAAACCCCAAAAAACATTTTGGGAATACAAACAACAAGCAACCGATTGTCAAATAACGTTCATTGTCGATCAGCAATTTCAATCAGCAGACCAATGTTTGCAAACGCCTCGCCTAAAAGCAGGAAACCGACACATCGATGGCAAAAAAGAAAGGAGATAAATCTGAACATCTTGGCCGTGATTAAAGGATCCTTGCAAGTTTAAGCTCATCAGGTTACATTAAACAGTTGCTAGTTATTGAGGACAGGAGCACACACATCCGAGTTCTCAACACCGGATCACCTCTGAGATACAGACCCATTTAAAGTCTTCTCGTCTTATTTGTTAAATAATTTCGAAACACCAGTAACAATAATTTCAATAATAAATTTCAACAACAATTTCACCAGTAACAATAACAAAAACAATAATTTCGAACTTTACAGGTCACACAAGATCTGCCAGCAACCCTCTGATGGTTAAACTGCCGAAATCACGGCTCTCTGCTCACCTTCACTCTTTCATTCCTCTTTTCTCCCGCCTCTGGAACAAACTCCCACACTCCCTTCAATCCCACTCCTCCCTCCAGGTCTTTAAAACAGCTGTTCACCACCATCTCTTATCTTCCCCCATCCAAAACCTTGATCTTTTCTACCCCCGCTAATTCACCCCAGATCCACCTTGTTTGAAATTCCAACTTCTTTCCTGGAAGTCCCAGCAGTGTCCATATGTTTTATACCTCTCCCACCCCCCCACCCCCCTCCAGGTCTTTAAAACAGCTGTTCACCACCATCTCTTATATTCCCCCATCCAAAACCTTGATCTTTTCTACCCCCGCTAATTCACCCCAGATCCACCTTGTTTGAAATTCCAACTTCTTTCCTGGAAGTCCCAGCAGTGTCCATATGTTTTATACCTCTCCCCCCCCCCAAAGCCCTCTCCCTCCCACAGATCTCTCGATGTCCCTGCTCTCAGATGTTGTTTGTGTGTTCCTCCCCCTCTCGCCCCATCTTGTCTACCGCTCCCCATGTTATATGTTTCGGTTTGTCTTTCTGTAGACGGGTCAATATACAACCAGAACAGCCGTACCCCCAAAAAATTGCAAATTTTAGTTTTATTGCATTTCCTTATATTTTAAGACTTACTTAGGAACATATCAAAAGTTGGACAGAAATGGACCATGGGAAAGTAAAAATTTTTGACATGATAAAAATGTCACAAAACCATGCACGATTCACTACGTCGAAAACGTCTTTGGTTTTTTATTTTTGTTTCTTTTTGTTTATATAAATTAATTTGTTCCACTGAGACCAGCTGCAAAGGCAACATTTTATAACACTTGTTTCGTGTCTTTAACAATGTTTACATCTGCTACCTGACACATGTCTTTAACAATATGACCTCCCAGCATGTAGGCTAATGACCTAATTCCTCACTGGTAGTTGTGCAGCTTGACTGAGTAACAACTCCACATGAATGAGTTAATTACACCTAATTAGGACTCAATTGGACAACGTTGTATGGTAAACATTGGAGATACAATACAATACAACCAAGGAGATACAGTACAATACAACCAAGGCCAAGGCAGTAGCAAAAAGACAGGTAGGCCTATGCATACAATTGCCCCATATATTCTACATGTATTTTGTACTCCTACAACTGTAGTGTATGATGGTATTTATTTTCCAGGTTCTAGAGTTGTGGGGATGCATATTTATTTAATAGGAATGGGACCAGTTGATTGGGGGAAGGGGGGGGGGGGGGGTTCTATCAGTATGTTTTTCTTCTGGACTATACATATCTTTTCCTGGTGCACCTTGTGACTAAGCAACAGAGCCCTTGTATATAATTCATTTCAGATGCAGAAAGCAATGGGATGACCACTATGCAGATTATTCCATAGTATGTTTCCTCCTAATATATATCTTACATAAATATCTCAGTTTCAGGGGCGGAGAATGCTCTGATGGCATTCAATGTATATGGCCAATGTAAATTGACTGCATGCTTCTAAAAGATCTCATTTTTGTATTTTCAGAGATAGAAAATGAACTCTTTATATGGTAAAGAGACCTGCCCTTTATGCCAAAGGGGATTGCTTGCCGAAACAAACTCCCCACGTCAGGTTGTTGGCAAGATTGTGGAAGTTGACCCTGGGTTTCAAGAACAAGTGGCAGAACTGGAGCGACTGTACATTTCCCTGGAGACTGTCGAAAGTGACACTATAGAGTCTGTGTTGCAATCAGAGTGCATTCATTTCATTGACAATAGATTGAATCAGGAAAGGAATAAACTTGCAAAGGACTCGAAAACCAGTGCACTTTGGATCAACTACCAGCGTATGTTGGGAATTGCAAGGGCACTTGTGGCAGCTGATCGGACGGGGTCCTGGGAGATGCATCTCCAAGCCATATCAGCTTGCTTGCCGATATTTGCAGCTGCTGGCCATCCCAATTACCTGAAGTCAGCTCGACTCTATCTCGAGAAGATGCTTGCGTTAGAGGATGACAACCCTGAGGTTCATCAGAAGTTCCAATCTGGTTATCATGTAATCCGGCGCAGTGACCAATACTGGGCTGGCCTAGGCTCTGATCTTGTGATAGAACAGACATTAATGCGCTCACTGAAAAGCCAAGGGGGGCTGACTCGAGGAAGTGGGATGTCAGAGCACCAGAGAGCAGTTTGGACTCTGTCTTCAACCATATCGTCCTCCTACAACCTTGCTATGCAAGAACTGACCTCGAGTAGCTACTCAACAAGTGAACAACATAAGGAGTTGACAACATCCAGGGTGAGTCGAGATGAAGCTGATCGTGGCAAAGTTGCCGAAAAACTGGACAGCTTCACACCATTTTCTGATGACAAGTCGTTGCGCAATATCATCACAGGGGTTACTGCAAATGAGGATGTCAATGTTCATGACCTATTCAAAGTAGGTAGTGACATTGTCAAGAAGATGGATGATCACCCAGCTTACTCCTATTCACACAAAAGGAGTTCTAAAGCCAAGACACTTGCATTCAGCAGGGCAGTCAAAGTTGCTGAGGACCGCACAATAGATCCAGCGTTACTATTCCAGAGGTTCTTAGTGGTGTCACAGACGGGAGATCTCCAGATAGGTGAAGTGATGAAATATGAACTCTGCCCATACCCAATGTCTCTTTTTGAGGCAAAAAAACATCCTGCGCCAGCCAGATAAACCACAGTTGGCGGAGGCAATAAGGAATTATGCTACAACCAAATCTGACAATGCTGTCAACCAGACAGTTCCAGGAACAGATCACTATGTTCTTGACGGGGGATCACTTATTCACCGCTTAAACTGGACAGAGGGATTCACCTACAGTTCCATTGCAGATGAATATGCCTCATTTACAGTACGACACTATGGCAAAGCTACTGTTGTGTTTGATGGTTATGAGGCTGGGCCAAGCACAAAGGACTGTTCTCATCAACGTCGGAATAGAAACAAGAATGCCACCAAGGTTAACATTACGGAGTCAACAAAATTTGTTGGGAAAAAGGAGGACTTTCTGTCGAATGAGTCAAACAAGCAGGCAATGATACTGTTGATTATAGAGGTGTTGCACAAGGAAGGCTGTGAGGTGATCCAAGCAGAGGGAGATGCTGATGTTGAGATTGCAAAAGCGGCCGTCGCAAATGCGGCTTCCAGATCTACAACCCTCATTGGAGAAGATACAGATCTCCTTCTCCTCCTGCTCTTCTATATGGTGGAGACAAACTGCATTGAACTCTATTTCCGTTCTGACAAGGCAAAATCAAATGTCTACAATATCAAAGTCCTTCAGCAGATACTTGGAAATGCAGCCTGCAGAGATATATTGTTCCTTCATGCATTAACTGGCTGTGACGCAACGTCTCGTGTCTTTGGGATTGGAAAGAAGTCAGGGTTTCAAAGAATCATCAAGAAAGAAAAGGAACTGATAGACAGCTCAAAGGTGTTCTGTAAACCACAGCAGAGTCAGGATGTTATTGAAACTGCAGGCTGCAGAGCAATGGTGGCATTGTTTAAAGCAAATCAGAACGACTCATTGGCATCGATCAGATACAACATTCTCTGCAAAAAGGTTGCAAGGGCTAAGGCATTTGTCACTCCTGAAAGACTGCCACCCACATCCGCTGCCTGCAAGTTTCATTCTCTGCGGACCTATTACCAGGTAATGGAATGGATGGGCCTTTGTTGTGGAATGGAGCCAACGGAGTGGGGATGGAAGGTAGAAGGAGGAAAACTTGTTCCAGTGATGACAGACAAAAGCCCTGCTCCAGACATACTACTTCAGATGATTCACTGCAACTGTTCAGGGGGGTGCAAAACACTAAGGTGTTCATGTAGGAAGCATGGATTAGAGTGCACCAGTGCATGTGGACATTGCCAGGACAGCAACTGTGACAATATGAGTGTTGAACCAGACATAGAGGAGGAGGAGGAGGACGATGAAACTGGAATCTAAGACTAGAAGGCATATGGTACTTCCACATGTGTCAAAATTGTCCAATTTTTTATATGTTGCTTTCCATGTCATAGACTGGCAGAAACAATCAAAGAACATATATTTGTGCAAATATTTACTTTAAATTGCGAATGGTCTCAGGATTAGCACTGCATAAACTACCAGCAACGATCATAATACAAATATTGGTGCAAAATTAACTTTAAATTGTTAGTGGTCTGATGATTATCAGTCAATTTTTTTTACGTTTTATCTGCCGGCAGCCATCTTGTTTTCTGACGTCACTGAGGGACTTTCCCATGCGTCAAAATTGTCCAACTTTTAATATGTTGTCTTCCACTTCATAAACTACTAGAAATAAGCATAAAACAAAAATTTGCAATTTTTTTGGGGTCAGGCAGTATATTGACCCGTCTACTGTGTGATTAATGTTAGCTCTTTCACGAGCCTCGATCTTGTATACAAAAAAAAGAAAAAAAAAAAGAAGCTTTGCTATGGTATTTCTGTCCATCGTTCTACAGTTCAATCGCTGCATGATTTTGAGACGTCTCTTGCGATCTCAGACAGTACGTTTTCCGATGCTTTGACAACTAGAGATCACAGAAAACGATGTGAACACGATACCCTGTGCAATGTTCAAGTTTATACTTCAATTTTAATAAAATCGTTTCAAAGATTGTGAAAAAAAAAAAAAAAAATCCGGAAGTTTAGTGCTACTGAAGCAGTGTTATACACCACTCTAATACACCAGTACACCACCCTATATAACATGTCCAAGTACTGCTTTAAACTGGAGCTCCTTGGAAGTATTACGGAAGTGATTTGTGTTCTGCAATGTTCAAGTATTAATTCGATTTAAATAAAACAAAGATTGTAAAAATCGTATAAATAAATCGATTTTGGGGTTTAACGTCATTTTACCCAGTGTCCATTTTACACGTTACATCGATTAGTTATTCGTGCCTGTTCTTTGTGTCCTTTATATCATCCTTAAAAACAGCAAGTTTCCTGTTTGGAATGATTCTCAATTTTTGTTTGACTGCCAAGCAGACGGGTGAAAAAAAAATTACATACGTCATTCCTCTCTGCGCATGAGCCTGGCGTTGGATTAGCGGTTAGGGTGCCGGCTTGGGATCCTAGGATCCTGGGTTCGAATCCCGGTCGATCGCTGAATTAACGCCAGGGGGGTTGACTCAGCCTGTCATCCTTCCGAGGTCGGCAAATTGAGTACCAGCTTGCTGGGATGAATGACCACGGTGTGTACCCCGGTTTAGAATAGGTACACCGTATCCCTGCGCATCGTAAGAGGCGACCAAGGGTTAGCGTCAGGAAGGGCATCCGGCCATAAAAACATCGCCTCAAATAGGGAACCATGATTGTCATGGGGCCTGCAAGGCCAACACCCGCTCTAGCGGGGAAAAATGGCCTTAAAAACGATCATTCATTCATTCATTCCTCTCTGCGCATGTGCGGTCGGGACGAATGCTGAGCCAAAGTAAAGTGAAAAGGCAAACTTGTCTTCCTATTCCGATTCATGTTGAGAAAATATATCATTCAATGTGAAAACAAGTTGCTCGTCGATTATATAGACTGAAAAGCCAGACAGACAGACAGGCCTGAAGCGATTGGTTAACTCTACTTTTTGCTTTGTGTGCACGGGGTAATTAAAACGGCCCAAACCATTATTGATCCACTCGTCACCAGAATACAAAGTTTCCTGGTTCTTCTGAGGGGTGTGCACAGTTTGGTATACCTCGATGCAAACACTATACTGTGGGAATACGTAAATATAAATTTACACACACAGTGATCGAAGGGTACAGAGTAAATGGGAAAATGAAATTCCTTTCCCATTTAACCCTTTCGATTCTTTTTTGTTTTTAGGTTAGTTATCAAATAAAATGGCGGTTAGTTGATCCTGCAGGTGAAGCATACAAGCGTCATGTCGATTTATATTTAGTGGTATCACGGACGATGCATGACAGATGGAGTTTATAAAAACTAAAGCCCCAAAATGGATGACGGAGAGTACCCCCGGGGGTGTAATGGTTAGAGCGTCCACTCCGAGTATGTGATGTCGGTGGTTCGAACTCCGCCTGAGTCATATGAATCATATTTGGAAATGGTACGTGCTACCACCATGCTTGACGCTTAGAATTTAAAAGGATAGTGCAGGGAGAAACAATCATATGTTGGACTGTTGGTTATATTAACGCAGGTTTTATGGGCCTAATGTCCTCCCTCCTCTTGCATCAAAGCTCCTTGTGAGGGTACTCGTATACAGTATATTATAATGTTGAAATGAAACAATTTGAACATAGACATTATCACCTTATTTCTCTTACTCTGCACAAAATATAAACATTTCACAACTTTACTGCTGCATCAAGCTATCTACATATTACATACATACATACTAGTGGGGTATGTGCTTACACATTGTCTAAGCAATAAAATGAAACTGGGCTACGTACGTAGGTACATAATAAATAGAAGCTTTATAATTATAGGTAACAGGTAAGCATCACCGAGCTGCTGCTGCACATCAATTTAGTTTTTTTTTTTTTTTTAACCAACACGTTTACAGTTTCTACGTAAATTTTCATTGAGATTTTTATTTCACAGTTTAATTGTGATGGAATACTGCTCCCCCCTCTGGGCTGGTGCTCCTGCCTCACACCTAGCTCGGGTTCACGCTGTTGAAACCAAAGCTTTCAGAATCATCGGAATCTCTCGTGATGAAGCTGATTCTGAGGGCCTTTCACTCACTCACCGTAGGCAGGTTGGTGGTCTTTCTGTCTTCAACCGATTCCTATCCGGCCTAGCTCCCCCAGCTCTATCCCCCAAATATTCCTACAGGTCGCACAAGATCGGCCAGCAACCCTCTTCTTGTGAAAGTGCCAAATTCAAGACTCTCTGCTCACCTCCACTCTTTCATTCCTCTTTACTCCCGCCTCTGGAACAAACTCCCACACTTTAGGCCAAGTAAAAAAAAAAAAAAAAAGTTTATCGTCCGGACTTTTTTGAAAAAAGGAGGAGGGAGGCCCTTACTATTTACTATTTTCATTTTTTTTGCTATTTTTTTCCAAGATGGCTACCATGAATTGAATGACCACTGTGGCTGACTTAAAGACTCTATAGGTTGTCCAATGTAATGTGAAACATGCCAGTGTTGATTGTTACCGAAAGGCCTGAATACACGAAACTACAACTAGTACTAGGCCATCCAAGTATAGCGTTACAGCTACATATGGATTTTTTAATGCACCAAGTATTTAAAAACAAGTACACTAGAAAATGTATGTCTTGATATGGCTTAAATATTTACGCTATATCACGACGCCAACGTACTTTCGTTGTTTGGTATCCATCACCAATGTCATCTCCATCGTCAAATTCTCCACTGGCAAATTTAGCGAAGAGATCGTTCAACGTTCGCTTCTCATCTAGAACTGATCTCGCGAACCAAGACTTCAAAACTTTTGTCGACGAACGTATGCTTACACACACGAATATCGTCATATTCCCTACTCAAATGTGTACCATTAAAAGTATGAAATGCAAGATTTTTACACGTAAATTGCACTTGCCCAGTGCACAACCCTGCGAGAATTGACCGTCTTTAGCACAAAGTGTCTGCGTTAAGCCTAGCATGTATTAACCAGGAAGTTCCGTTAGAGGGCGCAATCCATAATAGTTCAGATCATCAATGCACAAGATACGATCAGCAAACGCCCCGGAAACGGCAAGTTTTAGACCGAGTTTCTTCGCAAAACGATTTTTTTTAAAAACAAGTATATATTTAAAAAAAATAGTATTAAATAGTAAATAAAAGTAGGCGGCGACCAAAAAGGAAGCGGGCGGGGACGAGAAACTTTTTTTTTTTTTTACTTGGCCTTATTCAATCCCACTCCTCCCTCCAGTTCTTTAAAACAGTTCAACACCATCTCTTACACCAAACAGTTCAACACCCCCATCCAAAACCTTGATCTTTTCTACCCCCGTTAATTCACCCCAGATCCACTTTTTTGAAATACCGACTTCTTTCCTGGAAGTCCGAGCAGTGTCCATTTGTTTTTCCCTCCCCTGACAAATCCAAACTCTGCCGCCAGATGTTGCACCACCATTTTGCGTTGGTCGGGATAAGTAGTTGAGCGTTGGCTCTAAGTGAAACCCAGAGTGCAACACAATTAACCTTTTTAAAGTCCAACAAACAATTTAAATTGGTAGATCAACTTAAACTTTCCCCGCCGCTGGAGACATACAACTTTGCTTGTACAGCATGTAATATGCTATTGCTAATACGTAATAGTAATACCGTCTGCCTATCCAACCCCGAACCACGAAAACGCTCCTCAGATAGAAATAAATCAATCCAAACCTACAGGAAAATTAGAAATTTTTTTCACCAAACCGAAAGAGAAATTGAAACTGCGCGGTGTATAGGCAACATACCGCTGCCTCGATCACTCCTGATTTTTTCCACTTTTCCTGTATACACACACACACACACACACACACACACACACACACACACACACACACACACACACACACACACACACACACACACACACACGTTTTAGCTTTAAACCAGCGCAAGCATAATATAAGAGGTTTACCTTTTTATATCACGGTACTTTTACCACATTTCATGGATGATGGAGTCATGCACATATATGATAATACAAGATTATTAAAAGATAAGCACCGTATTACAAAGACGAACAATATTAAATTATTATGAATAAACGGCGAGCACGTGATACGGTTTATTTCGGTTAAGCTTTATAATCAAAGTCTCTGCACAAGGTGCATTCATTTCCTTGAGACACAATAAATTAAACTTTCAGCGGATCCTAACTAAGCTTGAGATGCATAATCTTTAACCGGGAAAGGCAAAACACGTTTGTAATATTCCTTATCGACGTGAGAAAAAACACGATTATAAATATTTGAGGCAAATACTTATTTCGTTACAACGAAAAATGTTAAAAAAAAAAACCATCTGACCCCCACGTCGCTTGGTCTAAAATCCCACAGCAAGCAAAGGCCGCAGAAAATACCGGCAAAAAATCAAAACTGTCAAATAACTTCCGGGTTGCGAATCCGAAATTAGCCAATCATGTCGCGCTAATACTGAGTTGATTTAATCGTACAGACAATTCAACATATCCCATCAATATAATTTCGTTTTCCCTCGGATTGGAGACGAGTTATAGAGAGAAATCCTTTAAATAACCAAAACTGGAGAAATTAAACCCACCATGTAGCACAAATTAAACCCACCAGCTACACCGCCAACATTTATATTGCTTTGAGACGATTTTAAACCTCTTAGAAAATATTGCGACGAGGCTCAGGATACCGAAGAAAATAATTTCACATCAGATTATGCATTAATTTTCGATAAACAATGCAAACAATGCTCAAGGAGGCCTTTTATCTAATCATCCCTGTTATATAAATCGATTCCATTAAAGCGCGGCGTTACGCGCGCTGCTTGTGAGCAAGGAGGAAGCGGACAAGCGGTAACATATAAACGTCTTTATTGTAAGACTACACTGTAACACTGAACTCCTCCGGCTCCGGGCTGGTCGCCCGGTGTATATCATGAGGCCACGCCTACCCCTCGGGCGTGGCCACCGCCCACTTGGTGCGTGGAATGATGTCACCACGCCAGTGGGCTTTTGTGTCCGCCACACGCGCCCCCCCAGAATTCCCGCACACCTGGAGGGCCAGTTTGCGGGGCAGACGAATGACCCGGCCGAAGCGCCCCCTGGCGATCGGCGGCGTCCGGGGTGCAGGGATACCAGGTGGGATGCCCCTGGCTGCCCCTGGGATGGGTGCAGGACCGGGGGGCGCCGTGGCGGCGGGGCTGGGCGGTGCCGGGGGTCCGCCCGCAGGAGGGCGGCCCCGACGTGGGGGTCGGGCCACTGGCGGTGGATGGTCCATATCGAGGTGGGCCGGCTTGAGGCGGTCTACCGAAACGCGGTCAGGAGTACCGCCGATGTCCAGGGTGAAGTGCTTCGCCCCGGTCTCCAGCACGCGGAAAGGCCCGTCGTACGGGGGCCGCAGTGGTGTCCGATGGGCATCGTGGCGGACGAAGACGTACTCCGCCGTGCGAAGCTCCGGGGCGACGTGCGTCGGTGGGTGCCCGTGGCATGCCGTTGGCACCGGGGCGAACCTCTGGGCGGTCTCTTGCAGAGCGGAGCGCTGCTGTGCCGCGGACCATGGTGCCGTGGAGTCGGGGAGGAAGTCGCCCGGCACCCGCAGCGGTTGCCCGAAGACCAACTCCGCCGCGGATGCGCGCAGGTCCTCCTTGGGCGCCGTCCGGAGGCCCAGCAGGACCCAGGGGAGCCTGTCGACCCAGCCGCCGTCGCGGAGGGTGGCCCGGAGCGCGGCCTTCAATGAGCGGTGAAATCGCTCACACAGGCCGTTAGCCTGGGGGTGGTAGGCCGTGGTTCGGTGCAGCCGGACCCCGAGCCCCTGCGCAACCGCCCCCCAGAGCTCCGAGGTGAACTGGGGGCCGCGGTCGGATGAGATGTCTGAGGGGGCGCCGAACCGGGCGACCCAGGTGGCGATGAAAGCCTGCGCGACATCGGCCGCCGTTGTCGACGCCAAGGGCACGGCCTCCGGCCACCGGGTGGTGCGGTCCACCATGGTGAGGACGTAGGTGAAACCCCGCGAGGGGGGCAGAGGTCCCACCAGGTCCACGTGGACGTGGTCAAACCGGCGTTCCGGCACCGTGAACGGGGCCAACGGGGCCTGGGTGTGCCGGTGCACCTTGGCGCGCTGGCACGCGAGGCACGTCCTGGCCCAGCCGCGGACGGCCTTCCGGAGGCCATGCCAGACGAACTTGTCGGCGATCAGCCTTTGGGAGGCCCTCGCGCCCGGGTGGGACAGGCCGTGGATGGCGTCAAACACCTGGCGCTGCCAGCCCGCGGGCACAATGGGGCGAGGACGCCCGAGGGAGACGTCGCACAAGAGGGCCGCGCCCGCGCCGTCGAACGGCACCTCGGTGACGCGGAGGCCCGTGACGGCGGTCCGCAAGGCCTGGACGTCGGGGTCAGCGGCCTGGTCCGCTGCCATCCGGGCATAGTCGATGCCGAGGTGGACTGCGTGGGCGACGGCCCGGGAAAGGCAATCCGCCACCGGGTTGTCCTTCCCCGCGACGTGCTGGATGTCTGTCGTGTACTCGGACACGGCCGAGAGGTGACGCTGCTGCCGGGCCGACCACGGCTCGGTGACCTTGCCCATCGCGAAGATCAGCGGCTTGTGGTCGACGAAGGCAGTGAACGCCCGGCCCTCGAGCAGATGGCGGAAGTGCCTGACCGCCAAGTGAAGTCCGAGCAACTCGCGGTCGAAGGTACTGTAACGGCGTTCGGGCGGGCGGAGCTGCCGGCTAAAGAACGCCAGCGGTTGCCAAGCTCCACGCACCCATTGCTCGTGCACCGCGCCCACCGCGTAGTCCGAGGCATCGGTGGTGAGGGCGATCGGTGCATCGGGCGCCGGGTGCGCGAGCATGGTGGCGTTAGCCAAGGCGAGCTTCGCGCCCGTGAACGCCGCGTCCATCTGCTCGGTCCAGGTAACGTCGCCTTTGCCCGGCTTACCTCGGAGAGCTTCGAGCAGGGGGCGCAGGAGCTGGGCGATACGGGGCAGGAACCGATGGTAAAAGTTCACCATGCCCAGGAACTCCTGCAGCCCTCTGATCGTGCGGGGGCGCGGACAATGTCGGTAGGGGTAACAATGGGGTAACAATGATGTTCGATACCAACATCATGATTCGGCCACCACACATAGTTTCTAGCCAGCGAGTGACTTCATCTTCACAATCCCGGGGTGACAGTCATGGATTCCATGACCCTGGAACGCAGATTTTCCGGGATCATGACCCGACATCCCCAGAGTAGGCAACCATTTTCCACGCTGAGTTCGTTTTTACGTGCTTTAAAAGCCGCAAAAGCTGGGTCACCCTTAGGTAGCAAATGCCATTCAAGCTGCACAGCCTGGACAGTTCTGGATAGAACGGGGTCTCGTCGAGTATGGGTGCGGATCTGGCTGGCATCAACAGCACAATCTTCCAGATGATCCATCAGTGCGATAATGGATCCTGGTGTAGGCGAATCATCAACGGATTCTGGAAGGGGTAACCGACTCATGGCATCTGCATTTGTGATAGACGGACCAGGCTTATAACATATGGTGTAGTCATAAGCAGTGAGAAACAGGTACCATCGGATGATCCTTGGCGGTAGTGTGTCAGACGTCGCATTAGTCGGACCAAACAGTCTGATCAGCGGCTTGTGATCAGTGCGAATCGTGAAATGATGTCCAAGAAGTCGCTGGCAAAATTTGCTGATGCCGAAAACGATTCCCAATCCTTCGTTGTCAAGTTGGGAATAGTTCTTCTCTGCCGGGCACAACGTTCTGGAAGCAAATGCAACAGGTCTTTCTGTACCATCAGGCATCACGTGTGATAATACACTCCCCACTCCATACCGACAGGCATTGCATGTCAGCACAAGATCCTTCTCCAGATCAAAATGAACGAGAACATTGGACGATTTTAGCAGATCCTTTGAGGTCTGGAATGCTGATTGTTCAGTGGACCCCCAGCTCCAGGAGACTCCTTTCCTCAAAAGACGATAAAGGGGGCCCAAACGTCGGTCACATTCGGGATGTAACGACCATAGAACTGACCCAAACTGAGGTATGACTTCAATTCGGTTACGTCTCGTGGAGCAGGAGCATTCTTCATAGCTCGGACTTTCTCATCTGTCGGGTATAGACCCTCGGCATCAATCGTATGCCCCAGGTACGTGACCGATGGCACCATTAACTTGCACTTGTCTCGACGCAAACGTAGGCCGGAGTCCGAAATCTTCCTCAGAACTCCATCCAGGGTTTGTAGATGTTCAGCATCCGAACGACCAGTAACCAGAATATCATCCTGGTAACAAACGACGTTGCGTTCTGAGGCAAACAAACTGTCCATGACACGTTGATAAATGCCAGGTGCAGATTTTACTCCAAAACTGAGTCGGTGGTACCTGTACAACCCACGATGCATGTTGAAGGTAAGATACTGTTTCAAATTCTCGTCCAAGCGGAGCTGTAGATAGGCGGATTTGAGATCGAGTTTAGTAAAAGTCTTGCCTCCCGTGAGACGAGCGTAGAGGTCTTCGATCCTCAGGATTAGATATTTATCCAATGAAGAACACTTGTTCATGGTCATTTTATAATCTCCACATATGCAGATGGACTGGTCCGATTTTATGACCGGAACGATGGGCCCCGCCCATTTGGCGTACTGAAATTGCTCGATGATCCAGTTCCTTGCCAATCCGCTCCCGCAGGGCGAAAGGGACTAGGCGAGCTCTGCAAAATTTCGGAATGGCATCCCGGTCAACACTGAGTTTAGCTGTATGTCCTTTCAAGGTTCCAAGCTCATCCTTGAAGACATCCGGGTACGTATCCAGCACATTTTTGAGTGTGTATGCTGCGGTAGCAGAAACGTTGGCTGCCCGGAGTTGATGAATGCTTTTCCACTTCAGTTGAATTATGCTCAACCAGTTCCTGCCGAGTAAGGAAGGGCCCTTTCCAGGAATGACGATCAGGGGTGGGTGACACTCGCTGTTATCATAGCCCACCGTGACGTCACATGTACCGCAGGGAACAATCTTCTCACCTGTATAGGTGGAGAGTCCATAGGTAGTAGGTTTCAGGTGGGGCCGGTCAGCATCACTCCACAGGTTTGTGAAAACAGCATGGCTGATGAGCGAGACAGCCGCACCAGTGTCGACCTCCATTTGCAATGGTCGATTGTTGACGACAACAGTGGCAAGCAAGAAAAGGGTCCCGCTTATGGTGAGAATCAATATGAAACAGGTCACACGATTCTGAGTTTTTGGAAACAGCTCACCTGGTCAAGCTCAGGTTTCTCCAAACTGATAAACTGATTAATCTTCTTGTCAGCAGCTTTCTCTTTTCCCGATTTGCGAGTGATGCAAGCTGGAGCAATATGGCCAGTTTTCGAACAGAAATGGCAGGTTGCATCTCTGAACCGACACGTCTCCGGAGGGTGCTTTCCGTTGCACCGAAAACATTTGTTGTGGGTTTGAGACTGCACTGGCTTCTGACGAGGAGCCTTGTTCCAACGTTTTGGCTGAACATGATCCAACCGATTCACAGCAGGGCTGGCACCAGACGAGCGAGTGGCACCGATGCTTGTAGCGTTGCGTTCAGCACTTTCCATGGAAATGGCGGTGTCTCTGGCATTTTGGAAAGTCAGTCTTTTCTCAGCAAGCAGGCGTCTACAAGTGCTGTCATCGGACATCTTAACCACCAGCAAATCACAGAGCATGTCGTCAATCGTATCCCCACCTTCACACATATGTGAGTTTTTTGAGGTGTGCAATGAAGTCTGCGATCGACTGACCTTGCTGCTTGTCTGCACATGTAAAAATTAAACCGACACAGGATGACTGAAGGAGATGGATTACAATGTTCCTTCAAAGCGGCCTTGAGCTCTGCATACGTGAGCTCCTGGATTGTCCGAGGACGAATCAGGTTTTTAACGAGTGTGAACGTCTCACCCCCACAAATGGACAGGAAGATGGCCTTCATCCGGGCTTCCGGCACGATGCCGTTCGCCTCGAAGTAGAAAGACAACCGCTCAGAATATGTGTCAAAATCTCCCTCATGAGGGTCGAATTCATCGATATGGCTGAAAGAAGTCATGGTCTAGACTCTAGATGTTTATCCTCGTCGCCATGTAAAGTATCTCGACAGACTACGATCAATTGTTGCACATTTATTGACACTGCAGATACAGGCCCGATTCACCCCAGCGCCGTCCGAGCTGAGCCGTAACCTCCGGAAACGGAAATAGACCCGCGGTCACCGTGTCGGGTTAAAACGGGGAATATTTGCACCTTCATACATGACAGTTTGGATGGCCATCTCCAATTTCGGTTTCTACTTTTATGTGAAAGTGCGGAATTATCATACCTGCTGATACCCTCCTGTACCGCTGGACATAATAATTTGGAAAGTGAATATTGTATCGTAAAGAAAGAAAGAAAGAAGCATAAAAAAATGTACATTGTCGGTTTTGGTTACAAATACAAGCACGGTTGCTAACTGGTATTCAACATTACTAAAATCGAATAAATTTGGGAATTAACAATATGGTAATGAAAAAATAATCTCATAATGACGACGATTGTTACACTGGTCAACAGCCAAATTGGTTCTGACTTATTTTCAACTGTTTCTAACTAATTTGGTGCCCACGAATCCGAATCTGACCTTAAAATTTCGCTATCACGTAACCTTGACGTATAGTCCGGCAGCTAAGCTAAATATAGCATAACAATTGTGCATTTTGTGAGGAAAGTACCAAATTTGGCACACCAGTAGACTATCATATTATGAAAAGATCTGGATATTGGGCCATGTCAGATTCAGAGATTTGATTTTTGCAAGATTTGCAGATTTTGCAGATTTGCAAGCTGAGATTGCAACGCCAGGGACGGCCGACTCCTTCCTGCGAGCTGCCCACGTCACCCGCACAAGAAGAGCTCATCAAATCACTGCAGCGGCACTGCACATCCTGCAACACCGTGCGTATAAACGCCACTGTATGACATATGCTGATGATGCAGAAGACCTGCCTGAGTTCGAAGACTGGTGTCACCAGAGAGGAGAAGACATTCCCAACTTTCAGTACTGGGCAACTGTGCTGGAACTAGAGATGTTGGTACTGGTCTACGTGCGTTCTCTGCGGCAGGCTTCATTCACGATGTACCTTGATGCCCTGACGGAACTGGTCCCATGGTTCCATGCCTTAGACCACACACACTATGCCAGGTGGGTCCCTGTTCACCTGAGGGACATGGTTGCACTCCCAATGAAGCACCCAGATGTAGCCAGAGAATTCAGGGTTGGCATCTTCACTCTACAGAAGACGAAGAAGGTGTTCTCTTCAATCCCAATCGAATCGAAATCTTGCAAAAATCAAATCTCTGAATCTGAGATGGCCCAATATCCAGATCTTTTCATAATATGATAGTCTACTAGTGTGCCAAATTTGGTGCTTTCCTCCCAAAATGCACAATTGTTATGCTAAGTTGCCCCACTAGTAGTACATCATAAGTGTGGAAAAAATCTTTAGAGCATGCGAATTTCTTGATTAAGTCTCAATAAGTCTATTTATTGTCACAAAAGATAATATGAACTTAATGTTTTTATTTACATCACATAAAAAAAATGTAAATCTCCAAAAATAATATGAACTTTATAAAATATCACAAAAGATAATATGAACTTAATGTTTTTATTTACATCACATAAAAAAATGTAAATCTCCAAAAATAATATGAACTTTATAAAATATCACAAAAAATAATATGAACTTTAAGTTTTTATTTACATCACATAAAAAAATGTAAACCTCCAAAAATAATATGAACTTTATAAAATATCACAAAAAATAATATGAACTTAATGTTTTTATTTACATCACATAAAAAAATGTAAATCTCCAAAAATAATATGAACTTTATAAAATATCACAAAAAATAATATGAACTTTAAGTTTTTATTTACATCACATAAAAAAATGTAAACCTCCAAAAATAATATGAACTTTATAAAATATCACAAAAAATAATATGAACTTAATGTTTTTATTTACATCACATAAAAAAATGTAAATCTCCAAAAATAATATGAACTTTATAAAATATCACAAAAAATAATATGAACTTTAAGTTTTTATTTACATCACATAAAAAAATGTAAATCTCCAAAAATAATATGAACTTTATAAAATATCACAAAAAATAATATGAACTTTAAGTTTTTATTTACATCACATAAAAAAATGTAAATCTCCAAAAATAATATGAACTTTATAAAATATCACAAAAAATAATATGAACTTAATGTTTTTATTTACATCACATAAAAAAATGTAAATCTCCAAAAATAATATGAACTTTATAAAATATCACAAAAAATAATATGAACTTTAAGTTTTTATTTACATCACATAAAAAAATGTAAACCTCCAAAAATAATATGAACTTTATAAAATATCACAAAAAATAATATGAACTTTAAGTTTTTATTTACATCACATAAAAAAATGTAAACCTCCAAAAATAATATGAACTTTATAAAATATCACAAAAAATAATATGAACTTTAAGTTTTTATTTACATCACATAAAAAAATGTAAACCTCCAAAAATAATATGAACTTTATAAAATATCACAAAAAATAATATGAACTTAATGTTTTTATTTACATCACATAAAAAAATGTAAATCTCCAAAAATAATATGAACTTTAAGTTTTTATTTACATCACATTAAAAGTGCTTCTGAACTTTACTTTTGCGTTTGTAGGAGCAATCACTTTCACGCTGTAAAGTCCAACAGTAGTCGCCCATCATGTTTGGATTGAATCGGCCTTGATATCGAGTCTCCATGATGGCAATTTCCTGGTGAAACCTTCCTCCATGTTCATCACTGACATCGCCAAGATTTTGTGGAAAGAAGTCCAGATGAGAATGGAAGAAATGTATCTTGAGTGACATTCGAGCACCGGGCGCCTGGTAACTCTTCAACATCTTGTCCGCAAGCTCTTCATAATTTGGTGCTCGAAAATTTCCAAGGTAATTGTTAGCAAGAGCCACAAAGCTATCCCAAGCAACGCTTTCCAGCTCAGATAGTCTCGTTACAAAGTCCTGATCAGTGAGTACAAGACGAATTTGAGGACCATTGAAAACACCCGCCTTTACTTTGGCCTCAAATACAATGCCTTGGAACTTCATTAGCAAGTAGTGGAAGCCAGCACCATCTTGATCCATGGCCTTCACAAAGTTCTTCATCAAACTAAGTTTCAAATGAAGTGGTGGTAAGAATACCTTCTCAGGGTCACCAAGAGGTTTGTGAATTTCAAATGAAGTGGTATTCCTATGGTATACTGGTTCTCAAAAACTGGATGTGCTCGTGAAAATGGGATATCATAATCGAAATCTACAGGTTCATGTTGGTTAGAATCACCTCAAAATATACTAGAACCATAAAACTTTGAAAATTTTGTTGACCAGTGAGTGTTATGAGTTTTTTATAAATCTGGAATTGAGGAACTTTGGTGGTGCAATGATTTTCACTGTTTGCATCAGACTGGCAATGGCAAAACCCACATTCCTTTAAACACCATAAATTCATTTTCTAAATTTTTCCAAATAATTTTTCTAAATTTTCTAAATTCCTTTTCTAAATTCTTATTCCCTAAACACCGCCTTCTTTCAAATACCCTAAACCCGAAACACCGCCTTCTTTCAAACACCATAAACCCTAAACCCCGCCTTCTTTCAAACACCCTAAACCCGAAACACCGCCTTCTTTCAAACACCCTAAACCCTAAACACCGCCTTCTTTCAAACACCCTAAACCCTAAACACCGCCTTCTTTCAAACACCATAAACCCTAAACCCCGCCTTCTTTCAAACACCCTAAACTCGAAACACCGCCTTCTTTCAAACACCCTAAACCCGAAACACCGCCTTCTTTCAAACACCCTAAACCCTAAACACCGCCTTCTTTCAAACACCCTAAACCCGAAACACCGCCTTCTTTCAAACACCCTAAACCCGAAACACCGCCTTCTTTCAAACACCCTAAACCCGAAACACCGCCTTCTTTCACACACCCTAAACCCGAAACACCGCCTTCTTTCAAACACCCTAAACCCGAAACACCGCCTTCTTTCAAACACCCTAAATCCGAAACACCGCCTTCTTTCAAACACCCTAAACCCGAAACACCGCCTTCTTTCAAACACCCTAAACCCGAAACACCGCCTTCTTTCAAACACACTAAACCCGAAACACCGCCTTCTTTCACACACCCTAAACCCGAAACACCGCCTTCTTTCAAACACCCTAAACCCGAAACACCGCCTTCTTTCAAACACCCTAAACCCGAAACACTGCCTTCTTTCACACACCCTAAACCCGAAACACCGCCTTCTTTCAAACACCCTAAACCCGAAACACCGCCTTCTTTCAAACACCCTAAACCCGAAACACCGCCTTCTTTCAAACACCCTAAACCCAAAACACCGCCTTCTTTCAAACACCCTAAACCCGAAACACCGCCTTCTTTCAAACACCCTAAACCCGAAACACCGCCTTCTTTCAAACACCCTAAACCCGAAACACCGCCTTCTTTCAAACACCCTAAACCCGAAACACCGCCTTCTTTCAAACACCCTAAACCCGAAACACCGCCTTCTTTCAAACACCCTAAACCCGAAACACCGCCTTCTTTCAAACACCCTAAAAACGAAACACCGCCTTCTTTCAAACACCCAAACCCTAAACACGCCTTCTTTCATTACAACGCAGAAGTACTGAACGGGTGTACAGGTACCGAGTGTGCGTGCGGATACCGAACTTGCGGGTACAGAGTGTGCGTGCGGATACCGAGTGTGTGTGCGGGTATGCAGCGTGTGTCTCACGGCCTGAGACGAGCGGCGTATGGGGGTCCGTGATCCCTGTGGGATTGCTGACGACAGGCTGTGTTAATCATCTGATCAACTAGTACATGTAACGTCTTCAAACTAATGATATCGAGGCAGAAAGGAGCGTATGAATCTGGAAGAGCATACCATTCTGAATAAAATAAAAAAACCACCTTTAGAGGCCATTTTTCCGCAAGCGGGGTTGGCCTTTTTCGGGAACTGTGGTTGTTGTTGTTTTTCGGTCCCCTTTTTGAAGCAATGTTTTACGGCCGGATGCCCTTCCTGACGCCAATCCTTTTTGCCGCCTTTAACTACAAGCAGGGAATTACCAGTGAACTGGTACTCAATTTGCCGACCTCGGAAGGATGAGCAGGCTGAGTCAACCCCCCTGGCGTTAATTACAGCGATTAGACCGGGATTCGAACCCAGGATCCTAGGGATATCCTAAGCCGGCACCCTAGCCGCTAGCCCAACACCAGGGATTCTGAATGAAAGAAGGAATATCCATGGGTCAGTAAAGCCTAAGATGGATCGCAATAGGCGTTTTGTAAGTTGTGTGTGAAGACCTTGCAAGCCAAGGAAGGCCATTCTGAAAGGCCATGCCGATTCCAGGGATCGTAAACAAAACACGTGACCATCAGCTCAACGAAGACTCGTATGCTTCCAAGAGAAGACTCCTCGTATGCTTCCAAGAAAACACTTGACTCGTATGCTTCCAAGAGAAGACTCCTCGTATGCTTCCAAGAAAACACTTGACTCGTATGCTTCCAAGAGAAGACTCGTATGCTTCCAAGAGAAGACTCGACTTGTATGCTTCCAAGAGAAGACTCGACTTGTATGCTTCCAAAAGAAGACTCGGCTTGTATGCTTCCAAGAGAAGACTCGACTCGTATGCTTCCAAGAGAAGACTCGACTTGTATGCTTCCAAGAGAAGACTCGACTCGTATGCTTCCAAGAGAAGACTCGACTCGTATGCTTCCAAGAGAAGACTCGACTCGTATGCTTTCAATAGAAGACTCGTATGCTTCCAAGAGAAGACTCGTATGCTTCCAAGAGAAGACTCGTATGCTTCCAAGAGAAGACTCGACTTGTGTGCTTCCAAAAGAAGACTCCTCGTATGCTTCCAAGAGAAGACTCGACTTGTATACTTCCAAAAGAAGACTCGACTTGTATGCTTCCAAAAGGTGACTCGACTTGTATGCTTCCAAAAGAAGACTCCTCGTATGCTTCTAAGAAAAGACTAGACTCGTATGCTTCCAAGAGAAGACTCGACTCGTATGCTTCCAAGAGAAGACGACTTGTATGCTTCCAAGAGAAGACTCGACTCGTATGCTTCCAAGAGAAGACTAGTGTTGCATCCAAGAGAAGACTTGACTCGTATGCTTCAAGAGAAGAGTCGTATGCTTGTTCAGGGGGAGAATCTCTATACTGGAACTTGAACTCTAAATTGTGCCAACTCAGGTTCACTCGTGCGAGACAAATGGTCCTTGCTGGACCTTTTAAATACGCATTTTATTGTCACCCCTTGCATCTTGCTTTAAGTTCAGCTTCTCAGGTTCCCTTTTACCTTTTAAATACGCATTTTATTGTCACCCCTTGCATCTTGCTTTAAGTTCAGCTTCTCAGGTTCCCTTTTACCTTTTAAATACGCATTTTATTGTCACCCCTTGCATCTTGCTTTAAGTTCAGCTTCTCAGGTTCCCTTGCCTTGAAGTGTTTTGATGGGAAACGTTTGGTTTTCAGATCTCGATGTTGTTTTCTTTTTAATTTTGCGTGCGTTGCATCCCTCGTGTGGCGCAGTCACGTTGCCCTGATGCACTATCTCTTTAGATTGAGTTGTGAGTCGAGTGTTTGGCCTGGGTGCCGGCACACAATGGCCTGCTCGTTTGCAAGATTGCTAGCAGATGGGACAGCCGGCTTGACGTCGTTGACGAACGCTGTGGCCACATCCATCAAGATGGTTTTTCGAATTGTGCTGGAACTTGAATCCAGACGGGATGGCCCCATTGCGAGTTAACTTGCTGAGCCCTCTTTTGAACTCGATTTAATAAACGAGCAGGGACCCATGAAACATCTGCTCAATGTAAAATGTGGCTTGAAGTCCTCAATTCCACCCTCTCCCCTCCCCTCTCATCACAAACCCCAAGTCGTGAACCTCTACCTCCCCAACCCCAAGTCCTCTCACCCCCCCCCCAACCCCAAGTCCTCTCTGACCCCCCCCTAACCCCAAGTCCTCTCTGACCCCCCCCTAACCCCAAGTCCTCTCTGACCCCCCCTAACCCCAAGTCCTCTCTGACCCCCCCTAACCCCAAGTCCTCTCTGACCCCCCCTAACCCCAAGTCCTCTCTGACCCCCCCCCAACCCCAAGTCCTCTCTGACCCCCCCTAACCCCAAGTCCTCTCACCCCCCCCAACCCCAAGTCCTCTCTGACCCCCCCCTAACCCCAAGTCCTCTCTGACCCCCCCCCCCTAACTCCAAGTCCTCAGCCTCCATACCCCAAGTCTTCATCCCCATTCCCCACCCTCAACTTCACTCTCATCCTCCCAACCCAAGTCCTCACCCTCACCAGGGACCTCTGCGGTAAAAGCCCTCCTTGAGCAAATGCCACATAGTTATTTGGGCAGTGTATAGACAACACACTGCTTCCTTGATTGCTGAGACCTGCACGTACTGTGATCTTCACAGGGCCTGTGATGCCGATTCGCCCCAACCTTTCGATATTTGATGATCCTTTTAACACGAAAACAGTCACATTGATCATTTTACACTGCAGGGAAAACTTGTAAGGAGGCATTGGCGTTTGTGAATATGATAGCTCCGAAGATGTCTTTGGTTTCACTTAGCATCAACATGGTGGCCATAAGATTTTTCAGGTTGAAAATGTGGGTGAAGTCAGGCCAGCTTCCCACCCAATGGGTTGAACGAAATGTTTCATACAGACAGTCGAACAAGCGTACCTATTATATAGGTTTTCTTATTTATTTTTTTGTATTTTTTTTTTTTTACAAAATGGATGGACTTGCTCTTTATTGTTTGTGCAGGATGCAAGTTACGTCTGCAAGCAGCTGTAATGATGAAAGGTAAGGAGACATTTTTTAAATTCCGAATATATTCTGTTGATTAAGGTCAGTGGAGTTGATGGAGCTGTGGGTCAGGGGAGGGGTGGAGTTTTTGGAGCTGTGGGTCAGGGGAGGGGTGGAGTTGTTGGAGCTGTGGGTCAGGGGAGGGGTGGAGTTGTTGGAGCTGTGGGTCAGGGGAGGGATGGAGTTGTTGGAGCTGTGGGTCAGGGGAGGGGTGGAGTTGTTGGAGCTGTGGGTCAGGGGAGGGGTGGAGTTGTTGGAGCTGTGGGTCAGGGGAGCGGTGGAGTTGTTGGAGCTGTGGGTCAGGGGAGCGGTGGAGTTGTTGGAGCTGTGGGTCAGGGGAGGGGTGGAGTTGTTGGAGCTGTGGGTCAGGGGAGGGGTGGGGTTGTTGGAGCTGTGGGTCAGGGGAGCGGTGGAGTTGTTGGAGCTGTGGGTCAGGGGAGCGGTGGAGTTGTTGGAGCTGTGGGTCAGGGGAGCGGTGGAGTTGTTGGAGCTGTGGGTCAGGGGAGGGATGGAGTTGTTGGAGCTGTGGGTCAGGGGAGGGGTGGAGTTGTTGGAGCTGTGGGTCAGGGGAGGGGTGGAGTTGTTGGAGCTGTGGGTCAGGGGAGCGGTGGAGTTGTTGGAGCTGTGGGTCAGGGGAGCGGTGGAGTTGTTGGAGCTGTGGGTCAGGGGAGGGGTGGAGTTGTTGGAGCTGTGGGTCAGGGGAGCGGTGGAGTTGTTGGAGCTGTGGGTCAGGGGAGCGGTGGAGTTGTTGGAGCTGTGGGTCAGGGGAGCGGTGGAGTTGTTGGAGCTGTGGGTCAGGGGAGGGGTGGAGTTGTTGGAGCTGTGGGTCAGGGGAGGGGTGGAGTTGTTGGAGCTGTGGGTCAGGGGAGGGGTGGAGTTGTTGGAGCTGTGGGTCAGGGGAGGGATGGAGTTGTTGGAGCTGTGGGTCAGGGGAGGGGTGGAGTTGTTGGAGCTGTGGGTCAGGGGAGGGGTGGAGTTGTTGGAGCTGTGGGTCAGGGGAGCGGTGGAGTTGTTGGAGCTGTGGGTCAGGGGAGGGATGGGGTTGTTGGAGCTGTGGGTCAGGAGAGGGATGGGGTTGTTGGAGCTGTGGGTCAGGGGAGGGGTGGGGTTGTTGGAGCTGTGGGTCAGGGGAGGGATGGGGTTGTTGGAGCTGTGGGTCAGGAGAGGGGTGGGGTTGTTGGAGCTGTGGGTCAGGGGTTGGCTGGAGTTGTTGGAGCTGTGGGTCAAGGGTTGGCTGGACCTGTTGGAGCTGTGGGTCAGGGGTGGGGTGGAGTTGTTGGAGCTGTGGGTCAGGGGAGGGGTGGAGTTGTTGGAGCTGTGGGTCAGGGGAGGGGTGGAGTTGTTGGAGCTGTCGGTCAGGGGAGGGGTGGAGTTGTTGGAGCTGGGGGTCGGGAGAGGGTTGTAGTTATTGGATCTACGGGTGGGAGAAAGGGGTGCAGTTGATGGAGCTGGGGGTGGTGGAGAGGCGTTGTTGGAGCTGGGGGTGGTGGAGAGGCGTTTTTGGAGCTGGGGGTGGTGGAGAGGCGTTGTTGGAGCTGGGGGTGGGGGAGAGGCGTTGTTGGAGCTGGGGGTGGTGGAGAGGCGTTGGAGCTGGGGGTGGTGGAGAGGCGTTGGAGCTGGGGGTGGTGGAGAGGCGTTGGAGCTGGGGGTGGTGGAGAGGCGTTGTTGGAGCTGGGGGTGGTGGAGAGGCGTTGTTGGAGCTGGGGTGTTGGAGTGGCATTGGTGGAGCTTGGGGGGGAGGGGTAACGATAATGGCGGTTGGATGGGCGGCATGGAGAGAGATGGGAGTCGGGGAGTGGAGTGGAGCAGGCAGTTAGCGATGATGACACTTGAGGGGTGGTGTGTAGTTTTAGGTATAACATGCCAGGTGTAATTGCTCTACCTGATGGACTCTGTGCAGGTTTGATGGTGTTGTCCTTGTGACTGATTCAACTGAAAAGCTGACCGGTGACCTGACCGTTTTGAAAGCGGCAATTGATGAATATGCAAAGGTCAGAAACAATTTGTTTGCCGTGATTTTAAGAAATCAGACTGCAAATCAACCCATGGATAAATTTGATGAATTGACTGAGTCGAACATGGAATTTTGACCTTCTAACACCGGTGGTGTTTGTGCTTCAGCAGGCCATTCAACTTTGTCATTTGTGTAACGAGTCATGTAGTGATGCGTCATGTAGTGAAAATGCAAACACATTTTCAAGAATCTAGTTGTGATACGTCAATACTCCGGGGCGGATCCATGAATTTCAAGATGGACAGGGGAGGGTGCACCAAGTCATAGTGCCGAAGCGACATCTCTTATCATGGGTGTATACTGTAAACACACACACATAATTGACTCACACGTGAAGAGAAAGTTGAATGGTGCCTCCACTCTGTTTCTGTGACTGAACTGCATACCATATCACAGCATTTAACTTGTCATCGAAAATCCGAAAATCTGGTGCGCAAGCGCCCCTCCATCCCCTCCTGGATACGAGAGTGATGCTACTAGACATACCGGCTCCCTATGGGAGCATAATACCCATCCTTCTGGTGGGAATTAGTAAAGCACTTGCACTATGCTACATGCTCTGTGAAAAACTGCAAGTCTTCTCCACAGCAGAATTGTAATACCCTCTCCCACAACCACCAGGTGGCACTATACGGTACACTTTTACATAGAGAATGTGAGCTGTCCCCGAACCACTGCGACTATTCATTTTTTTTTTTTTAAGAGCTGAAAACCTTCCCAGGCACATTCCAAGTACAACCATGAAATTTCAACTCCTTCCATCTGGCGGTGTCGGTGTCCATACAGGTCGAACAAACAAACAAATGAAAAATCACTCATCGAGCGACACTTGGCAAAAGAGAACAAAGCAGAATGGCCCTCAGTAGAGTATCCTATTGACCTCTTAAATAGTTGGTGGTTGAATTCAGTTAGCTGACATGACAATCCTATTCAAATTTCAAGTCAATCGGATGAAAATTGAGGCTTTTAGAAATTTGAAAAAAGTGGTTGACCTTTGGCCTATTTTGACCTTTTGGCCTATGCTGATCTGAAAAATAGTTGTTATTTGAATTCAGTTAACTGATATGTAAATTCCATTCAAATTTCAAGTCAATCGGATGAAAATTGAAGATTTTAGAAATTCGAAATTTTGTTGACCTTTGACCTATGTTGACCTTTTGGCCTATACTGATCTCAAAAGTAGTTGGTGGTTGAAGTCAGTTCACTGATGTGAAAATCCTATTCGAATTTCAAGTCAATCGGATGAAAATTGAGGATTTTAGAAATTTGAAATGGTTGTTGACCTTTGGCCTACGTTGACCTTTTGGCCTACACTGATCTAAAAAAATAGTTGGTGGTTGAATTCAGTAAGCCGATATGTAAATCCTATTCAAATTCCAAGTCAATCGGATGAAAATTGAGGATTTTAGAAATTTGAAAAAATGTGGTTGACCTTTGGTCTATGTTGACCTTTTGACGTTTTGACCCCAAAATATATAGGATTTTGTCAGACCACGAACTCTACCATTTGGTGAAGTTTCGTGAAGATCGGTTTAAAATTGTGACCTGTAGGCAAGTATAAGTGAGCGGACAGACAAACACACACACACACACACACACACACACACACACACACACACACACACACACACACACACACACACACACACACACACACACACACACACACACACACACACACACACACACACACACACACACACACCGGAGTGATCAACATACTTGTAAAAAAATAAAAAATTTTGCCAAGTAACAAACACCCACAAGGAACAGACACACCACGACCGAGCTCCTTTTATATATTAGTACACCCACTCACTATGGGAGCGGCAGGGGGAGTCATGTTATTATCCTTATTATTATTGCCAATTATCATTACTATTACTTGTGGTAGATCAGGTGACGAAAAGATCAGACAGTTCCTCAACATTCTGAATTCCCTGTAATAAAATTTACTTCCGCGAGGGTTTAGGGAGGGAACAATATGACATGTCGTGAAAGCCCTTTGGGGAGGGGGGGATATTTTTTTGTAATAACATTAATATTATGCTATTGCCATTAGTGTTGTTATTACTTTTGTTATTAATAGCCGCCTTAGAAAAATGCACGGTAAAGCTATCTTAACATGCATATACACCGCAACATGCAACCCCTTTGGCGGGGAAAATCACCTTGGGGAGGAGGGTGGAAATAAAGTCGCTACAACTTCCATTGTGTGACCTTCAGTCCTCCTGTCAAGGTTGGATGAGATTGGGTAAGTAACGACCGAATGTATTGTGGTCAAAAAATTAGTCAGACATGCAGACAGACAGATACCAAATTGTGTATTTTATTATGATTAGATTAGGCATACACATGCAGACAGGTTTAACAGCCATACACGTCCAGACAGGTTTTTTTTTTTTTTTTTTTGTATACTGAATCGAGGCTCGTGAAAGAGCTAACATTTATTTCACAAACAAATCAACCAGACAAACAAAATATACAAAAAGAGGGAGCGGAAGACAAGATTGGGAGAGAAGGGGAAGCACACAACCACAACATTTGAGAGCAGGGAGAAGTGTGGGAGGGAGAGGGCTTGGGGGCAGGAGGCGCGTGGGAAGGGGAGGGGGGGGGGGGGGAGAGGTATAAAACACAAGGGGACCGAAATTAGCGGGGGTAGAAAAGATCAAGGTTTTGGATGGGGGAGGATAAGAGATGGTGGTGAACAGCTGTTTTAAAGACCTGGAGGGTGGAGTGGGATTGAAGAGAGTGAGGGAGTTTGTTCCAGAGGTGGGAGAAAAGAGGAATGAAGGAGTGAAGGTGAGCAGAAAGTCTTGATTTTGGCAGTTTAACCATAAGAGGGTTGCAGGCAGATCTTGTGCGACCTGTAGGAATATTTTGGGGACAGAGCCCAGAGAGGGCTGGGGGGGGGGGGGCAAGGCCAGAGAGGAGTCGGTAGAAGACGGAAAGACCACCAACCTGCCTGCGGTGAGTGAGTGAAAGGCCCTTGGAGTTGGCTTCATCGCGGGAGATTCCAATGATTCTGAACGCTTTGGTTTCAACAGCGTGAAGACGGGCTAGGTGTGAGGCAGGAGCTCCAGACCAGAGGGGAGAGCAGTATTCCATAGAGCTGCGGATGAAAGCCTTGTATGTGGTGAGGAGCTCAGGTGTGCCAAGGAAGGACTTCGCACGACGGAGGATGCCCAGTCGGCGACTGGCTTTGGAGGCCAGATTTGAAATGTGGTTTTCCCAGGAAAGATCATGGCAAATAGTGAGATCCAAAAGCTTGAGTGACAGAACTTCTTGGAGAGGATTATTCAGAAAGTGGATGGGAGGGTTGTCCAGTCGGTCTTTTCGGAGAGACATCGTAAGAGTGTGAGATTTATCAGGATTGAAAGACATGTTCCATTTGTTTGCCCAGTCTGTGATTTTGTCCAGGTCTGCAGAGAGTGAGGAGGCTGCAGACTGCCGAACTGAGGGATGAGGAATGGAGCGACAGAGAGTAGAGTCGTCAGCAAAGAGATAGAGAGGATTTTCAAGAGAGTCAGAGAGATCATTGATGAAGACCAGAAAAAGCACAGGGCCCAGAACACTACCTTGGGGAACTCCAGCCTGAACAGGAAGAGGAGATGAGAGAAACCCATTGAGGGCCACACGTTGACTATGACCAGAGAGGAAGTCCGCCAGCCATGTGTGGAGATTTCCATGGATACCAAAGGAGGAGAGTTTGGTGAGCAGAGCAGGGTGCCAGACCGTATCGAAGGCACGTGAAATGTCAAGGGAGACAGCTCTAATTTCCTGTTTGGCGTTGAGGACCTCCATCCATTGTTGAGAAAGCAGAAGCAGCATGTCCAGAGTAGAGTGACCAGGTCTGAAACCAAATTGATGATCAGTGATCAAGCCATTGGAGAAGAGGAAAGATTTCATATCTGAAGCAATGATGGATTCCATGACTTTGCTGATAATTGGGAGAAGGCTGATTGGTCTGTAGTTGCTGGGATCTGTTTTTGCACCTTCTTTGTGCAAAGCGGTGATGTTGGCTGATTTCCAAGCAGATGGCAGATGACCTTGAGCAAAAGAGAGGGTGAAGAGAACAGAAAGAGGGAGTGAAAGAGCGGAAGAACATGATTTTAGGACCCGTGGGCTGATGCCGTCAGGACCAGTTGCAGAATCAGAGTCGAGGGTTGACAGAACATGCATACACATGCAGACAGGTTCGACAGGCATACATGTGCAGACAAGTTCCAAACTGCTTGATCAGTTTCACAACGCGAGGTGAGACATGTGATGGGCCTCTTCAGATTTATAGTACTAGCAACGGTACCCGCCTTATGGGCGGGGCTTCAATTGGGACGCCCAAATGAAAAGGCAAAATATCAGAAATTGAAGGCTTTTAAAATTTTAAACAATTCATATAAACATCCGTTGAATCATACCACACGCAAATCATCAAAATCTAAACAGTACATGGCGCCAATTTTGAAAAAAGATTGAATTCTGCAAAAGGGAAGCGGCCGCTGCACGTCTTTCTCAGTCGCACGTTTATGTGTGAAGAGTGCGTGCCGAATCTGTAACACGGAAGCGGCCGCTACACCTGTTTCTCAGTCGCTTTGCACACGCTGCCATGTTGCTTCGGAGCCGCACGTTTATATCGGAAGAGTTCGTCAGGAGTCGATCTACTCTCTCCTGGTACGTAGAATTTCAACAAAAGCCACATCACTGTTCATATCGGTAAATATTATTCCATCGTGTTTGGAAAAACTGAAAAATTGGAAAACTTGGAAAATTGGGGAAAATTGGAAAAACAATATAGCCTATTTTACTCCAAGAGGTCCCAGGAATACTCACCCAAAATATCGTTGTGATCGGTTCAGCCGTTTTTGCGGTACCTTCGAACGGATGGACGGGCATTTGGTGAATTATAGTAAGATGAAATGGCAAGCCCGTGGGCCCAGGCCCACTTTTTATTTTTTGTACCTCTAATTTGTAGGTGATCTCATCTCAATTCTCGAAGAGATTAACTTATAAAATGGTCGTGATGTCCGGATGTGTGTCTGCCTGTCTGTCCGGTAAGTTTTTGCTATTTTTGCTACTCCTCCCTTAACACCTGGTTGATTGTTCTGAAACTTGACACATGAACACAAGATAGTAGCTCGCACAATCACTTTGGCTTCAATTTTATATTTTTCGAACTTGGGGTTTTGTGGTTTCCCAGGGAGGGGTAGGGGGGAAAGTGGGGTGGGTTAGCCCCTGAAACTTTGGATCCCTACTTGTTCCTTATTTACCAACTGATTTCTTTGAAATCCGATACAGCTCTTCTACTCGATGCCCCGCACAATCCCTCAGGCTTTGATTATCCTGTTGTGATCGTTGTGATCCCTCCTGTGATCCCGTGATCCTGTGTGATCCTGTGATCGTTGTGATCAACAGGCCTCCCAGGGGATCAGTGTGCTCCCAGAGGGATTCCTCCAAATCACCAAAGGTTTGAAGGACAACCTGAAGAGATGACCATCAGCACACTGAGGGCTATTTATTTTATTTTATTTTAAGAATGGGAAATAGGTATGAGTAAGGGTGCATACCACCTTTATATATACCACCTTTAGAGGCCATTTTTCCCCGCAGAGCAGGGGTTGGCCTTTATCGGGCACCGTGGTCCCCTTTTTGAAGCAATGTTTTACGGCCGGATGCCCTTCCTGCCGCCAACCCTGTTAGTCACCTCTTGCGACACACAAGGAATTACCAGTGAACTGGTACTCAATTTTCCGACCTCAGAAGGATGACAGGCTGAGTCAACCCCCCTGGCGTTAATTGAGCGATTGACCGGGATTTGAACCCAGGATCCTGGGATCCCAAGCCTGCACCCTAACTGCTAAGCCAACACCAGGCTGTATGAGTAAGGGTGTGTTGACGTCAATTGCGAAGAGCCATTCACAGTGCACCGCGCCTTGCTATAACCAATCGCCAGTGTCCCATGACCTGTTGACAACCCGCACAAAGTATACAACAAACTTCAACGTAGGATGAGACCCGTCACAATCATGTCACCATCTAGTATTCCTCCATCGCTACAATTTTAATCCAAATAGCCATCCAACTTTTTTTTTTTAAATCCACTGACTCAACTACCACTACCCTGGCAGGTATACCATTCCATGCATTTACCACTCTGAATGAAAGACACCTACCTTACTAGTTACAACCGTCATAACACTCGATCTGCGGCCCCTCGCTGTCCATTCTTGTTGTAAAACGTATCCGCTCTTATTTTACCTTTACCTTTCATTATCTTAAACATCTCCATCAGATCCCCTCGTAATCACCTCCTTACTAATGCATGAAGTACTGGCTCATTCAGTCTCGACTCATAGCTTAGTCGAGCAAGGCATGGGATTGGTCTATGGCAGCTCTGTCCTTCCTCATGCGCATTGACCAAAGGTGTACCCAGTATTCAAGATGAGATCTCACAAAATTCCAGTTCAGAGCTATCTCTCTTGATTTGTAATTTTTTTCGTGCAATCTGCCTCTTTCTTTTTTGGAAACGCAAAGTTTCAGTAGGGTTTTTAGGGTTTTAGGGTTTTAGGGCATAGTAGGGTTTTTCCCACTGTTCCTCTACCGCTTCTTCTTCTTCTTGAAACATCGCACGGTGGACTGCAATGTTTGTCTCCTATTCTATTTGAATGTCAACATTTATAAGAGTTCTTTTGCAAATAAATAATTCTTGTTGTTTGGTCTCAGATGCAGTCATTGTGGGAGTATAAGCACTAATCAGTGTGGCAAAACGTTTCTTTCCGATTGGTAGTCGTAGAGACAGGAGCCAATCGGATATTCCTTTTGGTAGAGAAAGCAGCTGTTGACAATGACAAAAAACAACACCGTACTACTTTGGTTCACCTGAAGCCTGACCAATCCGGTAAAATTTGTGGCTTCTATCCCGAAGCATGCCTTGCTCTGCAAAATGTGATTCTTAAAGAGCAGCAATATCAACATGGTCTATCGAGCTCATGTGCCGTTGGAGCAGTGTCCCTTTCCGGTCTTTGATTTCCAACGCAGTCTTTATTTATTTATTTATTATTATTATTTTTTTTTATGCAGGATCGAGGCTCGTGAAAGAGCTAACATTTATCACACAAAAAAAATCAAACAGACACGCAAAGTATATAATAATGGTAGTGGTACACAAGATGGGGAGAGAAGGGGAAGCACACAAACACAACATTTGAGAGCAGGGACATGGGGAGATCTGTGGGAGGGAGAGGGCTTGGGGGGAGGTGGCATGGGAAGGGGGGCGGGGGGTAAAAAAAAAACCACATGGACAGTGGACACTGATAGGACTTCCTGGAATGAAGTTGGTATTTCAAAAAAACCTTTAGAGGCCAAGACCTTTAGAGGTCTTGTAAGGTTCTAATATTCTAGGTTGTATCTCTATTCTTCTTCCCGCTAGTATGGAATGTCACAGTGACATGCCGATCAGGGTAATTTATGAGTAAGCCATGTTTACCCCTCCTCTTATCAGGGCATCTTCATGCAAAGCAACATGCAGGGTGCCCCTTTAAAAGTCTGCCTTGATCAGCGTGGAACTACGTAACTTCCGGTTAGTGCACCCTTCGCGACAACAGTCACGTGATTGGATACGTTGAAAACAAACCACAAAAGGGCACGTGTTACAGCTTACTTCCGGTAGTCTCGCCCTCACCTGTTGCTCGATTAGCTGCCTTGTGTCTTTGTCCCTCACCAAATATTTGTACCACCATCCCATTCAAGCCAACTATTGTGCATAATTTTAGCTGATGCCTCCCAGCCATTTGAGGCTATCGTATCACCTACCGTTTGGACTTCTTCACTTCTCCACACTTGCACTTGCGTTTAAGGTGCCACTGATGATGCACACTGACCCCGTGACACCCTCTGACCCGAGAAACTTCGGTTCCAATGGAGCACTATGTGCGACGATTGGAGAATAGGCTGGGATGCCCCGCAGTACCCAAGTAAAACGGGCTAAGTAGTCCTTGCCATTGTTAGATTAGATCTTCTGACGAGCACATGCAATTGTTGCCAGAAAGCCCACCAAATCGATTACGACTGACTGCAACCAAATGATGCCATGTTGCTGCTGCCCATGTTCAAGGAACAGGTACCCCAAAGCAACAACACTGGTATGCCAACCCTGGCCCATCTGAACCATTTCTCATGCAGATGGTGCTCTTCCATGAGCCTATACCTTGTATACAAAGGTGAACCCAATAATAAATATGTTCAACAATGATGCAAGTTAAAATCATGGATTTAAGTTTCACGATCAAGTTGAGTAATTGACTTGAGCGATGTAATGTGGAGACGACAGGTGTAAATGGCCAAATGACTTTTTTGTTTTTGATTTTCCTTTTCACAGGAGTCTTCCTTCTTCCCTTGCATCTTCTCCTGCAATTTATTGTTTCTTATTTCAACCACTTTATTCGATCGCTTTATCTCCTGTATGCATGTAGTACAAATGGCCCAATTCACTGCAATCACAACCTCATCTCGAAAACAGATTCACGTGCTACTCGTGTCCTCGGTATGGCTCAATCATGTGAGCTTGAGTTGTGGTTTTCCCTCTGACAGTTTGACGCGGCTTGTGGTGAGGAAATCGTCGTCCTGCAATGCCCCAAGCTGATTTCACAGAGGCTGGTAAGTATGAAAAGAGTATGACATGACGTCATTAACTGTGTCAGAGGGCATCTTGTTTACAAGCTGCAATCGTTTGCTTGCTTTTGTGAAGTGAAAGAGCATAAGTCAAAGCAAGGGAGAGGGATGGGTGGTGATTGGTGGGGGAGAAAGGGTGGATGGGTGGTGGAACACCATTGGAAGAGCAAATGTACAACAAGTTGGAATCTGATGGTGTGAGGAAGATTATGTATAAATTGGCTCGGGACAGCAATGAGAATACCAAGGCCATGAAAGTGGGGTGGGGTGCTGATTAAAGATGGAGGTGGGAGGCTAGTGACAGAGAGGAGGGCAGTAATGAAGGTGTGGGAAGGATATTTCAAAAAGCTGTTGAACCGGGAAGGAAGAAAGGATGAGCTGCAGCCCACCGAGTTATGTGGAGGGGAAAGTGGAGTTGGTGGAGATCACGGAAGATGAAATGCGGACGGCATTGAAGAGGATGAAGAAGGGAAGGGCATTAGGCATTGATAAGGTGTGTACAGAGATAATAATTGCAGTGGGAGAAGTCGGAGTCAGGTTGACGAAGAGGTTGTTGAATGTATGTATGTATGAGAGAGGGTTCAATTCTTGAGGATTGGAGGACAGTGTTAATTGTGCCGATATGGAAGGGGAATGTTCAATATCCGCGGAAGTACAGGGGAATTACGCTTCTTAGTTAGTCATGGAGGTGCTGCAGAGGGTTCTGGATGGGAGGATAAGGAAGAGTGTGGAGAAGGAGATCTGAGAAGAGCAGCAGGAGTTTAGATTGGGTTGGGGAACGACAGATGGAATGTTCACGCTGAGACAGCTGGTGGAGAAAAGGTTGGAGGTACAAGGTGAAATAGCATTGGGATTTGTTGACTTGGAGAAGGCCTACGACACCGTCCTGAGAGAGATTGTGATGGCGACACTGAGATGGATGGGAGTGCCGGAAGCAGAAGTTAGGTTGGTGGAAGGGATGGACAAGGGGATGAAGGGTAGAGTTTTGGTTGGTCCTGGGATGTTGGAGGAGTTCAGCGTGAACATCGCTTTGTGGCAGGTAAGCGCTCTCATCCCACTCATGTATCTGGCTGTTGTAGTGGAGAATAGGTGGGTGATTCAGGAAGTACTGAGCTGAGGGTGTGGAATGCAACATTTGGGAAGCATGGGCTGAAGATGAGCATGGAGAAGACGGAGGTGATATGGGTTTGGCAGCAGAGAAAATAAATGAATATCAGGTTAGAGGGAAGGAGATCAGACAAGGAAATAGGTTTGTGTATCTGGGTGGAACAGTGACCGGGGATGGTAAGTCAGAGGCAGAGTTGCGGAGGAGGATTCAAGTGGGTGTGAATGCATGGAGGAGGATGGAAGGAGTAATGGCAGAGAGAAAAATGTTAAGGAAATTGAAAGGAAAGGTTCTGATGTCTTGTGTAATGCTGTCCTACCTTTATGATCTGGAGACGGTGGCACTGACGGAGAGACGACAACAGAGGCTGCAGGTTTGCGAGAACAACTGGGTCAGGAGGATTGTGGGAGTGAAGAGGGTGGATAGAAGAAGAATGGATGAACTGAGGGAGGACATTGTTGTACAGATAAGCTTGACGGGGAGATTGCTGAAATGCCGGCTGAAATGTGCTGGACACTTGGTGCGGATGGGGAAAGAGAGAATGGCAAAAACAGTGGATAGGTTGAAGGAGCAAGGTAGGAGGAAAAGAGATAAATCACAGTTGACATTGGAGGATTGTGTGAAGGTGATATAAGTAAGGTGGATTTGTTGGAGAGCGGAGAGAGTTGGCTGAGGACAGAGGGTAGTGGGGGAATATCATGGTCGAGGCAGGGCAGAAGCTTGGTACCATTGGACCTCACCCCATAAAAATTAAGAGGAGGAGAAGAAGAAGAACGAAAGAATTATTTTAACCATTTTGAAATTGCCACTCTTTCGTATAAGTGCTGAAAATGATGTTTAAAAGATGAGTTGAATTGCAGGTTTCACGTTAGCGACGACAGGTTAGGTAAGCAGAAGTCACTGAAAACACACAAACAAGAAATATGTCGTGCATAGCACGATACTTGCAAAATCCCTAAAATAAGTTGTTGGCCCGATGATTACCTCAAAAATAGTTGGTGGTTGAATTCATTGACCATATATGCAAGTCCTCATAAAATTTCAAGTCAATCAGGTGAACATGGAGAATTTTAGAAATTTGGCTGATGTTGACCTCAAAAATACTTTGTGCTTCAATTAAGTGTCCAGATATGCAAAGCCTCTTAAAATGTCAAGTCAATCGGATGAAAATTGAGGATTTTATAAATCCGGCCTATGATGACCTTTTGGCCTATGCTGATCTCAAAAATAGTTGGTGTTTGAATTCAGTTAGCTGATATGACAATCCTATTGAAATTTCAAGCCAATCGGATTAAAATTGAGGATTTTAAAAATATGAAAAAAAGTGGTTGACCTTTGCCTATGTTGACCGTTTGACCTCAGAAATAGATACGATTTTGTCAGACCACGAAGTCTACCAGTTGGTGAAGTTTCGTGAAGATCGGTTTAAAATTGTGACCTGTAGGCAAGTATAAGTGAGCGAACAGACAAACAAACACGCACACACAAACACACAAACCAGAGTGATCAATCAATATACTTGTCAAAAAAATGTATTTGCCAAGTAATAATGCACAAGACCAACCAATATACTTGAAAAATGTTCGATTTTCGCAAGTAACCAACATATATCTACCTTATTAAACACGTCTATTCAGTTTTTGTGTTTGTTCAGATATCTGTCCCCTTTCATTAGGGTAGGTTTTAAAGGCCAAACATTTAACAGGAATGTGTGTTCGATCACTACGGTCTATCTTTGAGGATAAAACAAACTGAAAAAAACATTTTCCATAAATGAATAATTATGTCTCTTCTGTTGGAGTTGTAGACAATGGTTTGCAAATCGAGCCTCAAGGGCGGTGTAGAGAAGCGTTTTTTATGATAAAATAACAAATACAAAGCGAAGGGAGGTGAAATTCGCTGCACGTGATGTGCAAGGTGCGCAGAGTAAATCAAGCGTTCATTTACATCCATTGCATGTCTTATAAATAAAGAAGATATAAGCACACCTGACACAGGCCGAGGCTTCAGACTTTGGCATGCTTACGAGGCTGCACCGTCACATTGACTTTTTACTAGTAAGCACATAAACACCTACACACCGCATGCGCAAAATGCCTCGTTTAGCATTCATTCGTCATTTTAAAACTACCGTATTGTTTGAGGTTCAGAAACCAAGAGTGAAAATGTGTGCGTGCGTGTGTGTGTGCATGCACACTTATTTTTGTTGCATACACTATATTTGACCAGCATTTGTTAATGACTTTGGTTTGCTGGTTGCATCATCACTGAAGTA
Organism: Myxine glutinosa; assembly: GCF_964187855.1. NCBI lineage: Eukaryota > Metazoa > Chordata > Myxini > Myxiniformes > Myxinidae > Myxine > Myxine glutinosa. The sequence goes on along the minus strand of NC_136263.1, from coordinate 25,853,918 downwards.
CAGCTTTGCCACTGATGCTCTAGATTTGGGCATAATTTGGTATTTGGCTTGAAGTGCTGGGACACAATAACCTGCTCTTTCCAAAAAAATTGTGTGATCTTTAATATCCGCAAGCAAATGCTATCAGTCGGAACAGCCTGCTTAATGCCCCCCCCCCCCACCCCATCCCTCATTCCAACGACTATGTACTCAATTTCCTATTCGTATTTTCGTTAAAACTGTATTATTTTATGGTGTGTGTACCCATAGTGTGTCCCTAGGAAGATTCTCGGTGTAAATCTTTCATACCTGTATAGAAAATCGTGTTAATTCGTGTCATGTCTTTTGAGGCCTTGTAGGCTACCGTGTCCAACCTTGAGGCTTTGTTTTTCTCTCAGCGGTCCATCGTTTATGCTCCAATAACTTTCCTTCTCTGTTTTTCCCAGTCTTTTCACCCCATAGCTTTCACCCCATAGCTTTTCACCACAAGGCCTACTTCCTTGTTTAAAATCTAAACTCAAAAAAAAAAAAAAACCCCCCAAAAAACATTTCCTTCTCTGTTCTTATTCGTTGTGCTTATTCGTTTATTCGTTGTTCTTATTTGTTTATTCGTTGTTCTTATTCATTCGTTCGTTCTTCGACCACGTGTTTCTCCCCCATTTCCCCAGATAGTTTTCACTGTGAAACTTTAAAATGTTTAAACTTTCCCCTGAAGTACTGTATTCTGTCGTATATTATAACACCTTTTTCTTCTTCTTCTTTAAAAGGTTGCTTTCGACTTGCTCACCAAATCTATTCATCCCAAAAAAAATTCCATCTCTTACAGTGCCTCTTTTCTACATTCCCGAAACTCACCTGCACTCCACCCCCCCATCCAGCGTCCTTAAACGTATTTTTAACTCGAAGGTCACAAGAAACTCATTTTGCAATAATTGTTTGTTTCCCATTAATCGTGCACTTTCCAATATCCAATCTCACCCCTCCCCTCCAAATCTTCCACATCACTCCTCCCCTCCAAAACTTCCCCATCACCCCTCCCATCCAAACCTTCCCCATCACCCATCCCTTTCAAATAATCGCCCTTGCCCCTCCCCTCCAAATCCTCCCCATCACCCATCCCTTTCAAATCTCCCCCCTTGCCCCTTCCCTCCTAAACTCCCCCCACACCCCTCCCCTCCAAGGCTCCCCCTCGCCCTCCCCTCCTAGACTCCCCCCCCACCCCTCCCCTCCAAATCTCCCCCATCTCCCATTCCTTTCAAATCCCTCCCCTTGTCCCTTCCCTCCTAAACTCCCCCCGAATCCCTCTCCTCATAAACTCCCCCCTCACCCATCCCCTTCAAATCTCCCCACCCTCATTTCTTCTCCATTTCCCCCCTCTCACCCCTCCTCCTCAAAGCATCCTCCCTGCTTCTTCCCCCTTCCAACTCTCACCTCTATCTCCCCAAACCTCCTACTTCGCTCTTCCCCCTCCTCAAATAACACCTCATTGTGCCTCACCCAATCACCATCAAACCTTTTGTCCGCCCCATCCTTCCCTTTCTCCGAGCTATTCTGAAATCTCCGACACACCTTCAACAGCTCTCCCTACCTCTTCTAGTCAGGGCCCTTAGGGATATTTTGGGGCCGTTTGGTTCAAATTCTTCCAAAAGCACCAAATTTGGCCCAGATGTTGCCCATGCCATACTCTTTCGATTTTTTACGGGCGCCAAGACGGGTGCCCCCCCCCGGGGGCCCCATATTGGCAAAATACTAAATGGCCACCACCCGGATTAGAGGAAAATCAGTTAAATAACCAAAAGGGTTGGAATCATGTATGATACCACTTTTCAGGGGTTTTCGAGGTCGAGGAATCCAATTATGATGTTATTTTGATGATTCGAGGTCAAGGTCAACCCTCAAGGTCATCTTAAAGGTCATTTTTGAGTCAAACATGTCGGTTTTTGAGTTTTTTGTCAAGATTTACGCGAGGTTCACCATTTTATGTTTCTGGGTTGGGTAATCGAACTCTGACCTTATTTTTGACAATTAGAGGAAATATTTACATGTCTATTTCCTAATTTTCAGGCATATGCAGATCATCAGTCTAATTACAAAGGCACGTATTTTGATGTTTTATGAACTGTATGCCATATCCTTGTGTTTAATTTTTGTGCGATCATGATCCGGGTTCCTGTATACATGATTGTATACATGTCATAAATATGACGCCAGAGGTCATGTGACCTGGTGGCCATATTGGATTTTATGAAAACCTTAAAAATGGATCCCTGCCTTCATTTTTCGATCGATTCATTTTGAACTTTGACCACTTATAGTACGCCATGTGATTGGATGCATATCCTAATTATGACGTCATAGGTGAGGTGACATGGCGGGATGGACCGGTATGGTCCCCGGATCATACCGCCCTTGGCGCCCGTCAAAAATCGAAGGAGTATGGCATGGGCAACATCTGCGCCAAATTTGATGCTTTTGGAAGAATTTGAACCAAAATATCCCTAAGGGCCCTGACTATTCCTCCTCTTCCACATCTTACCATACCCCTCCCCCCTCCCTGTTCTGTATCCGATGCTCCCCCTTCCTCTTCCTTAACGGTATGGACCTCAAACATCCGGGGCCTTCGTTCAAACTTAACTGATCTCTCCATACAGGTTGCTTCTGACAAACAAGACATGATCTGCTTAACAGAAACTTTCCTCCTTCATGATGTCTCTGATTCCTTAGTATCTCTCCCGGGTTACTCCCTCCTCCGGTATGATAGACCTGAGCCTCGTCCTGGAGGTGGGGTTGCTATCTTTATCAAAAACTCTCTTTCTCCCTCACCCTGCACTGCCCTCTCTCCACCTCACCCCCAGGAATACCTCTGGCTACGGCTTCCCCTTCGCTCCCACCTCTTGTTCATATGTGTGTTGTACCGTCCACCAAACAGTGATGACTCCATCTACATCTCGCTGTCTGATAATATGGACCAACTTCTATCTACTCATCCCAACTCTCTCTTCCTCATATGTGGTAATTTCAATTGTCACCATGCCAGTTGGCTGGGTGTGGGTACCTCTCTCACCAGCCATGGCTCCTCAGCAAAGGACTTCTGCGACTCACTGGGACTGACACAATCTGTCAATTTCCCGACCCGGATCTCAGTCAACGGAGCATCTTCTCTTCTGGACTTGGTTATGACTAACTTCCCTAAAAATGTCTGCTGCTCTTCTTCTGCTCCAATTGGCTCATCTGATCATGTGCTTGTTAAAGTGGACATCTCTCTGACCATTCTCAGGGAGCCTCCTCAGCGTCGACGAGTCTGGCATTTCACTCAGGCCAACTGGCTCGGTCTTCAAGCAGCCATCAATCATTTGGACTGGTCTCCCATCTCTACCACCTCTGACATCAACTCATCCTGGGAATTCTTCCAAAGTAAATTGCTCTCTCTCATGCACAGATTTATCCCATCTCGTCTTCAGTTGTCATACCCTTCCTCCCGTCCATGGTACACGGAATATTGTGGTGAGGCTGTTGCCCAGAAACAACTTGCCTTCGTCTCCTGGAAAGCAAATCCAATGGAAGGAAATCTCATTTCCTTTCACAAAGCCCGAAACAAGTGTGTGTCCACCCTCAGGAGAGCCAGGAAACAATATCTATCCGTTCTCAAGACCGAACTCTCTTATCTGTCTCCCTCTTCCAAATCCTGGTGGCGTCTGGTCAAATCTGTTTCTGGTGTTTGTTCCCCCTCCAACCCCTCCCTTACCTCAAATGGCTACACAGCTGACTCCGCACGTGAAAAAGGTGAATGCCTCAACTCTGTGTTTGCCTCTAAATCTTGTGTCCCAAACCCATCCCTCTCTGTACCCACCGTACCCAGTCGTACCCAGCTGCTCTTGGACTCTGTGTCCTTTACTCCTGACAAGGTGGAAAAGTTTCTGTCAACCCTCGACTCTGATTCTGCAACTGGACCTGACGGCATCAGCCCACGGGTCCTAAAATCCTGTTCTTCCGCTCTTTCACTCCCTCTCTCTGTTCTCCTCACCCTCTCTTTTGCTCAAGGTCAACTGCCATCTGCTTGGATCAGCCAACATCAGCCAACATCACCGCTTTACACAAAAAGGTGCAAAAACAGATCCTAGCAACTACAGACCAATCAGCCTTCTCCCAATTATCAGCAAAGTCATGCAATCCATTATTGCTTTGGATATGTAATCTTTCCTCTTCTCCAATGGCTTGATCTCTGATCATCAATTTGGTTTCAGACTAGGTCACTCGACTCTGGACATGCTGCTTCTGCTGTCTCAACAATGGATGGAGGTCCTCAATGCCAAACAGGAAATTAGAGCTGTCTCCCTTGACATATCACGTGCCTTCGATACGGTCTGGCACGCCGCTCTGCTCACCAAACTCTCCTCCTTTGGTATCCATGGAAATCTCCACGCATGGCTGGTGGACTTCCTCTCTAGTCGTAGTCAACCTGTGGCCCTGAATGGGTTTCTCTCATCTCCTCTTCCTGTTCAGGCTGGAGTTCCCCAAGGCAGTGTTCTGGGCCCTGTGCTTTTTCTGGTCTTCATCAATGATCTCTCCGACTCTCTTGAAAATCCTCTCTATCTCTTTGCTGATGACTCCACTCTCTGCCGCTCCATTCCTCATCCCTCAGATCAGCAGTCTGCAGCCTCCTCACTCTCTGCAGACCTGGACAAAATCACTGACTGGGCAAACAAGTGGAACATGTCTTTCAATCCTGACAAATCTCACACTCTTACGATGTCTCTCCGAAAAGACCGACTGGACAACCCTCCCATCCACTTTCTGAATAATCCTCTCCAAGAAGTTCTGTTAATCAAGCTTTTGGGTCTCACTATCTGCCATGATCTTTCCTGGGAAAACCACATTTCAAATCTGGCCTCCAAAGCCAGTCGCCGACTGGGCATCCTCCGTCGTGCGAAGTCCTTCTTTGGCACACCTGAGCTCCTCACCACATACAAGGCTTTCATCCGCAGCTCAATGGAATGCTGCTCTCCCTTCTGGGCTGGTGCTCCTGTCTCTCACACCTAGCTCGTCTTCACGCTGTTGAAACCAAAGCGTTCAGAATCATTGGAATCTCCCGTGATGACGCTACCTCCGAGGGCCTTTCACTTACTCACCGCAGGCAGGTTGGTGGTCTTTCTGTCTTCTACCGACTCCTCTCCGGCCTTGCTCCTCCAGCTCTCTCTGGGCTCTGTCCACCAAATATTCCTAAAGGTCGCACAAGATCTGCCTGCAACCCTCTTATGGTTAAACTGCCAAAATCAAGACTCTCTGCTCACCTTCACTCTTTCATTCCTCTTTTCTCCCGCCTCTGGAACAAACTCCCCCACTCCCTTCAATCCCACTACTCCCTCCAGGTCTTTAAAACAGCTGTTCACCACCATCTCTTATCTTCCCCCATCCAAAACCTTGATCTTTTCTACCCCTGCTAATTTCACCCCAAATCCTCTTTTTTGAAATACCAACTTCTTTCCTGGAAGTCCTTGGTGTCCTTGTGTTTATACCTCTCCCACCCCCCCCCCCTTCCCACGCCGCATCCCCCAAGCCCTCTCCCTCCCACACATTCCCAATGTCCCTCACAAATGTTGTGTTTATGTGCTTCCCCTTCTCTCCCCATCTTGTCTTCCGCTCCCCTTTTTATATACTTTGTTTGTTTGTCTGTTTGATTTGTTTGTGTCATAAATGTTAGTTCTTTCACGAGCCTCGATTATGTCCTCGAGGATTTGACCCCCAGGTTCATGACATGTGGTGACGGGGGTTAAAATTCGTAAAAAAAACTTTTTCCAACTCAAAAGTAGTTCTTGGGTCATTCCTCGTGGAGCTTTTTGCCATCTTTTGGTGGGAAGCGTGGGGATTTGCGATGGTGTACCATCGACTTTGATCTAGTTATATTTATTTTGGGAATGTAGTTGTGGTAAGAAGCTGTCTACTGTGAGAACAATTTGGTTGTGGAAACTGAAAATATGTTTGGATTAGTTACTAGATCATCATTACTTGTGGCTCCTCAGTTTTTGCTGTAAAAACATTATTTTGAAAACATAGCTTGAAGTGGACCCGTGTGACATCACCATGAAGTAGTCTTCACATCTACGTGTACAAATTGCATCCTTGCACTTTGATCGGCCACAATGATGTGGCTTTGTAAAATGTTTCGCATCTGTGCAGATTAACTGATTTTATTTTCCGTCCTCTATAATTCAGGTATTTTCTCCAACCGGTCCTCTTAATTGGGACTATGATGACATACGACTGTTCAGCGATGCTGCCTGTGCTGGAGTCAAGCGGTGAGATGACAATAGAGAACCATTGTTTCTTATGTTCAGATGCATTAAAATCCATTGTAGACCATGAAAATGGCAGAAAATGTTAACATTCTGACCTCCACACCACACTCAACCCATCTCAATACTGTACATTATATTCCTCTCTTTTGTCTCGCTTCCCTTCTAATTTTTCTCAATTACTCAATTATTTTTTGCAACTTTAAAATAAAAAAATTAAAAATAGGCTCGTGGAAAAGTGAGATCTAGTAATGACCAAAGGGTGGAATTAGGTAAATGCATCTGGTAATGACTGAGATTTTAAATTTCTTCTTTAACCACTCTCGTCTTTTATAATTCTCTCATTACAATTAAATTTGATATAGTCAGAGAGTTGAGGAAATACACGACTTTTGAAATGACGTATGAATGTTAACGAGACGCACACACACACAACAACATCTAAAGGACATCTAAACTTTCATCTAAACTTTCACTCACTCACCGCAGGCAGGTAGGTGGTCTTTCTGTCTTCTACCGACTCCTCTCCGGCCTTGCTCCCCCAGCTCTCTCTGTGCTCTGTCCCCCAAATATTCCTACAGGTCGCACAAGATCTGCCAGCAACCCTCTGATGGTTAAACTGCCGAAATCTCGGCTCTCTGCTCACCTTCACTCTTTCATTCCTCTTTTCTCCCACCTCTGGAACAAACTCCCACACTCCCTTCAATCCCACTCCTCCCTCCAGGTCTTTAAAACAGCTGTTCACCACCATCTCTTATCTTCCCCCATCCAAAACCTTGATCTTTTCTACCCCCACTAATTCACCCCAGATCCACCTTTATTGAAATTCCAACTTCTTTCCTGGAAGTCCTCGCAGTGTCCATATGTTTTATACCTCTCCCACCCCCCCTTCCCATGCCTCCCCCCCAAAGCCCTCTCCCTCCCACAGATCTCTCGATGTCTCCATGTCTCTCGGTCCCTGCTCTCAAATGTTGTGTTTGTGTCCTTCCCCCTCTCTCCCCATCTTGTCTACCGCTCCCGATGTTATTTGTTTTATGTGTCGGTTTGTCGGTTTGTATTTCTGTGTGATTAATGTTCGCTCTTTCACGAGCCTCGATCTTGTATACAAAAAAAAAAAAAAAAAAGGAAATGCCTCCAGTGATATTTAATGAAGAATCTTACTATAATTCACAAAATGTCCGTCTGTCTGTCTCTCCGTCCGTCTGTCCATCCGTTTGAAGGTAACGGAAAAACGGCTGAACCGATTGCAACGATATTTTGGGTGGGTAATGCTGGGATCTCCTGGAGTAAAATAGGCTATATTGTTTTTCCAATTTCAGCTTTGGCCTCCAGCATTTTCATGTTTGGACTCCCGCATAACGTTATTTTCCTGGGTGCCGCACAAACGGCTGCACCGATCGCTGCACAGCTGCACCGATCGCTACACAGCTGCACCGATCGGACTCGGTGACCTCGGACAAAGACCTTTTATAAGGACATGGGTTGAATCCCTGCTTGAGAGAAGTCTCTCCAACTCACAATCCCACGAGATATGCGGAAAGGACGACCCAAAACCAATTATCTTCTTTTTGATTCGTATATAAACATCATTAAAAGTAACTAAAGACCTCGGCCAAAGTTCAAACGACGTGGGTTTAATCTCTACATGAGAGAATTCCACATAGCTATTTGGGCAGTGTATAAGCCAACAGATCGCTGTCTCCATCGATCTTGCCGAGGCCGTAACACCTATCGTCTCAAAATCCTTTTAACTGTTGACTTGGTAGTTTTTACAATGAAGGAAACATTAACAATGTTGTTAAAAGTTTATTTTGTGATTAATTTGTGATTGGAGTTATGTTGTTTGGAATGAAAAAAGACATATCGAGTTCAGGTAAATGACGACATGCCGTGATGGTTTCTACTTTCTGAATGTGAACTTCGCGGATCGCCATATGCAGATTTGCCACGGACCCACGATCGATGTTTCTATACATGAACGTACCCGTTTGTTTGCGAACGGGTACGTTTTTCATGGAAGTCCTTCACGAACTTGCTGTCCATGTCTGATGTGCGACTGAAGGTGCTACAGGAATGTGGAAATTATTGGTTTTATGCTTTAGCATTCGCCATATCTACATTGCCTGTTTGCTTCAGGCCTCCCACCCGTGCGTAGCACAGGTATCTCACTAGTAAATGAAATACCAACGAGCAAAAATGCCAAACTTTAAAAGTCCAGGCCCAGATGGAATGCCAAATTTCTCGTTAAAGTAAATACATGCTCTAAACAATCACTACGCTCGAGCATTCAACGAACTTATCCAAGGGGAGGAGACCTTGGATGAGTAGCTTAGTGTAGCTAACACCTTCCTCATCCTAAAATATGAAGAAACCCAACTACCTCACAAGTATAGATCAATAACATGTCTGCCAACAATGTACAAACTTCTGATGGGAATCATCACAGAAATAATATACTATCAGCTAACACAGGAAGGAGGCCGAGAGACAGAACAGAAGGGATGTAAAAGAGGATGCCATGGAGTATTTCAACAATAAACCACCTCCTACTAAAGAAGGCCATACTCGAAAATTGCAATACCAGAAGAATCAAATTATGCACAGCATGGATAGACGACAAAAAAAGCTTTTGATAGTGTCCCACATTCAAGGATGACAAAATGCATGCAATTGTACAAGATCAACCCCAAAATAGTCAAACTGATGGAGAAAGTAATGGAGCTTTGGAATACCACACTGACATTACAGCACTCTGAAGGAAAGATCGAAATACCAGGAGTGAAGATACGTCGAGGAATCTTCCAGGGAGACAGCCTTTCACCCTTCCTGTTTTGCCTGGCCCTGGACCACCTGAGCAACCTCATTAATTAGCAAGGACATGGATACACCCTGATATCAAATAAGAGAACATCCAAAGAGACAACAAAGGTGACACATCTACTTTAAATGGATGATTTAAAACACTTTGCACCAAATGACGAAAAATTGGCAGAACAACTCAAATTCGTGAAACAGTACTCCGGCGACATTCAAATGGAATTTGGCCTGGATAAGTGTGCCAAGTGCATTTTCATACAGGGTATACCAACAAAAACGGACAACATAAAAATTGACACAAATACAACAATACATGAGCTGGACAATGAAGCCTCATACAAATACCTCAGAGCAGACAAATGCGCAAAACAATTACCAAAGAATACCTGCGTAGAACGTGGGTGGTCCTGAAAACATACCTTTCTCCAAGGAACAAAATCAAAACCATAAACCAACTCGCAATACCACAATTCCAGGACAGCTCCGGAATAATAAACTGGCCACAATCACAAATCAATAAACAGGATATCAAAACAAGGAAACTCCTCACCATCCACAAAATGTTTTACAAAAATTAACGCATCGCGAGAATGCACCTGCTGAGAGGAGAAGGAGGTAGCGGCCTGATGGAGCTCAACCAAGTGCACATAATGACAACTGTATGATTGGCTGAATACGTGAAAGGTGAAATAGACTACCAAATCCAATTTGTAAGTAAATAGGAAGACAACAAACCAGAGAAGGTATCCCTAATCCACCTCGCAAAAAAGAAATCCAAAGACAGGTGGGAATGGAAGATGTCACACAAGAAACCGAAAACAACAAGTACAGCCCCAAGAATTGCAAAAAAGATGAAAGACAAATATATAATGAAATTTCAATAGATATACACAGACAACTGGGAAAATGATTCAAGAACAGGAAGGTATAAAAGAAGAGTTGACAGAACGGGAGTAGAGAAAGAAGGCTCTTTTGAATGGCTAAGAGGAGGTCAGCTCAACAGCGATGGAGAATGGATCATTGTAAATCCCCAAGACACTACACCAATGAATTTAAGAAAATGTCGGGACTGAGGACAAGTGTAGGTTCTGCAAGGTAGAAACAAAACGTTTGAGCGATTTCCTATCAGGATAACAAACAACAACAACAACAACAACAACAATATGCATTTCAAAGGCCATTTTCCCTACTAGAGCGGGGGTTAGCCAATTTCCTATCACGATGTAAAAAAAACAACTCATGTCAGAGCAGCTGCACACCCAAAACCACAACAAGTTCAAGAAAACTCATGGAAACATGAACCAAAAGCAATCACTGAAAACAAGGAAGTAATGCTCATGTGGAACCTGATTATTCCATCCAGCGTGAACATAGAAAACAAAGCATTGCGACCGAATATTGTACTGAGGTACAAAAAATATAAAAGAAGGCATTGATAATTGAGGTATCAGTACCCAGCGATTTTGGTCGAAACAACGCAGAAATCAAGAAAATGACCAAATACCAAGGCTTCAAAAATGAAGTGAAAAGATCCTGGAAGCAGAAGAGCATCAAAATTGTGTACCAGTGATTATTGGAGCAACGGGAATGATTAAAAATAACCTTACACAGATCTTAAAAAAAACACCCCTGGGAATATTACCACAAACGAACTGCAGTTGTCTGGACCTATGTCCTATGTCTGCAGACCCTGTCTGGGGCTATGTGAAGATCCTCAAAAGAGCCATCAGAACAAAACTTTTAGAACAAGAAAACTTGACAAATTGGTCTGTGAATCATGATCCCTTACTGAAACGGGGGTGAATACTACGAGACCTGGGAGGGCTCCGTTCCCACTTCTGAAACGTGCATGTGGAGATAACAACCAAAGACACAAACGCACATGCATGGCCACTTGAACTTTTAGCAATAGATGTAAAAATCTAGTATAATTTCCCATGTAGCCCTGGAACCAAACAAACAATATATTGACAACACCCCTCACAGCTCCTGTAGCTCCCTCCCTCCCAACATAATTAATTATAAATATCATCATTTTAAACCTGCCCTATACATTCACAAGCCATAGATATATCCTTCTCATCCGTGTTCAGAAGAACCCAAATTAGATAGTCCATTCACTGATAATAATAATCCGTCGGGGGTTGTGTAACACACGCCCGTCCACTCGGGCCTTGCACTCACCAGGTTGGGAGTTTGCAGTACGAGCAAGTGTCGGTTCGGAAAGTTTCGTTGTGCAGAGCCCTTTCAGGTTTTTCTGGCTTGTTTCAGAAGCTTTGTGAGCCATTTCAGGTAACAATCCTTATCCCAGACACATAATGCATTTCAGTTTGCCGCAAGCTCGCCTATTTCTTGGGGTTTCTGTGCATGCACTCTCGGGCAGATTACGTCATTTTAAAAGTCATATATTCGATCTAGTCTGACAATTCACACAGGATGAGTGGAAAAGTGTTTGATCAGATATTGCATTCAAGGACTGGTCTCATCTGATCAACACCCAATATTGATTCCTCCTGTGAATGCTTGCTATGTCATAGATTCAAAGGTCTATTTCATCCTGCCTGTGGCTATCCTGCTCACCACCATTCATTCATTGTCCTTTTCCCTCTTGTACAACCAACTTCTACATTCCCTTAAATCTCATTCCTCCCTCCAGGTCTACAAGACAGTTTCCCACCACCATCTCAGATCATTCCCCATCCAAGTCGATGATCTTTTCTACCCCTGTAGAGCTGCCCATCTCCTTCCAAATTTCCAATTTTTCCTTCCAGAGAGATTGCTTCTTTATCCATCTTGTCCACTCCTGTGCCCTTCCCTACCCCTCATTCCTCCCCACACCCATTGTTTGTCCAAGTGTCCCTCTAGTTTGTCTTTCAACTCCCACTGTTGGCGTTTAAGCCCCTCTCGCTACTGTTCCTTTTGTTCTGTTGCATCATGATCTGTTCAGTTTTCTCCCTTTTCCACGAGCCCTGACCTTGAACACAAACAAAACTTCACTGCACATTGTAAATAAATAATTGTGAGTATTTAGAAAATCTATGTTTCCCTTTTTTGATATCATTTCATTTCTTTCATATGCATCTAAAGCAGTCATTTTGCTGTTCTTTAGACTGTGTTGACCGATTGACCTAAAATGTTGGTGCATCCTGCTTTCACGGCATTTCTGTCAAATGGAATTTCGATTGTCGATTCCCATTACCGAGACATGAAAGGGTAAAATATAAATTTTTAATCTGTATTTATGTAAAATAATTTTCTCTCCTTCTTTCTCATGTATTGTGACAGGGCTCTTAAAGCTGGTGTGACAAAGCCTTTGCTGGTGTGTCCTCCTGACTCACTTTATGCTAACGCCACCATGGTGGCCACCCTCGGAGCTCTGCATGCTACCTACGTGGTATGTTTTTTTCTTTTTCTCAGTGTTTAAGCCTCACGGATGATCGTGTACATTTATTACACTTGGGAGCGTAACAATGTATGGCGGTGTACTTTTCGTTAAATTCAAGACTGTTGTAACACCACGTTCTCCTGTGAGAATGCCAAACATTGCAATTTTGTTGGATGTTGCACGGATGCTGCAAGGATGTTGCACGGATGATCGTGTGCATTTATTACACTTGGGAGCGTAACAATGTATGGCGGTGTACTTTTCGTTAAATTCAAGACTGTTGTAACACCACGTTCTCCTGTGAGAATGCCAAACATTGCAATTTTGTTGGATGTTGCACGGATGTTGCACGGATGCTGCACGGATGTTGCACGGATGATCGTGTGTATTTATTACACTTGGGAGCGTAACAATGTATGGCGGTGTACTTTTCGTTAAATTCAAGACTGTTGTAACACCACGTTCTCCTGTGAGAATGCCAAACATTGCAATTTTGTTGGATGTTGCACGGATGCTGCACGGATGTTGCACGGATGATCGTGTGCATTTATTACACTTGGGAGCGTAACAATGTATGGCGGTGTACTTTTCGTTAAATTCAAGATTGTTGTAACACCACGTTCTCCTGTGAGAATGCCAAACATTGCAATTTGTGATGGTCTTCCATCTGAGCACGTAGCTCTCGAGTCAAAGAAGCAGAAACCACAGGTTCATGTCGCATATACTGTCAAGTTTTCAATGTCCTTGTAATTGATGGAAAAGTACGTTTTTTTTTCTTTTCTTGTCTTTATTACCGAAGCCACCAAAGGTATAAGGAGGTTATGTTTTAGACCGAAGGTAGACTGAATGTAGACGGAAGTTATGTTTTGTCACCCCTTTTGTTTGTCTGTCTGTCTTTGTGAGCAGGATATCTCAAAAAGTTGTTTTGTACGAGACTTGATGGACATGTTGGGTGTGGGACAAGGACAAATTTTGTCAATGTTGGTGCAGATCCGGATATCGATCCGGATGTGAGAATTTAAATTTTTAAAACTATCCTTCACCATTGAGAGATGGAGCCAAAAACGATATACAGTATGATATTTCAAAAGTTTGTGGATGGATTATGACAAAACCTGGTGGATGAATTGGGTAGGTGACGAGTACTAGCCGATTAGATCTTGGTTGAGGTCCGGATGCAGATCCGGCCTATCAGTGGGATACAAAACGTAAACTGCTCAGTCTGGCGGAGGCCTTTCTTTGGGGAGTCAGTGTGAGCCAAGTTGGTTTTTGGGTGAGGAATATGCATCACTAATTAATACCAGGTGGGGTTGATTCAGCCTGTCAACATTCTGAGGTCGGCTTCTGAGCTTCCCTCTCTATGGCCGCTATATTCTTCCACAGATGTGGTGACCAAAACTGTATACTGTATTCTAGATAGAGCATCACTAAGTTCCTGTACAGTGTTCATGCTACCCCTTTTTATTTACAAAATATCCCCCAACTACAAATACAGCCTAAAACACTATTACCTTTACCTAGAACTACCTGCCACTGCCCTATCTGCTTACCTCCCCACCCTCAACCCCGTATCTATTACCTCCCCCAGATCCTTCTCCTGTGTGACATGCTCAAAGATTACCCATTGTCTATATCTATATATATAAAACACAGTTTGTGTGTGTGTGTGTGTGTGTGTGTGTGTGTGTGTGTGTGTGTGTGTGTGTGTGTGTGTAATGTTACCGATAGACTCCTAAACGGAGAGGCTTACGTGCTTCATATTTGGCATAGACATGGCCATTGAGCCTGGGACGAACATGGCCGAACTCAAAATATTTATTAAAAAACCACCTTTAGAGGCCATTTTTCCCCGTAAAGCGGGGGTTGGCCTTTTTCGGGAACCGTGGTGGTTGTTGTTGTTTTTTCGGTCCCCTTTTTGAATCAATATTTTACGGCCGGATGCCCTTCCTGACGCCAACCCTTTTTGCCGCCTTTAACGACAAGCAGGGAATTACCAGTGAACTGGTACTCAATTTGCCGACCTCGGAAGGATGAACAGGCTGAGTCAACCCCCCCTGGTGTTAATTCAGCGATCGACCGGGATTCAAACCCAGGATCCTAGGATCCTAAGCCGGCACCCTAGCCGCTAGCCCAACACAAGGGATTATTAGCCCAACACCAACAACAACACTAGCCCAACACTCAAAATATTTGACGATCCATATTTTTTATTCATATTTACCTCAGCGCATTTCAGCGCACGGAATCAACGGAATCAGAGCAGGTGGGCGCTGATTCGCTCAGAGCGATCACGTGATGACGCTATGACGCTATGAACGCTATGACGCTATGACGCTATGAAAAAAAAAATCGCTATGACGCTATGAAAAAAAAAATCGCTATGACGCTATGAACGATATGACGATATGACGCTATGACGCTATGACGCTATGAAAAAAAAAAATCGCTATGACGCTATGAAACGCTATGACGCTATGAACGCTCTGACGCTATGAACGATATGATGCTATGACCGCTATGACGCTATGACGCTATGAAAAAAAAATCGCTATGACGCTATGACCGCTATGAAACGCTATGACGCTATGAACGCTCTGACGCTATGAACGATATGACGCTATGACCGCTATGACGCTATGAAAAAAAAATCGCTATGACGCTATGAAACGCTATGAACGCTATGACGCTATGAACGCTATGACGCTATGACGCTATGACGCTATGACGCTATGACGCTATGAAAAAAAAAATCGCTCGCTTTGCCAAGGGGCTCGCTCCCCCCACCCCCGTTCCCCTCCCCTCCCCTTCCCCCTCGCCCTCCCCTCCCCCGCCCGGCAATGCCGGGTACTTCTGCTAGTATGATCTAATTGCTAGTTTTGATTGTTCTTACCCTCCATTCCACATCAACTAACATTTATTTATGTTAAACTACACCTGCCAATAATTTGCCCAATCTATTAAAGTATCTCGACTTGCCTGAATAAAATCATCCCCCCTACCCCCAACCCACCCCTCTTTGTTATCTACCTTGCCTCCAAGCTTTGTGTCATCCGTAAGTTTGGAAAGCAGACTCTTGACCTCACCGTCAACATCGTTGATTTAAATTATGAATAATAATGGTCTCAGTGCTGATGCCTGAGATACCCACTACTTACATCCTCCCAGCCAGACATCCTCCCACTCACAGCCACTCTCTGCTTCCTGTCACTAATCCAGTTTTCAATCCAGTTAGCTACCTGCCCAGACACTCCACAAGCCCTCGCCTTGGCAAATAGCCTCCTATGGTGGTACCTTATCAAATGCCTTCTTAAAGTCTAGATATACTACATCAACTGCCATTCCCTCATACACACAATCAAACACTGTTTCATAGAACTCCAATAAATTTGCTAGACAAGACCGACCTTTGGTAAACCCATGCTGAATGCCTTTAATTAGTGTGTATTTATTTAAATGGTTCTCCATCTGGTCCATAATTAATGTTCCAACACCTTCCCCACAACTGAAGTCAAAGTAACAGGTCTATAGTTCCCCAATTCTTCTCTGGATCCTTTATTAAATAACGATGTTACATTTGCTACTCTCCAACACTCCGGTACCTGTCCTGACTCCAGTGAGCTGTTAAAGATATCTGTTAACATCTTGCTAACCTGCTCAGCCACCTCCCTTGACACTCTCAGGTGCATATTATCTGACCCCAGAGCTTTATCTACTCTTCGATTTCCTTGCTGTTCCTTTACTTCTTCCATTCCTACCTGGATCTTCTGTAAAAGCCCTTCCTCACCTCCTTCATAGATAATCTCAGGTATTGGTTATTTCCCCTTACTGTTCCAATTTCCTGACTGTTCCAATTTCCTGACTGTTCCAATTTCCTGACTGTTCCAATTTCCTGACTGTTCCAATTTCCTGACTGTTCCAATTTCCTGACTGTTCCAATTTCCTGACTGTTCCAATTTCCTGACTGTTCCAATTTCCTGACTGTTCCAATTTCCTGACTGTTCCAATTTCCTGACTGTTCCAATTTCCTGACTTCCAATTTCCTGACTGTTCCAATTTCCTGGCTGTTCCAATTTCCTGACTGTTCCAATTTCCTGACTGTTCCAATTTCCTGACTGTTCCAATTTCCTGGCTGTTCCAATTTCCTGACTGTTCCAATTTCCTGACTGTTCCAATTTCCTGGCTGTTCCAATTTCCTGATTGTTCCAATTTCCTGGCTGTTCCAATTTCCTGACTGTTCCAATTTCCTGACTGTTCCAATTTCCTGACTGTTCCAATTTCCTGACTGTTCCAATTTCCTGACTGTTCCAATTTCCTGACTGTTCCAATTTCCTGACTGTTCCAATTTCCTGACTGTTCCAATTTCCTGACTGTTCCAATTTCCTGACTGTTCCAATCTCCTGGCTGTTCCAATCTCCTGGCTGTTCGAATTTCCTGATTGTTCCATTTTCCTGACTGTTCCATTTTTCTGACTGTTCCATTTTCCTGACTGTTCCATTTTCCTGACTGTTCCATTTTCCTGACTGTTCCATTTTCCTGACTGTTCCATTTTCCTGACTGTTCCATTTTCCTGACTTCCATTTTCCTGACTGTTCCATTTTCCTGACTGTTCCATTTTCCTGACTGTTCCATTTTCCTGACTGTTCCATTTTCCTGACTGTTCCATTTTCCTGACTGTTCCATTTTCCTGACTGTTCCATTTTCCTGACTGTTCCATTTTCCTGACTGTTCCATTTTCCTGACTGTTCCATTTTCCTGACTGTTCCATTTTCCTGACTGTTCCATTTTCCTGACTTCCATTTTCCTGACTGTTCCATTTTCCTGACTGTTCCATTTTCCTGACTGTTCCATTTTCCTGACTGTTCCATTTTCCTGACTGTGCCATTTTCCTGACTGTTCCATTTTCCTGACTGTTCCATTTTCCTGACTGTTCCATTTTCCTGACTGTTCCATTTTTCTGACTGTTCCATTTTCCTGACTGTTCCATTTTCCTGACTGTTCCATTTTCCTGACTGTTCCATTTTCCTGACTGTTCCATTTTCCTGACTGTTCCATTTTCCTGACTTCCATTTTCCTGACTGTTCCATTTTCCTGACTGTTCCATTTTCCTGACTGTTCCATTTTCCTGACTGTTCCATTTTCCTGACTGTTCCATTTTCCTGACTGTTCCATTTTCCTGACTGTTCCATTTTCCTGACTGTTCCATTTTCCTGACTGTTCCATTTTCCTGACTGTTCCATTTTCCTGACTGTTCCATTTTCCTGACTGTTCCATTTTCCTGACTGTTCCATTTTCCTGACTGTTCCATTTTCCTGACTTCCATTTTCCTGACTGTTCCATTTTCCTGACTGTTCCATTTTCCTGACTGTTCCATTTTCCTGACTGTGCCATTTTCCTGACTGTTCCATTTTCCTGACTGTTCCATTTTCCTGACTGTTCCATTTTCCTGACTGTTCCATTTTCCTGACTGTTCCATTTTCCTGACTGTTCCATTTTCCTGACTGTTCCAATTTCCTGACTGTTCCAATTTCCTGACTGTTCCAATTTCCTGACTGTTCCAATTTCCTGACTGTTCCAATTTCCTGACTGTTCCAATTTCCTGACTGTTCCAATTTCCTGACTGTTCCAATTTCCTGACTGTTCCAATTTCCTGACTGTTCCAATCTCCTGGCTGTTCCAATCTCCTGGCTGTTCCATTCTCCTGATTGTTCCATTTTCCTGACTGTTCCATTTTGCTGACTGTTCCATTTTGCTGATTGTTCCATTTTCCTGACTGTTCCAATTTCCTGACTGTTCCAATTTCCTGACTGTTCCAATTTCCTGACTGTTCCATTTTCCTGACTGTTCCATTTTCCTGACTGTTCCATTTTCCCGACTGTTCCATTTTCCCGGCTGTTCCAATTTCCCGGCTGTTCCAATTTCCCGGCTGTTCCAATTTCCCGGCTGTTCCAATTTCCCGACTGGTCCAATTTCCCGACTGTTCCAATTTCCCGGCTGTTCCAATTTCCCGGCTGTTCCAATTTCCCGGCTGTTCCAATTTCCCGGCTGTTCCAATTTCCCGGCTGTTCCAATTTCCCGACTGTTCCAATTTCCCGACTGTTCCAATTTCCCGACTGTTCCAATTTCCCGACTGTTCCAATTTCCCGACTGTTCCAATTTCCCGACTGTTCCAATTTCCCGACTGTTCCAATTTCCCGACTGTTCCAATTTCCCGACTGTTCCAATTTCCCGACTGTTCCATTTTCCCCACTGTTCCATTTTCCCCACTGTTCCATTTTCCCGACTGTTCCATTTTCCCGACTGTTCCATTTTCCCGACTGTTCCATTTTCCCGACTGTTCCATTTTCCCGACTGTTCCATTTTCCCGACTGTTCCATTTTCCCGACTGTTCCATTTTCCCGACTGTTCCATTTTCCCGACTGTTCCATTTTCCCGACTGTTCCATTTTCCCGACTGTTCCATTTTCCCGACTGTTCCATTTTCCCGACTGTTCCATTTTCCCGACTGTTCCAATTTCCCGACTGTTCCAATTTCCCGACTGTTCCAATTTCCCGACTGTTCCAATTTCCCGACTGTTCCAATTTCCCGACTGTTCCATTTTCCCGACCGTTCCATTTTCCCGACCGTTCCATTTTCCCGACCGTTCCATTTTCCCGACCGTTCCATTTTCCCGACCGTTCCATTTTCCCGACCGTTCCATTTTCCCGACCGTTCCATTTTCCCGACCGTTCCATTTTCCCGACCGTTCCATTTTCCCGACCGTTCCATTTTCCCGACCGTTCCATTTTCCCGACCGTTCCATTTTCCCGACCGTTCCATTTTCCCGACCGTTCCATTTTCCCGACCGTTCCATTTTCCCGACCGTTCCATTTTCCCGACCGTTCCATTTTCCCGACCGTTCCAATTTCCCGACTGTTCCATTTTCCCGACTGTTCCATTTTCCCGACTGTTCCATTTTCCCGACTGTTCCATTTTCCCGACTGTTCCATTTTCCCGGCTGTTCCAATTTCCCGGCTGTTCCAATTTCCCGGCTGTTCCAATTTCCCGGCTGTTCCAATTTCCCGGCTGTTCCAATTTCCCGACTGTTCCAATTTCCCGACTGTTCCAATTTCCCGACTGTTCCAATTTCCCGACTGTTCCAATTTCCCGACTGTTCCAATTTCCCGACTGTTCCAATTTCCCGACTGTTCCAATTTCCCGACTGTTCCAATTTCCCGACTGTTCCATTTTCCCCACTGTTCCATTTTCCCCACTGTTCCATTTTCCCGACTGTTCCATTTTCCCGACTGTTCCATTTTCCCGACTGTTCCATTTTCCCGACTGTTCCATTTTCCCGACTGTTCCATTTTCCCGACTGTTCCATTTTCCCGACTGTTCCATTTTCCCGACTGTTCCATTTTCCCGACTGTTCCATTTTCCCGACTGTTCCATTTTCCCGACTGTTCCATTTTCCCGACTGTTCCATTTTCCCGACTGTTCCATTTTCCCGACTGTTCCAATTTCCCGACTGTTCCAATTTCCCGACTGTTCCAATTTCCCGACTGTTCCAATTTCCCGACTGTTCCATTTTCCCGACTGTTCCATTTTCCCGACTGTTCCATTTTCCCGACCGTTCCATTTTCCCGACCGTTCCATTTTCCCGACCGTTCCATTTTCCCGACCGTTCCATTTTCCCGACCGTTCCATTTTCCCGACCGTTCCATTTTCCCGACCGTTCCATTTTCCCGACCGTTCCATTTTCCCGACCGTTCCATTTTCCCGACCGTTCCATTTTCCCGACCGTTCCATTTTCCCGACTGTTCCATTTTCCCGACTGTTCCAATTTCCTGGCTGGTCCAATCTCCCGGCTGGTCCAATCTCCTGGCTGGTCCATTCTCCTGATTGTTCCATTTTCCTGACTGTTCCATTTTCCTGACTGTTCCATTTTCCTGACTGTTCCATTTTCCTGACTGTTCCATTTTCCTGACTGTTCCATTTTCCCGACTGTTCCATTTTCCCGACTGTTCCATTTTCCCGACTGTTCCATTTTCCCGACTGTTCCATTTTCCCGACTGTTCCATTTTCCCGACTGTTCCATTTTCCCGACTGTTCCATTTTCCCGACTGTTCCATTTTCCCGACTGTTCCATTTTCCCGACTGTTCCATTTTCCCGACTGTTCCATTTTCCCGACTGTTCCATTTTCCCGACTGTTCCATTTTCCCGACTGTTCCATTTTCCCGACTGTTCCATTTTCCCGACTGTTCCATTTTCCCGACTGTTCCATTTTCCCGACTGTTCCATTTTCCTGACTGTTCCATTTTCCTGACTGTTCCAATCTCCTGGCTGTTCCAATCTCCTGGCTGTTCCAATCTCCTGGCTGGTCCATTCTCCTGACTGTTCCATTTTCCTGACTGTTCCATTTTCCTGACTGTTCCATTTTCCCGACTGTTCCATTTTCCCGACTGTTCCATTTTCCCGACTGTTCCATTTTCCCGACTGTTCCATTTTCCCGACTGTTCCATTTTCCCGACTGTTCCATTTTCCCGACTGTTCCAATTTCCCGACTGTTCCATTTTCCCGACTTCCATTTTCCCGACTTCCATTTTCCCGACTTCCATTTTCCCGGCTGTTCCATTTTCCCGGCTGTTCCATTTTCCCGGCTGTTCCAATTTCCCGGCTGTTCCAATTTCCCGGCTGTTCCAATTTCCCGGCTGTTCCAATTTCCCGGCTGTTCCAATTTCCCGGCTGTTCCAATTTCCCGGCTGTTCCAATTTCCCGACTGTTCCAATTTCCCGACTGTTCCAATTTCCCGACTGTTCCAATTTCCCGACTGTTCCAATTTCCCGACTGTTCCAATTTCCCGACTGTCCAATTTCCCGACTGTTCCAATTTCCCGACTGTTCCAATTTTCCCGACTGTTCCAATTTCCCGACTGTTCCAATTTCCCGACTGTTCCAATTTCCCGACTGTTCCAATTTCCCGACTCTTCCAATTTCCCGACTGTTCCAATTTCCCGACTCTTCCAATTTCCCGACTGTTCCAATTTCCCGACTGTTCCAATTTCCCGACTGTTCCAATTTCCCGACTGTTCCAATTTCCCGGCTGTTCCAATTTCCCGGCTGTTCCAATTTCCCGGCTGTTCCAATCTCCCGGCTGTTCCAATCTCCCGGCTGTTCCAATCTCCCGGCTGTTCCAATCTCCCGGCTGTTCCAATCTCCCGGCTGTTCCATTTTCCCGGCTGTTCCATTTTCCCGACTGTTCCATTTTCCCGACTGTTCCATTTTCCCGACTGTTCCATTTTCCCGACTGTTCCATTTTCCCGACTGTTCCATTTTCCCGACTGTTCCATTTTCCCGACTGTTCCATTTTCCCGACTGTTCCATTTTCCCGACTGTTCCATTTTCCCGACTGTTCCATTTTCCCGACTGTTCCATTTTCCCGACTGTTCCATTTTCCCGACTGTTCCATTTTCCCGACTGTTCCATTTTCCCGACTGTTCCATTTTCCCGACTGTTCCATTTTCCCGACTGTTCCATTTTCCCGACTGTTCCATTTTCCCGACTGTTCCATTTTCCCGACTGTTCCATTTTCCCGACTGTTCCATTTTCCCGACTGTTCCATTTTCCCGACTGTTCCATTTTCCCGACTGTTCCATTTTCCCGACTGTTCCATTTTCCCGACTGTTCCAATTTCCCGGGTGTTCCAATTTCCTGGCTGTTCCAATTTCCTGGCTGTTCCAATCTCCTGGCTGTTTCATTTTCCTGATTGTTCCATTTTCCTGACTGTTCCATTTTCCTGACTGTTCCATTTTCCTGGCTGTTCCAATTTCCCGGCTGTTCCAATTTCCCGACTGTTCCAATTTCCCGACTGTTCCAATTTCCCGACTGTTCCAATTTCCCGACTGTTCCAATTTCCCGACTGTTCCAATTTCCCGGCTGTTCCAATTTCCCGGCTGTTCCAATTTCCCGGCTGTTCCAATTTCCCGACTGTTCCAATTTCCCGACTGTTCCAATTTCCCGTCTGTTCCAATTTCCCGACTGTTCCAATTTCCCGACTGTTCCAATTTCCCTACTGTTCCAATTTCCCGGCTGTTCCAATTTCCCGACTGTTCCAATTTCCCGACTGTTCCAATTTCCCGTCTGTTCCAATTTCCCGACTGTTCCATTTTCCCGACTGTTCCATTTTCCCGACTGTTCCATTTTCCCGACTGTTCCATTTTCCCGACTGTTCCATTTTCCCGACTGTTCCATTTTCCCGACTGTTCCATTTTCCCGACTGTTCCATTTTCCCGACTGTTCCATTTTCCCGACTGTTCCATTTTCCCGACTGTTCCATTTTCCCGACTGTTCCATTTTCCCGACTGTTCCATTTTCCCGACTGTTCCATTTTCCCGACTGTTCCATTTTCCCGACTGTTCCATTTTCCCGACTGTTCCATTTTCCCGACTGTTCCATTTTCCTGACTGTTCCATTTTCCTGACTGTTCCAATCTCCTGGCTGTTCCAATCTCCTGGCTGTTCCAATCTCCTGGCTGGTCCATTCTCCTGACTGTTCCATTTTCCTGACTGTTCCATTTTCCTGACTGTTCCATTTTCCCGACTGTTCCATTTTCCCGACTGTTCCATTTTCCCGACTGTTCCATTTTCCCGACTGTTCCATTTTCCCGACTGTTCCATTTTCCCGACTGTTCCAATTTCCCGACTGTTCCATTTTCCCGACTTCCATTTTCCCGACTTCCATTTTCCCGACTTCCATTTTCCCGGCTGTTCCATTTTCCCGGCTGTTCCATTTTCCCGGCTGTTCCAATTTCCCGGCTGTTCCAATTTCCCGGCTGTTCCAATTTCCCGGCTGTTCCAATTTCCCGGCTGTTCCAATTTCCCGGCTGTTCCAATTTCCCGGCTGTTCCAATTTCCCGACTGTTCCAATTTCCCGACTGTTCCAATTTCCCGACTGTTCCAATTTCCCGACTGTTCCAATTTCCCGACTGTTCCAATTTCCCGACTGTCCAATTTCCCGACTGTTCCAATTTCCCGACTGTTCCAATTTTCCCGACTGTTCCAATTTCCCGACTGTTCCATTTTCCCGACTGTTCCAATTTCCCGGGTGTTCCAATTTCCTGGCTGTTCCAATTTCCTGGCTGTTCCAATCTCCTGGCTGTTCCAATCTCCTGGCTGTTTCATTTTCCTGATTGTTCCATTTTCCTGACTGTTCCATTTTCCTGACTGTTCCATTTTCCTGGCTGTTCCAATTTCCCGGCTGTTCCAATTTCCCGACTGTTCCAATTTCCCGACTGTTCCAATTTCCCGACTGTTCCAATTTCCCGACTGTTCCAATTTCCCGACTGTTCCAATTTCCCGGCTGTTCCAATTTCCCGGCTGTTCCAATTTCCCGGCTGTTCCAATTTCCCGACTGTTCCAATTTCCCGACTGTTCCAATTTCCCGTCTGTTCCAATTTCCCGACTGTTCCAATTTCCCGACTGTTCCAATTTCCCGACTGTTCCAATTTCCCGACTGTTCCAATTTCCTGACTGTTCTTGTGTAAATGTTGAAACTCTAAATGGTGCAGGAAAGCATAATTCATAAAGGTTTTACTCCTTACAGTTCAAATGTTTAGGCTTTAGGATAACCGCCTTTCGGAATACATAGTTCAATCCGATTTTCCAACTTGTTGAAAACGTTATCCAGTTGTTGCTGAGTAACTTCATGACTTGCATTTACAGTGATCATAGCCCTAAATTCATCCAAATAATGTGGTTTTGATGATTAAACAAGTTTTACATCGCCCCATAAAATGTAGTCCGATGGGGACAGGTCAGGCAAACGAGGTGGCCAAGTATTTGGTCCACCTCTACTGATCCACTTGTCTGGGAATACATCATTCAAGAAAAGTCGCACAGTGTCAGGGAGCATGGTCTTGCTGATGCGGGATGATGTGTGAAAGATTTAGTTGTCGTAGTTAGTGTATCAAATGTGGTAATTGTGGTTGTTGACTTTACCGCTGATGTATAAGTTGCCTCGTCATAAAATGTCAACTCGTGAATAACCTCAGGGGGACTGTGGATATAACGACGATAATAAGAGGTAATAACAAGATTAACATTAACAACACTTGATGAATATTATGCTTTCATATGGCAATTGCAGTTTTGTTACCTCTGCCAACGAAGGTGGAAGGAAGTTATGCTTTCACCCCAATTTGTTTGTCTGTGAGAAGGATATCTCAAAACGTTGTTGATGGATTTGGATGAAACTTGGTGGAGAGGTTAAGTGTGTGACGAGGACCATTCGATTTGATTTTTGTGAAGATCTGGATGCAATATGTACATTTAACTTTTCAAGTGATTTTTCACCATTGAGAGATTGGGCCAAAACGATAGACAGTCACGTGAAAAAGTAAGTACACCCCATGCAAAGTTTTGATTTTTTCAACATATTTCAACATACAGCTAATTGATCTTCATTTCAACAATATTGAGAGATAAAGGTGATATAATATAACAAATATCATGAAACATTTACATTTTATAGTCCATTGTATAATTTAAATAAACATAAATGCAGATTTCGCATGTGGAAAAAGGAAGTACACCCCTACATTTATCACTACTTCAAATACCTAAAATTAGAATCAGGTGCACCAGCTCAGGTGCAAATGATTAGAACATCGTTAGAGAGGATCTTGGAGGAAGCTGTCTTATTTAAACCTCAGACATTTAGTTTGGTTTGCTCTTTGTTGCTGACGTGTGCGTCGTCACCATGCCTAGATCAAAAGAGCTCTCTGCGGCCTTCAGAAAGAAGGTTATAGATGCCTACAAGTCTGGGAAGGGATTTAAAAAGATCTCCAAACAATTTGAAATCAATCATCGACTTTCCGGAAGATCACCTACAAGTGGAGAAGATTCCAAACAACTGCCAACTTGTTCAGGCCAGACCGCCCCAGCAAGTTCAGGCCGAGAGCAGACCGCAAGATGTTGAAAGAAGTCTCGAAGAACCCCAGAATGTCATCACGGGACCTACAGGTAGCTCTTGCCAGTGTTGATGTCAAAGTGCACGAGTCTACCATTAGAAAGAGGCTGCACAAATTTGATCTACATGGGAGGTGTGCCAGGAGGAAACTTTTGCTGTCCAGAAAGAACATCAGGGCAAGACTAAAGTTTACCAATGAACACCAAGGCAAAGACCAGCACTTCTGGAACAATGTGCTCTGGACAGATGAGTCGAAGGTAGAGCTATTTGGCCACAGTACCAGAAGACATGTTTGGCGAAAACCAAAGACAGCATTTGACCACAAGAACCTGATACCAACTGTAAAGCATGGTGGTGGAAATATTATGGTTTGGGGCAGCTTTGCTGCATCAGGGCCTGGGCAGCTCACCATCATATAATCCACTATGAATTCTTCATTGTATCAGAGGGTGCTTGAGGATAATGTGAGGCCATCTGTCAGAACGTTGAAGCTCAACCGAAGGTGGACCTTGCAACATGACAATGACCCTAAACATACCAGTAAATCCACCAAGGAATGGCTGAAAAGAAAGAAATGGAGGGTTCTGGAATGGCCAAGTCAAAGCCAGGATCTAAATCCCATCGATATGTTGTGGGGGGATTTGAAACGAGCTGTGCATGCAAGAAACCCCTCAAACATCGCACAGCTGAAAGAATTCTGCATGGAGGAGTGGGCAAAAATTTCTCCCAGTCGATGTCAGAGACTGGTAGACAGTTATAAGAAACGCCTACTTGAGGTTGTTTCTGCCAAAGGGGGCAATACCACCTATTAGAGCCAAGGGTGTACTTGCTTTTTCCACATGCAAAATTTGCATTTATGTTTATTTAAATTATACAATGGACTACAAAATGTAAATGTTTCATGATATTTGTTATATTATATCACCTTTATCTATCAATATTGTTGAAATGAAGATCAAATAGCTGTATGTTGAAATATGTTGAAAAAGTCAAAACTTTACATGGGATGTACTTACTTTTTCACATGGCTGTACAACAAACAACAACAGGCATTTTAAAAGGCCATTTTCCCTGCAAGAGTGAGGGTTAGCCTTGCGGTCACCATGACAATGTGCTCCATTTTGCCCTATTTTCTGCATCTCCCCTTGTTAACCCCCTGGCCCGCATTTCTTCTTTGACCATCTTTAGCATCTTCTTTCACATGACTGTATAGCACAATATTTCATCAAAACATTGTGGACCGATTCTGGATTAAAAAAAAAAACTTGGTGGACATGTTGGTTTTGTGATAACTAGGGCATGCCCGTACTATATATATAGGACGTGCCCGTAAGTGCGTGATGTTACCGTACAATGAATGTATCGTCCCGACGCCGCAGCTCGGATGGCGCTGCAGTTAATCGGGCCCCCAAATTCCTCATCGACGATAACTAAACAATATATTATATGAATCGCACCGTACATACCTCCTTCTAGATCTTGTTCTTGTCTTGATATACTCACTCAGGCTCACTCTATCACGACTGAGTCCTCCCAGCTCCT
The DNA here is from genome assembly GCF_964187855.1 of Myxine glutinosa. Taxonomy (NCBI): domain Eukaryota; kingdom Metazoa; phylum Chordata; class Myxini; order Myxiniformes; family Myxinidae; genus Myxine; species Myxine glutinosa. The sequence continues at coordinate 25,826,960 of NC_136263.1, read as the reverse complement.
CCAAATGGCGCCCGCTAGCCGCTACGTAACTCCGGAAGTGACGTCCTCATTTGACTGTCCGGAAGGTCGCAAATCGCAGTTACGATGAATCGCAAATTAGTTTTAATTAGTTTTAAAACATAGTTTAACGGCAACATAGTTTGCCGACGGGAAATAAATGAATACGCTCTCAAATGTGCCATCCGAGGCAGAGTCTGTTCGCCACGTTCGGCACACGTGATAGCTCGCTGCTCTCTGATTGGTTGAATCGTTTTTTGGACATAGCTCGGTAACTGCTTCTCCGATTAATATGAAACCTTGAAAAGGCACATCCTCGGGTCCCCAGCAATATACCTGGCAAGTTTAAAGTATATCGGACCCGTGGTTGTCGAGAAACAGCGGTCACAGACAAACACACACACAGACACACAGACACACACACACACACACACAGAGATTGCTGGAATTATAGATAGATGATGAATTATTTTGATTTTGTTGAAGGGATCTGGCCTATCGGTGAGACAGAAAACGTAAACTCTTCAGTGTTCATCCTGGCGCAGGTATGCGCTCTGAGTGTCGTTCTCGTTTCTATTATGCGTACATCAAAAGTTCTAAAAATTCAAAGTTGCAGAACAACCTTATGGACACGCTGCATTATAAATTATTTTGTGCCAGCACTTTGTCCATCATGCTGTTTTGTTTATCATCTCACAGCCTCTTGAAGTGCAGGAAGCATTGTCTACTAAGAGCACGAAGGTCGACTTGTTTGGAATTTGGACTTCGCCATCTGACAATTCTGGAAGGTTGATCGAAGTTGTTTCTGCCCTGGAGGCCGGAAGGTGTGTCATTCACTAGTTCCATTCTTATAATTAGAATGTATTGGCTGAAATATGTGGCTATACTGTATGTGATCTTCTTGGCTGCCTTCCTCGCCCCATGATCAACCTCATTTGCTTTGCCCATCTCTTTGTAATGGCGGGGCTGTTGATCATTATAATAAATTTTGCTTATGCATAAAATACAAGGCACTCTTGCCGACATCAACTACCATTTATAATTTAATATCTATCTCAGTCCACACTCCCCACAACTCTAGCTTGTATCACTGTGGCAGGATGCTAAAACTAACTGCCCATAAAAAAGGTTTAACAGAGATATATGAAGTCAATTCAATGAAAACTTTAATGTTTCCTGTTACTTTAAATTTCAAACAGACATACAATAATTATATAAACATAATAAAATGCATAATTACCTCTGCCACTGAAGGTGGACGATGGTTGTCTTCACCCCTGATTGTTTATCTGTTTGTAAGCTGGTTATGGAGATGTCTCAAAAAGTTCTAGACACGGATTCGGTCGAAACTTGGTGAAGAGGTTGGTGTTTGACAGGGACGAATTTATTTGAATTTGGTGAAGATCCAGATTTGGATACATGAAATTTTAAAGGGATTCTTCATCATTGAGAGATACAGTGGCCTGCAAAAGTATTCACCCCCTTTCCAATAATGCCACATTTAGGTGAATTAAAAATTATGTATTAACAATTTTTCCAAATGAACTTCTTTATTCATAGCTGAATAGATCAAACTAAACACTGTTACTGTTGAAGGAGGTTACATGTCAGGAATACCTGCAAAAAACATGTACAAATCAAAATTGATTGGTTGCAAAAGTATTCAGCCCCTTGGGTCAGTACTTAGTCGAAGCATCTTTTGCAGCAATGATGGCTACGAGTCTTTTTGAGAAGGTCTCTACCAGCTTTGCAGAGTGAGATGGTGTAAACCTTGCCAATTCTTCACATGAAAATTGCTCTAGTTCTGCCAAGTTTGACGGGGATCGTCGATGGACTGCAATATTCAAGTCTCACCATAAATGTTCAATTGGGTTCAAGTCAGGACTTTGACTGAGCCACTCAAGAACATTTATTTTCTTCTTATTCAGTCACTCCAGTGTGGTCTCAGCTTTGTGTTTCAGATCATTTTCCTGCTGAAATGTGAATCTGCTACCATGTTTCAGATTCATGGCCGACTCGAGCAGGTTTTCATCAAGGATTCTCCTGTACTTTGCACCGTCCATTGTCCCTTCTATCCTGCCAAGCTTGCCATTCCCTGCTGATGAAAAGCAGCCCCATAACATCATGCTGCCACCTCCATGCTTGACAGTAGGTGATGTGCAGTGTTAGGCTTGTGCCAGACATAACGCTTTGAATTTAGACCAAAAAGTTCAATTTTTGTCTCGTCTGACCACAAAGCTTTCCTCCACATGCCTGCAGTATCATCAACATACTTTTTTGAAAACTCCCCATGAGCTTTTAGATGTCTTTTTCAGGAATGGCTTCTTTCTTGACACCTGTCCATAGAGGTCAGCTTTATGAAGCAAACAGGATATTGGTGATTGATGAACACTGACCCCCATTTCAGATGTAGAGCTTTGCAGATCTTTCAAACACATTGTTGGATTTACAACGACTTTCCTGTTTGTCCGGCTGCTGAGTTTGGATGGGCGACCTGATCTGGGTAGAGTCTGGTTGATGTGATACATCTTCCACTTCTTAATGATGGATTTCACTGAACTCAAAGGGATAATGAGTGACGTGGAAATCTTCTATAAAATCCTCTCCTGAACGGTGCTTCTCCACCACTTTACGTCTGACTTATTTGGAAAGCTCCTTGTTCTTCATTTTGTTGGTTGACCAAGTGAGTTGCACTTTAAAACACATTAGATGAGTAGGGGAGCTTAATTTTTAAGTTAAACCACTGATGATGTGGAATGGCTTCAGAACAAGAATGTGAGAGTCCTTGAGTGGCTCAGTCAAAGCCCAGACTTGAATCCCATTGATAATTATCTGTGGAAAGACTTGAAGATTGCTGTTCACTGATGCTCCCCATCCAATTTGACAGAGCTTGAGCAAATCTTCAAGGAAGAATGGGAGAAACTCCCAAAATTCAGATTTGCAAAACTGATACAGACCCAAGAAGACTTGAAGCTGTAATCACTGCCAATGGCACTTCTATGAAGTATTGACTCAGGGGGTTGAATACTTGTGTAAATTAGAAATTTCCATATAAAATTTTCAATTTTTCTGTAAAAAAAAAATTTTTTAAATTCCACTTTGCCATTATGGGGTATTATGTGTAGATCAATGACAAAAACATCTCAATTTAATCCATTTTCAATTCAGGCTGTAACCCAACAAAATGCGAAAAAATTCAAGGGGTGTGGAAACTTTCTGAAGGCACTGACTGAACTTGTGGGTATTTAAGCTATCACAGTTTATCTTGAAAAAAGTAGGTGATTGTGTGCTGGTGCCCTGGCCAAATTTAAAATGTCCTCTCAATGATCTGGTGGAGTATATCTCATTTCTGGTCATCACAGTTTCTCTGGTCCATCTCTGTATGGCAAGTGGTGCTGTCGTTTGAAACTGCTCAGATAGCTTGTCTTAATTTCTCAATCGGACACGACCTGTTTGGCGTGTAATCACTTTTTTACAATTTGAACAGAATATTTACATTCTGTCCTTCAAGGATAATTTTGGTATGTTGGATCTGCGTATGCATGCTCTTTTTACTTCTGCCACCAAAGGTGGATGGAGGTTATGTTTTCACCCCTGTCTGTTTGTCTGTCCGTTTGTCTGTGAACAAGATATCTCAAAAAGTTGTGGCAGAGATGGCAGAGATGTAGCGTATGTAACACCGACGAAATGATTAGATATTGGTGAAGAACCGGATTCGGATCCGGTTACTAGAATTTTAAAGTGATTCTTCACCATTGGGAGATAGGACCAAAACGATACATATCAGAATATCTTAAAAAGTTGTGGACGGATTTGGGCAAAATTTGGTGGAGAGGTTGTGTGTCTGACAAGGACGATTCTATTCGATTTTGGTAAAGATCCGGATCCAGAAAGTTGAATTTTTAAGTGATTATTCACCATTGAGTGATATGTCCAACCAGGCGGACGTATGCTCTCTACTGAGTACCGTTCTAGTTTCATATTGTCTTATCTTTGGTCAAATGTATAGGTCACTCTTCATAAGAAGGTTGATTGTGTTTAATGATCTACCTTATACAACCACTTTATACACGTCATCTCTACAACATAATAATAATAATAATAATGACATTGAAATTAGTTGTATCAAAATTCGGAGACAAATTTCTGGTACATAGCTCAACGTACTCATGTAATATACCGTGGTGTTGTACCAGGGCACTTTGCCGTGACATTGGAGGTTCTGATCCTGAGCGCATGACTCCACTTCGTGTCTACGACTACGTGAATAAAATGTTCATCAATTCCAATGTGAAGGTAACATTATATAATTTATTTTTTTGTAACCAGTTTTTTGGAACTTGTTCCTGTGTATTTTATTGGTTTTTTTTGCACTGTTCACCACCGATGAAATGATGGGCATCCAATCAGACAAGATGGTCACACACCTATGATACCGACATAATGCAGTAATGAACAAATGTATGAGGCACTGCATGAGTGTAATGGCTGCTCATGAGTAACACGAGCACATTATACGTAAGGTGATTGCGTCACCCCACCACCGCCCGCGCCCCCCTCCCCCCAACAGTGACACACACACACACACACACACACACACACACACACACACACACACACACACACACACACACACACACACACACACACACACACACGTACACATGCAATTCTGACAACTAAATCACCCTTTCCCCTCCTACCACGGGCATTCCCACATCAAAACAGCAGAATATTTAGCGCTTTCTGCTCCCCTATGATGCGTTCACCGACTTCACATAAATCCATTATGGTCGTCTGTTAAACTCACAATTTTAATAGAAAATAATCAGAAATAATAGCAAGGACTTGCTTGACCTCCACGGTAAAAGTGTTGCTTGAGAGAATGCAAGAAAGTTACTTGGGCGGTGTATAAACCACAGAACGCTGCCTCAATCACTGAGGCCTATCTTCACAAGGCCCGTGACACCTATCAGCTTAATATCCTTTTAACTGACACTTTGGTCGCTTTACACTGAAGGGAAAACTTGTAGGGAGGGCATGGCAATTGTGAATACCACAGCTCCGTAGAGGACTTTGACTTAGCATAGCAGCAAGCACCAACATGGTGGCCATCATGGACAAATTGTGGGTGGAGTCAGGAGAACTGTCCAACCAATGGGTAGAATCCGACGCACGCATGAATGAATGGAAGCATGCACACGAGTCTCCTTTTATAGTCTAGAATATATATTAGTAACAACATGTGATGGAATACAGTTGTGGCCAAAAATATTGGCACCCTTGCACTTTTTTCAAATAATGCACCATTTCTTCCAGAAAATTGTTGAAATAAAAAAATATTTTGGTATACACATATGTATTTCTTTGATTTGCAGTGGAACAAAACAAAAAAAGCTGATTAAAATTACTAAATCTTAGCTTATTCCACACAGCATTCCTAAAATGGTCAGGACAATATTATTGGCACCTTTTAGAAGTTGTGAGAAATAATTAGATTTCAAGCAGGTGATTCTCCTTTACTTTGGCATTGAACTCACATGTGGTGAGTTGCAAGTACCTGCAATATAAAAATCACTCATTCAACCAGTTTGGATGGAGAAAAGGAGTCATTCTGCTGTTTTGTGTCACTGTGTGTACCGCAATGAGCATGGAGAAAAGAAAGAAAACCAGAGAATTGTCTGAGGAGGTCAGACACAAGATTGTAGCCAAGCATAGACAATCTCAAGGCTACAAGTCCATCTCTAACCTTCATGAACCTTGATGTTCCTGTGTCCACCGTACGCAATGTTATCAGGAAGTTTAAGGCCCATGGTACTGCAGCCAACCTCCCTGGACGTGGCCGCAAGAGAAAACTTGATCGAAGATTGAAGCAAAGGATTGTTTGAATGGTGGAGAAAACACCTCGATCAACTCCCAAACAGATTTAGGCTGACATTCAGACACAAGGTACGACAGTTTCAACTCGCACAATCCGTCGCCATCTCAATGAAAGGGGGTTCTATGGTAGGAGACCCAGGTGGAACCCACTGCTGAGAGAGAGACAAAAGAAAGCCCGACTGGAGTTTGCCAAAATACACCTGAACAAGCCAAAATCCTTCGAGGAGAATGTCCTGTGGACAGATGGACCAAATTAGAGCTTTTTGGTAAAGCATATTGTTGCGGATCTCAACGTCGGCCCTTTTTCCCCTTACCAAGGGGGGATTAATCCCCTTGTCTGCGACTGACCGACGTGAGTCCTGAAGCTGCCCAGCTCCCTCCGGAGAGGCAGGTGAGCAACCTCGTTCGAGACCGTGGACAAGATGTTATTTTGCCGAGCGGATGGCAGCCCGCGGCTCGAACCGTTAACAGAAACTAGACCCGATTCTTATGCGTTGGCCAAATCGTGCCACGGGTATTCAATGATGGAAAAGACAAGGACGAACGGATGTGAAGGAAAGAAGGCAAGGTAGGAAGAACAGGATTTATTACTAACTATTATGTACAAGACCAAAGAAACCAAGGAAGATGGAAAGATACGAAAATAAAGACAGAAGGAGTAAGACACAGTGCAAATCTAGCTTACCTATACAAGCTTACTTAAACCCCAAGACAAGACAAAAGACAGACGACAGTCAGACTTACACGGGGATGATGACAGGAATGGCAGGAGGTGGATGGCTGGACGGATGATGAGGTGGGACCACAGGGCTGGAAGGATGCGGGTCCGGTTGGTGTGATCGCCGGCTCGGGTTGAGCAGCCGCCGACCCTCCTCAATCGTCTCCGCACGGCGGCGTTGCTTCGTAGCCGTGGCCGAAACCGCTGTCAAAGCTCAAAGCTGCGGTGGTCAAAGCTGCGGTGGTCTCAAAGCTGCGGTTGGTTCAGCTGCGGTGGACTCCTTTAGGTCAACTCTTATGCACATCTCAGCTCCTCCTCAACTGGACTCTTATGCACTTCTCAGCTCCTCCTCAACTGGACTGAGGTGGGGGCTTCGCGTGACGGGTTATATAACCGTGCCCTAGAATCTTCTTGAACCTCCCCGAAGTTTCTTTCCTCCACCCTCTCAGGCCAATGAGATGATGGGAATTGACCAATGAGAATTGACACCCTCATGCTTGGTTGGTTGATCGGGGGCTGGCTCACTCCTCCTTCTCATGACGAGGTGGAGACACGCCTTTCTTCTCCGAGCTGACCGCGTGCGTAATGGAGTCTTGGGGTAAAGGTGGTGCCAATAACCCCACCCAAAGTTACTGGCACTTCGAAGATGCCATGGGGGCGTCGGAAGGATCCTATCTTATTTGATTCGGTGCAATGCAGGGTCAATTAATGGGAAACACAGCCTTAAACTAATACACATAATAAGGAAATAACTATTTAGAAGGGTATATGATTTTCTACGTGCTTGTACATGGACTAGCTACGGTGCACTCATTTCAATTAACAGCCAATTAAAGGGGAAATGTACATAGGAAATTTTAATACTAAATTTACAAAGTGAAGGTTCTAAAAACCATAACAATATCATCTCTATGTTTACAGAAAATAAAATGAAGCCTTCAAATAAAAGAACACCTTCCCTATCATCAAACATGGAGGAGGTTCAGTGATGTTTTGGGGTTGCTGTGATGCCTCTGGCACTGGGTGCCTTGAATGTGTGCATGGCATCATGAAATCAGGAGATTACCAAGGCATTTTGGAGAACAATGTTCAAACCAGTGTCAGAAAGCTGGGTCTTCGTCGAAGGTCATGGTTCTTGCAGCAGGACAATGACCCCAAACACACTTCAAAAAGCACCCAGGAATGGTTCAAGCCAAAACGCTGGACTGTTCTGAAGTGGCCAGCAATGAGCTCAGATCTAAATCCCATTGAACACCTGTGGGGAGATCTGAAAACAGCAGTTGGGAGAAGGCACCCTTCAAATCTGGGAGAACTGAAGCAGTTTGCACAAGAAGAGTGGCACAAACTGCCAGTAGAGAGGTGTCGGAAGCTCATTCATGGCTATAGGAAGCGCTTGACTGCAGTTATTTTGTCTGAAGGCTGTGGTACCAAATATTAAGTCTCGGGTGTCAATAATTTTGTCAATTCCATTTCTTTTTATTTTCTGATTTAAAAGAATAAATTAAGTTTTGAATCAAAAACAAAGGTTCTGCAATATTAACAGTGAAATAAAGAATTGTGGAGACCAAATACTTTGGTCAATTTCAACTTATTTTTGGAGACAATTGTGAGTTATTTGAAAAAAGTGCAAGGGTGCCAATATTTTTGGCCACGACTGTAAGTGCATTTGCGATACATTGCAACGGAATTGTTGTTTTTTTTTAACCACTTGCCAGCTGTGCGAATTATTCAAACCTTTTGTTTTTAATCAGTTGCTCTTTTTGAAATTTCTGGAATGTATTTCCTCTGAGGTAGGAGATAATATCTTATTTGCTTCCTGTGCTACAATTTTCATGCTTTCATGTGTCCAATCAGAAGGAATTTATATTCTGGCCTAGGTTTCTGTCATCACTGACCCAGCTGTATTTGAGAAGGAATTTCCCTGCCTTGCCGCTGTTAACCGCTGCGCCAATGGTGGGTAAACGACTTAATTTCCATGTGGACAATGCGTTAAACCCTAACTTCTGGATCGTTTTCATCACTTTTGCGCTGCATTCCATTCCATTGCTCATGACCAGGATTCTACAGCGTTTTGAGATCGCTTACCAGGACAAATTATTTCTTGTCTCCTATAGTCGTGAATCGTCACCGGGGGCACTTGATCGAGCTGGAATACATTGGAGAGGGGCCTACCAACACCACGCTCTTCCTTGTTGGCAAAGTCAGTAACTTTGCTTGCAATCATATGTATATAAGGGGCACTTTATTAGCGCTCTCCTGGTTTCACTAGAGGTGACAATTGGTTTGCCCTGCATCCATCTGTCTTTACGTCTGTCTGTCCATCAGTCCATCCGTCCCACTTGTTGTTTTTCAGACTTTCTTGTCCTGAAGTGGGCTATCGAGTGACATTTTGGGCTCTGGTGCAAGTTCAAATCCAAACTAGAGCGAAGTTGATGGTGCATCATTGAAAAACCTCACATTTCCCACCTAAAGCAAAGTTGAAATATGGCGAAAAGTTCTACAAGGAATGACCCAATATCAAATTTTGTGTTAAAAGAAATCTTCTGTTTTGACCCCTGTGACCTTAGGTTCCCACCCCCTGGGGCATGAACCGAGAGTCAAATCCAAAATATTGTCACATATTTCATGTGTTCCCTAATGTCATTTGCATCGATAGTTTCTTTGAAAATGTTAATAAATTTTATGCTGTCTGACAGTTTCACTCTAGCTGGGCGGCTTAGCTAAAAAATTCGGATCGATTGTGCCTTTTCCCTTAAAAGCATGAAACTTGGCACATGGCTAGAATACCCGAAAAGAAAGATTTTTAGTCCAGGGGGCATCCCCAATTTCACCCCATATGGCGGCCATCTTGAAATCCAAGATGGCCGTCATACAAGACCTATTTTGATGAATATCTCCATAATTAGAACAGATATCAAAATGGTTGAAGTGCCTATACCTACATTTTTAGGGTCTAGGAATCCAATGGCAACATAAAATATTCAATAGTATATGGCAGCCATCTTGAAATCCAGATTATACAGGAGGATATCAAATTATACAGCACCTTTAATGAAGGAAAGGCAGTTGTTATTGAGCGTTTTAATCGCACTTTGAAAGAGAAACTATATAAAAAATTCACACAACTCGGTTCTCAACAATGGGTATGCACTTTGAAATGACTGCACTGAAGACATCGGGTGACTGGTTATCTGGAAGCGGCTGGGTAGAAGCATTGGTGCAAGCCAATATTGCCTCAGCGGGAAGTGCAGATTCTTTCCTGCGAGCTGCACATGTTTCACGCTCGCGCAATGCCCATCAGGTGACAGCTGCAGCCTTGCACATACTGCAGCATCGGGCATACAATGACTATGCAATAGAAGCTGAGACGAAACTTTCATTTACTGATTGGTGTGGCAAAATGACTAAGGAACACCCACAGTTCCAATACTGGAGTCTCACGATGGCATTGGAGAACACCATCCTGACCTTTGTGCGCTCATTGAGGGAGGCTGACTTTGAAATGTACTTAGATGCTTTATGGGAGCTTCTTCCGTGGTTCTTTGCTCTTGACCATACGCACTATGCAAGATGGGTCACAGTCCATTTGCGTGATATGATGGACTTGCACAAGACACACCCTAAAGTTCTGGGTAATTTCCGAGCTGGCATGTTCACGGTATAAAAGACCCAACGCAAATTTAATTTTCTTCAATTGCTACAGATCATGCACATGAACAGAACAATGCACGTATCAAGGGAGATGGAGGAGCTGTGGGTCTGCTGGACAATGCCCATGCTCTGCAAAGATGGATGGTTGCAGGTCCAGAGGTCTCAAGGGTGATTGATGAGTTTGAGACTGCACAGGAGCAACATGAAAGCAAAGCGCCATCACTGCATCATGATCAGAATAAAAGCACCCAGATGACCTTTGACAAACATGTCAGATCACTTGTATCAGTTATCGAGGAGCTAGGTAATCCATTTCTTGAAGAAACCGCTGACCTTTTGGTCCTTGACACAAAGGATATAGCAAGTGCATCAGTCGTACAAAGTGTGAAAGACGTGCAGAAAGTGGGAAAGGAGGCTCTGGAGTCATTTGTGCAAGAGAGGCTGATTGAACGCTCAAAGCCTTTGAATGATGTCGTCCCGCGCAAAAAGTTACCTCTATTTGGCAGCTCATCAGTAACAGACCAGCTGACAGATAAACACAAGGTAGCCTCATTGAAGAGTGATGTTCAACTGTTTTCTCGCCTCTATATTGCCTGTCAAACCCGCGAGGGAAACCTGGATGAATTTTTCCGTCATGAAAATCAATCTTTCCCTCCATCTCTGTCCAAGGATGGGAAGCTTCGACCTGGTACAAAGAGCGACCTTTTGGACTGCTTAGAGGAACTTTCACCATCAAGCACACAGATGCCAGAGGTGACATGTGTCATACTTGACGGGGCAGTAATTGTTCAAAAGCTAAAGCCCGATGTTGGCACAGTCAAAACATTTGGCGAATATGCCGAAAAGGTCTTCATCCCATTTGTTTTCTCACAGTACAAATCTGCAACCCGACTTGATCTGGTGTGGGACCATTACCTACCCGACAGCCTTAAGAGCATGACCCGTGAAAAGCGTGGCAAGGGGGTTCGCCGACGAGTAGATACCTCAGTTGCAATTCCTGGACAGTGGCAGAACTTTCTTCGAGTTGATGAAAACAAGCGTGAACTCTTCAGCTTCCTTTCCAATGAAATAATTAAATCATTTGAAGACCAGCGCAAGGAGCTAGTTGTCACACTTGATACAGAGGTTCTTACTGCTCCACCACGCATTGATCTAGAATCACTCTCCCCGTGCACTCAGGAAGAGGCAGATGGTCGGATGTTCCTACATGCTGCTGATGCAACACAGAGAGGGCATAGTAAGGTCCTCATACAAACTGTGGACACAGATGTTGTCGTGCTTGCAGTTACAGCATCCCAGAAGCTTTCAGTGATGATATGGTTACAATTTGGGACAGGCAAGAACATGCGATTTATCTCTGCACATGATATAGCCACAGCTCTTGGCCCTGAGAAATCTAAAGCCCTCCCCATGTTTCATGCACTAACAGGGTGTGACACTTCTTCAGCGTTTAATGGGCGTGGAAAGGTAACTGCATGGAATGTGTGGGAATCATTCCCTGAGCTCACAGAGGTACTAGCAGAAATTTGCCACCAGAGCACAGAGATAACTGAAACCTGCATGAACGTCATTGAGAGATTTGTTATTCTGTTGTATGATCGCACAAGTACTGCTACTGACATTAACATTGTACGAAAGAAACTGTTTGCAAAGAAGGGCAGACCTGTGGAATCAATTCCACCAACACATGATGCCCTTGTGCAGCACGTAAAGCGGGCAGTATACCAAGGCGCACTATGCTGGGGACAAGCATTGCATGCTAAGCCTGATCTACCAAGCCCCACTGAATGGGGTTGGCAAAAAACGTCTGCTGGCCAGTTCAAACCAATATGGACAACACTTCCAGAGGCTGCAAAGATCTGCAATGAACTTGTTAAGTGTGGGTGCAAAAAAGGATGTACTGGTCGTTGCCGGTGTAAGAAAGCTGCACTTCCCTGTACTTCTCTCTGCGCATGTGATGGAGAATGCAGCAAAGACTAGAAAACCACAAGATGGCACAGTTACAGTCTGCGATGTCATAGACACTTTTAATCACTGAAGAATGCCAACCTGTTAAGAGTATTTATATGCATTCCCAGTATGCATGATACTATGCAAAATTAATATTTTCATATGACTGCTTAATATTTTATGTTACCATTGGATTCCTAGACCCTAAAAATGTAGGTGTAGGCACTGCAACCATTTAGATAGCTGTTCTAATTATGGAGATATTCATCAAAACAGGTCTTGTATGATGGCCATCTTGAATTTCAAGATGGCCGCCATATGGGGTGAAATTGGAGATGCCCCCTGGACTAAAAATCTTTCTTTTGGGGTATTCTAGCCATGTGCCAAGTTTCATGCTTTTAAGGGAAAAGGCACAATTCATCAGTTAAGCAGCCCCACTACTCCGCCCTCGGGGGCACCACCAAAATGGCACTGATCTTGCACCTTCTAATGCTGTAAATTATGACTACTAAGTTTGGTGAATTTCTGCACAACCGTTTGTGTGATGCACAACCACAACAGGAGATACTGTGATGGACAGACAGACAGACGGACAAACAGAGCCGATTACAATATCCCCCATTTAAAGAAAAAAGTGTGGGGATAATTACTTTGGATCTGAAAATAGTGTGCTTATAAAATGAATTGTGTATAGATTGCAGTATTCGTTATAGCTTTTTATTCCCATTTCGAGCAACCCAGTGGGAGCAGCAGGAACGACTTGGGGGAGGAGAGGGCATTTTCCGGGACTGTGTGGGGACACAATGTTGCTATTGACTCGATGCTATAAGAGTTGATGAGACTAGTTTGCAGGCAGATAAAGCCTAATTAATGGGGGTCAGAATGGCAAGGTTATGCCTATCTTTGAAAATGAAAGGATTAGGTGCTTGGTATGCATGAGCAGGCACATATAAATACCTGCGACAGATCCTTCAAATTTAAGACTGTGCTCGCGATATTCTGAGGCAGAAATGATGCTTTGCAATTTTATTCTTTTCTTTAAAGTACTGGAAATATTGCTTTTCTATTTTCAAAAAGTAATATATCAGGAACTCCTTTGGATTGAGCTACAACTTTGTACATTGGCCCTTCAGAAAGTATTCACATTTTGGAGTGTTACAGCCTGAATTTAAAATGGATTAAATTCTAAAATGTTGTCACTGATCTACACAAAATACCCCATAATGACAAAGTGAAAACATGTTTTTAGAAATTTTACAAACTTATTGAAAAAAAATAATACAGATATTTAATTTACATAAGTATTCAGTCCCTTGAGTCAATTCTTCATAGAAGTGTCTTTGGCAGCGATCACAGCTTCGAGTCTTCTTGGGGTTGTCTATCAGGTTTGCACATCTGGATTTGGGGCGTTTCTCCCATTCATCCTTGCAGATTTGCTAAGGCTCTGCCAAGTTGGATGGGGAGTGTCGGTGAACAGCAATATTTAATTATTTCCATAGATTTGCAATGGGATTCAAGTCTGGGCTTTGGCTGAGCCACTCAAGCACTTTCACGTTCTTGTTTTGAAGCCATTCCAGTGTTGTTTTGGCTGTATGATTGGGGTCATTGTCCTGTTGGAACGTAAATCTTTGCCGCAGTCTGGGGTCTTTTGCACTCTGAAGCAGGTTCTCCTCAAGCATTTGCCTGTATTTGGATCGATTCCTTAGTCTCTCTATCCTTCCAACTTTCCCATCCCAGTCCCTGCCACTGAAAAGCATCCCCATAGCATGATGCTGCCACCACCATGCTCGATGATGAGATGGGTGATGAATTGTGCTTAGTTTCCGCCAGATGTAGCGCTTTGCATTCAGGCCAAAGAGTTCAATTTTCGTCTCATCAGCCGACATAATTTTTTGCTTCATGCTCCAAGTCTGTCACGTGCCTTTTTGCAAATGCCAAGCATGTTGTCATGTGCCTTTTTCTCAGGAGTGGTTTCCGTCTGGTCATTCTCCCTTCAAGCCTAGATTTGTGAAGTTTTGCAGAGACCTTTGTCCTTCTGGCAGGTTCTCCTTTCTCAGCCAAGGAACTCTAGTTCTGTCAGAGTGGTCATTGGGTTGTTGGTCACCTCCCTGACCAAGGAAGGTCCTTCTTGCCCAGTTGCTCCATTTTGGTGGATGGCCAGGTCTAGGAAGAGTCTCGGTAGTTCCATATTCTTTCCATTTCCTTATGATGGAGCTCACTGTGCTCTTGGGAACTTTCAACACTCTAGAAATTGTTTTTATACCCTTCCCCAGATCTATGCCTCCTCACAATTCTATCTCGGATTTCTACAGACAGTTCCTTGGACTTCATGGTGGAGTTTCTGCTCTGAAATGCACTGTCAACTGTGGGGCCTTATATAGAAAGGTGTCTTTCTTTCTAAATCATGTCCAATCAATTGAATTGACCACAGGTAGACTCTAATCAAGTTCTAGACATCTTGAGGATGATCAAAGGAAATTGGATGCACCTGAGCTCAATTTGGAGTGTTATAGGAAAGGGGTTGAATACGTATTGACTCAAGACATCTCAGCATTTTATTTTTAATTATTTTGTAAAAATTTCGAAAAGAAAGAAGTTCCACTTTAACATATTATGTGTCGAGTAGTATTATGTGTAGAAAAAAAGTATTATGTGTGGAGAAGTGATAAAAAATCTAATTTAATCCATTTTAAATTCAGATTGCAACACAAAAAAACGTGAAAAAGTCAAGGTGAATTTCCTGTGTGAATACTTTCTGAAGGCACTGTAGTTTAAGGGTTTATTACTTCAGGCGTTTTTTTTTTTGTTTTTGTTTTTTTTTTTTGTATACAAGATCGAGGCTCGTGAAAGAGCTAACATTAATCACACAAAAAGACAAACCGACACACAAAACACAAAAAACAAGGGGAGCGGTAGACAAGATGGGGAGAGAGGGGGAAGGACACAAAAGAGAGGGGGAAGGACACAAACACAACATTTGAGAGCAGGGACATCGGGAGGACTTGGGGGGAGGTGGGAGAGGATTAAAACATATGAACACTGCAAGGACTCTGGGGTGAATTACCGGGGGTAGAAAAGATCAAGGTTTTCGATGGGGGAAGATAAGAGATGGTGGTGAACAGCTGTTTTAAAGACCTGGAGGGAGGAGTGGGATTGAAGGGAGTGGGGGAGTTTGTTCCAGAGGCGGGAGAAAAGGGGAATGAAAGAGTGAAGGTGAGCAGAGAGCCTAGACTTTGGCAGTTTAACCAGAAGAGGGTTGCAGGCAGATCTTGTGCGACCTGAAGCAATATTGGGGGGACAGAGCACAGAGAGAGCTGGGGGAGCAAGGCCGGAGAGGAGTCGGTAGAAGACAGAAAGACCACCAACCTGCCTGCGGTGAGTGAGTGAAAGGCCCTCGGCGTTGACTACATCGCAGGAGATTCCAATGATTCTGAAAGCTTTGGCCTCAACAGCGTGAAGCCGAGCAAGGTGTGAGGCAGGAGCACCAGCCCAGAGGGGGGAACAGTATTCCATTGAGCTGCGGATGAAAGCCTTGTATGTGGTGAGGAGCTCAGGTGTGCCAAGGAAGGACTTCGCACGACGGAGGATGCCCAGTCGGCGACTGGCTTTGGAGGCCAGCTTGGAAATGTGGTTTTCCCAAGAAAGATCATGGCAGATAGTGAGACCCAAAAGCTTGAGCGACAGAACTTCTTGGAGAGGATTGTTGAGAAAGTAGATGGGAGGGTTGTCCAGTCGGTCCTTTCGGAGAGACATTGTAAGAGTGTGAGATTTGTCAGGATTGAAAGACATGTTCCACTTGTTTGACCAGTCTGTGATTTTGTCCAGGTCTGCAGAGAGTGAGGAGGCTGCAGACTGCCGATCTGAGGGATGAGGAATGGAGCGACAGAGAGTAGAGTCGTCAGCAAAGAGATAGAGAGGATTTTCAAGAGAGTCAGAGAGATCATTGATGAAGACCAGAAAAAGCACAGGGCCCAGAACACTACCTTGGGGAACTCCAGCCTGAACAGGAAGAGGAGATGAGAGAAACCCATTCAGGGCCACACGTTGACTACGACCAGAGAGGAAGTCCGCCAGCCATGCGTGGAGATTTCCATGGATACCAAAGGAGGAGAGTTTGGAGAGCAGAGCAGGGTGCCAGACCATATCAAAGGCACGTGAAATGTCAAGGGAGACAGCTCTAATTTCCTGTTTGGCGTTGAGGACCTCCATCCATTGTTGAGAAAGCAGAAGCAGCATGTCCAGAGTAGAGTGACCAGGTCTGAAACCAAATTGATGATCAGAGATCAAGCCATTGGAGAAGAGGAAAGATTTCATATCTGAAGCAATGATGGATTCCATGACTTTGCTGATAATTGGGAGAAGGCTGATTGGTCTGTAGTTGCTGGGATCTGTTTTTGCACCTTTTTTGTGCAAAGCGGTGATGTTGGCTGATTTCCAAGCAGATGGCAGATGACCTTGAGCAAAAGAGAGGGTGA
The DNA here is from genome assembly GCF_964187855.1 of Myxine glutinosa. Classification (NCBI taxonomy): domain Eukaryota; kingdom Metazoa; phylum Chordata; class Myxini; order Myxiniformes; family Myxinidae; genus Myxine; species Myxine glutinosa. The sequence continues at coordinate 25,810,289 of NC_136263.1, read as the reverse complement.
AGAGAACAGAAAGAGGGAGTGAAAGTGCAGAAGAACATGATTTTAGGACCCGTGGGCTGATGCCGTCAGGACCAGTTGCAGAATCAGAGTCGAGGGTTGCCAGAAACTTTTCCACCTTGTCAGGAGGAAAGGACACAGAGTCCAGGAGCAGCTGGGTACGACTGGGTACGGTGGGTACAGAGAGGGATGGGTTTGGGACACAAGATTTAGAGGCAAACACAGAGTTGAGGCATTCAGCTTTTTCACGTGCGGAGTCAGCCGTTAAGCCGTTTGAGGTGAGGGAGGGGATGGAGGGGGAACAAACACCAGAAACAGATTTGACCAGACGCCACCAGGATTTGGAAGAGGGAGACAGATAAGAGAGTTCGGTCTTGAGAATGGTGAGATATTGTTTCCTGGCTCTCCTGAGGGTGGACACACACTTGTTTCGGGCTTTGTGAAAGGAAATGAGATTTCCTTCCGTTGGATTTGCTTTCCAGGAGACGAAAGCAAGTTGTTTCAGGGCAACAGCCTCACCACAAGATTCCGTGTACCATGGACGGGAGGAAGGGTATGACAACTGAAGACGAGATGGTATAAATCTGTGCATGAGAGAGAGCAATTTACTTTGAAAGAATTCCCAGGATGAGTTGATGTCAGAGGCGGTAGAGATGGGAGACCAGTCCAGATGATTGATGGCTGCTTGAAGACCGTGCCAGTTGGCCTGAGTGAAATGCCAGACTCGTCGACGCTGAGGAGGCTCTCTGAGAATGGTCAGAGAGATGTCCACTTTGACAAGCACATGATCAGATGAGCCGATTGGAGCAGAAGAAGAGCAGCAGACATTTTCAGGGAAGTTTGTCATAACCAAATCCAGAAGAGAAGATGCTCCGTTGACTGAGATCCGGGTCGGGAAATTGACAGATTGTGTCAGTCCCAGTGAGTCGCAGAAGTCCTTTGCTGAAGAGCCATGGCTGGTGAGAGAGGTACCCACACCCAGCCAACTGGCATGGTGACAATTGAAATCACCACATATGAGGAAGAGAGAGTTGGGATGGGTAGATAGAAGTTGGTCCATATTATCAGACAGTGAGATGTAGATGGAGTCATCGCTGATTGGTGGACGGTACAACACACATATGAACAAAAGGTGGGAGCGAAGGGGAAGCCGTAGCCAAAGGTATTCCTGGGGGTGAGGTGGAGAGAGGGCAGTGGAGGGCGAGTGAGGAAGAGAGTTTTTTATAAAGATAGCAACCCCACCTCCAGGACGAGGCTCAGGTCTATCATACCGGAGGAGGGAGTAACCTGGGAGAGATACCAAGGCATCAGAGACATCATGAAGGAGGAAAGTTTCTGTTAAGCAGATCACATCTGGTTTGTCAGAAGCAACCTGTATGGAGAGGTCAGTCAAGTTTGAGCGAAGGCCCCGGATGTTTGAGGTCCATACCGTTAATGAAGAGGAAGGGGGAGCATCGGGTCCAGAACAGGGGGGGGGGGGGAGGGGTAGGGTAAGATGTGGAAGAGGAGGAAGAGGTAGGGAGAGCTGTTGAAGGTGTGTCAGAGATTTCAGAATAGCTTGGAGAAAGGGAAGAATGGGGCGGACAAAAGGTTTGATGGAGATTGGGTGAGGCACAGTGAGGTGTTATTTGAGGAGGGGGAAGAGCAAGGCAGAAGGTTTGGGGAGATGAAGGTGAAAGTTGGAAGGGGGAAGAAGCAGGGAGGATGCTTTGAGGAGGAGGGGTGAGAGGGGAGTCTAGGAGGGGAGGAGCGAGGGAGAGTCTCGGAGGGGAGGGGTGTGGGGGGAGTTTAGGAGGGAGGGGAGGGAAGGGGCAAGGGGGGAGATTTGAAAGGGATGGGTGATGGGGAGGATTTGGAGGGGAGGGGTGAGATTGGATTTTGAAAAGTGTACGATTCATGGGAAACGAACATTTTTTGCAAAATGAGTTTGAGACCTTCGAGTCAAAAATACGTTTGAGGACACTGGAGGAGGGATGGAGTTCTGGATAGTTTAGGGAATGTAGAAAGGAGGAACTGTAAGAGATGGTATTATATATATTTTTTGGAATGAATAGATTTGGTGAGCAAGACGAAAGCGTCCTTTTGTAGGAAAAGAAAAGGGTGTTATAATATATGAGAGAAAATAGTTGTTCAGGGGAGAGATTATACATTTCTAACCGCGTGATCGCGAACGAAGAACGAACGAACAAAAAGAACAAATAAACGAATAAGACCTGGGAAGGAAATAGTTTTTTTGGGGGTTTTTTTTTTTTTTTTTGTGAGTACAGATATTAAACAAGGAGGTACGGGGTGAACGACTGGGACGAAACAGTGAACGAAAATAATTTCAGCGCATTCGACGAATCGCTGAGAGGAAAACAAACCACAAGGTCGGAGACGGTATGGTAGTCCAAGCCTACGAGTACTAGGCCGCAGAATACTCGATACCATTAACCGACGATTGTGTATACATGTACGAAAAATTAGCACCGAAAATTTTCCAAAAGATACGCTATAGGTACATACACCGAAAGATAGATACAGTCTCGACAAAAACACGATTGAGAAATATCACTTAGCTTCGAAAGCGTGAGCGCATGGAGCAGCTTCGAAAAGACGTCAAAGACGTATTATCACGAGTACATCACAGGTATTATCACAAGGCGTTAGTTATAAATTGAATTAAGTCGATTGTTCAACCCTCTAATAATATCTCATCTTTGAATATAACATGTCTACATGCCTTGTCTTCATTTTGTTATGGTTTCGGAACTTGAGACTTCTTGATTTAGACACAGACTAGAGCTTTAAGAATTGGATTCGTACTTTGTTTGCACGGACTCGAGTACATCACAGGTATTATCACTGAAAATTATTGTGCGAGTATGATGACTGTCTCATTGTTCTGATAGACCAGGTATTACTGTGCGAAAGTGGTGAACACCTACATGAAATACTCACGATACAGTGAATCGAGGCAACACTTTTTTGTGTTTTTAAATCTGTTCCACCAATCTTTCGGTGCAGGGTATTACCTACGACACCGGTGGTGCTGATATCAAAGCCGGTGGCGGCATGGCTGGGATGCACCGGGATAAATGCGGTGCTGCAGCCGTCGCTGGATTCTTTAAGGTGTTGTACAAAGCAAGATGAAGCTTAAACCACCAAATGACTGATTTTTTTTTACACTGGTAAACACTTCTTTGTTGGTTTTTCTCTTTCAAATCATTTGAACCCAATGTTTTCTTTTATTCTCTCAAAAAAATAAAAGCTCAAAGTTGTCATTTTGGCACTTTTTGGTTGAGATTGTAAAAGTGGTTTGTTGGGATTTCCATGTGGCTGGTGGACTATCTTGTTATAAATGATACCTCCCCCCACCCTAGTTCAAACAAATTAATAACCACACTACTGGTGTGCGCATTTTTACAACAACATGGAAATGAAAACAAGTGTTCACTGCAGCGTGTTCGTTAAACCACTGCCAGGACTGTTTGACATGCCATATTTTACTTATAACCAGTTACTAATCGAGGCAAAGTCTTCCTCAAAGGCTTTGTAATACCTCGCCGGCAAATGTACTGTAAGTTGAACCAAGGGTAAATGTCCAGTTACATGTACATTGCAGACATATATATACGTATATATATATATATATATATATATATATATATATATATATATATATACACATATAATATATACATATATATGTAATTGTCGAAAGATTTGCAGCTCAGGATTCATATTGTAAAGGACAGCACACTGAGCAGTAAAATAATTGAAATTCTTTCTTAAAAGCCTGACGTTTCGAATAAAATTGAAAAAATCGCATTAATTGTATGTAGTCTACTTTATTTAGAAATAAATTTAATGCAAAGAAGCCCTGTGATTGGCAGGGACTTGTACCAATCCATGACGTGAACCGTCCCCAATGGAACTTAACGTTTCACCACCACACCACACTCAATGCCTCTGAGGAAGAAAATGAGTTTGCTCTCGAAACGTCAGGCTTTTAAGAAAGAATTTAAATTATTTTACTGCTCAATGTGCTATCCTTTACAATATGTATATCTATATATATATATATATATATATATATATATATATATATATATATATATATATATATATATATATATATATATATATATATATACTGTATATATATATATATATATATATATATATATATATACTGTATATATATATATATATATATATATATATATATATATATACATATATATATATATATATTGTTGCGGATATGAGGATTGTATTTTTTTTATTGTGTTGTATTGTATACCAATTGTTGTGAATATTGCTTGATTCTGGCCCCTCCTGCCTCCAGTGTTGTGTAAAGGTCAAAGGGCGTCCCGGTAGTTAATTCCATAAAGCATACATTGAAGGACACTATAATATCCCTGTTCAGTAGTTTATTTCCTTATTCTGTGTATTAGATTAAGGCTTTGTCTTCCATTAAAATGACACTCCATTGCACCAAGTGAAAAAGATAGATTCCCTTCATTCCCATTCCCAAAACCTCCATTTCCCCTTTCGTCAATTGCCATTCGCATTGCCAACTACAATTGCCGCCATTGAACATGTGCTCGGGTTGGGGAAGAAAGGCGTGCCCGCCTGTCGTCATCAAGGGCGGAGCCAGAGGGTCGCGCGACCAACCATGGCCGAGGTGAGCACACCGATGGGCGTGTCCTGAAGGCCGGCGGCTTAATCGCCGGGGGCGTTATAAAAGCGCGCGCGCAAGAGTGGTCAGGGCTGAGCTGCGTAGAGAGGTCCATGACAAGAGAGGTCCATGACAAAGAGAGGTCCATGACAAAGAGAGGTCCATGACAAAGAGAGGTCCATGACAAAGAGAGGTCCATGACAAGAGTGGCGGTTGCATCCACAGCAGCTTGAGCCACCGAAACTGCATACCCAGCAGCTTGAGCCACCGAAACTGCAGCCACAGCAGCGTGGGGCCTGGACGGCAGTTTGGAGCAGGGCCGCGAAGGAACGGCGGCTGCCCAATGCGCCGATCGTGCTGCAGGACCCGTTGGACCTCCACCTCCTTCCAGCCAATCCACTCTGCAATTCCCCGTGTGAGTCCGTTTCTGTTTGTTCTGTCCTGGGTATTTAATTAAGTTTGTATAAGCTAGTAATTTTCACTGTCTCTAAAATCTTCTGTATATTATTTTATTATCTTTCCTTCTCCTTGGTTTCTTTGAGCCTGTAAATAGTAATAAATAGTAATGGTATTTCAAACCTTTTTTTTTTTGCCTTCGTCTTCCTCTTCTTCACATCCGTGTCGTCTTTGTCTTTTCCCTCATTGAATAGCTGTGGCGCGATCTGGCCAACGTTCAGGGAATCGGGTTTAGTCGGGGAAACAAAACTGTTCGGCCGCGGTGCCTCCGCTCGGTAAACAACATCTTATCCGCGGACCGTAACAATATATATATATATATGTAAATGTAATGTGTAAATGTACTTGTAATGATCCTTGTAAATACCTCCGTTGTGTAAAGGTCAAAGGTCGTCCTTTTAGTTAGTCCATCGCATGCACGTAGAAAATCATATACCCTTCTAAATAGTTATTTCCTTATTATGTGTATCAGTTAAGGCTCTGTCTCCCATTAATTGACACTGCATTGCACCGAATTGAAATAAGATAGGATCCCTCCAACACCCCCATGGCCTCTTCAAAGTGCCAGTAACTTTGGGTGGGGTTATTGGCATCACCTTCACCCCAAGACTCCATTGCACACGAGGTCATCTCGGAGCAGAAGGTGGGAGGAGTCAGCAAAGCGCCAGGAACAAGGCGTGGCTTTGCCAACGCCTCCTCAAGGGGCGGGATCGGTGAGCCCTCGCGACCAATCAAGGCTGAGGCGAGCTCACCGATGGGCGTTTCCAACAGGCCGGCGGCTTGGTCGCGACGCGCCTCATAAAAGGGGGTGGGGAAGGACTGTGGAGTGAGATGCGGGAGATGCGGGAAATGCGGGAGATGAACCACAGATAAGCGAGAGACCACCGCAGCTTTGAATCCACCGCAGCTTTGACCACCGCAGCTTTGAGCTTTGACAGCGGTTTCGGCTGCGGCTACGAAGGAACGCCGCCGTGCGAAACCGATTGAGGAGGGTCGGCGGCTGCTGACCTCGAGCCGCGCCATCACCCCAACCAGGCCCGCATCCTTCCCACCCTGTGATCCCACCTTCTCGCCCGTCCAGCCATCCACCTCCTGCCATTCATTTCTGCTTCATTCCCCGAGTAAGTCTGATTGTCGTCTGTCCTTTGTGTTGTCCCTGGGAATAAGTAAGACTGTATAGGTAAGCTAGAAATTGCTCTGTGTCCTTCTGATCCTTCCATTTCCCTGTAAATTGCATTTTATTTCTTTTCTGCTTTGGTTGTGTGTAAATAATTAATAAATACCTGTGTTCTTTCTTTACCCCTTTTGCTTCCTCACATTCGGTCGTTAGTGATTTCCATCATTGAACACCTGTGGCACGATTTGGCCAACGTTTCAGGATCGGGTGTAGTATTGTTAATGGTTCGAGCCGCGGCTGCTAATCCGCTCGGCAAATAACATCTTGTCCACGGTCTCGAACGAGGTTGCTCACCTGCCTCTCTGGAGGGAGCTGGGCAGCTTCAGGGCTCACGTCGGTCAGTCACAGACAAGGGGACTAATTCCTCCTTGGTAAGGGGAAAAGGGGCCGACGGTGAGATCCGCAACAATTGGTAGTCAGGAGTTGGGATTCGAACCTGGGACTAAATTTATTTAGCCCAAATTTTGGACACCAATTGTACTATTGGCCGCAACAATTAGTGTCGGGAGCGAGATTCGGACCTGAAGTGCGCTTAGCGCACTCAAATTACGAGTGGCAAATTTTTTTTATTTAACACCACTAAATTTTAAAATCGTGCCATGGATAGTCAAGGCGACCGGATGCCGGTGGGTGAGTTAGCTGGGCGGGTAGAGTCGACCCAGGACCCCAGGGAAATGTATATGGGGGAGAGAGAAGAGGAGAGCAATAAAATGTGGTTGCGGGGGTATCAGGTGCACAAGATGGCGCCCTCGCGCACGTGGTTGCAGAGGCACAAAATTGCGGCGCTGCGGCAGCTGAGCCCGCGGCACTGGTGAAATTGGACCTCTTCATGGCGCAGATGATGGGGTATATGGCATAAATGGCTGAAAAATCCAGCAGAGGAATGGAACAAATGATGGAAAGGAATAGTGAGCAATTGGGAAATGAAATTGGGGGATTAGAAAATCAAATTCGGGGATTAGAAAATCAAATTGGGGGGCTAGAAGCCTAATTTGGGGGATTAGAAAACCAAATCGGGGAATTGAGAAATGATATGGGAAGCCAAATCGCGGGGCTAGAAGGTAAATTGGGGGGCCAACTGGAGGACGTGGGTTACCAAATCGGGGAAATAAAGGAGGGGTTAACGGGGCTGGAAAACAGAATGGCTGCCCGGGAGAACCAGATGGAAGGGGTGAAGAATGGGTTAGGGGGGTTAGAAAACACCATGGAAGGCAAATTGAGGGAAATAGGGGAGCAATCCACCCGGGAAATTAAACAAATGGGAGATCAGATAGAGGAGGTGAAAATCGGGTTGGAAACTAAATTGGATGCCCAGAGGAATGATTTGGAACAGATGAGGGCAGCATCTACCAAGGAGATGGGAGAAATGGGGGAGGAGATCAGACGAGGTGTGGGCGAGGAGGTCACGGGGGTACGCGAGGAGGTAAAGCGGGATGAGGAGCGTATGGAGAAAGAGGTGAGAAATAGTACGGCTAGGTTACAGGGGGGCATAGAAGATCTGACGAGGGGAGTCGAGCAGCTGACGGTGGGACAAAAGGAATTAGGGGAGCAAGTGGAGAAGAACACTGCGGTAATCGTGGGGTTGAAGGCGACACAGAAAGAGATTAAAAAAACAAACTCATAGCGACGAAGAGGGAATGCCAGATGGTACATGAGGGGTTGACAAAGAGGTTGGATGAGGTAACAGAGGCAATGGAGACAAAAGAACGGGAAGTAAGGATGCACATAGAGACGACCAAGGTGGCCTTAGAGGAAGAAATTGAGGGAGCGCACCGGGAAATAAAAGAGGTGAAACAAAAATTAGAGGAAGTGGAAGAGGGGGTGAGTGAAATTAAGAAGAGATGGAGGGAAACTAAGAGAGAGATAAAGGAGGAGGTGATGGAATATGTACAAGGTCTGTGCTCAAATCGTGATGATGTGCTTACTAACCAAATAAAGAGTTTGCAGGTGGCGGAGGAGGAGCGAAGACGAGGTGCCGAGGTGAGTGGCGATATACTCGGAAATGTATATAGTGTGAGGGGAGATTCAGTCAGCTTGGGTGTTGGTTTAGACCCGGGTGCTCATGAGGGACCAATGGTGAGGTGTATGACTGGTCCGTAGTGTATGGAAAGACGAGGTGTGCAAGGATGTCCGACTATGGGGAATGCGGAAGGTATTTGTGAGCCAGCATGTGCGGCGGTGATCGGGTGTGTGCAAGAATGCACCCCCATGGGTGGTACGGAGTATGTACCGGGAGAGAGTGCGCAAGAAGGTGCGCGAGAAAGGTGTGGAACGGAGGTGTGTGTAAGGAAAAAGTGCGCGCCAACGAGTGAGTGTGCTGTCGAGAGTGAGTTGGTCGTGGCGCGGGTGCGGGGGGGCACCTTGAAGCGCGTGATGGGGAGTGTTACAGGGGATGTAACGGAAGAGTGCACACCTGTGGTGAGTGTTACGGAGGACGTAACGGGAGAGTGTGCACAAGAGGATGCACGAGAAAGGGGTGTAACGGACGGGTGCATGATAACAGAGTGCGCTGTCGAGAGTAAGGGTGAATGCGCGACCGAGTGTGGTGGTGAGAGTGACGAAAGTGACACGGAGCACGAGTTGGTTGTAGCAGGTGAGAGAGGATGCACACCTGGAAGGGAAGGATGCACACCTGGAATGGTTGAGCGCGTGTGGGAATGCACACTTGAGTTGGTAGTGAAGCATGTGATTGGGTGTGTAGAAGAGTGCACACCCGTGGTTGTCACAGAGGATGTGACCGAGGAGTGGGCGCGAAGAGGTGTGTTGATGAGGTGTGCGAACGACGATTGTGTGCTAAGGTGTGTGGTGGTCAGGTGTGTGGCGAAGTCAGTGAGCGGAATGAGTGTCCCTGGGTGTTGTGTGGGAGAAGGTACAATAACGGAGAGTATGGAGACACCTGGATGTGTGAATAAGGAACGGAACGCATGATGTGAGCATGCAAGTGAAGCATCGACGTTAAACGGAGCAGCGGTTAGATCGACTTTTAGCCGAAGCGAGCCCTCGGTTCATGCCGGGCTTTGTGTGCAGCGGGAACCAGCGGGGATCGTAACCACGGCGGTTTCGAAAGAACCGCAGTGCGCGATCCACGCCGGGCCTCGCTCTGAACGGTCGCGTCCGTGCTCCGCTAAGCGGAGCGGGCGGCCCGGTTCGAGAACACGATCGAGGAAGGGTCGACACGGCGACCCCTTATGGTTGCGGCGTTCCGGCCGGCCGAGATTGGGGCATCAAACGGTTCCATGCCGAGATGGTGCGTGGAATCTCGGCCCGAGTAAGCCTCCTTCCCTACACCGAATGCCGGACGGACCCAACCGCCGGCAACAAACCACCCGCATTCATTGCTCGGCTTCGCGAAGCCGGCTTTGAAAATGTAAAGACGCACCGAGGCTCAAGTTAAAGGACATGCGTTAGGGATAGGGAATTTGTGATTGGCAAAATTTGATTGGCAACTGATTGGTAGAATGATTGGCAGTGATTTGCAAGTTTTGATTTGCAGGAAATTGGATGGGCAAAATTAATAGTAGGAGATGCCCGATGTGGTGGGATGGCAAATCCACCGTCCCTCAGATGGGGCACATGAGCTATAGTTTTATGGGGTTTATGGCAGTGTAAGCTCGCCGAGAGAGGGTTAGGATAATGGATTAGGGATCAAGAAGAATGACCATAGGTAACGGTAGAGGTAAGTAGCGACATTGGACAGGTAGTCGGGGACATAGAGAGGTTAGAATGGTTGATAACGACGTGGTATGTGCTTAGTTTAAAGGGAAGATGGGGAGCACCAAGTTAGAAGGAAACCAGGTAGATCAGATTCTGCCGTGTGTTTGAGAATCGAAAGTGTATGGAGCAGTGTATGAGTAAGTGAGGTGATTATGAGTTGTATTGAGCATGGAAGTGTATGAAGCAGCGTATGAGGAATAATTGTGATTGTGGATTGTATTGAGCGTGGAAGTGTATGGAGCAGTGTATGAGGAACAATTGTGGTTGTGCATTGTATTGAATGATTGAAGAAGCCTGGGAGGAAGGAGGGTGCAGGAAGCACCAGGTGTGATGCACAGGTGTGCAAATACAGGTGTATGGAGAATGGTTGTGTGGAATACATGGAGTATGGAATATATGGAGTATGGAATGGATGGTGTGGAGTGAGTATGGTGGAAACTGTGGAGTGGAGTGGATGGTGCGAAGGTGTGTATGGGGAGGATGGACCCCATCACGAATACCTGGGGAGGGTAGTTTAAGAGTTAGGTAGAGGGAGTAGGTAAATTGTGGTTGGATATTGGCATCTGTGGTGCGTGTGGAAGAATGGTGTTTGGATGGGTGCATTAGTGTCGTGGAAATGGCTGGGCGTGTGGCCTGTTAGTGTGTGTAGTTAAATGGGCACTCCACCACTGTGAGGATGTCGGCCAGGTGAGGCCGCAGGTGGGCTCTGGGAGCCGTTAGAGTTGTGGATGGGGCCCGAGGATCTGGAGGACGGACCCGGGTAGCCCAGTGCCAGAGAGGGCACCGAGAGGGGAGAGCGCCAGAGGGCCTTCCCCAGGTAGATAGGTTAGGGTGAGGAGCAGGTAAGCTAGGAGGCAACTGCAGTGGTGGAGGTGTGCAGGTCGGTAAACCTGCTGGGAGAGCCACACGACCCAGTCCTGAAATTGTGCAAAGGCACAGGGAGTTGAATCGGGGGAGTGAGACCCCAAATTGATGAAGCACCACAGTTTGGTCAATGGGAATTTGGTTCTTAAAACCGCATAGAGTAAGATTGCCAATGGATTGGCAGGGAAAGACCCTGGGTAGTGTAAAGTGTGTTAATGTCATTTAGAAGGTAGATAGGATGGAAATCTCCTCGCACCATCTACATCCACTCACCTGGGGCGACGTAACTCCACACCATGCCATGTGTTTTTGTTATTTTTGTGCAAATGTTTGGATTGTGAGACGCATCATGACGTGGGTGTGACATTGTGTTGTTGTTCCATCTCTCCCTCCTTATGAGGATTGATGATGAATTGGTGATGGCAAATTTTAGACAATGGGATTGTGACGAATTTGGTATGGGGGAAATATGGGGAAGACGTGACATTAGTGACGAATTGGTAAGGGTGTAGATTTTTGTGTGTACATATGGGGTAAGGGCAAGGGTAGAGTAGGTAACAGGGGGGGTGACGTACGGTTTTCTCTGCTCAGCCTCCAGACGCACCTCACTCTGCATTGCCTTGTTTGATGTGTACCCTTGCGCCCTTACCCCTCGCTAACCTGCCCTCTCTGCCTTCCTTCCCCGACCCATGGATCGTGCTCTCCGGGCACTGAGGGGAGCGTGCGGGGGGGCCGCGTCGGTGTGCCCGAATCCTTGCAACCAGCTGCCTGCATCCACGCACCACTTATGGACCACATGTCTGTGGCTGAGCACCACTCATGGACCCCATGGGTTGGGGCATGGCCCCTCTGCTGGGACCGGCCATGATGGCCCAAGATCTTGCTTGCGGACCTGGTGAGGTGGCACCAAGCCCACAGGTGAACCACTGATAGTCGGCCCCTGTGGGCCATAAATAAAAAACGGACACGTTTTGTGCATTTTTTTCAGTTTTATTGTCCACCAAGTAGGCCGCAACCAAGAAGATGAAGTTGACAACATCTGGAAGAACAACGGCCAGCAGAGGGAGCCGAAGAGGAAGACCACCAACAGGGTTTTGTTTTTTATTTGAACTGTGGTGACTGTGCACTGACTGGTGCTTTATGGTGTTATGGTGCTCTTTATTGGCGCTGGTGCATCGATGCAGTGCATGCTGTCTTCCCCCCCTCCCCCCCCCCCCCAAAAAAGAAAAATCACAGGTCCTGGGTTGCAGTGTAAATACAATCAGAGTCACTTGTAAATAATGCTCCCCACCGTACATGTTTAGTTTGAAAACCATTCCGCAATTCGGTTATCCTGTGGGCGTGCATCTGTTAGGTAGGGTGCAATGCAGCAGAGGGACATACTTATTTATGTTTTAAAACTGTCGCACTCAGGGTCAGGTTAATTGTAGAGGGAATTACACCTACGTGCCACACTAAGTTAAAGTTTTATAGGCCCGGGACGTGCCTGGAGGATGAGGGTGCAGTGTTGCGGATTTGAGAATCCTGTTTGTAAATATCACCCTGTGTAAATGTAATGATCCTTGTAAATACCTCCGTTGTGTAAAGGTCAAAGGTCGTCCTTTTAGTTAGTCCATCGCATGCACGTAGAAAATCATATACCCTTCTAAATAGTTATTTCCTTATTATGTGTATCAGTTAAGGCTCTGTCTCCCATTAATTGACACTGCATTGCACTGAATTGAAATAACATAGGATCCCTCCGACACCCCCATGGCCTCTTCAAAGTGCCAGTAACTTTGGGTGGGGTTATTGGCATCACCTTCACCCCAAGACTCCATTGCACACGAGGTCATCTCGGAGCAGAAGGTGGGAGGAGTCAGCAAAGCGCCAGGAACAAGGCGTGGCTTTGCCAACGCCTCCTCAAGGGGCGGGATCGGTGAGCCCTCGCGACCAATCAAGGCTGAGGCGAGCTCACCGATGGGCGTTTCCAACAGGCCGGCGGCTTGGTCGCGACGCGCCTCATAAAAGGGGGTGGGGAAGGACTGTGGAGTGAGATGCGGGAGATGCGGGAAATGCGGGAGATGAACCACAGATAAGCGAGAGACCACCGCAGCTTTGAATCCACCGCAGCTTTGACCACCGCAGCTTTGAGCTTTGACAGCGGTTTCGGCCGCGGCTACGAAGGAACGCCGCTGTGCGAAACCGATTGAGGAGGGTTGGCGGCTGCTCACCTCGAGCCGCGCCATCACCCCAACCGGGCCCGCATCCTTCCCGCCCTGTGATCCCACCTTCTCGCCCGTCCAGCCATCCACCTCCTGCCATTCATTTCTGCTTCATTCCCCGTGTAAGTCTGATTGTCGTCTGTCCTTTGTGTTGTCCCTGGGAATAAGTAAGACTGTATAGGTAAGCTAGAAATTGCTCTGTGTCCTTCTGCTCCTTCCATTTCCCTGTAAATTGCATTTCATTTCATTTCTGCTTTGGTTGTGTGTAAATAATTAATAAATACCTGTGTTCTTTCTTTACCCCTTTTGCTTCCTCACATTCGGTCGTTTTAGTGATTTCCATGATTGAACACCTGTGGCACGATTTGGCCAACGTTTCAGGATCGGGTGTAGTATTGTTAATGGTTCGAGCCGCGGCTGCTAATCCGCTCGGCAAATAACATCTTGTCCAAGGTCTCGAACGAGGTTGCTCACCTGCCTCTCTGGAGGGAGCTGGGCAGCTTCAGGACTCACGTCGGTCAGTCACAGACAAGGGGACTAATTCCCCCTTGGTAAGGGGAAAAGGGGCCGACGGTGAGGTCCGCAACAATATATATATATATATATATATATATATATATATATATATATATACACACAGTATATATATATATATTGTTGCGGATCTCTACGTCGGCCTTCTTCCCCTTAAGAAGGGGGGATTAGTCCCCTTGTTTGTGACTGACCGACGTGAGTCCTGACGCTGCATAGCTCCCTCCGGAGAGGCAGGGGCGCAACCCCGTTCGCGACCGTGGACAGATGTTAATTGCCGAGCGGTTTAGCAACCGCGGCACGAACTATTAACAAGAACTAGACCCGATTCCTATTCATTGGCCAAATCGTGCCACAGGTGTCCAATGGGGAAATCACTAAAGCGACCGGATGAGCATGAAGAAGAAGAACAAAGGTAGGAAATACCAATATAATTTATTACTAATATGTACACAATCAAAGAAACCAAGGAGAAGGAAGGATAATAAAATAAAGACAGAAGGATGGAAGAACCCGAAGACACAGTGCAGTTATTAACTTACCTAAACAGTCTTACTTAACCCCAGGACAAGACAAAAGACAGACTATGGTCAGACTCACACGAATGGATGGATGAGGCCAAGCACGGATGACTGGAAGGGGAGGAAGGTTCGGCCGGGCCGGGAGTGAGCAGCCGCCGCCCTTCCTCAATCGTGTTCGCCCGGCGGCGTCGTTTCGCAAAAGCTCAAAGCTGCCGTGGTCACCACTGCGGTTGTCTCAAAGCTTCGATGGTCCCCAAAGCTGCGATGGTTTCAGAGCTGCGGTGGTTTAAAGCTCATGGGTGCTTCTATCTCCCTCCTCAACTCGGCTCCGGTGGGGTGCGTCGCGTGCTCTCCCAGGACTCATCTTCCCCGGGGGCGTCGCGGGACGGGTTATATAGACCACACCCTCGAACCTTCGCGAACCTCCCCGATCGTTCTCTCTCCGCCCTCTCAAGCCAAACCCCTGGTGTTTGGTTGGTCGGCAAGGGCTCTCCTGGCTCCACCCTTTGATGACAAGGTGGAGACATGCCTTTCTTCTCCGAACCGACCGCGTGCTCAATGGAGGCAATTGCAGTTGGCAATCGAGGCTTTGGGAATGGGGGGCTTTGGGAATGAAAGGGAACTACCTTCTGTCATCTGATGCAATGCAGTGTCAACTAGTGGGAACAGAGCCTTCAACTACATAGAATAAGGAGATAACTATTTACAAGGGTATATGATTGGCTACGTGTATGTATATGGACTAACTAAGAGGACGACCTTTGACCTTTACACTGCGGAGGGTGATATTTACAACAATTCTCATGACACTTACAACAATACAAAAAAAACACAGGATTCTCAAATCCGCAACAATATATATTGTTGCGGTTCTGTGTTTTTGCAATAAAAGGTTAATTTCCCCCTCATAGTTAGTCACACTACAACACGTAGCCTCGCGATAGTTCAGTTATTTCTTAGTAAATGTAATCATAGTCCTTTTCCTGTGTTTGTTTTGCGTTGAGTAGAATAATGAGAGTTAGGTCCTTCCAATGCTTTATGCCGTCTCGATACTTTGGCTTTTGGCGCGAAATGCCACGAGGCAGGCCTGGACACGTCAATCAAGGGCGAAGGAAGGCGGGGAAGGAGTGACAGTAAGCACAAACTGCCAATCAGGGCTCGAAGGGAGTGGCTTAGCACTGCGTCAAAAGGCGTGGTTTTTGGAACATTCGATGCGGGCTATGTGCGTGGCAATATAACCCTTTGGCGCAAAGCCCCCACCTCAGTTCTGAGGAGAGGTGCACTGAAAGAAGTCAAACGAGTTCTGAGGAGAGGTGCGCTGAAAGAAGTCAAACGAGTTTTGAGGGGAGAGGCGCTTGAACAAGTTGAATGCTCGGTTGAGCTTGAGGCAAATCCCCTATTGAGTTAGGCGAGT
This sequence comes from Myxine glutinosa, assembly GCF_964187855.1. NCBI lineage: Eukaryota > Metazoa > Chordata > Myxini > Myxiniformes > Myxinidae > Myxine > Myxine glutinosa. The sequence goes on along the minus strand of NC_136263.1, from coordinate 25,794,748 downwards.
GAAAGCACGCCGTTGATTAATAGCGCTGTGAGGAACCGCCGAGCCGGGCCGGAGATGCGCATATTCACCAGCCTGCCTTTGTTCGAGAGACGTGCCGCAAGGTTCCCTCCCACCTGCCTGCCTGTTTCATCGAGGGATGTGTTGTGACAGCGGAGGGCCACGCCGGGTGAAGCTGTTCCTGAACAACGGAGGCGGCGCATTCAGCGCATGAACATTTCCTTTCTTCATTTCCCCCTGTGAGTGTGAACGGGCCCGTGTCTGGGGAATAAGCTAAGACTGCTTAAGTGCCTGCTCTGTGTCTCTTAGACTTGTATAAACTGTAAATAAACCTGTGTTCTTCCTTCCATTTGATCGTTCCTGTCATTTCCATCTAATGACTAAGCGTGGTACGAATTATCGCTCTAATCGGGTTCCAATATAAGATAACTGCACGGACCACGTGGTACGCCATCCGCTCGGACGTACGAAAATTACGCGTGGTTCGTGCGAGACTTGATCCCCGCTTCCGCGGCGGCGTAGGTATTTAGGTACGTGCGAGAATTGTCCCGAAACCCTGTCCTGCGTCTGCCCGGGAGTGGCGATTCAAATCTCGCGGTTGCGACGACCCAAAAAGAACAAGGGGCTTAATCTCCCCTTGGTAAGGGCAGGATGGTCGCGCGTGGAAACCGTAACAATATATATATATTTACATATATACATACATACATACATACACACATACACACACGTGTGTGTCCAACCAACCATCAACACACACACACGACCAAATCGCAGCCCAAAGCTAAAGATGAGAATTCAAAAAATTAAAAGTAGATATGGAACTTAAGACAAAGACCTCGAGCTATTGTGTCCTCAAAAAACAAACTCAAAATGTAAATAATAACAAGTAAGATAAATAAATAAAACTATGACAAAGCCAACAAAGGGATAAAACTTGACTTTTGGTTTGAATTTCCTGTAACTTGTAATTATTTAATCGTGTTCTGCTCCTCGTGTGCGGCCTTGTAGTTGTACCCCCGTCGGTGTTTGTTATCTTAATCGTGTTTTGCTTGGCTCTTAGTTTTTTTCCCTTCTACCCCGAACATAATACTCTGTCTAACGTTCTAAATCCCCACCTCCCCCCCCCCCACCCCCAAAAACCAAACAAACAAAAAAAAAACCAAAAACATTTATTTTCCTTTCTCCACGTGTACTGTTGACTCATCCTGTACTTTCTGTCCAGGTGTGCTGTTCGCCCCGCCCCCATTAACTCCTTGCCATCCACCGTTTGCCCTTCACGTGACTCGTGGTGGTCCCTCTCGGCTCTCCCCCCGTTGGTATTTTTGTGCACATAAGATTGTTCACGGTTCTGTTTAAATATTATTTAAATATGTATAACCTTTCCCCTTCAGTGTTTTACTCAGTGGTATTTTACAACACGCTGTTTTTCTTCCTATTTAAAAGGCTTTTCTCAATTTCCTCTCCAACTCATTCCACCTCAAAAAAAAGAAATTCAATATCTTATACGTCTCCCTCACTACATGGTCTAAATTCACATTCATTCCATCCCTCCTCCATCATTCTGAACCGGATTGCTAACTTGAAAATCACAACAAACCCAATTTGTTTTCAATGTTCGTCTTTCATTAATCATCCACTTTCTAAACTCCCCTCTTGCCCCTCCCATCCAAATCCCTCCCCTTGCACCTACACTCCTAAACTCCCCCCTTGCCCCGCCACTCTTAAACCCCCCCCCTACCCCTCCACTCCTGAACTCCCCCCTTGCCCTTCCACTCCTGAACTCCCCCCTTGCCCTTCCCCTCCTAAACTCCCCCCTCACTCCTCCCCTTCAAAACTCCCCCCCAACCCCTCCCATTCAAATCTCCCCCCATACCATTCCTCTCCAATTCTCCCTCCTCCCCCCTCCTCCTCAAAGCTGCCTCCTCCCCACTTCGTCTCCCTTCTATCTCATACCTCCACCCCCCCCAACCTTCTTCTTTCCTCTGCCCCCCCTCAAACAACCCCTCTCTGTGCCTCATCCCTTCACCTTCAAACCTTTCATCCTCCTCATCCTTCCCTTTCTTGGAACTCTTCTGCAATCGCTGACACACTAACAACTGCTCTCCCTACCTCCCCCTCTCATCCTTCATCTTACCCTACTCCTCCCCTCCCCTGTCCTGTACCCGATGCTCCCCCTCTCTCTTCATTAACGGTATGGACCTCAAACATCCGGGGCCTTCGCTCAAACCTGACTGATCTCTCCATACAGGTTGCTTCTGACAATCCAGACTTGATCTGCTTAACAGAGACTTTCCTCCTTCAAGATGTCTCTGATTCCTTAATATCTCTTCCTGGTTACTCCCTCCTCCGGTATGATAGACCTGAGCCTCGGCCTGGTGGTGGGGTGGCTATCTTTATCAAAAACTCTCTTCCTCACTCTCCTTGCACTGCCCTCTCTCCTCCTCACCCCCAGGAGTACCTCTGGCTACGGCTTCCTCTCCGCTCCCACCTTTTGTTCATATGTGTTCTGTACCGTCCCCCAAACAGTGATGACTCCATCTACATTTCACTGTCTGACAACATGGACCAACTTCTATCCACTCATCCCAACTCTCTCTTCCTCATATGTGGTGACTTCAATTGTCATCATGCCACCTGGTTGGGTGTGGGTTCCTCTCTCACCAGTCATGGCACCTCAGCAAAGGACTTCTGTGACTCACTGGGATTGACACAATCTGTCAATTTCCCGACCCGGATCTCAGCCAATGGAGTATCTTCTCTTCTCGACTTGGTTATGACTAACTTCCCTGCTAATGTCTGCTGCTCTTCTTCTGCTCCAATCGGTTCTTCTGATCATGTGCTTGTCAAAGTGGACATCTCTCTGGCCATTCTCAGAGAGCCTCCTCAGCGTCGACGAGTCTGGCATTTCACTCAGGCCAACTGGGACGGTCTTCAAGCAGCCATCAATCGTCTGGATTGGTCTCCCATCTCCACTGCCTCTGACATCAATTCTTCCTGGGAATTCTTCCAAAGCAAACTGATCTCTCTCATGCACAGATTTATCCCATCTCGCCTTCAGTTGTCTTACCCTTCCTCCCATCCATGGTACACTGAATCTTGTGGTGAGGCAGTTGCCCTGAAACAACTTGCCTTTGCCTCTTGGAAGGCTAATCCAACTGAAGGAAATCTCAGTTCCTTCCACCAAGCTCGGAACAAGTGTGTGTCTACCCTCAGGAGTGCCAGGAAGCACTATCTCTCCTCACTCAAGAATGAACTCTCAAACCTGTCTCCTTCCTCCAAATCCTGGTGGCGTCTGGTCAAATCCGTTTCTGGTGTTTGTTCCCCCTCCATCCCCTCCCTTACCTCAAATGGCCACACAGTTGACATCGCACGTGACAAAGCCGAATGCCTCAACTCTGTGTTTGCCTCAAAATCCTTAGTCCCAAACCCATCTCTCTCTGTTCCCACCTTTCCCAGTCGAACCAAACTGCTCCTGGACTCTGTGACCTTCTCTCCTGACAAGGTGGAGGAGTTTTTGTCAAACCTCGACTCTGATTCTGCAACTGGACCAGATGGCATCAGCCCACGGGTCCTAAAATCCTGCTCTGCCGCTCTATCTCACCCTCTCTCTGTTCTTTTCACCCTATCCTTTGCTCAAGGTCATCTGCCAGCATCCTGGAAATCAGCAAACATTAACGCTTTACACAAAAAAGGTGCAAAAACAGATCCTAGCAACTACAGACCAATCAGCCTTCTCCCAATTATCAGCAAAGTCATGCAATCCATTATTGCTTTGGATATGAAATCTTTCCTCTTCTCCAATGGCTTGATCTCTGATCATCAATTTGGTTTCAGACCTGGTCACTCTACTCTGGACAAGCTGCTTCTGCTGTCTCAACAATGGATGGAGGTCCTCAATGCCAAACAGGAAATCAGAGCTGTCTCCCTTGACATATCACGTGCCTTCGATACGGTCTGGCACCCAGCTCTGCTCACCAAACTCTCCTCCTATGGTATCCATGGAAATCTCCATGCATGGCTTGCGGACTTCCTCTCTGGTCGTAGTCAACGTGTGGCCCTGAATGGATTTCTCTCATCTCCCCTTCCCGTTCAGGCTGGAGTTCCCCAAGGCAGTGTGCTGGGCCCTGTGCTTTTTCTGGTCTTTATCAATGATCTCTCCGACTCTCTGGAAAATCCTCTGTATCTCTTTGCTGATGACTCCACTCTCTGCCGCTCCATTCCTCTTCCCTCAGATCGGCAGTCTGCAGCCTCCTCACTCTCTGAAGACCTGGACAAAATCACAGACTGGTCAAACATGTGGAACATGTCTTTCAATCCTGACAAATCTCACACTCTTACTATGTCTCTCCGAAAAGATCGACTGGACAACCCTCCCATCTACTTTCTCAACAATCCTCTCCAAGAAGTTCTGTCGCTCAAGCTTTTGGGTCTCACCATCTGCCATGATCTTTCTTGGGAAAACCACATTTCCAAGCTGGCCTCCAAAGCCAGTCGCCGACTGGGCATCCTCCGTCGTGCGAAGTCCTTCCTAGGCACACCTGAGCTCCTCACCACATACAAGGCTTTCATCTGCAGCTCAATGGAATACTGTTCTCCCCTATGGGCTGGTGCTCCTGCCTCACACCTGGCTCGGCTTCACGCTGTTGAATCCAAAGCTTTCAGAATCATTGGAATCTCCCGCGATGAAGCTATCTCTGAGGGCCTTTCACTCACTCACCGCAGGCAGGTAGGTGGTCTTTCTGTCTTCTACCGACTCCTCTCCGACCTTGCTCCCCCAGCTCTCTCTGTGCTCTGTCCCCCAAATATTCCTACAGGTCGCACAAGATCTGCCAGCCACCCTCTGATGGTTAAACTGCCGAAATCTCGGCTCTCTGCTCACCTTCACTCTTTCATTCCTCTTTTCTCCCGCCTCTGGAACAAACTCCCACACTCACTTCAATCACACTCCTCCCTCCAGGTCTTCAAAACAACTTGTTGCGAATATGGAATTTGACCTCCATATCCGCTTGTAAATATTCCCCTATCTTCTCCGATACTCCCCAACTCTCCCCTTACCCCATTCCCTAGTCCCATTGTCTGTAAACAACACCCATTAGAGCCGATCTTCCCCTTCATTCCCCCATTAAATGTCGTGCCCAGGTCCCCCGCACCACACGTAGACAATTATAGGACATCTTGCTAGTTATTCTTAATCTATGTCAGTTAAGGACTTGTTTCCATTAATTATGACTCTTCGTTGCACCAGAATGTGATGATATGGCACCAGTAGGAGTTTAGGACCTTCCCATACCTCCCCGCATCTCTTCCCATCATCTCAAGCTCCAACAACAACCACAACAACAGCGGCTTTGCGTCCTCACTCCGGCTCGGTTGGCCGCCATTGAACATGTGCTCGACGGGGTTACCCAGAAGGGGGCTCCCTGTCGGCCCCTCGTCAAGGGCGGAGCCGGTAACCCCCGCACCCAATGAGAAGCCATGGGCCGATGCCATATGGGGCGGAGCTAACGAGCGAGGGCGTGACTCCCCGCCGGATATACGCGGCCCCGCGCCGGACGTGACGTGAGATGCGCCCCGAGCTTGGAAGGACAAGACGCCACCCTCCCGAGCGCTGAGCGACCTCCCCGGCATCTCCACCAAAGTCGCGACCCACGAGCGCTGAGCGACCTCCCCGCATCTGCTGGACACCACCGTACGTGATTCTGTCCCTGAGCCAGGTGCACCTGAGCCATCGACTGCCGCTTTCCTGGCCATCAAACCCCGTGTGAGTGAGCCTTGTCCCGTTTATCTGTGGTCTGTCTAGGGTTAATATAAGAGTGTGTTTAAGTGCCCACCTTCCTATGTTTCCCTCTTGTCCTTGTAATCTAACCTTTTTCCGTACGAATATACTTGAGAACTGAACCCCTGGTGTCGTATTGTGTCATTATAACCCAGCCGGGTGTCTTCTTTTTCCTTCATTGGTCTAGCATAGCGCGATTAGTCAACCCCGGGTGCAATCGGGGTAACTTGTACGGATACGGCGGCCATCCCGCTCGGCCCACCATACCATCAAAGTCGTATCTGTAACAATTGGTGTCGAGGAGTGAGATTGGACCCGGAGCGCGTTTACGCGCTCGAAATTATAACAGCGAAATTTGATTGTGTTTTACAAAAAAAAAAATAATAAAAACCCGAATTTTGAAAGTCGCGCTATGGCGGATCAAGACAGCTGGGGTCCGGTAAAGGAGAGTGAGGTAGGGTCGGTCCAGGACCAAATTGAGGGACATGAGGAGAGCGAAGCAGTGAGGGCGGCAGGTTCGCAAAATAGCGCCGTCACGCACGAAGTAGCGGGCGCGCAAAATGGCGCGCTCGCTCACGTGGTTGAAGGGTCCCAAAATAGCGGCGCCGCGGAGGGCGAGCCTGCGGTGGCGGCTGGGGACGCTGGGCAAACCGGGTTTGACCTCAGATTATTCTTGACCCAACTGAATGCAAAAATGGATAGGATGGAGGGCCAAATGAGGGTTAATAGTGAGCGATTAGAGGGCCAAATGGGGGTAATGGGAAACCAAATGGGGGTAATGAGGGACGAAGCGAGGGCTCGGAGTGAGCAATTGGGGGTAATGAGGGACGAAGCGAGGGCTCGGAGTGAGCAATTGGGGGTAATGAGGGACGAAGCGAGGGCTCGGAGTGAGCAATTGGGGGTAATGAGGGACGAAGCGAGGGGTACCAGTGAGGGGTTAGACAATAATTTTGAGGAGTTAGACAAGAAATTTGGGAAGTTAGACAATAATGTTGAGGGGTTAGACAACGGGATAAAAGAAGTGAAAAATGGGTTAATGGGGGTAGAAAATAGAATGGCTGCCCAGGAGAATCAGATAGAGGGAGTGAAAAATGGGTTAGAGGGGTTAGAAAACAGTATGGAAGGCAAATTGAGGGACATGAGGGACCAAGCGGAAAGGGAAGTTAAACAAATGGAGCAGCAGATAGAGGGGGTCAGAATGGGGGTAGAAACCAAACTGGATGCTCACAGGGAGGAAATGGAGCAGATGAGGGTGGCATCTGGGCAGGAGATGCAAGTGATGGGAGAGGAGATCAGAAGAGGAGTGAGTGAGGAGGTCGGAGGAGTGCGCGAGGAGGTGAGGCACTGTGAGGAGCACATGGAAAAGGAGGTGAGAAAGGCGACTGTAAAGTTACAAGGGGGCATAGAGGACCTGACGCAAGAGGTGGAGCAGCTGACGGTGGGACAGACGGAGTTAGTGGAGCAGGTTCAAAGGAACACTGCGGTATTAGGAGGTTTAAAGGCGACACAGAAAGAACTCAAAGATGACTTGGTAGCGACGAAGAGGGAATGTCAGATGGTACGTGAGGGACTGACAACGAGGTTGGACGAGGTGGTAGAGGTAATGGAGACGAAGGACCGGCAGGTGAGGACGCACATGGAAACGGTCAAGGTAGCCTTGGAGGACGAGCTTGAGGAGACGTACCGGGGAATAAAAGAGGTGAGGCACAAATTAGAAGAAGTGGAAGAAGGGGTGAGCGAAATTAAGAAGCGACGGAGAGGGGATAACAAGGAGATAAAAGAGGAGATAAAAGAATTGGTCCAAAGTCTGTGTTTGGATCGTGATGATGTGCTCATTAACCGGATGAGGGATTCGCAGGTGATGGAGGAGAAGCGAAGAGGAAGAGGACCCGGTGTAAGTGGTGACCAATATGGTCGTGCGTATGATGCGCCAGGGGATTTAAGAAGCTTGGGGGTCGAGATAGACCCGGGTGTTCGTGAGAGGCCACTGGTGAAGTGTGCGACAGGTCTGGTGTGCGAAAGAGGAGGTGTGCGAGAAAGTCCGACTCTGGGGTGTGTGAGGAAAAAGTGCGTGCCAAGGAGTGAGGGTGCTGGCGAGAGTGAGTCGGTCGTAGCGCGTGTGCGAGGGAGCACATGGAAGCGTGGTGTGGTGAGTGTTACAGAGGGTGTAACGGGAGAGTGTGCGCGAGAAAGGTGTGTGACGGACAGGTGCATGAGGAAAGAGTGCGCTGTCAGAAGTAAGGAAGAGTGTCCACCTGTGGTGAGTGTTACAGAGGGTGTAACGGGAGAGTGTGCGCGAGAAAGGTGTGTGACGGACAGGTGCATGGAGAAAGAGTGTGCTGTCAAGAGTAAGGGTGAGTGCGTTGTCACGAGTGGAGGTGAGAGTAGTGAGAGTAGTGAGAGTGACAAGGAGCGTGAGTTGGTTGTGACAGGTGAGCGAGGATGTACACCTGGGATGGAAGGATGCACACCTGGAATGGTGGAGCGTGAGTGGGAATGCACGCTGGAGTTGGTGGTGAGGCACGTGGTTGGGTGTGCGAATGAGAGCACACCTGTGAATGTCACAGAGGAGGTGACCGAGGAGGGGGTGCGAAGCGGTGTATTGGTGAGGTGTGCGAGCAACGAATGTGTGCCAAAGTGTTCGGTGGTCAGGTGTGTGACCAAGGCTGTGAGTGGAATGAGGGTACCTGGGTGTGTAAGGAAAGGTACGAGGAGCATGGGCACGGCTGGATGTGTGAGCAAGGAACGGGCTGCGGGGTGTAAGCGTCCAGGTGAAGCATCGACGTTACACGGGTTAGAGGTTAGAGCGACTTTTAGCCGAAGCAGGCCCTCGGTGCGTGCCGGGCCTCACTTTGAACGGCCGCGTCCAGGCTCCACTAGGCGGAGCTGGCAGCCCGATAGGAAGGGTCGTTATGGCGACCACGTTTTGTTGAGACGTGCCGGCAGGTCGAGATCGGGACATTGGATGGCTCCGTGCCGAGATGGTGCGTGGGATCTCGGCCCGGGTAAACCTCCGTCCCTGCACCGAGTGCCGGACGCATCCAGCCGCTGGCACAAAACAACCAGCATCCATTGCTTGGCTTTACGAAGCCGGGCTTTGGACAGGGATTGGCGCACCGAGAGGTATTAGTGAGTCGACTGGGTGATGAGGTTAGTGTTTTGGACCCAAAATCAGAGAAAAACAAAATTTGATGATTGGCAAGGGATTGGCAGTAGTGATTGGCAGATGATGGGCAGTGATTGGCAAATTTTTAATTTGTTGCAATTTGATGTGCGAAATTGGTAGTGAGAGACCCCCGATGTGGTGGGATGGCAAATCCACCATCCTTCCCATATGGGGGGGCAAAGGAGCAATAGCTTATGGGGTGTATGGCAGTGAAAACTAGCCCGGGTGGGTTAGGATATTGTGTGTAGGGATCTAGAGAAGATGACCTTAGGTAACGTTAAGGTTAGTTAGTGACTGATACCTGTAGTGGGGACGCAGGTAGATTAGTATGGATGATAATGACGTGGGAGCGCAATAGTTTAAAGGGATGACTGGGAAGCGCAAGTTTCAGAAGGGAGTAGTTAGCTGAGATGATGCCGTGTGTGTGAGGATTGAACAGGTGTGATTGCACAGGTGTGCAACTGGACAGGTGTGTGGAGCAGTGTATGAGTAGTGAGTGTGTGGATCAGCGCGAATGCGCTTGGGGAGAGAAGGGTGCCGGTGGCACCAGGTGTGAGAGCACAGGTGTGCAGGTACAGGTGTGTGGAGAGAGTTGGAGTGAGTGGTACGGAGTGGTGTGCATGGTGCGAAGGTGTGGATGGGGGAAGAGTGGACCCCTTTCGCGAGCACCCGGGGCAGGTAGTGTAAGTGTTAGGTAGAGGGTGCAGGTAAATTGTGGTTGGATATTGGCATTTGTGGTGCGGTTGCAGAATGGTGTTGCGAATGGGTGCATTAGTGTTGTGGAAATGGCTGGGCGTGTAGCCTGTTAGTGTGTGTAGTTGGTTGGGCACTCCACCACTGTGAGGATGTCGGCCAGGTGAGGCCGCAGGTGGGCTCTGGGAGCCGGTAGTTGTGAGTGGGTGCCTGAGGATCCCGGGTGTGGATCGGGCAGCCCAGTGCCAGAGAGGGCACGGAGTGGGGAGAGAGCCAGAGGGCCTTCCCCTGGTAGTTAGGTTAGGGTAAGGAGCAGGTAAGCTCGGAGGCAACTGCAGTGGTGGAGGTGTGCAGGTGGGTAGACCCACTGGGAGAGGTACACGTCGCAGCCCAGAAATTGTACGAGGGCACCGGGAGATGAATCGGGGGAGTGAGACCCCAAATTGAAGAGCACCACAGTTTGGCCAATGGGAATTGGTTTTTAGAACCCATAGTGTAAGAGGGCCAATGGTTTGGCCGGAGGAAGACCCCGGGTAGTGTAAAGTTGTTAAAGTCATTTAGGAAATAGTTAGGATTGAAGAACCTGTCGCACCATACGCAGCCACTTACCTGTGGTGATGATGATGACTCCACACCTGTGTTTTCTTTGTTCTGTGTGCAGGAAATGAGATTGCTGTGGATTTGTGAGACGCATCACGACGTGGATGAGACATTGGGGTGATTCCATCTCTCCCTCCCTAGGAGGGACTGATGATGAATTGGTGATGGCAAATTTTGATGTTCAGTTGGAGATGGCAAATTTTGATGAGAGTTGAAAATGGCAAATTTGATTGGTTAGGAGGGAGAGAAGACGAATTTGGTATATGGGAGGAACGGGGAAGACAGTAGGGATGTTTGTGGATTTGTAAAGTAGATGTTTATGGGTAGTGTTGTGTTTTGTTGATACAGTAAGGGGTAAGGGAGGGGCCATGTAGGTTACCTGGTGGGGGGGGGGGCGTACGATAGGAACGTACCTGTCTCACCTGGTTCCCATGTGCCCCCAGTGTGCATTACCTTATATTGCGTGCACTTTTGCGCCCTTACCACCTTACTCACTTGTTTCTTCTTTTGTCTCCCACCTCCGAGGATCTGGCTTTGGGGTAGAGAGAGAGGAGAGAGAGGTGCTGGCTGCGCAGTTGTGGGCCTGCACTTTCGCTGTTCGCTGCCTGGATCGGTACACCATATGGACCGCAATGTTTGTGGCCACCCACAATGGACCGCAGTTCGTTTGCGGCCAAGCACCACCCGGGGATGGACCTATGGGTCAACGTGGCACCTATGCCATACAGGTGAACCACTTTTAAGTAACACCAAGTGCACCACAAGAAGAGCAAGAGACACCTGCAGGGTTAGGGGTTGTTGAAGTTATTTTTATTTCATTGAACAATGGTGACTGCACCGATTGGTGGTGGGGTGGTGCTGTTGATGCTCGGAAAGGGTGCTCTGCACGTTATTAAAGGCCGTCGGCCACAGAGCACTCGTGGGTTGGTGTATCGATGTTGGCAAGCGCGCTCTCTCTATGCATAACATCTGCATGTGTTCCTCCAAAAACAGGTCCTGGATCGTAGTGTAAATAGCAGCGTAGTCTTGTAAATAATGCTCCCTACCGGCTGTATGTTTAGTTTGAGGATTCTTTCCGGATTCGGTTATCCTGTGGGTGTGTTTCTGTGAGGAGAAGGGTGCAACGTCGCAGGGGGACATATTTACTCATTTGTGAATATCTGTAAAACTGTCGCACTCAGGGTAGAGTTAATAGTAGAGGGAACTACATTGCGTGCCACACTAAAGTAGGTAAAAATTTATCGGGTCGGGACGCCCCGAGGGTAGAGAAGGGTGCAATGTTGCGAATATGGAATTTGACCTCCATATCCGCTTGTAAATATTCCCCTATCTTCTCCGATACTCCCCAACTCTCCCCTTACCCCATTCCCTAGTCCCATTGTCTGTAAACAACACCCATTAGAGCCGATCTTCCCCTTCATTCCCCCATTAAATGTCGTGCCCAGGTCCCCCGCACCACACGTAGACAATTATAGGACATCTTGCTAGTTATTCTTAATCTATGTCAGTTAAGGACTTGTTTCCATTAATTATGACTCTTCGTTGCACCAGAATGTGATGATATGGCACCAGTAGGAGTTTAGGACCTTCCCATACCTCCCCGCATCTCTTCCCATCATCTCAAGCTCCAACAACAACCACAACAACAGCGGCTTTGCGTCCTCACTCCGGCTCGGTTGGCCGCCATTGAACATGTGCTCGACGGGGTTACCCAGAAGGGGGCTCCCTGTCGGCCCCTCGTCAAGGGCGGAGCCGGTAACCCCCGCACCCAATGAGAAGCCATGGGCCGATGCCATATGGGGCGGAGCTAACGAGCGAGGGCGTGACTCCCCGCCGGATATACGCGGCCCCGCGCCGGACGTGACGTGAGATGCGCCCCGAGCTTGGAAGGACAAGACGCCACCCTCCCGAGCGCTGAGCGACCTCCCCGGCATCTCCACCAAAGTCGCGACCCACGAGCGCTGAGCGACCTCCCCGCATCTGCTGGACACCACCGTACGTGATTCTGTCCCTGAGCCAGGTGCACCTGAGCCATCGACTGCCGCTTTCCTGGCCATCAAACCCCGTGTGAGTGAGCCTTGTCCCGTTTATCTGTGGTCTGTCTAGGGTTAATATAAGAGTGTGTTTAAGTGCCCACCTTCCTATGTTTCCCTCTTGTCCTTGTAATCTAACCTTTTTCCGTACGAATATACTTGAGAACTGAACCCCTGGTGTCGTATTGTGTCATTATAACCCAGCCGGGTGTCTTCTTTTTCCTTCATTGGTCTAGCATAGCGCGATTAGTCAACCCCGGGTGCAATCGGGGTAACTTGTACGGATACGGCGGCCATCCCGCTCGGCCCACCATACCATCAAAGTCGTATCTGTAACAAACTGTTCACCACCATCTCTTATCTTCCCCCATCCAAAACCTTGATCTTTTCTACCCCCACTAATTCACCCCAGATGCACCTTGTTTGAAATTCCAACTTCTTTCCTGGAAGTCTTGGCAGTGTCCATATGTTTTATACCTCTCCCACCCCCCCCCCCCTCTTCCCATGCCTCCCCCCCAAAGCCCTCTCCCTCCCACAGTTCTCTCGATGTCTCCATGTCTCTCGGTCCCTGCTCTCAAATGTTGTGTTTGTGTCCTTCCCCCTCTCTCCCCATCTTGTCTACCGCTCCCGATGTTATTTGTTTTGTGTGTCTGTTTGTCTTTCTGTGTGATTAATGTTCGCTCTTTCACGAGCCTCGATCTTGTATACAAAAAAAAAAAAAAAAAAACAAAAAAAAAACTACATGTATGAGAGTAACCCGAAAAGATTATACCGAGAACTAGGGAAACAGTGGCAAAGCACATAAAGTCTTGAATACAACAATATAGGAACTATATAATAAAGCATCATCCAAATACCTCGGAGTAGAAGAAGGCCACCAAATATGTCACAAACACATGTAAAAAACAATTACCAAAGAATACTTGCGTAGAACGAGGCTGATGCTGAAAACATACCTCTCCCCGAGAAACAAAATAGAAGCCATAAACCAGCTTTGTAATACCAGTATTCCAGTGCAGGTGGAGAATAATAAACTGGCACCAATCAGAAATCAACAAACTAGATATCAAAACGAGGAAATTCCTCACGATCCACAAAATGTTCTCCAAAAAACATTAGAATCCGAGAATGTACCTGTCGAGATGAGAAGGAGGTAGTGGCCTGATGGAATTCAACCAAGTACAGTCAGATTAGCTGAGTACATGAAAAACTCAGCAGACTACAGAATCCAATTTGGACACAAACATGAAGATGGCAAACCAGAAAAGGCATTGCTAACCCACCGAGGAAATAATTTCCAAAGACAGGTGCAAACGGAAGATTGCACGCATGAAACCAAAATACCAAGGAATACAGCCCCAACTAGAACAGCACTCGGTAGAGAGCATACATACCTCCACCAGGCTTAACAGTTTATGTTTTGTTTACCACTGATAGACCATATCTGGTGCGGACCCGAACCAAAATCTAATGGGCTTGTTCTTATCACTTACCCAACTCATCCACCAAGTTTTGTCACAAGTCATCCACAACTTGTTGAAAAATCATGTTGCGTTTCGTTTCTGGCCCCATCACTCATTGGTGATGAATGACTTGAAAATTTTCAAAAGATTCTCGTATCCGGATCCGTATTTGGATCTTCACCAAAATTGGATCAATTTATCTTTGTCACACAATCAACGTCTACACCAAGTTTCATCCGAATCCGTCCACAACTTTTTGAGATATCTTGTTCATAAACAGACAGGGGTGAAAACATAACCTCATCCACCTTCGGTGGTGAAGGTAACAAGAAACCTACTGTACACAAATTGGTCCATGAAACTTGATCCCTTACTGAAACGGAGTTGGATACTTTGAGACCTGGGCGTGCTCCGTTCCTCCTTCTGAAACCCGCATCTGGAGATAGCCAACGACACACGCACTTTCCTTCTTGACATATTCTAATTACTGGCATCGATACTCTTGATGAATGTTGATCATTTATTTATTTCTAACGAGTGATCAAAAGTTTGTCATTAATATAATTAAATTGATAAATGTGGGAAAATTACACATCTGGGTTCGATTCCTGGTCTGGGCATCTAATTTTCCAACATATATCGATTTAATTATTTATTCCTGTTCATCTATCTATAGTTCCATTAATCTCTGTGTGTATGTGTGTATGTGTGTATGTGTGTATGTGTGTATGTGTGTATGTGTGTATGTTTGTCTGTGACCGCTGTTTCTCGACAACCACGGGTCCGATATACTTTAAACTTGACAGGTATATTGCTGGGGACCCGAGGATGTGCCTTTTCAAGGTTTGAAATTAATCGGACAAGTAGTTACCGAGCTATGGCGATTTAGCCGTTCGCCGTTCGCTTTGGCGTTGCGAATGGACCAAACCATTTCATGTAAAGAGAGGGGGGGGGGGGGGGGGTTCTGTGGTCGTTGCGAATGGACCAAACCATTTGATGTAAATAGAGGGGGGGGATTGTCACCGTACTCGCAAGCCGTTCGCTTTGCCTTTGGCTTTGCGAATGGACCAAACCATTCCATGTAAATAGAGGGGGGGGATATAATTTTAGATATATATATAGTACGGGCATGCCCTAGTCTATCTATAATTCCATTAATCTCTGTGTGTGTGTTTGTATGTATGTTTGTATGTTTGTATGTTTGTATGTTTGTATGTTTGTCTGTGACCGCTGTTTCTCGACAACCACGGGTCCGATATACTTGAAACTTGCCAGGTATATTGCTGGGGACCCGAGGATGTGCCTTTTCAAGGTTTGAAATTAATCGGACAAGTAGTTACCGAGCTATGGCGATTTAGCCGTTCGCCGTTCGCTTTGGCGTTGCGAATGGATCAAACCATTTCATGTAAATAGAAGGGGGGGTTCTGTGGTCGTTGCGAATGGACCAAACCATTTCATGTAAATAGAGGGGGGGGGATTGTCACTGTACTCGCAAGCCGTTCGCCGTTCGCTTTGGCGTTGCGAATGGACCAAAACATTTCATGGACCAAACCATTTCATGTAAATAGAGGGGGGGGAGGGATTGTCACCGTACTCGCACCCACGTACCCACGTACCCACGTACGGGCATTGCACCCACGTACGGGCATGCCCTAGTCTATCTATAATTCCAGTAATCTCTGTGTGTATGTTTGTATGTTTGTATGTTTGTATGTTTGTATGTTTGACTGTGACCGCTGTTTCTCGACAACCACGGGTCCGATATACTTGAAACTTGCCAGGTATATTGCTGGGGACCTGAGGATGTGCCTTTTCAAGGTTTCATATTAATCGGACAAGTAGTTACCGAGCTATAATAATAATAATAATAATTCATTTATTTTGTATAGCGCTTTTCCAGAAGCCCAAAGGCGCTTTGACAGAGTGGAAAACATAATGCATAACAATACATGAAAACAACAATTGCAAAAAGACAAGAATCAAGAAAACAAACAGCAGCGATATACGGCATATATATAAGACAAGAATCAAAAAGACAAGACAAGAATCAATAGGGAAATATTTAAAGCAAAAGGAGGGAGAAGGAGAAGAGATAGTCAGGGGTTAAATGCTGTGGGTTGAATGTTGAATGCAGCGTTGAACAGGTGGGTCTTTAGTGATGTTTTGAATGTGGTGAGTGAGGAGGAGTCTCTGATGGTGTGAGGTAGTGAGTTCCAGAGGGTGGGAGCAGCAATGGAGAAGGCCCTGTCCCCCCAGGATCTGAATTTGGTCCGGATGGAGGGGGTCAGGAGGTTGGTACCAGCAGAGCGGAGGTTGCGGGTGGGAGTGTGTCTGGAGAGGAGGTCAGCCAGGTAGGATGGGGCCAGGTTATGGAGGGCTTTGTATGTCAAGAGGAGGATTTTGTACTGGATTCTCTGGGGGATGGGGAGCCAGTGAAGCTTGTAAAGGACGGGGGTGATGTGGTCACGGGTCCGGGAATGAGTGAGTAGACGGGCAGCGGAGTTCTGAATGTATTGGAGTTTATTGGTGATTTTTGAGGGTGAACCATAGAGGAGGCTATTGCAGTAGTCCAGACGGGAGGTGATGAAGGCGTGGATGAGGGTTTCTGCAGCCGTGGAGGAGAGGGATGAGCGGAGCCGGGCAATGTTTTTCAGGTGAAAGAAGGCTGACTTTGTGATCTGTTTAGTGTATTTGTCGAAGGAAAGGGTTTGGTCAAAGATGACGCCAAGATTCCGGATGTGAGGGGAGGTGGATACTGGGATACCGTCGATGTTGAGGGCAAAGTTATGGGTGGATTTTGTGAGCGTTTTTGGGCCAATGATGATTATTTCAGATTTATCACAGTTAAGCTTGAGGAAGTTGATTTGAAGCCAGGATTTTATTTCAGTGATGCAGTTTGTCAGGATAGAGTGGGTGTCGGTGGAGACGGACTTGGTGGAGATGAAAAGCTGGATGTCATCAGCGAAGCAGTGGAATTGGAGACCATGACGGCGGATTAAGTGACCGAGCGGGGACAGGTAAAGGATGAAGAGGAGGGGGCCAAGAACTGAACCTTGGGGGACACCTTGGGGGAGGGGAGCAGTGGGGGATTTGCAGTTATTGATGGAGATGAACTGGCATCTGTCAGAGAGGTATGATTTAATCCAAGAGAGGGCAGTGCCGGTGACGTTAAAGGTGGATTCAAGTCGGGTGAGGAGGATAGTGTGATCGATGGTGTCAAAGGCAGCGCTGAGGTCGAGGAGGACGAGAATGTTGAGGTTGCCAGCGTCAGAGGAGAGGAGAAGGTCGTTGGTGATTTTGAGGAGAGCAGTTTCAGTACTGTGGTTGGAGCGGAATCCGGATTGGAATGTTTCATACAAGTTATTGGCAGAGAGATGATGTTTGAGTTGAGTGGCTACAGCGCGTTCCAAAACTTTTGACAGAAAGGGTAGGTTGGAGATGGGTCTGAAGTTGTTTAGGGTGTCAGGGTTTAGACCAGGTTTTTTTAGAATGGGGGTAACAGCAGCAATTTTGAGGGAAGGTGGGACGATGCCTGTAGACAGGGAGGAGTTTATTGTTGCAATGATAAGTGGAGAGAGAGCAGGGAGGGAGGCTTTGACAAAGCTGGAGGGGATGGGGTCAAGAGTGCAGGTGGCAGTTTTCATTCCTATGAGGAGTTCAGAGAGGTCAGTAGGAGAGATTGGGGAGAACCGAGACAGGGGATGGCAGGACAAGGGGGGGCAGGTGGTTGGAGGGGGAGCGGGTGCGGCGGTGGTCAAGCTGTTGTAGATGTTGTCAATTTTGCGTTGGAAGAAAGAGAGGAAGGAGATGCAGTTGTCTACTGTGAATGACTGGGTGGTGGTGTTCAGGGGGCGGAGGAGTTTGTTTATTGTCGAGAAGAGTGCTTTTGGGTTTCCGGAGCCAGAGTGGATAATTTGAGAGTAGTAGGCAGAGCGGGCGCGGGAGAGGGCATCTTTGTAGTGTTGTATGTGGTCCTTGTAGGCTTGGGAGTGAACTGTGAGACCCGTTTTATTGCGGAGTCTTTCAAGTTGGCGAGCACGAGTTTTCATCAGGTGGAGTTCAGGGGTAAACCAGGGAGCAGAATGGGTGAAAGAAACTGTTTTGGTTTTTACAGGCGCAAGCTGGTCAAGGCAGGAGGAGAGAGTGTGGTTGTAGTAGTCAGTGAGGTCGGAAGGGGTGTGGAGGTCAATGAAGGGAGAAGTGGACATTTTTTCAGAGAGGGTGGATGAGAATGAGGTAGGTGAAAGAGCGTTTAGCTTACGGAAGTTGATTGTGCGATAATGCCTTGGTGTTGGGGCGGGGATGTTGATGGTCAGAGTGATGGCTAAGTGGTCAGAGAGGGTGAGGTCGGAGCCATAGAGATGGTGCAAATTTAATCCAGTGGAGCAGACAAGGTCCAAAATGTGACCACGGATATGGGTAGGAAAGTCGACATGTTGAGTGAGGTTAAAGCAGGTGAGTAAATCAGTGAAGTCAGTGGTTATTGTGGAGTCAGTGGAGTCCATGTGGATATTGAAATCACCAAGGAGGAGGATTGAGGGGGAGAGGGAACATAGCTGGGTCAGAAAGTAGGAGAAGTCAGACAGGAATGATGGGTGTGGTTTGGGAGGGCGGTAGACGACAGCCATGACTGACTGCGTGTGACCAGAGAGTTTTAAAGCCAGGTGTTCAAATGATGGAGCAGATGAGATGGAGATGAGGTTGGTCTTGATGTCTTGACGGTGGATAACGGCAATTCCACCACCTCGGCCCTCCGAGCGTGGTTTATTGACGTAGGAATATCCACTGGGTGTGGTGAGGTTGAGTGTGTAGTAGTCCAGAGGTTGTTGCCAGGTTTCGGTGAGACAGAGAAAGTCCAGTTTGTTATCCAGGATGTATTCGTTCAGGATGAGGCATTTATTGTTGAGGGACCGGGTGTTGAACAGGGTGAGCTTGATGTTGTTTTGAACAGCAGGGATGAATTCAGGTGATTTAGCCAGGGTTCGTAGGCAAGAGGTGCGATCGTGTGGGTTGCTGTGACCAGGTGCGCTGGGACGAAGAGTGAGAGTGCGCTGAGCCGACCAGAGGACGGGGATGGAGTGACCTGATTGCGAATAAACAAACTTGCGACCGGAGCCACGGTGAATGTACCTGGGTCGTCGGAGGAGTCCATTTGATTTGATGGCAGAGATGCATGATGGGGTGGAGCGGGTATTGAGCAGAAGAAGCCTTGCGGCGGAGTACTTCAGAGCCATGCCAGGCAGGAGCGAAGGGACGAGTACGAGGCCAAGGTCGAGGAGGCAATGCTATGGCGATTTCTTTACCAAACTCCGCAAGCCGTTCGCTTTGGACCAAACCATTTCATGTAAATAGAGGGGGGGGATTGTCACCGTACTCGCAAGCCGTTCGCTTTGGACCAAACCATTTCATGTAAATAGAGGGGAGGGGGGGGGTTGTCACCGTACTCGCAAGCCGTTCGCTTTGGACCAAACCATTTCATGTAAATAGAGGGGGGGGGGATTGTCACCGCAAGCCGTTCGCTTTGGACCAAACCATTTCATGTAAATAGAGGGGGGGGATATAATTTTAGATATATATATAGTACGGGCATGCCCTAGTTAATCTAATTAATATAATCTTAAATATAGTTGCTGATTTCACTACAAATAACATTTATAATATTTAAAGTTATCATTATTTGAATGTACAGTATATGTTATATTTGAAGCAAAGGTGAATGAATATTCCTTGCACGCATAAAATTCCTTCCTCTCCGCTGCTCTCTTCTGCACCCACAATGTTTCGTGCCACCTGTTCCCAGGTATCTGCGTTTGAATTGCCCTTTTGGGTGATTATTAAGTGCACCGGAAAGTAATGTCATTTTTCAAAGAGGGATACGAAGCTTCAAAAACGACATTACTTTCCGGTACACCTAATATATATGTATAGCTATGGCTTTGGCTTATTTATATTTTGCACTGAAAACCCCTTTTTTTATAAACGTGTCCAACTTGAGACGTCTCAACTATGCACGTTGGGGGATGGAGGTGGGGTATGGGTGGTGATGGAATAGCTTTTGGGATTGGCCTCGATGTCTGTGTGGCGAACATTGCAAACATTTTTTTTTTCTTTTGAAGATTTTTTTTGTCCATTTTTGCTTAATTAACCAAACGTTTGATTAAACCCTTGATAATTATTTAATTTTGGGTTAATCACGATGTGAAATCCTGATCTCCTGATCTTGTAATCCTGATCTTGTAATGAAACACAGTTGCTTTCATATTCCATGGCATTGTGGCTTTCTTGCGTGCAGGTTCTTGCTGAGCTTAAGCCAAAGAACATGAAAGTGGTTGGAGCGATGGCCATGGTCAGGAACAGTGTGGGTGCAGGTGCGTTTCTTTGCCGACGTGTAATTCGTTCGTTTTCGTTTGCCTTGGATAATAAAATAACGAACCAAATACAGCACTGGAGTATCAGGAGGAAAACAAAAAGACAAAGGTAGAGTCATCAGGAAGAACCTGGATAGGATTTGGGTTTCAACTGCTGCTTAAAAAAATTAAAAAATTAAATAAATAAAAATCAAAACGAGAAGGAAAGAAAGCAGATGGAGCACAAAAAAAAACAAATCAATGATGCAAAACACACACACACACACACACACACACACACACACACACACTGAACCTAAACCTAACCTAACCAAATTTAACCTCACCTGACCTAACCTCACCTACCTTAACCTAACATAACCACAGAATGTAAACAGCAATTCATCAGCACAAAAATCATTACACATGCCATCTATTTATAATGAAATTGCACTTCCTGTAAATACTAATGACACACTTCCAGTTTAATTAATTAATTACAAAAAAGAAAATATTTTTAAAAGGTGAATTAAAGATGTAGAAGAGAAAGAAACACAGATCAAACTCAAACAAGACCGAAAGTTTAACAGCGGCGTAGCCGGGCTTGTAAAACATTATAAACCACAAACACACATGATTGGCTTTTTAAACAGTTGCTAATGCTGCTTATAACATTAAACAAAGAAATTTTGAGGAATCCTAACATCTGTGAGGTAAGTTTTACTTGCATAACTGAGCAAAGATCTACTGAAATCTATATACCCCTCAAGGGTTGGGTAAATAACATGACCCTGCAGCTAAAGTAGCGTTTTTCCTATCGGCCTTTTGAAACTCACCAATTAAGGTTTTGTTATCAAAACCACCAATGAAACCCACTTTTCCTGCTGTTTAACACGAAACTGAAAGGGAGGAAGCCCGGGTTGTGCTCATTTATCAAACAGCTATATAGCGCTTGCCAAGCCAGCCGTTCCTTAACGGTTTTGAATAGAGTGCTTGCTCGAATGTGAAAACCACTTGGCGATCTCTCCAGGGGAAACTTGGTAAATGAACACACACCCAATGTTCTTGAGACCCGACCATAGATCAACTGCAATCTACATACCTCAAAGAGGAATGACAGTTCCTGCTTGGTGTTACGATTAGATACATTATAATATTAACGTTACGTTATCATTATTTCAAAAATGATATCACTATAAAAAAAAACGAGGAGAATTCCTTACTTCCACGGTTGTTAGTACCATACACCACTTATTATTGATTCAGCTTATTATCGATTCATGAACCAACCATACACCGCTTCAATCCATTAACTTTGTATTCACGACATTGGGATTAAAGTGTTACCGTAAAATGGGGTGAATAGGGACAGCAAGGTGAATAGGGACCCAAACTGAAAAAAAGTTCGGAAACTTTTTTCGCTGAAAATTGATAACCATAGTGATTTGTTGCTATTTGGGTTGAAAGTGTTCTCTTGTTTTTTTAAAAAGCAACTTATAGTCCCTATTAACCCCATATATGGGTTAAATAGGAATAAATAGGATTTTTATGGCTGTCCCTATTCATCCCGTTTTACGGGTGAATAGGGACAGTCACTAATACAAAAAAATAATAATCAAGAAATAGGGACAGTTTGGAGAAACTTTTTACCCAATATTTTTTTTAATTGGCACCGTGGTTTATATTATGGGTGCATATTATGTGCATCCATCTGAGCTATCAATTTATCAATAAGTTGGAAACTCAAGATTGTTTCTTGATTATTATTTTTTTGTATTAGTGACTGTCCCTATTCACCCGTAAAACGGGGTGAATAGGGACAGCCATAAAAATCCTATTTATTCCTATTTAACCCATATATGGGGTTAATAGGGACTATAAGTTGCTTTTTAAAAAAACAAGAGAACACTTTCAACCCAAATATCAACAAATCAGTATGGTTATCAATTTTCAGCGAAAAAAGTTTCCGAACTTTTTTCAGTTTGTGTCCCTATTCACCTTGTTGTCCCTATTCACCCCATTTTACGGTATGGTTATATTTACTATATTATTATTATTATGAAAACGTTACTTCTGAAACGATACACTATTATATTAAGAAACCTAGGCTTAATTTGTCTGAAGCAGCCCGAAGGTGAGGCATGAAGCCTAAGGCCTATACGTACCGTATTGTTGGAAGAGACGTAACGCCGATGCTTTCGTTATATTATGGTCATTTTAACAATCGGTTTGTTTGTGTTTCACACAATGAAAAACGTGAAGGTACAGCATGGCGATTGTGATATATGACCGGTTCGACGATATGTTCGGCCTGAACGAAATTGGAATCAAAATGGCGGTGTGTGGAGAGTCAGCTGCCGTACCGCCATAATGACCTCAGATGTAATCACATCACCCTGTGACCAGATCAGATGTAATCACATAACCAGATCCTCAGCTCTGATTGGTATACGTTTGAGGGGACATACATACATACATACATACATACATACATACATACATACGGACGGACAAACAAACACTGTTCTAGATGGCTTTGCCCGATGGGCTACGCCGTAAAAAGACCAACACAGAACCTAGCTTTCAGCAGTTACTCCACGGATCTCAAACGGTGCAACAGGTAAAAGCTACCAGTGGTCAATCAGTGGGGAAGCATAGTCCACACAGCATCAGATTATGGCCAAGCTATGCCTTTTTGAAAGTCAGGGTTCATTGACAGAGCTGGATTATCAAGAAGATATTACAGATGGCCTTTGGTTCAGGAAAACCTGTGTTTTTTGGTGGGCTGGCACTTGCAAGCTTGGGCCTTTAATGGTTACTTCTGGGATTATAAAACAAAGTCCAACTATGTTAAAATACTTCTTAGCCCGTCTGCTACACACACACACACACACGCACATACACACACACACACACACACCTTTTTTTTTTCGTTGTTGTTTTCATCAAACTTGGAGTACAAAGCGGATGTTTAAGGGTTAAGCATTTTGGGATGCTTTCTAGTTTGTTTTCCATCTAATGTGCCCTACCTGGTACCTGCTAATTTGGCTGCTTGACATGAATTCATTTCATTGTGCGTGGGTCATGTATTCCCGTTCGGTTGAGCTCCCGTTCTCCCAATCGCACCTTTCATTCATGTGTTCCGTCCATAATCCACCTGTTCCCATACAGACTGCTATGTTGCTGACGAGATAATCCTTTCACGTGCGGGAAAGCGAATCCGCGTGGGAAACACTGATGCAGAAGGCAGAATGGTAATGGCTGACGTGCTGTGCATGATGAAAGAACGGGTAAGTTTTTCTTGTCTCTCCCCAGCAACCATTCACTTCCTTCATTTACCTCAACGTATTGTCTGAAAATCCTTCATGACATGAATTACACTTACATGCTGAGAGTAAATGTTACCTTTCCTACTCTATAGCAAACCACAGTTAATTTTAATATTTTGGGATGCTTTCTAGTTAGCTATGATCACAATTTATTTTAAATATGTTATATGAAGTTAAGGCTTTCGGAAGAGTTTAAACACAGAGTGCCAAAACTAAAGAACATAGAGGAAGAGGGAGTGTGTGGGGCAGGGGTAGGTAAGGTGGAAGAAGAAGAAGAACCACTCATTTTGCATCTCTCAACGCATATGGCTACTGAAGCGGTTTTCCATGGCTCTAGGGCACAATCCTGGATGGGGCACCACTCCGACACAGGTGGGGGAGGGGTGGGGAGCGAGGGTTGTTGTGGGGGAAATGGGGAGGGGGTAAATGCAGAATCAGCAAAGGAGAGTGATATTACAGAGGGACACTTGGAGGAAGAATGAGATCAACGGGAGGGAGAGGAAGACACCGAGGGTGAACAAGCTGGAGACAAGTTCAAACGGAGAAAGAAGAGGAAGGGAAAACTGGGAATGAAACAGAAATGGAACAAAAAATGAAAAAGAGGGATGGGTGTGGTGGTGGGAAATACAATTACCTGGAAAGGAAGGGGTTGGCTTAGGAAGGGTTAATGATGGTAGAAAATATTGTGGGTAAGAATGGGGTATGCCCTGAGGTGGTGGTGCACAGCCATCTTAAAGCCCTGGAGGGAAGAATGGGATTGAATAGAATGAGGAATGAGGAAGGACAGAGGAATAAATGAAAGGAGGTGAGCAGTGGGTCTAGATTTTGGGAGTTTACCAGAAGTGAGTTATTGGCAGACCCATGCGCATCCTGCAGAAACTTGCGAGGGGTGGGGGTGGAGTGGGTGAGGACAGAGTATAGAGCAGAGGGTGCAATGCCAGAAAGGAGGTGATAGAAGACCGGGAGACCACCGACCTGTCTGAGATGGCGAAGTGATAAGCCCATGATAAGACTAGGCTTAATCACAGGAGATTCCAATGATCTCGAGGCCTTGGTTTCTATGGTGCCAAGCTGAGCAAGGTGTGAGGCAGGGGTGCCAGCCCAGAGGGAAGAGCAGTTCTCCTTCAAGCTGTGGATGAAGGCATTGTAGTGAAAGTCATGAGAATGTTGAAATATTGTTTTAATTGGTTCGTAGTCATAATGATTTTATGACATAATTTGAAGGTGTTTATGTCATGGCGTCTTAATAATTGTTTCATTTATACCTTGTATTTTGGATGAATATGAATGAATGATCGTTTTAAGGCCATTTTCCCTGCTAGAGCGGGGGTTAGCCTTGCGGGCCCCATGACAATCATGGTTCCCTGTTTGAGGCAATGTTTTTACGGCCGGATGCCCTTCCTGACGCCAACCCTTGGTCGCCTCTTACGATGCGCAGGGATACGGTGTACCTATTCTAAATCGGGGTACTCACCGTGATCATTCATCCCAGCAAGCTGGTACTCAATTTGCCGACCTCGGAAGGATGACAGGCTGAGTCAACCCCCTGGCGTTAATTCAGCGATCGACCGGGATTCGAACCCTGGATCCTAGGATCCCAAGCCGGCACCCTAACCGCTAAGCCAACACCAGGCATTTTGGATGCATTGATATAATTTACTTTAACTTTTAAACAATGTTTGTACATTGTGAGATTTTTTTATTTGAATTTGTAATGTGGAGGTAAAAATGAACTGTTTTGGTTAAGTGTTATATTACACTAGTAAAAGCCTGTCAGATATGACTGGTAGGAACAGTTTATCTGACGGTGCAGCCTCGTGAGCATGCCAAAGTCTGAAGCCTCGGCCTCGTGTCAAGTGTTCTTCTATCTTCATTATTTGTGAGACATCATACAGATGTAAATGAACACTTGATTTACTCTGCGCGTGTTGCACATCACGTGCAGCACATGTCACCTCACTCACCTTGTATTTATTGTTATTAAAAAAAAAACCTTTATGTACACCGCCCTTGAGGCTCGCTTGGCAAGCCACAGTCTACAATTCCAATGGGAGACATAATTACTCTTTTATGGAAAATGCTTTTCTAGTTTGTTTTATCCTCAAAAATAGACCGTAGTGAACACACATTCGTGTTAAAAGATTGGCCTTTAAGACCTACCCTTATGAAGGGGACAGACATCTGGACAAACACTCAAACTGACATTGTGTTTTATAGGGTAAATATCAGAACAGCAGCCATGTGAGGGCAATCTATTTTGACACCTTTTTGTCCCCAGTATTTGATCACACTTGTACTTGAACCTCCTCCATGCTTGCGTTCATCTCTGCAGGCTTTGACGGCAGTGAATCCACAGCTTTTCACCATTGCGACGCTGACTGGTCATGCTGTGCGTGCTATGGGACCCAACTACTCTGTAAGGTCACAAAGATTTTCAAAGGAGGGGATGGGGTTCATGCAACTTATTTTTGAAGCTCTTCGAGTCAATGCACCCTCCCTCGCCACCCCCACAGTAACCATTTAAAAGGGAATCCAAACGCAATTCTTTTTTCTGAAAACTATGGAAAATAATTAATCACGGTCTAATTTGAAGGTTAGTTTTTTTTGAAATTCTTTTGCCAATCAGAAAGTGTTGAAAATAGCCATTGAGTGTCGATTTTGTGATAGCCATCTGTGTTGTTTCATAACAGTTCTGTGTAAAATGGTATGAACACAAAACCAAACCATATAGGCCAGATCCACACTGGGATATTCAGATAACCTTTGTCCAATTTCTAGCAACCCTCGGCTCTTTCGGCCATTGGTGTCGAATAAAAACCATCTCGATGTGTATTACTACAACCATCAAGGATGCATCGACGAGGCATATTAGCAGAAATTCGAAAATTATTTGCCGTTTGAGTTAAATCATTCCTTGATGTTATACGGAGACGATACGGAAGTGGCGGTCGCTTTCACTAGGTGACATCACAGCTAATCGTGATGAAGAAGAAGATTTCGACTTTTACTTGCAAAATTACCGAGTTTATAAATCGCAAGTAGGAAAAAGACACATCATATCTATTTTGTAGGGTATCGAGGGATAGATTGGCATCGACGTGGTCTGAGCGTTTGGGTTCCCCTTAAGGCCTGTGTACCCAGGCCTTTTCCAATGATGCTGAATGAATGCTAAGCGTTTTTACTGTTTTCTTACAGATAATATTGGACAATGGCCCGGCTCGAAAAACTCAGACCGCCCAATCGGTACAGAAAGGTATTCCATTTACTTTTCCCTCTCATTGGGATATAAACTTGTCGTTAACCTCTCAAGCTAGATTTGTGCCCCAAGCTGTTTTATTTTTCTTTATCGAGTTATACAAATTATTTATTAGTTGTTTTTATCATTTAAATTAATTTTGTCATAAATTGCGCAGGAAAATGGAATGGTGTTTTGGTCGGATGTGAGAATGGTTACATATTGGGCTAGTTGTATGGTTGCCAATTGAGCACAACTTTGTTTCACACCTTGTCGGCCATGCACAAATACCTTCTGCATTTTTATTAACAGGTCCCTAATTGGTTTGCAACACGTATAATGGATTTGCAATGTAATGGATGTTCCGTCGGACCCCACTATTCACGGTTCCGCTATTCGTGGGTTCCGCGTATTCACGGTTGATAAAATGTGAGGTTTCTCTCTTCACGGAAAAGAGTCCCGCAAATTCGCGGTTTTTTTTCTAACCGCGGTTTTTCGGGGGCCCAAAAAAGAAATTTCACGAGTCGCGAGCTTGACACATTAATAAAACCCATCTTTCACCAGCCATGCATAAAGCAGCTGGACATATGCAAAAAAACATCTTCTACGAGCCGTGAGCATACCTGCTGCTGCGTACGCTGCTGTGTGTTTCGTGTTTCATGGCTTTTGTGGGATATTCCGCCATTCACAGGTAAACAGTGTTTCGCGGGATATCCCATCATTCACACTTTGAATAACTTCATGTGATATCCCGCCATTGTTCACAGGTAAACAATGTTTCGCGGGATACCCACCAGCTGCATGACATGTCATCCCTGCAAGTTACTGTACAGAATGAAAACTCTCCACAGTATCTACTAGTGCAATTAGCTGTCTCCCATTTCCCCATTGAAACAATGGCACGGCATTCATTCGTGGATTTTCATCGACATTCGTGGATTATTGCCGACTTTCGTGGATTATTGCCAACATTCGCGGGTTTTGTCTCGCCATTTCCAGGACTTTCATCAACCTTCACGGATTATCGACATTCTTGGGATTTGCCTCGCCATTCGCTGTTTGTTCTTCGCTATTCACGGATTGTCTTGATTCGGGAACCAATCCCCCCTTTTTTGCAATGAAACAATGCCCAACGCCCCCCACACCCCCCTTCCTCCCGCATTCGTGGTTTCGCAATTCCCGGTTTTTCCCAGGAACGTATCCCCCGCGAATAGCGGGGTCCGACTATATTTATTTATTTTGCCAAAATAATTTTTCTTGATGTTTCATCCAAAAATGATGGTGTATGGTGGCTGAGAGGTGTGTTTACTCACTGGACTGACATCACAGATGTTGGTGGTGCAAATCTGGATAGAGGTTGTACAATTGAAAATTTGGATTCCAAACCTTGGGAAACTAGAACGGCACTCAGTAGAGCGCATACCTCTCTCTGCCAGGCTGTACAGTTTACATTTTGTTTCTCACTTTTATGTCGGATCTGGATCAGGCCCTGAACCAATATTGAATTTTTATTTTATTTTTTATTTTTGTTGATACGAGATCGAGGCTCATAAAAGAGCTAACATTAATCACACAAAAAAATCACAGACATAAAACATATAATAAGGGGAGCGGTAGACAAGATTGGGAGAGATGGGGAAGCACACAAACACAACATTTGAGAGTAGGGACATCGGGAGATCTGTGGGAGGGAGAGGGCTTGGGGGGAGGAGGCATGGGAAGGGAGGGAGGGAGGAGGTGTGGGTAGGTGGGGGTGGAGGAGGCGTGGGAATGGGGTGAGAAGTATAAAACCAAGGACACTGCAAGGACTTCTAGGAACGAAGTTGGAATTTCAAAAAAGTGGATCTGGGGTGAATTAGCGGGGGTAGAAAAGATCAAGGTTTTGGATGGGGGAAGATAAGAGATGGTGGTGAACAGCTGTTTTAAAGACCTGGAGGGGGGAGTGGGATTGAAGCAGATCTTGTGTGCTTTTTCTGGTCTTCATCAATGATCTCTCTGACTCACTTGAAAATACTCTCTATCTCTTTGCTGATGACTCCACTCTCTGCCGCTCCATTTCTCAATCCCTCAGATCGGCAGTCTGCAGCCTCCTCACTCTCTGCAGACCTGGACAAAATCACAGACTGGTCAAACAAGTGGAACATGTCTTTCAATCCTGACAAATCTGACACTCTTACTATGTCTCCAGATCTTGTGCGACCTGTAGGAATGTTTGGGGGACAAAGCACAGAGAGAGCTGGGGGAGCAAGGCCGGAGAGGAGTCGGTAGAAGACAGAAAGACCACCAACCTGCCTGTGGTGAGTAAGTGAAAGGCCCTCGGAGTTAGCTTCATTGCGGGAGATTCCAATGATTCTGAAAGCTTTGGTTTCAACAGCGTGAAGCCGAGCTAGGTGTGAGGCAGGAGCACCGGCCCAAAGGGGAGAGCAGTATTCCATTGAGCTGCGGATGAAAGCCTTGTATGTGGTGAGGAGCTCAGGTGTGCCAAGGAAGGACTTCGCACGACGGAGGATGCCCAGTCGGCGACTGGCTTTGGAGGCGAGATTGGAAATGTGGTTTTCCCAGGAAAGATCATGGCAGATAGTGAGACCCAAAATCTTGAGTGACAGAACTTCTTGGAGAGGATTGTTCAGAAAGTAGATGGGAGGGTTGGCTAGTTGGTCTTTTCAGAGAGACATCGTAAGAGTGTGAGATTTGTCAGGATTGAAAGAAATGTTCCACTTGTTTGACCAGTCTGTGATTTTGTCCAGGTCTGCAGAGAGTGAGGAGGCTGCAGACTGCCGATCTGAGGGATGAAGAATGGAGCGGCAGAGAGTGAAGTCATCAGCAAAGAGATAGAGAGGATTTTCAAGAGAGTCAGAGAGATCATTGATGAAGACCAGAAAAAGCACAGGGCCCAGAACACTGCCTTGGGGACCTCTAGCCTGAACAGGAAGGGGAGATGAGAGAAACCCATTCAGGGCCACATATTGACTACGACCAGAGAGGAAGTTCGCAAGCCATGCATGGAGATTTCCATGGATACCATAGGAGGAGAGTTTGGTGAGCAGAGCGGTGTGCCAGACCCTATCGAAGGCACGTGATATGTCAAGGGAGACAGCTCTAATTTCCTGTTTGGCATTGAGGACCTCCATCCATTGGTGAGACAATTGGCTTGTTCTTGTCACCAACCCAACTCATCACACCCAACTCAAAAGATGTGGTCGGATTTTGTCATAATCCGTCCACAACCTTTTCAAATATCATGCTTTTGCAGCTATGTATTTTTTAGCCTTAACACTCAATGGTGAATACTTGCAAAAAATTCTCGCATCTTCACCACCAAAATCGAATCAAATTGCCCTTGTCACACACCCAACCTGTCCACCACGTTTCATCCGAATCCGTCCACAACTTTGACATATCCTGTTCACAGATAGGCAGGGTTGAAAACATAACCTCCGTCCACCTTAGGTGGTAGAGGTAAAAATTATCGTATCCGGATCCGGATCTTCACCAAAATATAATCAATTTATCCTTGGCAGACACCCAACCTGTACACTAAGTTTCATCCGAATCCCTCCATAACTTTTTGAGATATCGTGTTGTATATTTGTTTTGGCCCTGTCACTCAATGGTTAAGAATCACTTAAAGAACATGGGTAAAAAAGTTGATAAGTATGGATGGGGGGATGATCTGATGTAGTTGTGAACAGCCATCTCGAAGCCCTGGAGGGAAGAGTGGAATTATACAAACTGAGGAAGTTGGTTCCACAGGAAAGAGAAAAGATGAACAAATGATTGCAGGTGAGCAATATGCCTGGATTTCTGGAGTTTTCACCATAAGGGGGTTACTGGAAGACAAGTGCACCCTGTAGGAGCGTATGGGAGTGGGGTGGAAGGTTATGGATCATGGAAAGGAAAAAGGAGCTGCTAGAACAGAGAGAGAGGCCACTGACTTGTATGCAATGTGAAAGTGATAGGCCCAGAAACCCAGTTTCATCAAAGGATATACCAATTATTTTCAAGGCCTTGGTTTCCACAGCATCAAGCTGAACAAGCTGTGAGGCAGGGGCTCCAGCCACGAGGGGAGAGCAATATTCCATCAAGGTACGGATGTAGGCCTTGTAAGTGGATAAAAAATCGGACTTGCCAAAAATAGGACTTTGTACGACAGAGGATCCCAATTAATGACTGGCTTTGGATGGCAACTAGAATATGTGGTTTGCCCAATGGAGTTTGTGGTTGATGGTGAGGTCCAAAGGTTTGATTGGCTGAAGTTCTTCAAGAGGGTTGTTACCTCTGAAGGTGGTTATGTATACACCCCTGTCTGTCTGTCTGTCTGTCTGTCTATGAGTAGGATATCTCAAAAGGTTGTGCACTAATTCGGACTAAACTTGATGGACAGGTTTGGTGTGTGATGAGACCAAATTGATTAGGTGTTGGTGAATATCTGGATACTAGAATTTTTAAAATGATTCTTCACCAAAGATCCGGATGCAGATCCGGCCTATCAGTGGGATACAAAACGTAAATTGTTCAGCCTGGCGGAGGTCACCTCTCGACTGAGTGCCATTCTGGTTAAGGAAGTAAATGGGAGGTTTAGCAGACAGGTTTGTTAAGGAAGTACGAGAGCCTTTGTTAAGGAAATTGATGGGATATTTACTTCCTCCATTTTGTTTTGTTTGAAAAGGACCATTACTGTTTTCTGACTTGTCTCTGCAGCCGGTGACCATATTGGAGATCCTTTTGAGGTTTCGACGATTCGTCGTGAAGACTTTGAGTTCCACAAAGGTAAGTCCGAATATGAGGACGTTCTTCAGGCAAACAACCTGCCCTCATCATCCACACCTCGAGGCCATCAAGCGCCGGCTGCTTTCCTGATCATGGCGTCAGGTCTTGATGCGGTGAGCACTCCCAGCACCTCATGATCATCATTAAACCCCTCTCCTGTTCAAGAAACACAATAAATGCAAATTTCATACTATCTACTGAGTATACTGAGTATACTGAGCATACTGAGCACTGAGTATACTGAGCATACTTGTATACATACTGTGATTCTGGAAATTGTTTGAGAAACATTCTTCTCTATACAGGTACATACTATACAGTGCCACTATCATCAGGTTTACTTTGGTCTCGTCATAACTCCAGGTAGTTATACGATTAATTTTCGCTGCTCTAATTAATTTCGCTGCTCTAAACATTGTATCAAGGAACCTTTCCATTTCCTCTCGTGTAACTCTTACTTTGACTGTTCTTCCAAGTCTGATACAACCAGTTACAGAGGCAACAATTTATTGTTATTTATAATTCAATAAATTTTAAATTAATAAATTTACTTTCTCTTCCTTTAACAAATAGGTCAACGTCTGCTTTTTCTTTTTTGCCGTTATTGATGAGAAGCTTTTCTCCAAATTATGAAATGCATCATCATTGTCGATACGTAATGTAATGTTCTTTTGGAGCCATCATTCTGCTTTTGCTCTGCTTTTGCTCTGATTCCTGGTCTGGGCGTGTAATTTTCCTACATATGTCAATTAATTGGTTATAATCCTGTTCATGTATATATATATATATATATATATACGTATATATATATATATATATATATATATATATGTATATATGTGTGTATATATATATATATATATATATATATATATATATATATATATATATATATATATATATATATATATATATATATATGTACTACCGGTCAAAAGTTTTAGAACACCTCAATTTTTCTAGTTTTATTGAAATTTACGCAGTTTAATGTCTCGATGTACTCTGAAATTAAGCATCAAACAAATAAACAATTGGAGTTAAAAAAAGAAATCATAGAATCATTTTGTTTAACAAAATTTAATTTAAATTTTTGACTCTGCAAAGTAACCACCTTTTGCAGATACTAGGGCATGCCCGTACTATATATATATCTAAAATTATATCCCCCCCTCTATTTACATGAAATGGTTTGGTCCAAAGCGAACGGCTTGCGAGTACGGTGACAATCCCCCCCCTCTATTTACATGAAATGGTTTGGTCCAAAGCGAACGGCTTGCGAGTCCGGTGACAACCCCCCCCCCCCTCTATTTACATGAAATGGTTTGGTCCAAAGCGAACGGCTTGCGGAGTTTGGTAAAGAAATCGCCATAGCGTGGAAAAACGCGCAGGAAAGCGAAAGAATCGCAAATTAGTTTTAATTAGTTTTAAAACATAGTTTAACGCCAACATAGTTTGCCAACGTGAAATAAATGAATACGCTCTCAAATGTGCCGTCCGAGGCAGAGTCTGTTCGGCACGTTCGGCACACGTGATAGCTCGCTGCTCTCTGATTGGTTGAATCGTTTTTTGGACATAGCTCGGTAACTACTTGTCCGATTAATATGAAACCTTGAAAAGGCACATCCTCGGGTCCCCAGCAATATACCTGGCAAGTTTCAAGTATATCGGACCCGTGGTTGTCGAGAAACAGCGGTCACAGACAAACAAACACACACACAGACACACAGACACACACACACACACACACACACACACACACAGAGATTACTGGAATTATAGATAGATAACTGCTGAACACACTCGTGGCATTCTTTCTACAATGGAAATCAAATATTGTTCAGGAAGTTCTGCCCAAAACTGTTGCAGAAGTTCCCACAATTGTATTGCACTTGTAGGTTGCTTTGCTTTCACCCTTCTGTCCAGTTCATCCCAAACCAGCTCGATGGGGTTTAAGTCTGGAGACTGTGCTGGCCATTCCATGATTTGAAGCCTACCGTCTTGTTCCTTTCCTCGAAGGTAGTTTTGACATCGTCTGGAGGTGTGTTTAGGGTCATTATTTTGCTGTAGGATGAACCCCTGACCAACTAGGTGTGTACCAGAGGGTAGTGCATGGCACTGCAAAATGCTGTGGTAGCCCTTTTGGTTCAGGGTGCCAGTCACTCTGTGCAAGTCGGCGACTCTGGATCCAGCAAAAGAGCCCCAGACCATCACGCTTCCTCCTCCATGTTTGACAGTTGGTGTCACACACTGAGGAACCATCCTTTCCAAAAACCCTGCGTGATGAACCAAAGATTTCAAATTTTGATTCATCGGTCCATAAGACCTTCTTCCAGTCTTCGGTAGTCCACTGGCGGTGTTCCATGGCCCAGGCAAGCCTCTTTTTCTTATTTTGCCATCTTAGCAATGGCTTTCTTACTGCCACTCGCCCTGTCAAACCTGCAGCTCAAAGTCTTCTCTTCACAGTTGAAACTGAGACTTGCTTACTTCGACCAGTGTTAAGCTGTGCTTGAAGCTGTTGTCCTGTAAGCCGCCTATCACGCAAGCTGTTTACTCTCAGAAACTTGTCTTCTGATTCTGTTGTGGATTTGGGTCTGCCAGACCTCTTCCTGTCTGAGTTTCCTCCAGTTTCCAATGTACTACTTCCTGCAGTGCAATATTGTCCAAATAATGCTTCAGAGGGTGTAATAACAGTCTGTTCCAATACTGCTTTTATACAGACAGGTGGTTTGTAATCAAGTATTCAGCAGAGGTTGGGACACCTGTAGGAATTGTTTGCATCAACTTTCAAGGCTTAATTTACTTACATTGCTGCAGAACAGCTGTAAGTTGTTAACCCATTACTTGTTCCCTGAAGAAGGCCTTTTTTTTAACAATACAACTGTGCAATTTACATTATTTTCTCGTGTTTGCTAACCTAAACTTTTTTCTAACCTCGAGCAGTTTACTGCTTACCTTTGTACCATTTCAGGTTATTTACTGGACATTAAACAGCATAAATTTCAATAAAAACTGGAAAAATTGAGGTGTTCTAAAACTTTAGACCGGTAGTGTGTATATATTGTCGTGTGACTCCCCTCGGTTAATACCGGGATATCACGAATGGCAATCGAGCTTACTTTGAGGCGTTATTTAATGGCAGATTTGACTATATATATGCGCGGGGCAGGAAAGATAGAGGAAGAAGAAGGGGGAGATTTACCTGTGGTCCCGAGCAGTCTTCAAACCTGCAGGAAATTTTAACTCACGAACACGGATTTTGAATGTACAAGAATAACACGGCTTTATTGCCGGACCCCGTGAACAAAGAACGCGACGATATCTAAAACCCCTAATGAGCGCTCCTATTACAGACACACACATGTACAGATGGGGAGGATCTGAAAATATACGTTTTGTTGTGTTCTGTGTGGTGCGAGCTTAGCTCTGTCTGGCTGAGGTGTGTCGGGGATCATCAGGCTCATTGGCATCGTCCAGGGCCCAAGCGTGCAAGCCCACTGCGGCACTGGTGTTGGCGGGAAGAAAGGCCATCGTCCACCGTTTGCGCTCCACTAGATCCCACCGAGCCACTCGCTCGCCCCGGCCTCGTCCGCTGGCGTGCCACCGACCCTCCGCGCAACTCGAACGGGTCGTGTGCAGCTTGCTCCTCCGGCCGTGGCTGGCTCCGAGCGCAGTCGTCCAACGCGGCTCCGGTTGTCGGAAACGCCCCGACGCGCTCCCTTTCACCAAGTGAGCGAGCGGGCGTGCAACCCGCCTCCAGAGGAGACTGCGATGTTCTCCCGGATTCGGCATGGTCACAGTGCGCTGCAGCCAATGTTCAGATCCGAAGGGAGAGAGAGAGTCAAGGGTGAAGGAAGGCGAAAAGGCAGCAGGAGAACCAAAATTAAAAGCGTCTACGGCGAGGGAAGGAGGTTTGGGCACAAAGGAATCCCGAAACGAGAAGAAGAAGGGGACGTCGATGCTGGCGAGCCAAAATGCGACCGTTCGCTATTGTCCAGAATCAGAAGAAGCGAGAAGGGCACGAGAGAAGGAGGTCCAAAAACGAGAAGAAGCAAGAGAGATAATGTCGGTCACAACCATGGGATATTGCATCCAGACCAACAAGAAGAAAAATGTCGGCTCGCGGTTCGTGGTCTGGCTCGTCGTCTGACGTCACCGGCCCTTCTTCGACCACCCCTCCGCAAGGTGGGCGTGGCCTCAGCCTGCCTGAGCAATGTTTGTCTTCAAGTCGGGGTAATGCGTGGGCGCTTCCGGTCTGTTTTTCCGGTCAGGTTTTATTATTATTATTTGCTATGTGTGGTGCTTTTAATGGTGGGATTCCTAACTAGTGTCTATGTGTGTTGCCATACGGGACACAGGGTAGATCACAGAGGGAATGACGTACAAGGAAATTTTATCCTCATGCCATAATCTAGTTAACAAGCCCCGCCCCCTTGTGACGGGGACAAAGACACAAGCTTAATCCGACATTCGGGCTACACAGGTCCTCTACTTATTTACATCGAGATGGTTCTTACTACCCACGATCATCGGAGCACCTACCTATGCAGATCTACCGAAATCTATATATCCCCCCTACCCAAAATTTATTACTATATATATATATATACATGCATCCTTCAAACATTCATTAAGGAGTTTCGTTTTAAGAATTTGGATCCTAGTCTTATAAATCTTTTCATGTGTTTGTGTGATTTGTGCGTTTGTACGTTATTCTTTCAAGGCTGAACCCGAAGACGTCGGGGATTTATTAATAACCTTGTTGACTGCAGAGAGAAAATCTGTGTGGCAAGATAGGCGTGAGTGCACGGGGAAGCTATTTCACTTCTCCCAACATCACGGGCTGTTTGTAAAAAGTCGAGTCTGGTGTTATCTGTCTGCACATAACAGCTCAAGAGCCTTGTAACCCATAAACTAAATAAATAAATGGAAAGTACCTTCATACACACACAAACCCAATTAGAGTTCTGTTGTAAACGACACTTTTGGTTTGGTGGACAATCCCATTTTATAGAATGTATTTCAACTTGATACAATAAACAGAGAGACCTGTTAACTATTGGAGCAAAAATAAGTAAAACTCTATTGTAGCCAGTTTTTATTTGGGGCACAATTGGAGACAAATATGACCGTGTGAGGGAAAATGTAGAAATGCGATGTCCGGTTTCTTGTTTCTGGCGATGTCACTGCGGTATGTCTCAGTCGCATGCAGCAAACGCACGCGTTTTCTTTCAATTACTTTGTGTGGGGAGAGGGAGGATGGCATGTTGGGGGGAGTCCCGGCCCAACACATTTTGATAAAAGTCGACAGAGCACATCTGTTCATTAAAATTACATTACTGCGTCCTGTTTAAGCCTCCAAGATAATTGCAGATATTATGGAGATGGAGAGAGTGGAGATACCGTTCCAAAATGTAATAAAATATTTCTACTTGCAACAGAATAATTCCCTCCGTCGATATGCAAATAGATTTGTCACCGCCTCTGCTAATTGCTTGGCTCATTCAAGGACAAACGACAGACAAGCATGCGTGAAACCATGATCTCCATCCACCTTCTGTGGCGGAGGTGAAGACAGATATTTCTTGAACATTGTCGTTTAACATCAGAAAGTGTGGTGTGCATTAAATTAAATAATTCCATGAAAATCGACATATTTATTTTAATTATTTATCATCTGTTGAAAGATTTGTGTTGGTGTTGCGCAGAAGCAAATTTTTAAATCTTCTTCTTTAAAGTGGTTACACATGTTGTGTAAAAGATCTGGGAATGCACTTCATTGGGACTTTGTTTACCTAAAATATGATTTTTAAAAACCACCTTTAGAGGCCATTTTTCCCCGCAAAGCAGGCAAAAGCTCTTTTAGCTCTTTCACGAGCCTCGATTCAGTATACAAAAAAAAAAAAAAAGCAGGGAATTTTTCCCCGCAAAGCCGCAAAGCAGGGAGCAAAGGCCAAAAAGGGTTGGCCTTTTTCGGGAACCGTGGTTGTTGTTGTTTTTTGGTCCTCTTTTTGAAGTAATGTTTTACGGCCGGATGCCCTTCCTGACGCCAACCCTTTTTGCCGCCTTTAACGACAAACAGGGAATTACCAGTGAACTGGTACTCAATTAGCCGACCTCGGAAGGATGACAGGCTGAGTCAACCCCCCTGGCGTTAATTCAGCGATCGACCGGGATTCGAACCCAGGATCCTAGGATCCTAAGCTGGCACCCTAGCCGCTAGCCCAACACCAGGGTACCTAAAATATGATTGCACCACCCATTTGCGTCAACTGTAGTCTCGGTGAGGTGGATAAGCTGTGAGCAAACAATGTTTGTGGACTGCACTTGTCGAATCTGTTAACATGTTTCTGGGAACTCAGCATCACGTTAACCGATTGACTAAGGGATGAATGTTTAATAATGGAACATTCACTTTTAATTCATCATCACTGTTAGCAATGTTCCATCACAAAGCACATTGCATACATTCAAATTCTCCCTATTATTGTGTGGCTTCTGTATCCCCACATCGTTCGTAGTAGCAGCTTCTTTGGCTTTTTGGGACATGTGATATCATGTATCGTGGGTGTATTTGATTACTCATGACAATTTCTGAAATGCGTAACTTGCTGTTGTTTGCCAATTTAAAGTTTACGAGCAATTGATTTCTGAGAATGCAAATTCCTCGAAGAAGAGACCTGTCAATTAAGAGTATTTTGCAGCCATTATTAACATCTCCCATACATCACTTCCAAAACGTTTGCATTTCTTACATTACACCGAAATACAAAGGGATTATGGGATCGTGATAAAGGGAATAACATATTATTAACATGGACATTGCAAAGGGTAATGTAATTAATAATTGTCAAAGTAATTAGTTATTTTTATTATATCCTATGTACACCAAATTAGTGCTCCTTCCCCCCCCCCTTTTCCCACCCCCCTTTTCCCACCCTCCCATTTCCATCCTCCCTGTCCCCATTCTTTTCTCCCCTCTTTTTTTCTTTTACCCCTTTTTACCTCTTTCTCACCTTATTTTCATTCCTCTTCACCCCTCCTCTTCACCCCTCCATTTCACCACTCTTTACCCCCCTCTTTTTCCTCTCTTTCACCCCTCTCTTATCACCTCTCTTTTGACCCCTCTCTTTGCAACCCCCTCTCTATTTCCACCCTGTCTCTCTTCCCCCTCCTTTCCTACTTCCTTCTTTCTCCCCCCTCCCTTTTCCCCTCCTCCAATTTCCCTTCTCCTTTCCCCCCACCCTGCATCCCCTGTCCTCTCTGTCTTCCCCACCAGTACTTTTTCCCACTGTTCCTTTTTTCCCACCGGTCCTTTTTCCCACCGGTCCTTTTTCCCACCGGTCCTTTTTCCCACCGGTCCTTTTTCCCATCGGTCCTTTTTCCCACCGGTCCTTTTTCCCACCGGTCCTTTTTCCCACCGGTCCTTTTTCCCACCGGTCCTTTTTCCCACCGGTCCTTTTTCCCACGGCCCTTTTTCCCACTGTTCCTTTTTTCCCACCGGTCCTTTTTCCCACCGGTCCTTTTTCCCACCGGTCCTTTTTCCCACCGGTCCTTTTTCCCACCGGTCCTTTTTCCCACCGGTCCTTTTTCCCACCGGTCCTTTTTCCCATCGGTCCTTTTTCCCACAAGTCCTTTTTCCCACCGGTCTTTTTTCCCCACAAGTCCTTTTTCCCACCGGTCCTTTTTCCCACCGGTCCTTTTTCCCACCGATCCTTTTTCCCACCGGTCCTTTTTCCCACCGGTCCTTTTTCCCACCGGTCCTTTTTCCCACCGGTCCTTTTTCCCACCGGTCCTTTTTCCCACCGGCCCTTTTCCCCACCGGTTCTTTTCCCCACCGGTCCTTTTAATCAGTCTTAAGATGTGGGAAATTGCACCAAAGTATGTTGTTACAGTGTGATATAGCCACGGTGTGACCATCAATCATGTGACTTATCCCAGGGTAATTGCCGAAGACGCTACCCACCCTGAGATTTCCAGTTGTCTCGGGAACAAATGCTTAGGCCGTGTTAATGCAGATTTGATCTGTACGACTAATCCGTGCACCAGGATTGACTAACCGTTCATCAGGAGCTTCAATGCACTAACCTGCGTTCATGTACACACACGTGTGCTCTCAGAATAGGCTATGAGCCAGACCCCCCAAATTGACCGGTCGGTACCATACAGATGGAGTAAGGCTCATTGTGATTTTTAGCAAGATATATGTCCCTAGATATGAAAGAAAAGTGATAGCAGTGTTTAACTCTCGGCCATCTCTGTGTTATCACCCGAAATATTATTATACGCCCGCTTCGCTTCGCCAAAAAATGTGATATTTGCTAAAATTGGAATAAATATGTTTTTAAGGACCACAGAGTGCCGAGATCGAGATCGAGATCGTATTTGTTTGAGAGATCATGATAAACCTAGAGTGTGGAGCAAGTTTGCATGCATTGTCAAATATAATGTAGCTGATGTTACAAACCTACTTTAGGATACTAGCTAATACCAAAAATTACACAGATACCAAAAGTAGTAGACGAATAAACCTAAAATGTTCAAAAGCTGTGTTTCGTTCCAAAATATCAAAATTAGGGGGTATGGTTGAACATATTTTGAACTTTGCCAAAATATGTGCCCCAAACAACCACCATATTACGAAGTAATGATATATTCCAATGCAGTGGTTCCTTGCGAAGATTTTGAGGGGTCAAATGTTACTCTGGGAGTTTTCATTTTTGAAATATTGACAAAAATGTACAATGTGAATTCTGAACTCGAAGCGATTTCGACCACTTTTTCACTAAATTTAACATATTTTTTGTCATTATATCAATAATTTGATAAATAACCCCCACAAATGTTCTATATTTCTATTACTATATTAGTTGGCATCCAGTATGCAAATTATTGGCACTCTGTGGTCCTTAAAAACATATTTATTCCAATTTTAGCAAATATCACATTTTTTGGCGAAGCGAAGCGGGCGTATAATAATATTTCGGGTGATAACACAGAGATGGCCGAGAGTTATACACTGCTATCACTTCTTTTTCATATCTAGGGACATATATCTTGCTAAAAATCACAATGAGCCTTACTCCATCTGTATGGTACCGACCAACCCCCTTGGCTCATAGCCTAAACGTCTGATTCAGTCAGAAGTATAACCTGGCTGTATGAACACACCTTTCATCCTAATGAAATGTGATGGTTGCATTCCTTTATGAATAACTGCACGGTATTATAATATGAAGTGAAAGATGACCGGTACAGACGCAAACGTTGTATTGTGTGACTGGATGCCGAATCGTGTGACTCGACAACTGAAAGCTCTCATGACCACATTCTTTTCTTATTTGTCGTTATTACCTCTGGCATCGAAGGTGGGCGGAGGTTATGTTTTCACCCCGATCTGTCTGTCTGTGAACAGGATGTCTCCAAAAGTTGTGGACGGATACGAACGAAATTTGCTGGACAGGTTGGGTGTGTGACGAGGACGAATGGATTCAGTTTTGGCGAAGATCCACATCCGGATCTGGATATTAGAATTGAAAAAATGATTCGTTACCATTGGCGTTGGCCCAAAAAATGATATGTAGCACGATATCTCAAATCCTTGTGGATTGTTTAAGACGAAACAAGGTGGATGAGTTGGTTACGTGACAAGAACAAGCCAATTCGGTTTTGGTTCAGGTCCAACTACAGATCCGGCCTATCGGTGTGATCCAAAACGTAAACTGTTCAGCCTTGCTGAGGTATGCGCTCCACTGAGTGCTGAGTGCCGTTCTAATTCGATTTTCAATGACTGTTTCATTCATGATGTCATAACCCATTTGTTTTGTGATTCTTTTGAGCTTCAAATGCAAATCTCCAATGGCTAATTCTTCCCGAACTGTGCCCATTCCAGCATGGACGTGACTCTGCCAAGCCCTTGCCTTACTCTCATCTGGATATTGCAGGCTCTTCAGGCCCCTTCCCTGGCATTCCCACCGGAGCCCCCATTGCAGCCCTAGCAGGTCATTACCTTCTCGGTCAGATTGTTCGTGCCTAACTGTGCTCATGTTATTCTGCTCGTGCATCCAATCATCCTGCAAACATTTATTCATTCATTCATCTCGTTTTACACTGCCAAATGAAATTGCTTCATTGTATACCCGTGGAGGCCTTCTCCACATTACATCGGCTTTATTATACTAATCCAGACAATTAATACCTTAATTTCTATGAAAAGCCATTGATTGGCTCATGTGATTATCGTGCAATTGTGTTTACATCGTTCTTTTGGGTGTGAATGAGAATCTTAATGAAGGAAGTGTTATTCCATTCCAAACTGTTTTGACTGGTATTGATGCAGTTCCAAGTAAAAACTGAAAAACGTTCTTACAATTGTGCAAATCGTCAATGCATCATTTTTTGCAATTTTACCTTTGTCTGTCTTTTCACTTTAATGAAGTCATGTACACCACCGACCAATCACATCATGACAACTGAAACAAGAAAAAGAGCAATCAGAGATTGCAAACCCTCGCCAGGATGTATTTTCAGTGGTTTTTAAGGCTTTTGTGTTAAAACGAATATGGCGGCCGAACCACGTGACCGATGACGTCATCGTTATATTTTTTTCCCCACCAGTTTATGCCGACATGGCGCTCAAGAAATTTCATCTCGATTGGATGAAGTTTTGTACTTGTCGAATTATGACGTCATAATGGAGGCACCTATGACATCATCATTAACACATTTTATTCCCCATGAAGAGTTCTTTACAATGAGCCATGTCTCAATTTTTTCTATTCAGCGCTTTCCGAGATATAGAGGTGCAAACTTTTTCGATTTTTCCAACATTGCGGCCGAACCACGTGACCTATGACGTCATACTTACACAAAAAATTATACAGGTGGAGATGCACCTCTGGTGAAAATTTCCTATCAATCGGATCAACGGTTGCAGAGAAAATCATATTTATTCTGTGGGGACAAACAGACAAACAAGAAGACGTCATGCGGAGCACGATACTTGCAAAATACGCCCCCCCCCCCCCCCACCCCAAGAAAAAAAATTCCATTGATACAGCAAATTGTCCATTTCATCAAGATTAAAATTGACAATCTTGATCAAAGCTCGGATCAATAGGAAGAAAAGTGACGATTTTTCAGATGAAAAATGATGATTTTGGAAGGTTGACCTTGAGTTGATCTTTGACCTTTTGCCCTCAAAAATAGTTAGTTTCCCTATTTAGTGACTCAATGTGCAAATGCTGTTCAATTTTCAAGTCAATCGGATGAAAATTGAGGATATAAAAAATTTGGCCTATGTTGACCTTTTGGCCTATGTTGACCTCAAAAATACTTGGTGGTTGAATTCAGTGACCAGATATGCAAGTCCTCTTCAAATTTCAAGTCAATCGGATGAAAATTGAGGATTTTAGAAATTTAGCAAAGTTGGTGACCTTTGGCATATGTTGACCTTTTGACCTATTGACCCCAAAAACAATAGGCTTCTTGCTTTTGACCAACTCTACCATTTGGTGAAGTTTCGTGAAGATCGGTTGAAAATTGTGACCTGTAGGCCGGTGACGAACAGACAGACAGACAAACAGACAGAACCACAAACACAACCGACCAATATACTTGAAAAATCTTCGATTTTGCAAGTAACAAACGGACTCAAATGCAATACCCTCTCTTCTGGCGAGGGTAACAAGCCATAACCACTACTTCACACACCTTTTTA
Organism: Myxine glutinosa; assembly: GCF_964187855.1. Classification (NCBI taxonomy): domain Eukaryota; kingdom Metazoa; phylum Chordata; class Myxini; order Myxiniformes; family Myxinidae; genus Myxine; species Myxine glutinosa. The sequence continues at coordinate 25,751,620 of NC_136263.1, read as the reverse complement.
TTGCTCCGCACGCGTGAAGTGAAATCCGGGGTTGAGTAATTGCTTCACTTTGTCCATCTACAGACGTCGGTTTATGATCGAGGAACCACTTGATTTCAACCGTGTGTTATATTTTGAACACTGTACAACAAGAATCGGAACAAGAATGTGCAGTTTTGCAGTACTTTGTCTCTGAATTTGGCGAGTTGTACAGAATCTCGTCCCGATTGCGCTTGCGCACAGAGGAGTGAGGTAATGTTTTTACTCAACCTTGCCTGGAACTCAACCAAAATAGAATATCGTTCTAAACAGGAAACTTATTGTTTTGAGGATGTCTCAAAGGACACAAAGAACAGGCACGAATAACTAATGTACCGTGATAAGGTGGTGTATAAGGTAATGCACCAACGACGGTAAACTGGATTTTTTTTCTACTGGTACACCCATTCCCCACTGGAGCGGCAGGACGTGTCATTCCTCTCGGGGGTATATAGATTACAGTAGATCTAGGGTCGGGCCTCAACGACATTGTGGGTGTGTTCATTTATCAAGTTTCTTGTAGACTGCTCACTAAGTCGTTTAAACATTGAAGCAAGCACTCAATTCAAAACCGTTGATAAGGAATGGCTGGTACGGGGTGCTCCCACGAAACGCCACGATAAGCTGTTTATACATGTTAACACAGCGTTTTGTCCAAGGAGAAAAGACCCCTTGGGGAGTCGGGACATTATTAGTCTTAATATTGTTTTGTAATCTATATAATAATAGCGTAAGGACTCGACTTTGTTATCCCTTTTACGCCACACCCAGTGACCCGATGCCCACGGCACTAATGGATTTACGATCTACGAACCGCGCTCTTTGTTTATCACGTACAAACATACTCGAAAAATCTGAATTAGCCGACGTTGGGGCCCAAAAGCATCCGATTAACTGCCGATACGACGCCATCTTACGACGCCATCGTATTGGCGTCTGCTGGGCGAAGGCGAAGCAAGCCGTCCGCTGATTGGACAGGCGAAGGTGAAAGCAAGCCGTCCACTGAGTGGACAATCCAGAGCATGCATTTGTGCCGGTGTCGGCGATCGTTGTTCATATACGCACTCTTCATTCTCATCTTTCTTCCTAACTCTTACTCGGACAAGCAAATCCCCTCTGCCATCCATAATGGTACACTCTATCCATACACCACATCCTCCCTTCCGTGGATGTTCCACGGGTTTCGGCTAGTAACATTAATATTACTAGGGCATGCCCGTACTATATATATATCTAAAATTATATCCCCCCCCCTCTATTTACATGAAATGGTTTGGTCCAAAGCGAACGGCTTGCGAGTACGGTGACAATCCCCCCCCTCTATTTACATGAAATGGTTTGGTCCAAAGCGAACGGCTTGCGAGTACGGTGACAATCCCCCCCCTCTATTTACATGAAATGGTTTGGTCCAAAGCGAACGGCTTGCGGAGTTTGGTAAAGAAATCGCCATAACGTGCACAAACGCGCAGGAAAGCGAAAGAATCGCAAATTAGTTTTAATTAGTTTTAAAACATAGTTTAACGCCAACATAGCGGCAACATAGTTTGCCAACGTGAAATAAATGAATACGCTCTCAAATGTGCCGTCCGAGGCAGAGTCTGTTCGGCACGTTCGGCACACGTGATAGCTCGCTGCTCTCTGATTGGTTGAATCGTTTTTTGGACATAGCTCGGTAACTACTTGTCCAATTAATATGAAACCTTGAAAAGGCACATCCTCGGGTCCCCAGCAATATACCTAGCAAGTTTAAAGTATATCGAACCCGTGGTTGTCGAGAAACAGCGGTCACAGACATACATACATACATACATACATACATACATACATACATACACACAGAGATTACTGGAATTATAGATAGATGCTATTATCATTCGTTTTGTTATTAGAAGCGTCCTTGGAAAAATGCCACGATAAAGTTAACTTAACACGGATATACAGTCACGTGAAAAAGTAAGTACACCCCATGAAATGTTTTTAAAAAATCTTTTTAACATTTTTGGACATATCAATATTTGATCTTCATTTAAACAGTATCTATAGATAAAGGTGATCTAATTGAACAATAAACAATGAAAAATTGACTTTCCAATAATTTATTCAACAAAAAATTAACAGAGATGCCATTTCCTTCTGTGGAAAAGTAAGTGCACCCTTGGCTCTAATAGGTGGTATTGCCCCCTTTGGCAGAAACAACCTCAAGTTGGCGTTTCTTTTACTGTCTACCAGTCTCTGACATCGACTTGGATAAATTTTTGCCCACTCCTCCATGCAGAATTATTTCAGCTGTGCGATGTTTGAGGGGTTTCTTGCATGCACAGCTCGTTTCAAATCCCCCCACAACATCTCGATGGGATTTAGATCCGGGCTGTGACTTGGCCATTCCAGAACCCTCCATTTCTTTCTTTTCAGCCATTCCTTGGCGGATTTACTGGTATGTTTAGAGTCACTTCAACTCTCCGACAGATGGCCTCACATTATCCTCAAGCACCCTCTGGTAGCTCTTGCCACTGTTGATGTCAAAGTGCACGAGTCTACCATTAGTAAGAGGCTGCACAAATTTGATCTACATGGGAGGTGTGCCAGGAGGAAACCTTTGCTGTCCAGAAAGAACATCAGGGCAAGACTAAAGTTTGCCAATGAACACCTAGGCAAAGACCAGCACTTCTGGAACAATGTGCTCTGGACAGATGAGTCTAAGGTAGAGCTATTTGGCCACAGTATCAGAAGACATGTTTGGCAAAAACCAAAGACAGCATTTCACCACAATAACCTGATACCAACTGTAAAGCATGGTGGTGGAAATATTATGGTTGGGGGCAGCTTTGCTGTATCAGGGCCTGGGCAGCTCACCATCATAGAATCCACGATGAATTCTTCATTGCACCAGAGGGTGCTTGAGGATAATGTGAGGCCATCTGTCGGAAAGTTGAAACTCAACCGAAGGTGGACCTTGCAACATGACAATGACCCTAAACATACCAGTAAATCCACCAAGGAATGGCTGAAAAGAAAGAAATGGAGGGTTCTGGAATGGCCAAGTCAAAGCCCGGATCTAAATCCCATCGAGATGTTGTGGGGGGATTTGAAACGAGCTGTGCATGCAAGAAACCCCTCAAACATTGCACAGCTGAAAGAATTCTGAATGAAGGAGTGGGCAAAAATTTCTCCCAGTCGATGTCAGAGACTGGTAGACAGTTATAAGAAACGCCTACTTGAGGTTGTTTCTGCCAAAGGGGGCAATACCACCTATAAGAGCCAAGGGTGTACTTACTTTTTCCACAAGCGAAATTTGCATTTATGTTTATTTAAATTATACAATGGACTACAAAATGTAAATGTTTCATGATATTTGTTATATTATATCACCTTTATCTATCAATATTGTTGAAATGAAGATCAAATAGCTGTATGTTGAAATGAAGATTAAATAGCTGTATGTTGAAATATGTTGAAAAAGTCAAAACTTCACATGGGGTGTACTTACTTTTTCACGTGACTGTATATCCATTGACGCATTCTGGTCAAATTGGACGTCCTCAAACCTGCGATAATTAATTCAAACTGACATGGATTTAAAATGTACAAAAATACCGGCTTTATTGAAGAAACGCCGGTAACAAAGAATGCACGATAATCTGATTCATAAATGGGATTTCCCCACACAGACTCGTATACAGACAAAGGGAAAAGTAAAGGTGAAAATAAATGTGTGTGTGTATGTACTTAGCTCTGAGCGTCTCCTGAACCCCCTCGGGAATCCTCAAAACCCCCACGTCCTTGGCGGGAACAGCACAAGCCGCCGTGCACAATTCGCTCGCGGGAAATGCAGGCCTTGGTCCACAGTTCGCTCCTCCTCACGATTGCTGAAACCTCCAATGTCCCTAGCGTGAGAGCGCTCTGAACTGTGACTGCACGGCACCAATGTTCCAATGCAAGAGGAGGGAAAATGTTGGAACATGACCGTTCGTTGAGACTGTCCCACCGCAAGAGAGCTTATTGACGACTGTTCACCTCCACATCCCGAAACAGAGAGAAAGCCAAGAAAGAAAATGTCAGGGAGAGCGTTCTTTTGTACTCAAGGCTCTGAGGTCATCCGACGCCACCCGTGCCTGCTCCTATCAGCGAGTTCCACTCTTCATTGCTCGACAATCCTAACCAATCACTGCTCTTCAGGGCGTGGCATCCTGGACCTGCCTGCTTGATGTTATCACACGTCAGTGGTATCATCGTTGGTGCTCTAAGTCCTGTTTCCAGTTAGCTTTTATTTAGTGTCATTTAATGCGCTATTTCCTGGTTTTGTGTGTGTGCTGCATTGTCATAAGGAACAGAGGAAAAATAACAGAGGCCATTTACATACAGGGGATTTACCATTAATCCCTAGCTAATTAGTTTAACCCCACCCCTCTCATGGGGATACTTATATGCGCTTACACAACATCTGGTCCAAACGAATTTCCTACTTATGATACATGGGGTTTCTTTTTCTTCATCGCGACATACAGAGCATGATCATACACTTCTACCTGGCTCTAAGGTAATCATTGCCTACCCCCCCACAAACATGACCATATGTACATTACCCATAACATTTGACTCCATGAATTTGCTTAACTTGCATATATGATTCAGCCAATTACTCCCGTCGTTTACATGTACCACTCAACCACAGATAAAACCCCAGAATCTAGCACATCCCATTTCTCCCATGACCCTCTTTTACAGTCCATTGAAAAAGTTAATTCTTTCATTCTTCCCAGATCTGCTCAAACACCAAGGACAAATAAGTTCCTGTCCAAACTCTCGCCAACTCAGCAAAATGTGACTTTCAAAATGACGTAATCCATCCAAAATGACATGATGCTTAGTGTGCATGCACAGAAATCCCAGGAAACTGTCGTGTTGGCGGGAACTGTCGTGTTGGTTTGGAGCAAAATAGAGGATTCAATGTGTAGGAGATAAGGATTTTACCTGAAATGCCTCACATAGCTTCTAAAAGAAGCCAAAAATACTTGGAAAAGTACCTGAGAAAGGGCTGTGCCTCTGCACGATGAAAGACTTGGAGAACTTAGCTCGCCGAACGGACACCTGCTCATACTGCAAACTCCTCATCATGTGAGCCAGAGCATGGCCCAAGGGGATGGGCGTGTGTTACACAAATCCTCAACGGATCTCTACCAGTGAATGGACTTGTGTATCTGGATTAGGTTCTTCTGAAAACCAATGGGAAGGACCTATATGGGGCTTGTGCATGTACAGGGTAAGTTTATAATCATGATATTTATATTTACTATTAATTATGTTGGGAGGAGTGGGAGGGGAGCTGTGAGGGCTGTTAAAATATATATGTTGGAACCCATCTGTGGATCGGTCCCATCGGCCGATGGGTCTGACCCGTTTGCGGATCCGCAGATGGGCGACCCATCTGTGGATGCACGAGAAATGACAATGCAGACCCATCGGCCGATGGGTCTGCGCCATCTGCGGATGTGTTGTTCACCTTGAAGGAATGTGTTGACAGAATGCCCCGATTCCCGAAAAACCCGAAGTCCCAATGCCCCGATTACGAAGCCACACCTTCATCTTTAGCTTTGGGGTGATTAAGGCATGCCAGGAATTGCTATATAAACAATGGAGAGCTGAGTCTGCCAGTGCCACCAGCGAAGTAGACCAGCGTTTTTAAATGGAGCGACATTATTTTATTTTTATCTTATCGACAAACGGTTATCGACAAACCACATGTCACGGACTGCTTTATAAACATTTATGACATCAATTGCTTATTTTTAGGTTCAAATAAACATACTCATCCACAATTGATGCATACACATTCCTTCAAGGTGAACACCACATCCGCAGATGGCGCAGACCCATCGGCCGATGGGTCTGCATTGTCATTTCTCGTGCATCCACAGATGGGTCGCCCATCGGCCGATGGGTGACCCATCTGCGGATCCGCAAACGGGTCAGACCCATCGGCCGATGGGACCGATCCACAGATGGGTTCCAACATATATATTGTTTGCTTGATCCCAGGGCCACAAGAGAAGTTATGCCATATTTTTGCATCTGCAGTCGTGGCCAAAAATATTGGCACCCTTGCACTTTTTTCAAATAATGCACCATATCTTCCAGAAAATTGTTGAAATAAAAAAATATTTTGGTATCCACATATGGATTTCTTTGGTTTGCAGTGGAACAAAACAAAAAAAGCTGAAAAAATTTACTAAATCTTGTTATTCCACACAGAAATCCTAAAATGGCCCATACAATATTATTGGCACCTTTTATAAGTTGTTAGAAATAATTAGATTTCAAGCAGGTGATTCTCCTTTACTTTGGAATTTAACTCACCTATGATGAGTTGCAAGTGCCTGCAATATAAAAGTCACTCATTCAACCAGTTTGAATGGAGAAAAGGAGTCATTCTGCTGTTTTGTGTCACTGTGTGTACCACAATGAATATGGAGAAAAGAAAGAAAACCAGAGAATTGTGTGAGGAGGTCAGACACAAGATTGTAGCCAAGCATGGACAATCTCAAGGCTACAATTCCATCTCCAGAGACCTTGATGTTCCTGTGTCCACCGTACGCAATGCTATTGGGAAGTTTAAGGCCCATGACAGCAGCCAACCTCCCTGGACGTGGCCGCAAGAGAAAACTTGATCGAAGATTGCAGCGAAGGATTACAATGATCTAACAATAACATGTTATAATGTCATGCACGGTGTGATCCTTACAATGACCTGATCTAACAATAACGTGTTATAATGTCATGCACAGTGTAATCCTTACAATGACCTGATCTAACATATTGCCACGCGGACCCTTCGGTTAATACCAGGGCTCGCGGATAGACGAAAAACGGCTTTACTTGGAGGCGACGACCGAACACGGATTTAACTATGAAACGCGGGAGGAAGAAGGAAAATGGAAGGCTGCGGCAAAAGTATTTACCTGGAGCGCGCCGACCGCGGCTTCATTCCTGCGGGGAATTAATGAACCGAACACAAGATTTAATGCACAAAAATAGACACGTTTATTCTACGGAACCCGAAACAAAGAACGTGACGGTAATCAAATAAACTAAATCCTAATTTCGGATTCCACACACCAGACTCAACAACAGACACAGGAATGAATTAAAGGAAAAGAATTGTCTCGTCGTGTAATGTAAATGTGGTGCGTCTTAACTGTCCCTCGTCTTGTCTTGTCTGCCGTCCAACACGGTTCCGTTCGGCCCCGATGCACCCACGAGGTCCCTCGCTCCAGCACCACAGCACCAAGCACCGCTCCAAGCACCACACAGACGGTGAGCCAACGACCACCAGGGACCTCCCAAGACCAAGCAGGGAAGCGCAGAGAGCACCAGACAGCCAGGGAAGGACGTGCAAGATGAACTGCTGGATCTCCAAGAGCAAGCAAGAAGAGCGAATGATGTCCAAGCACGAAGAGAGCAAATGGCGTTCGGGGAGCCCTTAAATAACCTTCCCGGTGACGTCAGCCTTGGCGCGCCACACAATCTGCGCCTTCCACCGGACCTTCCAGCTTCGCGCCTCTCGCGCTCGTTGGCTGGAGGTCCGCGCCTACCGCGCTGCCCATCACTTGTTCGCTGTAGTGTGGTCATAGCGCGTGGCACTCGATGTGGCTAAGCCTGTCGGAGGTGTAACTGGCCGGGGCTATCATCGGCGGTGTCCTGGCCTGGCCTCTTGCCTGTCTTCTTCCAAAGTCTTGTCAGGGAATGGGATTTAATTAATGCGTGCACTAAAGGGCATAACTAAGTGTCTGCAGGTGTGCATTGCCATAAGGGACAAAGGTTTGACTACCAGGTTTGACACACAGGGACTGTTATCTTTAATCCCTACTCTATCTAACACTCAAACATCCTGATATGTCCACAGGTATACTTCTTAACCGACAAACCGCCTAAACACACTGAACTTATTACAGGTAGATTCCCTATCACGACAGTCGGATACCTACCTACACAGATCTATCTGGCTCTAGATATTGCGCCACCCTACCGACATAACAATATTATGTTATGCACTGTCTGATCCTTTCAATGACCTCATCTAACATGTTATAATGTCATGCACGATCTGATCCTTTCAATGACCTGATTTAACATATAATATCATGTATGTTCTGATCCTTTCAATGACCTGATTTAACATATAATATCATGAATGTGCTGATCCTTTCAATGACCTGATTTAACATATAATATCATGCATGTTCTGATCCTTTCAATGACCTGATTTAACATATAATATCATGTATGTTCTGATCCTTTCAATGACCTGATTTAACATATAATATCATGTATGTTCTGATCCTTTCAATGATCTGATTTAACATATAATATCATGCATGTTCTGGTCCTTTCAATGACATGATTTAACATATAATATCATGTATGTTCTGATCCTTTCAATGACCTGATTTAACATATAATATCATGTATGTTCTGATCCTTTCAATGACCTGATTTAACATATAATATCATGCATGTTTGGATCCTTTCAATGACCTGATCTAACATATACGACATAATATGCACATTCTGATCCTTTCAATGTCCTGATATAATGTCATGTATGTGCTGATCTTTTCAATGACTTCATGTAACATAAGAAGTACTAGTAATGATAATTGGCAATAATAATAAGGATAATAACATGACTCCCCCCTGCCCCTCACTTAGTGAGCGGGTGTACCAGTTATGTTTAAAAGACGATTTGAATTACAGGTTTCGTGCTGGTAACGGCGGGTTAAAGGTGCCCGGCGAGCAGAGCTGAATCACTGTAAACATACAGTGCATGTGAAAAAGGCCTCATTTATCGTTCACACATCATTTCGCAAGCGAGACGAGTATGTCAATACTGTCTATACCCCAACGTGAGGGAGGTCTTCGTCTTGGGTGGACTGAAAACAAGCTGATGAGAGAAATAACCTTTTTTGCTATATTGGTCGGTGAACTCCGTCTTAAAAAATAAATAAATAAAACAAAGGACCTCATTTACACTTTTATTAGAGGCATTTGTCGCACAATCATAATTGTTAAACAAAGACATGACAAGCAAATGAAATATCATGACCGAGATCTCTTACTGATTTAGGAACTGGAGGTCATGACAAACTTGTACAAAATGACAAAACTCGTATAAAGTAGGTTGTAGACGGCAACCGCCCAGGGTGGTACTACCGTTCTGACATAGGAGCGTTAAAGTAGTGCCTGGAACCATCTTGCACTCCGTGGCAGGGTTGCTGGTCTTACTCTCTGTCTCACTCAAACTACAACTACCGGGCTAGCTTTAATCTTTCTCGCAAACAAACATCATACACTTTTCATCATGCACTTTTCTTCTCTTTTATTTTAGGTCTGGCCTCGATGAGAGTTATACAGTCCGTGCCTAGGGCCTCCAATATAACAAAAATAAATAAATAAAACGTTAACGTTTGGTATTTGCACTCAAACTGCATTTCAAACTGATCATTTGCATCTCCATCAGTCAAGCATGGAAAAGGAAATTCGGCATTGGAGGCTCCATATCAGAATCTGCACACATTCATCATTCATCATTCTCAACCCAAATAGTTTATATTAATGGTGAAATGAAAATTTGAAATTCACACAAAAAAAATCACGAAGTTGATTAAATGTCTTTGTTGGAGCATAATAATCTCAGGGTTTTGCTCATTTGTATTCCTCTATCTACATTTAATTACCAGATATAAATTGGATTCCTCGTCATTAACTTTGATTTAATGAAAGGTCAGCTGTTGTCGAAGTGCAGGAACTCTTCGGTTGGATTTTTATCATGAAGCCTTGATTAAACTTTTTCATTGGGAACGAGAAACTAACGACACGAGCATTGTAAATTATTCCCATTTAATATTTGCCACATTTTGTAATCAGCAAAGTTGGAGAAATCATTTTTGCCGTTCATGGAAGTTTGCGATGCAAATAGTCAATAACAGAACCAAGAACAATTTGAGGTCATGTGGATTAGCTTTGATGTGGACTAGCATTCCATGTGGATTACCTTTGGTGTGGACTAGCATTCCATGTGGATTAGCTTTGGTGTGGACTAGCATTCCATGTGGATTAGCTTTGGTGTGGACTAGCATTCCATGTGGATTAGCTTTGGTGTGGACTAGCATTCCATGTGGATTAGCTTTGGTGTGGACTCGCATTCCATGTGGATTAGCTTTGGTGTGGACTTGCATTCCATGTGGATTAGCTTTGATGTGGACTAGCATTCCATGTGGATTAGCTTTGGTGTGGACTAGCATTCCATGTGGATTAGCTTTGGTGTGGACTAGCATTCCATGTGGATTAGCTTTGGTGTGGACTAGCATTCCATGTGGATTAGCTTTGGTGTGGACTCGCATTCCATGTGGATTAGCTTTGGTGTGGACTAGCATTCCATGTGGATTAGCTTTGATGTGGGCTCGCATTCCATGTGGATTAGCTTTGGTGTGGACTAGCATTCCATGTGGATTAGCTTTGGTGTGGACTAGCATTCCATGTGGATTAGCTTTGGTGTGGACTAGCATTCCATGTGGATTAGCTTTGGTGTGGACTCGCATTCCATGTGGATTAGCTTTGGTGTGGACTTGCATTCCATGTGGATTAGCTTTGATGTGGACTAGCATTCCATGTGGATTAGCTTTGGTGTGGACTAGCATTCCATGTGGATTAGCTTTGGTGTGGACTAGCATTCCATGTGGATTAGCTTTGGTGTGGACTAGCATTCCATGTGGATTAGCTTTGGTGTGGACTCGCATTCCATGTGGATTAGCTTTGGTGTGGACTTGCATTCCATGTGGATTAGCTTTGGTGTGGACTTGCATTCCATGTGGATTAGCTTTGGTGTGGACTTGCATTCCATGTGGATTAGCTTTGGTGTGGACTAGCATTCCATGTGGATTAGCTTTGGTGTGGGCTCGCATTCCATGTGGATTAGCTTTGGTGTGGACTAGCATTCCATGTGGATTAGCTTTGATGTGGACTAGCATTCCATGTGGATTAGCTTTGATGTGGACTAGCATTCCATGTGGATTAGCTTTGATGTGGACTAGCATTCCATGTGGATTAGCTTTGATGTGGACTAGCATTCCATGTGGATTAGCTTTGATGTGGACTAGCATTCCATGTGGATTAGCTTTGGTGTGGACTTGCATTCCATGTGGATTAGCTTTGGTGTGGACAAGCATTCCATTTGGATTAGCTTTGATGTGGACTAACATTCCATGTGGATTAGCTTTGGTGTGGACTAGCATTCCATGTGGATTAGCTTTGATGTGGACTAGCATTCCATGTGGATTAGCTTTGATGTGGACTAGCATTCCATGTGGATTAGCTTTGATGTGGACTAGCATTCCATGTGGATTAGCTTTGATGTGGACTAGCATTCCATGTGGATTAGCTTTGATGTGGACTAGCATTCCATGTGGATTAGCTTTGGTGTGGACTTGCATTCCATGTGGATTAGCTTTGGTGTGGACAAGCATTCCATTTGGATTAGCTTTGATGTGGACTAGCATGCCATGTGGAATGTGGATTAGCTTTGATGTGGACTAGCATTCCATGTGGATTAGCTTTGGTGTGGACTAGCATTCCATGTGGATTAGCTTTGGTGTGGACTAGCATTCCATGTGGATTAGCTTTGGTGTGGACTAGCATTCCATGTGGATTAGCTTTGGTGTGGACTCGCATTCCATGTGGATTAGCTTTGGTGTGGACTTGCATTCCATGTGGATTAGCTTTGGTGTGGACTTGCATTCCATGTGGATTAGCTTTGGTGTGGACTAGCATTCCATGTGGATTAGCTTTGGTGTGGGCTCGCATTCCATGTGGATTAGCTTTGGTGTGGACTAGCATTCCATGTGGATTAGCTTTGATGTGGACTAGCATTCCATGTGGATTAGCTTTGATGTGGACTAGCATTCCATGTGGATTAGCTTTGATGTGGACTAGCATTCCATGTGGATTAGCTTTGATGTGGACTAGCATTCCATGTGGATTAGCTTTGATGTGGACTAGCATTCCATGTGGATTAGCTTTGGTGTGGACTTGCATTCCATGTGGATTAGCTTTGGTGTGGACAAGCATTCCATTTGGATTAGGTTTGATGTGGACTAGCATTCCATGTGGATTAGCTTTGGTGTGGACTAGCAATTCCATGTGGATTAGCTTTGGTGTGGACTCGCATTCCATGTGGATTAGCTTTGGTGTGGACTTGCATTCCATGTGGATTAGCTTTAGTGTGGACTTGCATTCCATGTGGATTAGCTTTGATGTGGGCTCGCATTCCATGTGGATTAGCTTTGGTGTGGACTAGCATTCCATGTGGATTAGCTTTGGTGTGGGCTCGCATTCCATGTGGATTAGCTTTGGTGTGGACTAGCATTCCATGTGGATTAGCTTTGATGTGGACTAGCATTCCATGTGGATTAGCTTTGATGTGGACTAGCATTCCATGTGGATTAGCTTTGATGTGGACTAGCATTCCATGTGGATTAGCTTTGATGTGGACTAGCATTCCATGTGGATTAGCTTTGATGTGGACTAGCATTCCATGTGGATTAGTAGCTTTGATGTGGACTAGCATTCCATGTGGATTAGCTTTGATGTGGACTAGCATTCCATGTGGATTAGCTTTGGTGTGGACTAGCATTCCATGTGGATTAGCTTTGATGTGGATGAGCATTCCATGTGGATTAGCTTTGATGTGGACGAGCTTTCCATGTGGATTAGCTTTGGTGTGGACTAGCATTCCATGTGGATTAGCTTTGATGTGGACGAGCTTTCCATGTGGATTAGCTTTGGTGTGGACGAGCATTCCATGTGGATTAGCTTTGATGTGGACTAGCATTCCATGTGGATTAGCTTTGATGTGGATGAGCATTCCATGTGGATTAGCTTTGATGTGGACGAGCTTTCCATGTGGATTAGCTTTGGTGTGGACTAGCATTCCATGTGGATTAGCTTTGATGTGGACTTGCATTCCATGTGGATTAGCTTTGGTGTGGACTAGCATTCCATGTGGATTAGCTTTGGTGTGGGCTCGCATTCCATGTGGATTAGCTTTGGTGTGGACTAGCATTCCATGTGGATTAGCTTTGATGTGGACTAGCATTCCATGTGGATTAGCTTTGATGTGGACTAGCATTCCATGTGGATTAGCTTTGATGTGGACTAGCATTCCATGTGGATTAGCTTTGATGTGGACTAGCATTCCATGTGGATTAGCTTTGATGTGGACTAGCATTCCATGTGGATTAGCTTTGGTGTGGACTTGCATTCCATGTGGATTAGCTTTGGTGTGGACAAGCATTCCATTTGGATTAGCTTTGATGTGGACTAACATTCCATGTGGATTAGCTTTGGTGTGGACTAGCATTCCATGTGGATTAGCTTTGATGTGGACTAGCATTCCATGTGGATTAGCTTTGATGTGGACTAGCATTCCATGTGGATTAGCTTTGATGTGGACTAGCATTCCATGTGGATTAGCTTTGATGTGGACTAGCATTCCATGTGGATTAGCTTTGATGTGGACTAGCATTCCATGTGGATTAGCTTTGGTGTGGACTTGCATTCCATGTGGATTAGCTTTGGTGTGGACAAGCATTCCATTTGGATTAGCTTTGATGTGGACTAGCATGCCATGTGGAATGTGGATTAGCTTTGATGTGGACTAGCATTCCATGTGGATTAGCTTTGGTGTGGACTAGCATTCCATGTGGATTAGCTTTGGTGTGGACTAGCATTCCATGTGGATTAGCTTTGGTGTGGACTAGCATTCCATGTGGATTAGCTTTGGTGTGGACTCGCATTCCATGTGGATTAGCTTTGGTGTGGACTTGCATTCCATGTGGATTAGCTTTGGTGTGGACTTGCATTCCATGTGGATTAGCTTTGGTGTGGACTAGCATTCCATGTGGATTAGCTTTGGTGTGGGCTCGCATTCCATGTGGATTAGCTTTGGTGTGGACTAGCATTCCATGTGGATTAGCTTTGATGTGGACTAGCATTCCATGTGGATTAGCTTTGATGTGGACTAGCATTCCATGTGGATTAGCTTTGATGTGGACTAGCATTCCATGTGGATTAGCTTTGATGTGGACTAGCATTCCATGTGGATTAGCTTTGATGTGGACTAGCATTCCATGTGGATTAGCTTTGGTGTGGACTTGCATTCCATGTGGATTAGCTTTGGTGTGGACAAGCATTCCATTTGGATTAGGTTTGATGTGGACTAGCATTCCATGTGGATTAGCTTTGGTGTGGACTAGCAATTCCATGTGGATTAGCTTTGGTGTGGACTCGCATTCCATGTGGATTAGCTTTGGTGTGGACTTGCATTCCATGTGGATTAGCTTTAGTGTGGACTTGCATTCCATGTGGATTAGCTTTGATGTGGGCTCGCATTCCATGTGGATTAGCTTTGGTGTGGACTAGCATTCCATGTGGATTAGCTTTGGTGTGGGCTCGCATTCCATGTGGATTAGCTTTGGTGTGGACTAGCATTCCATGTGGATTAGCTTTGATGTGGACTAGCATTCCATGTGGATTAGCTTTGATGTGGACTAGCATTCCATGTGGATTAGCTTTGATGTGGACTAGCATTCCATGTGGATTAGCTTTGATGTGGACTAGCATTCCATGTGGATTAGCTTTGATGTGGACTAGCATTCCATGTGGATTAGTAGCTTTGATGTGGACTAGCATTCCATGTGGATTAGCTTTGATGTGGACTAGCATTCCATGTGGATTAGCTTTGGTGTGGACTAGCATTCCATGTGGATTAGCTTTGATGTGGATGAGCATTCCATGTGGATTAGCTTTGATGTGGACGAGCTTTCCATGTGGATTAGCTTTGGTGTGGACTAGCATTCCATGTGGATTAGCTTTGATGTGGACGAGCTTTCCATGTGGATTAGCTTTGGTGTGGACGAGCATTCCATGTGGATTAGCTTTGATGTGGACTAGCATTCCATGTGGATTAGCTTTGATGTGGACTAGCATTCCATGTGGATTAGCTTTGATGTGAACTAGCATTCCATGTGGATTAGCTTTGATGTGGACTAGTATTCCATGTGGATTAGCTTTGGTGTGGACTCGCATTCCATGTGGATTAGCTTTGGTGTGGACTAGCATTCCATGTGGATTAGCTTTGGTGTGGACTAGCATTCTATTTGGATTAGGTTTGGTGTGGACTCGCATTCCATGTGGATTAGCTTTGGTGTGGACTAGCATTCCATGTGGATTAGCTTTGGTGTGGACTAGCATTCCATGTGGATTAGCTTTGGTGTGGACTAGCATTCTATTTGGATTAGCTTTGGTGTGGACTAACATTCCATGTGGATTAGCTTTGGTGTGGACTAGCATTCCATGTGGATTACCTTTGGTGTGGACTAGCATTCTATTTGGATTAGCTTTGGTGTGGACTAGCATTCCATTTGGATTAGCTTTGGTGTGGACTAGCATTCCATGTGGATTAGCTTTGATGTGGACTCGCATTCCATGTGGATTAGCTTTGATGTGGACTAGCATTCCATGTGGATTAGCTTTGATGTGGACTAGCATTCCATGTGGATTAGTTTTGATGTGGACTAGCATTCCATATGGATTAGCTTTGATGTGGACTAGCATTCCATGTGGATTAGCTTTGGTGTGGACTAGCATTCCATTTGGATTAGCTTTGGTGTGGACTAGCATTCTATTTGGATTAGCTTTGGTGTGGACTAGCATTCCATGTGGATTAGCTTTGATGTGGACTAGCATTCCATGTGGATTAGCTTTGATGTGGACTCGCATTCCATGTGGATTAGCTTTGATGTGGACTAGCATTCCATGTGGATTAGCTTTGATGTGGACTAGCATTCCATGTGGATTAGCTTTGATGTGGACTAGCATTCCATGTGGATTAGCTTTGATGTGGACTAGCATTCCATGTGGATTAGCTTTGATGTGGATGAGCATTCCATGTGGATTAGCTTTGGTGTGGACTAGCATTCCATGTGGATTAGCTTTGGTGTGGACTAGCATTCCATTTGGATTAGCTTTGATGTGGACTAGCATTCCATGTGGATTAGCTTTGGTGTGGACTAGCATTCCATGTGGATTAGCTTTGGTGTGGACTAGCATTCCATGTGGATTAGCTTTGATGTGGACTAGCATTCCATGTGGATTAGCTTTGATGTGGACTACCATTCCATGTGGATTAGCTTTGATGTGGACTAGCATTCCATGTGGATTAGCTTTGATGTGGACTAGCATTCCATGTGGATTAGCTTTGATGTGGACTAGCATTCCATGTGGATTAGCTTTGATGTGGACTAGCATTCCATGTGGATTAGCTTTGGTGTGGACTAGCATTCCATTTGGATTAGCTTTGGTGTGGACTAGCATTCCATGTGGATTAGCTTTGATGTGGACTAGCATTCCATGTGGATTAGCTTTGATGTGGACTAGCATTCCATGTGGATTAGCTTTGATGTGGACTAGCATTCCATGTGGATTAGCTTTGATGTGGACTAGCATTCCATTTGGATTAGCTTTGGTGTGGACTAGCATTCCATGTGGATTAGCTTTGATGTGGACTAGCATTCCATGTGGATTAGCTTTGATGTGGACTAGCATTCCATGTGGATTAGCTTTGATGTGGACTAGCATTCCATTTGGATTAGCTTTGGTGTGGACTAGCATTCCATGTGGATTAGCTTTGATGTGGACTAGCATTCCATGTGGATTAGCTTTGGTGTGGACTAGCATTCCATTTGGATTAGCTTTGGTGTGGACTAGCATTCCATGTGGATTAGCTTTGGTGTGGACTAGCATTCCATGTGGATTAGCTTTGATGTGGACTAGCATTCCATGTGGATTAGCTTTGGTGTGGACTAGCATTCCATTTGGATTAGCTTTGGTGTGGACTAGCATTCCATGTGGATTAGCTTTGATGTGGACTAGCATTCCATGTGGATTAGCTTTGATGTGGACTAGCATTCCATGTGGATTAGCTTTGATGTGGACTAGCATTCCATGTGGATTAGCTTTGATGTGGACTAGCATTCCATTTGGATTAGCTTTGGTGTGGACTAGCATTCCATGTGGATTAGCTTTGATGTGGACTAGCATTCCATGTGGATTAGCTTTGATGTGGACTAGCATTCCATGTGGATTAGCTTTGATGTGGACTAGCATTCCATGTGGATTAGCTTTGGTGTGGACGAGCTTTCCATGTGGATTAGCTTTGGTGTGGACTAGCATTCCATGTGGATTAGCTTTGATGTGGACGAGCTTTCCATGTGGATTAGCTTTGGTGTGGACGAGCATTCCATGTGGATTAGCTTTGATGTGGACTAGCATTCCATGTGGATTAGCTTTGATGTGGACTAGCATTCCATGTGGATTAGCTTTCATGTGAACTAGCATTCCATGTGGATTAGCTTTGATGTGGACTAGTATTCCATGTGGATTAGCTTTGGTGTGGACTCGCATTCCATGTGGATTAGCTTTGGTGTGGACTAGCATTCCATGTGGATTAGCTTTGGTGTGGACTAGCATTCTATTTGGATTAGGTTTGGTGTGGACTCGCATTCCATGTGGATTAGCTTTGGTGTGGACTAGCATTCCATGTGGATTAGCTTTGGTGTGGACTAGCATTCCATGTGGATTAGCTTTGGTGTGGACTAGCATTCTATTTGGATTAGCTTTGGTGTGGACTAACATTCCATGTGGATTAGCTTTGGTGTGGACTAGCATTCCATGTGGATTACCTTTGGTGTGGACTAGCATTCTATTTGGATTAGCTTTGGTGTGGACTAGCATTCCATTTGGATTAGCTTTGGTGTGGACTAGCATTCCATGTGGATTAGCTTTGATGTGGACTCGCATTCCATGTGGATTAGCTTTGATGTGGACTAGCATTCCATGTGGATTAGCTTTGATGTGGACTAGCATTCCATGTGGATTAGTTTTGATGTGGACTAGCATTCCATATGGATTAGCTTTGATGTGGACTAGCATTCCATGTGGATTAGCTTTGGTGTGGACTAGCATTCCATTTGGATTAGCTTTGGTGTGGACTAGCATTCTATTTGGATTAGCTTTGGTGTGGACTAGCATTCCATGTGGATTAGCTTTGATGTGGACTAGCATTCCATGTGGATTAGCTTTGATGTGGACTCGCATTCCATGTGGATTAGCTTTGATGTGGACTAGCATTCCATGTGGATTAGCTTTGATGTGGACTAGCATTCCATGTGGATTAGCTTTGATGTGGACTAGCATTCCATGTGGATTAGCTTTGATGTGGACTAGCATTCCATGTGGATTAGCTTTGATGTGGATGAGCATTCCATGTGGATTAGCTTTGGTGTGGACTAGCATTCCATGTGGATTAGCTTTGGTGTGGACTAGCATTCCATTTGGATTAGCTTTGATGTGGACTAGCATTCCATGTGGATTAGCTTTGGTGTGGACTAGCATTCCATGTGGATTAGCTTTGGTGTGGACTAGCATTCCATGTGGATTAGCTTTGATGTGGACTAGCATTCCATGTGGATTAGCTTTGATGTGGACTACCATTCCATGTGGATTAGCTTTGATGTGGACTAGCATTCCATGTGGATTAGCTTTGATGTGGACTAGCATTCCATGTGGATTAGCTTTGATGTGGACTAGCATTCCATGTGGATTAGCTTTGATGTGGACTAGCATTCCATGTGGATTAGCTTTGGTGTGGACTAGCATTCCATTTGGATTAGCTTTGGTGTGGACTAGCATTCCATGTGGATTAGCTTTGATGTGGACTAGCATTCCATGTGGATTAGCTTTGATGTGGACTAGCATTCCATGTGGATTAGCTTTGATGTGGACTAGCATTCCATGTGGATTAGCTTTGATGTGGACTAGCATTCCATTTGGATTAGCTTTGGTGTGGACTAGCATTCCATGTGGATTAGCTTTGATGTGGACTAGCATTCCATGTGGATTAGCTTTGATGTGGACTAGCATTCCATGTGGATTAGCTTTGATGTGGACTAGCATTCCATTTGGATTAGCTTTGGTGTGGACTAGCATTCCATGTGGATTAGCTTTGATGTGGACTAGCATTCCATGTGGATTAGCTTTGGTGTGGACTAGCATTCCATTTGGATTAGCTTTGGTGTGGACTAGCATTCCATGTGGATTAGCTTTGGTGTGGACTAGCATTCCATGTGGATTAGCTTTGATGTGGACTAGCATTCCATGTGGATTAGCTTTGGTGTGGACTAGCATTCCATTTGGATTAGCTTTGGTGTGGACTAGCATTCCATGTGGATTAGCTTTGATGTGGACTAGCATTCCATGTGGATTAGCTTTGATGTGGACTAGCATTCCATGTGGATTAGCTTTGATGTGGACTAGCATTCCATGTGGATTAGCTTTGATGTGGACTAGCATTCCATTTGGATTAGCTTTGGTGTGGACTAGCATTCCATGTGGATTAGCTTTGATGTGGACTAGCATTCCATGTGGATTAGCTTTGATGTGGACTAGCATTCCATGTGGATTAGCTTTGATGTGGACTAGCATTCCATGTGGATTAGCTTTGGTGTGGACTAGCATTCCATGTGGATTAGCTTTGGTGTGGACTAGCATTCCATTTGGATTAGCTTTGGTGTGGACTAGCATTCCATGTGGATTAGCTTTGATGTGGACTAGCATTCCATGTGGATTAGCTTTGATGTGGACTAGCATTCCATGTGGATTAGCTTTGATGTGGACTAGCATTCCATGTGGATTAGCTTTGATGTGGACTAGCATTCCATGTGGATTAGCTTTGGTGTGGACTAGCATTCCATGTGGATTAGCTTTGGTGTGGACTAGCATTCTATTTGGATTAGCTTTGGTGTGGACTAGCATTCCATGTGGATTAGCTTTGGTGTGGACTAGCATTCCATGTGGATTAGCTTTGGTGTGGACTAGCATTCCATGTGGATTAGCTTTGGTGTGGACTAGCATTCTATTTGGATTAGCTTTGGTGTGGACTAGCATTCCATGTGGATTAGCTTTGGTGTGGACTAGCATTCCATGTGGATTACCTTTGGTGTGGACTAGCATTCTATTTGGATTAGCTTTGGTGTGGACTAGCATTCCATTTGGATTAGCTTTGGTGTGGACTAGCATTCCATGTGGATTAGCTTTGATGTGGACGAGCATTCCATGTGGATTAGCTTTGATGTGGACTAGCATTCCATGTGGATTAGCTTTGATGTGGACTAGCATTCCATGTGGATTAGCTTTGATGTGGACTAGCATTCCATGTGGATTAGCTTTGGTGTGGACTAGCATTCCATGTGGATTAGCTTTGATGTGGACTAGCATTCCATGTGGATTAGCTTTGGTGTGGACTAGCATTCCATGTGGATTAGCTTTGGTGTGGACTAGCATTCCATGTGGATTAGCTTTGATGTGGACTTGCATTCCATGTGGATTAGCTTTGATGTGGACTAGCATTCCATGTGGATTAGCTTTGATGTGGACTAGCATTCCATGTGGATTAGCTTTGATGTGGACTTGCATTCCATGTGGATTAGCTTTGATGTGGACTAGCATTCCATGTGGATTAGCTTTGATGTGGACTAGCATTCCATGTGGATTAGCTTTGGTGTGGACTAGCATTCCATGTGGATTAGCTTTGATGTGGACTAGCATTCCATGTGGATTAGCTTTGGTGTGGACTAGCATTCCATGTGGATTAGCTTTGGTGTGGACTAGCATTCCATGTGGATTAGCTTTGATGTGGACTTGCATTCCATGTGGATTAGCTTTGATGTGGACTAGCATTCCATGTGGATTAGCTTTGATGTGGACTAGCATTCCATGTGGATTAGCTTTGGTGTGGACTAGCATTCCATGTGGATTAGCTTTGGTGTGGACGAGCATTCCATTTGGATTAGCTTTGGTGTGGACTAGCATTCCATTTGGATTAGCTTTGGGGTGGACTAGCATGCCATTTGGATTAGCTTTGGTGTGGACTAGCATTCCATGTGGATTAGCTTTGGTGTGGACTAGCATTCCATTTGGATTAGCTTTGATGTGACTAGCATTCCATGTGGATTAGCTTTGGTGTGGACTAGCATTCCATTTGGATTAGCTTTGGTGTGGACTAGCATTCCATTTGGATTAGCTTTGGTGTGGACTAGCATTCCATGTGGATTAGCTTTGGTGTGGACTAGCATTCCATTTGGATTAGCTTTGATGTGACTAGCATTCCATGTGGATTAGCTTTGATGTGGACTAGCATTCCATGTGGATTAGCTTTGATGTGGACTCGCATTCCATGTGGATTAGCTTTGATGTGGACTAGCATTCCATGTGGATTAGCTTTGATGTGGACTAGCATTCCATGTGGATTAGCTTTGGTGTGGACTAGCATTCCATTTGGATTAGCTTTGGTGTGGACTAGCATTCCATTTGGATTAGCTTTGATGTGGACTAGCATTCCATGTGGATTAGCTTTGATGTGGACTAGCATTCCATGTGGATTAGCTTTGGTGTGGACTAGCATTCCATGTGGATTAGCTTTGGTGTGGACTAGCATTCCATGTGGATTAGCTTTGATGTGGACTAGCATTCCATGTGGATTAGCTTTGGTGTGGACTAGCATTCCATTTGGATTAGCTTTGATGTGGACTAGCATTCCATGTGGATTAGCTTTGATGTGGACTAGCATTCCATTTGGATTAGCTTTGGTGTGGACTAGCATTCCATTTGGATTAGCTTTGATGTGGACTAGCATTCCATGTGGATTAGCTTTGGTGTGGACTAGCATTCCATGTGGATTAGCTTTGGTGTGGACTAGCATTCCATGTGGATTAGCTTTGATGTGGACTAGCATTCCATGTGGATTAGCTTTGATGTGGACTAGCATGCCATGTGGAATGTGGATTAGCTTTGATGTGGACTAGCATTCCATGTGGATAAGCTTTGATGTGGACTAGCATTCCATGTGGATTAGCTTTGATGTGGACTAGCATTCCATGTGGATTAGCTTTGATGTGGACTAGCATTCCATGTGGATTAGCTTTGGTGTGGACTAGCATTCCATTTGGATTAGCTTTGGTGTGGACTAGCATTCCATTTGGATTAGCTTTGATGTGGACTAGCATTCCATGTGGATTAGCTTTGGTGTGGACTAGCATTCCATGTGGATTAGCTTTGGTGTGGACTAGCATTCCATGTGGATTAGCTTTGGTGTGGACTAGCATTCCATGTGGATTAGCTTTGATGTGGACTAGCATTCCATGTGGATTAGCTTTGATGTAGGCTCGCATTCCATGTGGATTAGCTTTGATGTGGACTACCATTCCATGTGGATTAGCTTTGATGTGGGCTCGCATTCCATGTGGATTAGCTTTGATGTGGACGAGCATTCCATGTGGATTAGCTTTGATGTGGACTAGCATTCCATGTGGATTAGCTTTGATGTGGACGAGCATTCCATGTGGATTAGCTTTGGTGTGGACTTGCATTCCATGTGGATTAGCTTTGATGTGGACTAGCATTCCATGTGGATTAGCTTTGGTGTGGACTAGCATTCCATTTGGATTAGCTTTGGTGTGGACTAGCATTCCATGTGGATTAGCTTTGGTGTGGACTCGCATTCCATGTGGATTAGCTTTGATGTGGACGAGCATTCCATGTGGATTAGCTTTGATGTGGACTAGCAATCCATGTGGATTAGCTTTGGTGTGGACATTCATTCTATTTGGATTAGCTTTGGTGTGGACTAGCATTCCATTTGGATTAGCTTTGGTGTGGACTCGCATTCCATGTGGATTAGCTTTGGAGTGGACTCGCATTCCATTTGGATTAGCTTTGGTGTGGACTCGCATTCTATTTGGATTAGCTTTGGTGTGGACTAGCAATCCATGTGGATTAGCTTTGGAGTGGACTCGCATTCCATTTGGATTAGCTTTGGTGTGGACTCGCATTCCATTTGGATTAGCTTTGGTGTGGACTAGCATTCTATTTGGATTAGCTTTGGTGTGGACTAGCATTCCATGTGGATTAGCTTTGGAGTGGACTCGCATTCCATTTGGATTAGCTTTGGTGTGGACTAGCATTCTATTTGGATTAGCTTTGGTGTGGACTAGCATTCCATTTGGATTAGCTTTGGTGTGGACTCGCATTCCATGTGGATTAGCTTTGGAGTGGACTTGCATTCTATTTGGATAAGCTTTGGAGTGGACTCGCATTCCATTTGGATTAGCTTTGGTGTGGACTAGCATTCCATTTGGATTAGCTTTGATGTGACTAGCATTCCATGTGGATTAGCTTTGGTGTGGACTCGCATTCCATTTGGATTAGCTTTGATGTGGACTAGCATTCCATGTGGATTAGCTTTGGTGTGGACTAGCATTCCATGTGGATTAGCTTTGGTGTGGACTAGCATTCCATGTGGATTAGCTTTGATGTGGACTAGCATTCCATGTGGATTAGCTTTGGTGTGGACTAGCATTCCATTTGGATTAGCTTTGATGTGGACTAGCATTCCATGTGGATTAGCTTTGATGTGGACTAGCATTCCATTTGGATTAGCTTTGGTGTGGACTAGCATTCCATTTGGATTAGCTTTGATGTGGACTAGCATTCCATGTGGATTAGCTTTGGTGTGGACTAGCATTCCATGTGGATTAGCTTTGGTGTGGACTAGCATTCCATGTGGATTAGCTTTGATGTGGACTAGCATTCCATGTGGATTAGCTTTGATGTGGACTAGCATGCCATGTGGAATGTGGATTAGCTTTGATGTGGACTAGCATTCCATGTGGATTAGCTTTGATGTGGACTAGCATTCCATGTGGATTAGCTTTGATGTGGACTAGCATTCCATGTGGATTAGCTTTGATGTGGACTAGCATTCCATGTGGATTAGCTTTGGTGTGGACTAGCATTCCATTTGGATTAGCTTTGGTGTGGACTAGCATTCCATTTGGATTAGCTTTGATGTGGACTAGCATTCCATGTGGATTAGCTTTGGTGTGGACTAGCATTCCATGTGGATTAGCTTTGGTGTGGACTAGCATTCCATGTGGATTAGCTTTGGTGTGGACTAGCATTCCATGTGGATTAGCTTTGATGTGGACTAGCATTCCATGTGGATTAGCTTTGATGTGGGCTCGCATTCCATGTGGATTAGCTTTGATGTGGACTACCATTCCATGTGGATTAGCTTTGATGTGGGCTCGCATTCCATGTGGATTAGCTTTGATGTGGACGAGCATTCCATGTGGATTAGCTTTGATGTGGACTAGCATTCCATGTGGATTAGCTTTGATGTGGACTAGCATTCCATGTGGATTAGCTTTGATGTGGACGAGCATTCCATGTGGATTAGCTTTGATGTGGACTAGCATTCCATGTGGATTAGCTTTGATGTGGACGAGCATTCCATGTGGATTAGCTTTGATGTGGACTAGCATTCTATTTGGATTAGCTTTGGTGTGGACTAGCATTCCATGTGGATTAGCTTTGATGTGGACGAGCATTCCATGTGGATTAGCTTTGGTGTGGACTTGCATTCCATGTGGATTAGCTTTGATGTGGACTAGCATTCCATGTGGATTAGCTTTGATGTGGACTAGCATTCCATGTGGATTAGCTTTGGTGTGGACTTGCATTCCATGTGGATTAGCTTTGATGTGGACTAGCATTCCATGTGGATTAGCTTTGGTGTGGACTAGCATTCCATTTGGATTAGCTTTGGTGTGGACTAGCATTCCATGTGGATTAGCTTTGGTGTGGACTCGCATTCCATGTGGATTAGCTTTGATGTGGACGAGCATTCCATGTGGATTAGCTTTGATGTGGACTAGCAATCCATGTGGATTAGCTTTGGTGTGGACATTCATTCTATTTGGATTAGCTTTGGTGTGGACTAGCATTCCATTTGGATTAGCTTTGGTGTGGACTCGCATTCCATGTGGATTAGCTTTGGAGTGGACTCGCATTCCATTTGGATTAGCTTTGGTGTGGACTCGCATTCTATTTGGATTAGCTTTGGTGTGGACTAGCAATCCATGTGGATTAGCTTTGGAGTGGACTCGCATTCCATTTGGATTAGCTTTGGTGTGGACTCGCATTCCATTTGGATTAGCTTTGGTGTGGACTAGCATTCTATTTGGATTAGCTTTGGTGTGGACTAGCATTCCATGTGGATTAGCTTTGGAGTGGACTCGCATTCCATTTGGATTAGCTTTGGTGTGGACTAGCATTCTATTTGGATTAGCTTTGGTGTGGACTAGCATTCCATTTGGATTAGCTTTGGTGTGGACTCGCATTCCATGTGGATTAGCTTTGGAGTGGACTTGCATTCTATTTGGATAAGCTTTGGAGTGGACTCGCATTCCATTTGGATTATCTTTGGTGTGGACTCGCATTCCATGTGGATTAGCTTTGGAGTGGACTAGCATTCCATTTGGATTAGCTTTGGTGTGGACTAGCATTCCATGTGGATTAGCTTTGGTGTGGACTAGCATTCCATGTGGATTAGCTTTGGTGTGGACTCGCATTCTATGTGGATTAGCTTTGGAGTGGACTAGCATTCCATTTGGATTAGCTTTGGTGTGGACTCGCATTCCATTTGGATTAGCTTTGGTGTGAACTAGCATTCCATGTGGATTAGCTTTGGTGTGGACTAGCATTCCATTTGGATTAGCTTTGGAGTGGACTAGTATTCCATTTGGATTAGCTTTGGAGTGGATTAGCATTCCATTTGGATTAGCTTTGGAGTGGACTAGCATTCCATGTGAATTAGCTTTGGAGTGGACTAGCATTCCATATGGATTAGCTTTGGAGTGGACTAGCATTCCATGTGGATTAGCTTTGATGTGGACTAGCATTCCATGTGGATTAGCTTTGGTGTGGACTAGCATTCCATGTGGATTAGCTTTGATGTGGACTAGCATTCCATGTGGATTAGCTTTGATGTGGACTAGCATTCCATGTGGATTAGCTTTGATGTGGACTAGCATTCCATGTGGATTAGCTTTGATGTGGACTAGCATTCCATGTGGATTAGCTTTGATGTGGACTAGCATTCCATGTGGATTAGCTTTGATGTGGACTAGCATTCCATGTGGATTAGCTTTGATGTGGACTAGCATTCCATGTGGATTAGCTTTGATGTGGACTAGCATTCCATGTGGATTAGCTTTCATGTGGACTAGCATTCCATGTGGATTCGCTTCAATGTGGACTAGCATTCCATGTGGATTCGCTTTGGTGTGGACTTGCATTCCATGTGGATTAGCTTTGATGTGGACTAGCATTCCATGTGGATTAGCTTTGATGTGGACTAGCATTCCATGTGGATTAGCTTTGATGTGGACTAGCATTCCATGTGGATTAGCTTTGATGTGGACTAGCATTCCATGTGGATTAGCTTTGGTGTGGACTAGCATTCCATGTGGATTAGCTTTGGTGTGGACTAGCATTCTATTTGGATTAGCTTTGGTGTGGACTAGCATTCCATGTGGATTAGCTTTGGTGTGGACTAGCATTCCATGTGGATTAGCTTTGGTGTGGACTAGCATTCCATGTGGATTAGCTTTGGTGTGGACTAGCATTCTATTTGGATTAGCTTTGGTGTGGACTAGCATTCCATGTGGATTAGCTTTGGTGTGGACTAGCATTCCATGTGGATTACCTTTGGTGTGGACTAGCATTCTATTTGGATTAGCTTTGGTGTGGACTAGCATTCCATTTGGATTAGCTTTGGTGTGGACTAGCATTCCATGTGGATTAGCTTTGATGTGGACGAGCATTCCATGTGGATTAGCTTTGATGTGGACTAGCATTCCATGTGGATTAGCTTTGATGTGGACTAGCATTCCATGTGGATTAGCTTTGATGTGGACTAGCATTCCATGTGGATTAGCTTTGGTGTGGACTAGCATTCCATGTGGATTAGCTTTGATGTGGACTAGCATTCCATGTGGATTAGCTTTGGTGTGGACTAGCATTCCATGTGGATTAGCTTTGGTGTGGACTAGCATTCCATGTGGATTAGCTTTGATGTGGACTAGCATTCCATGTGGATTAGCTTTGATGTGGACTAGCATTCCATGTGGATTAGCTTTGATGTGGACTAGCATTCCATGTGGATTAGCTTTGGTGTGGACTAGCATTCCATGTGGATTAGCTTTGGTGTGGACGAGCATTCCATTTGGATTAGCTTTGGTGTGGACGAGCATTCCATTTGGATTAGCTTTGGGGTGGACTAGCATGCCATTTGGATTAGCTTTGGTGTGGACTAGCATTCCATGTGGATTAGCTTTGATGTGGACTAGCATTCCATGTGGATTAGCTTTGGTGTGGACTAGCATTCCATTTGGATTAGCTTTGATGTGGACTAGCATTCCATGTGGATTAGCTTTGGTGTGGACTAGCATTCCATGTGGATTAGCTTTGGTGTGGACTAGCATTCCATGTGGATTAGCTTTGATGTGGACTAGCATTCCATGTGGATTAGCTTTGGTGTGGACTAGCATTCCATTTGGATTAGCTTTGATGTGGACTAGCATTCCATGTGGATTAGCTTTGATGTGGACTAGCATTCCATTTGGATTAGCTTTGGTGTGGACTAGCATTCCATTTGGATTAGCTTTGATGTGGACTAGCATTCCATGTGGATTAGCTTTGGTGTGGACTAGCATTCCATGTGGATTAGCTTTGGTGTGGACTAGCATTCCATGTGGATTAGCTTTGATGTGGACTAGCATTCCATGTGGATTAGCTTTGATGTGGACTAGCATGCCATGTGGATTAGCTTTGATGTGGACTAGCATTCCATGTGGATTAGCTTTGATGTGGACTAGCATTCCATGTGGATTAGCTTTGATGTGGACTAGCATTCCATGTGGATTAGCTTTGATGTGGACTAGCATTCCATGTGGATTAGCTTTGGTGTGGACTAGCATTCCATTTGGATTAGCTTTGGTGTGGACTAGCATTCCATTTGGATTAGCTTTGATGTGGACTAGCATTCCATGTGGATTAGCTTTGGTGTGGACTAGCATTCCATGTGGATTAGCTTTGGTGTGGACTAGCATTCCATGTGGATTAGCTTTGGTGTGGACTAGCATTCCATGTGGATTAGCTTTGATGTGGACTAGCATTCCATGTGGATTAGCTTTGATGTGGGCTCGCATTCCATGTGAATTAGCTTTGATGTGGACTAGCATTCCATGTGGATTAGCTTTGATGTGGGCTCGCATTCCATGTGGATTAGCTTTGATGTGGACTTGCATTCCATGTGGATTAGCTTTGATGTGGACTAGCATTCCATGTGGATTAGCTTTGATGTGGACTAGCATTCCATGTGGATTAGCTTTGGTGTGGACTTGCATTCCATGTGGATTAGCTTTGATGTGGACTAGCATTCCATGTGGATTAGCTTTGGTGTGGACTAGCATTCCATTTGGATTAGCTTTGGTGTGGACTAGCATTCCATGTGGATTAGCTTTGGTGTGGACTCGCATTCCATGTGGATTAGCTTTGATGTGGACGAGCATTCCATGTGGATTAGCTTTGATGTGGACTAGCAATCCATGTGGATTAGCTTTGGTGTGGACATTCATTCTATTTGGATTAGCTTTGGTGTGGACTAGCATTCCATTTGGATTAGCTTTGGTGTGGACTCGCATTCCATGTGGATTAGCTTTGGAGTGGACTCGCATTCCATTTGGATTAGCTTTGGTGTGGACTAGCATTCTATTTGGATTAGCTTTGGTGTGGACTAGCAATCCATGTGGATTAGCTTTGGAGTGGACTCGCATTCCATTTGGATTAGCTTTGGTGTGGACTCGCATTCCATTTGGATTAGCTTTGGTGTGGACTAGCATTCTATTTGGATTAGCTTTGGTGTGGACTAGCATTCCATGTGGATTAGCTTTGGAGTGGACTCGCATTCCATTTGGATTAGCTTTGGTGTGGACTAGCATTCTATTTGGATTAGCTTTGGTGTGGACTAGCATTCCATTTGGATTAGCTTTGGTGTGGACTCGCATTCCATGTGGATTAGCTTTGGAGTGGACTTGCATTCTATTTGGATAAGCTTTGGAGTGGACTCGCATTCCATTTGGATTAGCTTTGGTGTGGACTCGCATTCCATGTGGATTAGCTTTGGAGTGGACTAGCATTCCATTTGGATTAGCTTTGGTGTGGACGAGCATTCCATGTGGATTAGCTTTGGTGTGGACTAGCATTCCATGTGGATTAGCTTTGGTGTGGACTCGCATTCTATGTGGATTAGCTTTGGAGTGGACTAGCATTCCATTTGGATTAGCTTTGGTGTGGACTCGCATTCCATTTGGATTAGCTTTGGTGTGGACTAGCATTCCATGTGGATTAGCTTTGGTGTGGACTAGCATTCCATTTGGATTAGCTTTGGAGTGGACTAGTATTCCATTTGGATTAGCTTTGGAGTGGATTAGCATTCCATTTGGATTAGCTTTGGAGTGGACTAGCATTCCATGTGAATTAGCTTTGGAGTGGACTAGCATTCCATATGGATTAGCTTTGGAGTGGACTAGCATTCCATTTGGATTAGCTTTGGTGTGGACTAGCATTCCATGTGGATTAGCTTTGGAGTGGACTAGCATTCCATTTGGATTAGCTTTGGAGTGGACTAGCATTCCATGTGGATTAGCTTTGGAGTGGACTAGCATTCCATGTGGATTAGCTTTGGAGT
This sequence comes from Myxine glutinosa, assembly GCF_964187855.1. Taxonomy (NCBI): domain Eukaryota; kingdom Metazoa; phylum Chordata; class Myxini; order Myxiniformes; family Myxinidae; genus Myxine; species Myxine glutinosa. The sequence continues at coordinate 25,721,844 of NC_136263.1, read as the reverse complement.
GGACTAGCATTCCATTTGGATTAGCTTTGGTGTGGACTAGCATTCCATGTGGAGTAGCTTTGGTGTGGACTAGCATTCCATGTGGATTAGCTTTGGTGTGGACTCGCATTCTATGTGGATTAGCTTTGGAGTGGACTCGCATTCCATTTGGATTAGCTTTGGTGTGGACTCGCATTCCATTTGGATTAGCTTTGGTGTGGACTAGCATTCCATGTGGATTAGCTTTGGAGTGGACTAGCATTCCATTTGGATTAGCTTTGGTGTGGACTAGCATTCCATGTGGATTAGCTTTGGTGTGGACTAGCATTCCATTTGGATTAGCTTTGGAGTGGACGAGCATTCCATGTGGATTAGCTTTGGTGTGGCCTCGCATTCCATTTGGATTAGCTTTGGAGTGGTTGAGCATTCCATGTGGATTAGCTTTGGTGTGGACTAGCATTCCATTTGGATTAGCTTTGGTGTGGACTAGCATTCCATGTGGATTAGCTTTGGAGTGGACTAGCATTCCATGTGGATTAGCTTTGGTGTGGACTCGCATTCCATGTGGATTAGCTTTGGTGTGGACTAGCATTCCATGTGGATTTGCTTTGATGTGGACTAGCATTCCATGTGGATTCGCTTTGGTGTGGACTAGCATTCTATTTGGATTAGCTTTGATGTGGACTAGCATTCCATGTGGATTAGCTTTGGTGTGGACTAGCATTCCATGTGGATTAGCTTTGGTGTGGACTAGCATTCCATGTGGATTAGCTTTGGTGTGGACTAGCATTCCATGTGGATTAGCTTTGATGTGGACTAGCATTCCATGTGGATTAGCTTTGATGTGGACTAGCATTCCATGTGGATTAGCTTTGATGTGGACTAGCATTCCATGTGGATTAGCTTTGGTGTGGACTAGCATTCCATGTGGATTAGCTTTGGTGTGGACTAGCATTCTATTTGGATTAGCTTTGGTGTGGACTAGCATTCCATGTGGATTAGCTTTGGTGTGGACTAGCATTCCATGTGGATTAGCTTTGGTGTGGACTAGCATTCCATGTGGATTAGCTTTGGTGTGGACTAGCATTCTATTTGGATTAGCTTTGGTGTGGACTAGCATTCCATGTGGATTAGCTTTGGTGTGGACTAGCATTCCATGTGGATTACCTTTGGTGTGGACTAGCATTCTATTTGGATTAGCTTTGGTGTGGACTAGCATTCCATTTGGATTAGCTTTGGTGTGGACTAGCATTCCATGTGGATTAGCTTTGATGTGGACGAGCATTCCATGTGGATTAGCTTTGATGTGGACTAGCATTCCATGTGGATTAGCTTTGATGTGGACTAGCATTCCATGTGGATTAGCTTTGATGTGGACTAGCATTCCATGTGGATTAGCTTTGGTGTGGACTAGCATTCCATGTGGATTAGCTTTGATGTGGACTAGCATTCCATGTGGATTAGCTTTGGTGTGGACTAGCATTCCATGTGGATTAGCTTTGGTGTGGACTAGCATTCCATGTGGATTAGCTTTGATGTGGACTAGCATTCCATGTGGATTAGCTTTGATGTGGACTAGCATTCCATGTGGATTAGCTTTGATGTGGACTAGCATTCCATGTGGATTAGCTTTGGTGTGGACTAGCATTCCATGTGGATTAGCTTTGGTGTGGACGAGCATTCCATTTGGATTAGCTTTGGTGTGGACGAGCATTCCATTTGGATTAGCTTTGGGGTGGACTAGCATGCCATTTGGATTAGCTTTGGTGTGGACTAGCATTCCATGTGGATTAGCTTTGATGTGGACTAGCATTCCATGTGGATTAGCTTTGGTGTGGACTAGCATTCCATTTGAATTAGCTTTGATGTGACTAGCATTCCATGTGGATTCGCTTTGGTGTGGACTAGCATTCCATTTGGATTAGCTTTGATGTGGTCTAGCATTCCATGTGGATTAGCTTTGGTGTGGACTAGCATTCCATGTGGATTAGCTTTGGTGTGGACTAGCATTCCATGTGGATTAGCTTTGATGTGGACTAGCATTCCATGTGGATTAGCTTTGGTGTGGACTAGCATTCCATTTGGATTAGCTTTGATGTGGACTAGCATTCCATGTGGATTAGCTTTGATGTGGACTAGCATTCCATTTGGATTAGCTTTGGTGTGGACTAGCATTCCATTTGGATTAGCTTTGATGTGGACTAGCATTCCATGTGGATTAGCTTTGGTGTGGACTAGCATTCCATGTGGATTAGCTTTGGTGTGGACTAGCATTCCATGTGGATTAGCTTTGATGTGGACTAGCATTCCATGTGGATTAGCTTTGATGTGGACTAGCATGCCATGTGGATTAGCTTTGATGTGGACTAGCATTCCATGTGGATTAGCTTTGATGTGGACTAGCATTCCATGTGGATTAGCTTTGATGTGGACTAGCATTCCATGTGGATTAGCTTTGATGTGGACTAGCATTCCATGTGGATTAGCTTTGGTGTGGACTAGCATTCCATTTGGATTAGCTTTGGTGTGGACTAGCATTCCATTTGGATTAGCTTTGATGTGGACTAGCATTCCATGTGGATTAGCTTTGGTGTGGACTAGCATTCCATGTGGATTAGCTTTGGTGTGGACTAGCATTCCATGTGGATTAGCTTTGGTGTGGACTAGCATTCCATGTGGATTAGCTTTGATGTGGACTAGCATTCCATGTGGATTAGCTTTGATGTGGGCTCGCATTCCATGTGGATTAGCTTTGATGTGGACTAGCATTCCATGTGGATTAGCTTTGATGTGGGCTCGCATTCCATGTGGATTAGCTTTGATGTGGACTTGCATTCCATGTGGATTAGCTTTGATGTGGACTAGCATTCCATGTGGATTAGCTTTGATGTGGACTAGAATTCCATGTGGATTAGCTTTGGTGTGGACTTGCATTCCATGTGGATTAGCTTTGATGTGGACTAGCATTCCATGTGGATTAGCTTTGGTGTGGACTAGCATTCCATTTGGATTAGCTTTGGTGTGGACTAGCATTCCATGTGGATTAGCTTTGGTGTGGACTCGCATTCCATGTGGATTAGCTTTGATGTGGACGAGCATTCCATGTGGATTAGCTTTGATGTGGACTAGCAATCCATGTGGATTAGCTTTGGTGTGGACATTCATTCTATTTGGATTAGCTTTGGTGTGGACTAGCATTCCATTTGGATTAGCTTTGGTGTGGACTCGCATTCCATGTGGATTAGCTTTGGAGTGGACTCGCATTCCATTTGGATTAGCTTTGGTGTGGACTAGCATTCTATTTGGATTAGCTTTGGTGTGGACTAGCAATCCATGTGGATTAGCTTTGGAGTGGACTCGCATTCCATTTGGATTAGCTTTGGTGTGGACTCGCATTCCATTTGGATTAGCTTTGGTGTGGACTAGCATTCTATTTGGATTAGCTTTGGTGTGGACTAGCATTCCATGTGGATTAGCTTTGGAGTGGACTCGCATTCCATTTGGATTAGCTTTGGTGTGGACTAGCATTCTATTTGGATTAGCTTTGGTGTGGACTAGCATTCCATTTGGATTAGCTTTGGTGTGGACTCGCATTCCATGTGGATTAGCTTTGGAGTGGACTTGCATTCTATTTGGATAAGCTTTGGAGTGGACTCGCATTCCATTTGGATTAGCTTTGGTGTGGACTCGCATTCCATGTGGATTAGCTTTGGAGTGGACTAGCATTCCATTTGGATTAGCTTTGGTGTGGACTAGCATTCCATGTGGATTAGCTTTGGTGTGGACGAGCATTCCATGTGGATTAGCTTTGGTGTGGACTAGCATTCCATGTGGATTAGCTTTGGTGTGGACTCGCATTCTATGTGGATTAGCTTTGGAGTGGACTAGCATTCCATTTGGATTAGCTTTGGTGTGGACTCGCATTCCATTTGGATTAGCTTTGGTGTGGACTAGCATTCCATGTGGATTAGCTTTGGTGTGGACTAGCATTCCATTTGGATTAGCTTTGGAGTGGACTAGTATTCCATTTGGATTAGCTTTGGAGTGGATTAGCATTCCATTTGGATTAGCTTTGGAGTGGACTAGCATTCCATGTGAATTAGCTTTGGAGTGGACTAGCATTCCATATGGATTAGCTTTGGAGTGGACTAGCATTCCATTTGGATTAGCTTTGGTGTGGACTAGCATTCCATGTGGATTAGCTTTGGAGTGGACTAGCATTCCATTTGGATTAGCTTTGGAGTGGACTAGCATTCCATGTGGATTAGCTTTGGAGTGGACTAGCATTCCATGTGGATTAGCTTTGGAGTGGACTAGCATTCCATTTGGATTAGCTTTTGTGTGGACTAGCATTCCATGTGGAGTAGCTTTGGTGTGGACTAGCATTCCATGTGGATTAGCTTTGGTGTGGACTCGCATTCTATGTGGATTAGCTTTGGAGTGGACTCGCATTCCATTTGGATTAGCTTTGGTGTGGACTCGCATTCCATTTGGATTAGCTTTGGTGTGGACTAGCATTCCATGTGGATTAGCTTTGGAGTGGACTAGCATTCCATTTGGATTAGCTTTGGTGTGGACTAGCATTCCATGTGGATTAGCTTTGGTGTGGACTAGCATTCCATGTGGATTAGCTTTGGTGTGGACTAGCATTCCATGTGGATTAGCTTTGGTGTGGACTAGCATTCCATGTGGATTAGCTTTGATGTGGACTAGCATTCCATGTGGATTAGCTTTGGTGTGGACTAGCATTCCATGTGGATTAGCTTTGGTGTGGACTAGCATTCCATGTGGATTAGCTTTGGTGTGGACTAGCATTCCATGTGGATTAGCTTTGATGTGGACTAGCATTCCATGTGGATTAGCTTTGTTGTGGACTAGCATTCCATGTGGATTCGCTTTGTTGTGGACTAGCATTCCATGTGGATTAGCTTTGTTGTGGACTAGCATTCCATGTGGATTAGCTTTGGTGTGGACTAGCATTCCATGTGGATTAGCTTTGTTGTGGACTAGCATTCCATGTGGATTCGCTTTGTTGTGGACTAGCATTCCATGTGGATTAGCTTTGATGTGGACTAGCATTCCATGTGGATTAGCTTTGGTGTGGACTAGCATTCCATGTGGATTAGCTTTGGTGTGGACTAGCATTCCATGTGGATTAGCTTTGATGTGGACTAGCATTCCATGTGGATTAGCTTTGATGTGGACTAGCATTCCATGTGGATTAGCTTTGATGTGGACTAGCATTCCATGTGGATTAGCTTTGGTGTGGACTAGCATTCCATGTGGATTAGCTTTGGTGTGGACTAGCATTCCATGTGGATTAGCTTTGATGTGGACGAGCATTCCATGTGGATTAGCTTTGGTGTGGACTAGCATTCCATGTGGATTAGCTTTGGTGTGGACTCGCATTCCATGTGGATTAGCTTTATTGTGGACGAGCTTTCCATGTGGATTAGCTTTGGTGTGGACTAGCATTCCATTTGGATTTGCTTTGGAGTGGACTAGCTTTCCATTTGGATTAGCTTTGGAGTGGTCTAGCATTCCATTTGGATTAGCTTTGGTGTGGACTCGCATTCCATGTGGATTAGCTTTGGAGTGGACTAGCATTCCACGTGGATTATCTTTCATGTGGACTAGCATTCCATTTGGATTAGCTTTGGTGTGGACTCGCATTCCATTTGGATTAGCTTTGATGTGGACTAGCATTCCATTTGGATTAGCTTTGGTGTGGACTAGCATTCCATTTGGATTAGCTTTGATGTGGACTAGCATTCCATGTGGATTAGCTTTGGTGTGGACTAGCATTCCATGTGGATTAGCTTTGGTGTGGACTAGCATTCCATGTGGATTAGCTTTGATGTGGACTAGCATTCCATGTGGATTAGCTTTGATGTGGACTAGCATGCCATGTGGATTAGCTTTGATGTGGACTAGCATTCCATGTGGATTAGCTTTGATGTGGACTAGCATTCCATGTGGATTAGCTTTGATGTGGACTAGCATTCCATGTGGATTAGCTTTGATGTGGACTAGCATTCCATGTGGATTAGCTTTGGTGTGGACTAGCATTCCATTTGGATTAGCTTTGGTGTGGACTAGCATTCCATTTGGATTAGCTTTGATGTGGACTAGCATTCCATGTGGATTAGCTTTGGTGTGGACTAGCATTCCATGTGGATTAGCTTTGGTGTGGACTAGCATTCCATGTGGATTAGCTTTGGTGTGGACTAGCATTCCATGTGGATTAGCTTTGATGTGGACTAGCATTCCATGTGGATTAGCTTTGATGTGGGCTCGCATTCCATGTGAATTAGCTTTGATGTGGACTAGCATTCCATGTGGATTAGCTTTGATGTGGGCTCGCATTCCATGTGGATTAGCTTTGATGTGGACTTGCATTCCATGTGGATTAGCTTTGATGTGGACTAGCATTCCATGTGGATTAGCTTTGATGTGGACTAGCATTCCATGTGGATTAGCTTTGGTGTGGACTTGCATTCCATGTGGATTAGCTTTGATGTGGACTAGCATTCCATGTGGATTAGCTTTGGTGTGGACTAGCATTCCATTTGGATTAGCTTTGGTGTGGACTAGCATTCCATGTGGATTAGCTTTGGTGTGGACTCGCATTCCATGTGGATTAGCTTTGATGTGGACGAGCATTCCATGTGGATTAGCTTTGATGTGGACTAGCAATCCATGTGGATTAGCTTTGGTGTGGACATTCATTCTATTTGGATTAGCTTTGGTGTGGACTAGCATTCCATTTGGATTAGCTTTGGTGTGGACTCGCATTCCATGTGGATTAGCTTTGGAGTGGACTCGCATTCCATTTGGATTAGCTTTGGTGTGGACTAGCATTCTATTTGGATTAGCTTTGGTGTGGACTAGCAATCCATGTGGATTAGCTTTGGAGTGGACTCGCATTCCATTTGGATTAGCTTTGGTGTGGACTCGCATTCCATTTGGATTAGCTTTGGTGTGGACTAGCATTCTATTTGGATTAGCTTTGGTGTGGACTAGCATTCCATGTGGATTAGCTTTGGAGTGGACTCGCATTCCATTTGGATTAGCTTTGGTGTGGACTAGCATTCTATTTGGATTAGCTTTGGTGTGGACTAGCATTCCATTTGGATTAGCTTTGGTGTGGACTCGCATTCCATGTGGATTAGCTTTGGAGTGGACTTGCATTCTATTTGGATAAGCTTTGGAGTGGACTCGCATTCCATTTGGATTAGCTTTGGTGTGGACTCGCATTCCATGTGGATTAGCTTTGGAGTGGACTAGCATTCCATTTGGATTAGCTTTGGTGTGGACGAGCATTCCATGTGGATTAGCTTTGGTGTGGACTAGCATTCCATGTGGATTAGCTTTGGTGTGGACTCGCATTCTATGTGGATTAGCTTTGGAGTGGACTAGCATTCCATTTGGATTAGCTTTGGTGTGGACTCGCATTCCATTTGGATTAGCTTTGGTGTGGACTAGCATTCCATGTGGATTAGCTTTGGTGTGGACTAGCATTCCATTTGGATTAGCTTTGGAGTGGACTAGTATTCCATTTGGATTAGCTTTGGAGTGGATTAGCATTCCATTTGGATTAGCTTTGGAGTGGACTAGCATTCCATGTGAATTAGCTTTGGAGTGGACTAGCATTCCATATGGATTAGCTTTGGAGTGGACTAGCATTCCATTTGGATTAGCTTTGGTGTGGACTAGCATTCCATGTGGATTAGCTTTGGAGTGGACTAGCATTCCATTTGGATTAGCTTTGGAGTGGACTAGCATTCCATGTGGATTAGCTTTGGAGTGGACTAGCATTCCATGTGGATTAGCTTTGGAGTGGACTAGCATTCCATTTGGATTAGCTTTGGTGTGGACTAGCATTCCATGTGGAGTAGCTTTGGTGTGGACTAGCATTCCATGTGGATTAGCTTTGGTGTGGACTCACATTCTATGTGGATTAGCTTTGGAGTGGACTCGCATTCCATTTGGATTAGCTTTGGTGTGGACTCGCATTCCATTTGGATTAGCTTTGGTGTGGACTAGCATTCCATGTGGATTAGCTTTGGAGTGGACTAGCATTCCATTTGGATTAGCTTTGGTGTGGACTAGCATTCCATGTGGATTAGCTTTGGTGTGGACTAGCATTCCATTTGGATTAGCTTTGGAGTGGACGAGCATTCCATGTGGATTAGCTTTGGTGTGGCCTCGCATTCCATTTGGATTAGCTTTGGAGTGGTTGAGCATTCCATGTGGATTAGCTTTGGTGTGGACTAGCATTCCATTTGGATTAGCTTTGGTGTGGACTAGCATTCCATGTGGATTAGCTTTGGAGTGGACTAGCATTCCATGTGGATTAGCTTTGGTGTGGACTCGCATTCCATGTGGATTAGCTTTGGTGTGGACTAGCATTCCATGTGGATTAGCTTTGGTGTGGACTAGCATTCCATGTGGATTAGCTTTGATGTGGACTAGCATTCCATGTGGATTAGCTTTGATGTGGACTAGCATTCCATGTGGATTAGCTTTGATGTGGACTAGCATTCCATGTGGATTAGCTTTGGTGTGGACTAGCATTCCATGTGGATTAGCTTTGGTGTGGACTAGCATTCTATTTGGATTAGCTTTGGTGTGGACTAGCATTCCATGTGGATTAGCTTTGGTGTGGACTAGCATTCCATGTGGATTAGCTTTGGTGTGGACTAGCATTCCATGTGGATTAGCTTTGGTGTGGACTAGCATTCTATTTGGATTAGCTTTGGTGTGGACTAGCATTCCATGTGGATTAGCTTTGGTGTGGACTAGCATTCCATGTGGATTACCTTTGGTGTGGACTAGCATTCTATTTGGATTAGCTTTGGTGTGGACTAGCATTCCATTTGGATTAGCTTTGGTGTGGACTAGCATTCCATGTGGATTAGCTTTGATGTGGACGAGCATTCCATGTGGATTAGCTTTGATGTGGACTAGCATTCCATGTGGATTAGCTTTGATGTGGACTAGCATTCCATGTGGATTAGCTTTGATGTGGACTAGCATTCCATGTGGATTAGCTTTGGTGTGGACTAGCATTCCATGTGGATTAGCTTTGATGTGGACTAGCATTCCATGTGGATTAGCTTTGGTGTGGACTAGCATTCCATGTGGATTAGCTTTGGTGTGGACTAGCATTCCATGTGGATTAGCTTTGATGTGGACTAGCATTCCATGTGGATTAGCTTTGATGTGGACTAGCATTCCATGTGGATTAGCTTTGATGTGGACTAGCATTCCATGTGGATTAGCTTTGGTGTGGACTAGCATTCCATGTGGATTAGCTTTGGTGTGGACGAGCATTCCATTTGGATTAGCTTTGGTGTGGACGAGCATTCCATTTGGATTAGCTTTGGGGTGGACTAGCATGCCATTTGGATTAGCTTTGGTGTGGACTAGCATTCCATGTGGATTAGCTTTGATGTGGACTAGCATTCCATGTGGATTAGCTTTGGTGTGGACTAGCATTCCATTTGGATTAGCTTTGATGTGACTAGCATTCCATGTGGATTCGCTTTGGTGTGGACTAGCATTCCATTTGGATTAGCTTTGATGTGGTCTAGCATTCCATGTGGATTAGCTTTGGTGTGGACTAGCATTCCATGTGGATTAGCTTTGGTGTGGACTAGCATTCCATGTGGATTAGCTTTGATGTGGACTAGCATTCCATGTGGATTAGCTTTGGTGTGGACTAGCATTCCATTTGGATTAGCTTTGATGTGGACTAGCATTCCATGTGGATTAGCTTTGATGTGGACTAGCATTCCATTTGGATTAGCTTTGGTGTGGACTAGCATTCCATTTGGATTAGCTTTGATGTGGACTAGCATTCCATGTGGATTAGCTTTGGTGTGGACTAGCATTCCATGTGGATTAGCTTTGGTGTGGACTAGCATTCCATGTGGATTAGCTTTGATGTGGACTAGCATTCCATGTGGATTAGCTTTGATGTGGACTAGCATGCCATGTGGATTAGCTTTGATGTGGACTAGCATTCCATGTGGATTAGCTTTGATGTGGACTAGCATTCCATGTGGATTAGCTTTGATGTGGACTAGCATTCCATGTGGATTAGCTTTGATGTGGACTAGCATTCCATGTGGATTAGCTTTGGTGTGGACTAGCATTCCATTTGGATTAGCTTTGGTGTGGACTAGCATTCCATTTGGATTAGCTTTGATGTGGACTAGCATTCCATGTGGATTAGCTTTGGTGTGGACTAGCATTCCATGTGGATTAGCTTTGGTGTGGACTAGCATTCCATGTGGATTAGCTTTGGTGTGGACTAGCATTCCATGTGGATTAGCTTTGATGTGGACTAGCATTCCATGTGGATTAGCTTTGATGTGGGCTCGCATTCCATGTGGATTAGCTTTGATGTGGACTAGCATTCCATGTGGATTAGCTTTGATGTGGGCTCGCATTCCATGTGGATTAGCTTTGATGTGGACTTGCATTCCATGTGGATTAGCTTTGATGTGGACTAGCATTCCATGTGGATTAGCTTTGATGTGGACTAGCATTCCATGTGGATTAGCTTTGGTGTGGACTTGCATTCCATGTGGATTAGCTTTGATGTGGACTAGCATTCCATGTGGATTAGCTTTGGTGTGGACTAGCATTCCATTTGGATTAGCTTTGGTGTGGACTAGCATTCCATGTGGATTAGCTTTGGTGTGGACTCGCATTCCATGTGGATTAGCTTTGATGTGGACGAGCATTCCATGTGGATTAGCTTTGATGTGGACTAGCAATCCATGTGGATTAGCTTTGGTGTGGACATTCATTCTATTTGGATTAGCTTTGGTGTGGACTAGCATTCCATTTGGATTAGCTTTGGTGTGGACTCGCATTCCATGTGGATTAGCTTTGGAGTGGACTCGCATTCCATGTGGATTAGCTTTGGAGTGGACTTGCATTCTATTTGGATAAGCTTTGGAGTGGACTCGCATTCCATTTGGATTAGCTTTGGTGTGGACTCGCATTCCATGTGGATTAGCTTTGGAGTGGACTAGCATTCCATTTGGATTAGCTTTGGTGTGGACTAGCATTCCATGTGGATTAGCTTTGGTGTGGACGAGCATTCCATGTGGATTAGCTTTGGTGTGGACTAGCATTCCATGTGGATTAGCTTTGGTGTGGACTCGCATTCTATGTGGATTAGCTTTGGAGTGGACTAGCATTCCATTTGGATTAGCTTTGGTGTGGACTCGCATTCCATTTGGATTAGCTTTGGTGTGGACTAGCATTCCATGTGGATTAGCTTTGGTGTGGACTAGCATTCCATTTGGATTAGCTTTGGAGTGGACTAGTATTCCATTTGGATTAGCTTTGGAGTGGATTAGCATTCCATTTGGATTAGCTTTGGAGTGGACTAGCATTCCATGTGAATTAGCTTTGGAGTGGACTAGCATTCCATATGGATTAGCTTTGGAGTGGACTAGCATTCCATTTGGATTAGCTTTGGTGTGGACTAGCATTCCATGTGGATTAGCTTTGGAGTGGACTAGCATTCCATTTGGATTAGCTTTGGAGTGGACTAGCATTCCATGTGGATTAGCTTTGGAGTGGACTAGCATTCCATGTGGATTAGCTTTGGAGTGGACTAGCATTCCATTTGGATTAGCTTTTGTGTGGACTAGCATTCCATGTGGAGTAGCTTTGGTGTGGACTAGCATTCCATGTGGATTAGCTTTGGTGTGGACTCGCATTCTATGTGGATTAGCTTTGGAGTGGACTCGCATTCCATTTGGATTAGCTTTGGTGTGGACTCGCATTCCATTTGGATTAGCTTTGGTGTGGACTAGCATTCCATGTGGATTAGCTTTGGAGTGGACTAGCATTCCATTTGGATTAGCTTTGGTGTGGACTAGCATTCCATGTGGATTAGCTTTGGTGTGGACTAGCATTCCATGTGGATTAGCTTTGGTGTGGACTAGCATTCCATGTGGATTAGCTTTGGTGTGGACTAGCATTCCATGTGGATTAGCTTTGATGTGGACTAGCATTCCATGTGGATTAGCTTTGGTGTGGACTAGCATTCCATGTGGATTAGCTTTGGTGTGGACTAGCATTCCATGTGGATTAGCTTTGGTGTGGACTAGCATTCCATGTGGATTAGCTTTGATGTGGACTAGCATTCCATGTGGATTAGCTTTGTTGTGGACTAGCATTCCATGTGGATTCGCTTTGTTGTGGACTAGCATTCCATGTGGATTAGCTTTGTTGTGGACTAGCATTCCATGTGGATTAGCTTTGGTGTGGACTAGCATTCCATGTGGATTAGCTTTGTTGTGGACTAGCATTCCATGTGGATTCGCTTTGTTGTGGACTAGCATTCCATGTGGATTAGCTTTGTTGTGGACTAGCATTCCATGTGGATTAGCTTTGGAGTGGACTAGCATTCCACGTGGATTAGCTTTGGTGTGGACTAGCATTCCATGTGGATTAGCTTTGATGTGGACTAGCATTCCATGTGGATTAGCTTTGATGTGGACTAGCATTCCATGTGGATTAGCTTTGATGTGGACTAGCATTCCATGTGGATTAGCTTTGGTGTGGACTAGCATTCCATGTGGATTAGCTTTGGTGTGGACGAGCATTCCATTTGGATTAGCTTTGGTGTGGACGAGCATTCCATTTGGATTAGCTTTGGGGTGGACTAGCATGCCATTTGGATTAGCTTTGGTGTGGACTAGCATTCCATGTGGATTAGCTTTGATGTGGACTAGCATTCCATGTGGATTAGCTTTGGTGTGGACTAGCATTCCATTTGGATTAGCTTTGATGTGGACTAGCATTCCATGTGGATTAGCTTTGGTGTGGACTAGCATTCCATGTGGATTAGCTTTGGTGTGGACTAGCATTCCATGTGGATTAGCTTTGATGTGGACTAGCATTCCATGTGGATTAGCTTTGGTGTGGACTAGCATTCCATTTGGATTAGCTTTGATGTGGACTAGCATTCCATGTGGATTAGCTTTGGTGTGGACTAGCATTCCATTTGGATTAGCTTTAGTGTGGACTAGCATTCCATGTGGATTAGTTTTGGTGTGGACTGGCATTCCATTTGGATTAGCTTTGGTGTGGACTAGCATTCCATTTGGATTAGCTTTGGTGTGGACTAGCATTCCATTTGGATTAGCTTTGGTGTGGACTAGCATTCCATTTGGATTAGCTTTGGTGTGGACTAGCATTCTATTTGGATTAGCTTTGATGTGGACTAGCATTCCATGTGGATTAGCTTTGATGTGGACTAGCATTCCATGTGGATTAGCTTTGATGTGGACGAGCATTCCATGTGGATTAGCTTTGGTGTGGACTAGCATTCCATGTGGATTAGCTTTGGTGTGGACTCGCATTCCATGTGGATTAGCTTTAGTGTGGACGAGCTTTCCATGTGGATTAGCTTTGGTGTGGACTAGCATTCCATTTGGATTAGCTTTGGAGTGGACTAGCTTTCCATTTGGATTTGCTTTGGAGTGGACTAGCATTCCATGTGGATTAGCTTTGGAGTGGACTAGCATTCCACGTGGATTATCTTTCATGTGGACTAGCATTCCATTTGGATTAGCTTTGGTGTGGACTCGCATTCCATTTGGATTAGCTTTGGTGTGGACTAGCATTCCATTTGGATTAGCTTTAGTGTGGACTAGCATTCCATGTGGATTAGTTTTGGTGTGGACTGGCATTCCATTTGGATTAGCTTTGGTGTGGACTAGCATTCCATTTGGATTAGCTTTGGTGTGGACTAGCATTCCATTTGGATTAGCTTTGGTGTGGACTAGCATTCTATTTGGATTAGCTTTGATGTGGACTAGCATTCCATGTGGATTAGCTTTGGTGTGGACTAGCATTCCATTTGGATTAGCTTTGATGTGGACTAGCATTCCATGTGGATTAGCTTTGATGTGGACTAGCATTCCATTTGGATTAGCTTTGGTGTGGACTAGCATTCCATTTGGATTAGCTTTGATGTGGACTAGCATTCCATGTGGATTAGCTTTGGTGTGGACTAGCATTCCATTTGGATTAGCTTTGATGTGGACAAGCATTCCATGTGGATTAGCTTTGTTGTGGACTAGCATTCCATGTGGATTAGCTTTGGTGTGGACTAGCATTCCATGTGGATTAGCTTTGATGTGGACGAGCATTCCATGTGGATTAGCTTTGGTGTGGACTAGCATTCCATGTGGATTAGCTTTGGGGTGGACTCGCATTCCATGTGGATTAGCTTTAGTGTGGACGAGCTTTCCATGTGGATTAGCTTTGGTGTGGACTAGCATTCCATTTGGATTAGCTTTGGAGTGGACTAGCTTTCCATTTGGATTAGCTTTGGAGTGGACTAGCATTCCATGTGGATTAGCTTTGGAGTGGACTAGCATTCCACGTGGATTATCTTTCATGTGGACTAGCATTCCATTTGGATTAGCTTTGGTGTGGAGTCGCATTCCATTTGGATTAGCTTTGGTGTGGACTAGCATTCCATTTGGATTAGCTTTAGTGTGGACTAGCATTCCATGTGGATTCGTTTTCGTGTGGACTGGCATTCCATTTGGATTAGCTTTGGTGTGGACTAGCATTCCATTTGGATTAGCTTTGGTGTGGACTAGCATTCCATTTGGATTAGCTTTGGTGTGGACTAGCATTCTATTTGGATTAGCTTTGATGTGGACTCGCATTCCATGTGGATTAGCTTTGGTGTGGACTAGCATTCCATTTGGATTAGCTTTGATGTGGACTAGCATTCCATGTGGATTAGCTTTGATGTGGACTAGCATTCCATTTGGATTAGCTTTGGTGTGGACTAGCATTCCATTTGGATTAGCTTTGATGTGGACTAGCATTCCATGTGGATTAGCTTTGGTGTGGACTAGCATTCCATGTGGATTAGCTTTGGTGTGGACTAGCATTCCATGTGGATTAGCTTTGATGTGGACTAGCATTCCATGTGGATTAGCTTTGATGTGGACTAGCATGCCATGTGGATTAGCTTTGATGTGGACTAGCATTCCATGTGGATTAGCTTTGATGTGGACTAGCATTCCATGTGGATTAGCTTTGATGTGGACTAGCATTCCATGTGGATTAGCTTTGATGTGGACTAGCATTCCATGTGGATTAGCTTTGGTGTGGACGAGCATTCCATTTGGATTAGCTTTGGTGTGGACTAGCATTCCATTTGGATTAGCTTTGATGTGGACTAGCATTGCATGTGGATTAGCTTTGGTGTGGACTAGCTTTCCATGTGGATTAGCTTTGGTGTGGACTAGCATTCCATGTGGATTAGCTTTGATGTGGACTAGCATTCCATGTGGATTAGCTTTGATGCGGGCTCGCATTCCATGTGGATTAGCTTTGATGTGGACTAGCATTCCATGTGGATTAGCTTTGATGTGGACTAGCATTCCATGTGGATTAGCTTTGATGTGGACTAGCATTCCATGTGGATTAGCTTTGGTGTGGACTTGCATTCCATTTGGATTAGCTTTGGTGTGGACTAGCATTCCATGTGGATTAGCATTGATGTGGACTAGCATTCCATGTGGATTAGCTTTGGTGTGGACTAGCATTCCATTTGGATTAGCTTTGGTGTGGACTAGCATTCCATGTGGATTAGCTTTGGTGTGGACTCGCATTCCATGTGGATTAGCTTTGATGTGGACTAGCATTCCATGTGGATTAGCTTTGATGTGGACTAGCAATCCATGTGGATTAGCTTTGGTGTGGACATTCATTCTATTTGGATTAGCTTTGGTGTGGACTAGCATTCCATTTGGATTAGCTTTGGTGTGGACTCGCATTCCATGTGGATTAGCTTTGGAGTGGACTCGCATTCCATTTGGATTAGCTTTGGTGTGGACTAGCATTCTATTTGGATTAGCTTCGGTGTGGACTAACAATCCATGTGGATTAGCTTTGGAGTGGACTCGCATTCCATTTGGATTAGCTTTGGTGTGGACTCGCATTCCATTTGGATTAGCTTTGGTGTGGACTAGCATTCTATTTGGATTAGCTTTGGTGTGGACTAGCATTCCATGTGGATTAGCTTTGGAGTGGACTCGCATTCCATTTGGATTAGCTTTGGTGTGGACTAGCATTCTATTTGGATTAGCTTTGGTGTGGACTAGCATTCCATTTGGATTAGCTTTGGTGTGGACTCGCATTCCATGTGGATTAGCTTTGGAGTGGACTTGCATTCTATTTGGATAAGCTTTGGAGTGGACTCGCATTCCATTTGGATTAGCTTTGGTGTGGACTCGCATTCCATGTGGATTAGCTTTGGAGTGGACTAGCATTCCATTTGGATTAGCTTTGGTGTGGACTAGCATTCCATGTGGATTAGCTTTGGTGTGGACTAGCATTCCATGTGGATTAGCTTTGGTGTGGACTCGCATTCTATGTGGATTAGCTTTGGAGTGGACTAGCATTCCATTTGGATTAGCTTTGGTGTGGACTCGCATTCCATTTGGATTAGCTTTGGTGTGGACTAGCATTCCATGTGGATTAGCTTTGGTGTGGACTAGCATTCCATTTGGATTAGCTTTGGAGTGGACTAGTATTCCATTTGGATTAGCTTTGGAGTGGATTAGCATTCCATTTGGATTAGCTTTGGAGTGGACTAGCATTCCATGTGAATTAGCTTTGGAGTGGACTAGCATTCCATATGGATTAGCTTTGGAGTGGACTAGCATTCCATTTGGATTAGCTTTGGTGTGGACTAGCATTCCATGTGGATTAGCTTTGGAGTGGACTAGCATTCCATTTGGATTAGCTTTGGAGTGGACTAGCATTCCATGTGGATTAGCTTTGGAGTGGACTAGCATTCCATGTGGATTAGCTTTGGAGTGGACTAGCATTCCATGTGGATTAGCTTTGGAGTGGACTAGCATTCCATGTGGATTAGCTTTGGAGTGGACTAGCATTCCATTTGGATTAGCTTTGGAGTGGACTAGCATTCCATGTGGATTAGCTTTGGAGTGGACTAGCATTCCATTTGGATTAGCTTTGGTGTGGACTAGCATTCCATGTGGATTAGCTTTGGAGTGGACTAGCATTCCATGTGGATTAGCTTTGGTGTGGACTAGCATTCCATGTGGATTAGCTTTGGAGTGGACTAGCATTCCATTTGGATTAGCTTTGGAGTGGACTAGCATTCCATGTGGATTAGCTTTGGAGTGGACTAGCATTCCATTTGGATTAGCTTTGGAGTGGACTAGCATTCCATGTGGATTAGCTTTGGAGTGGACTAGCATTCCATTTGGATTAGCTTTGGTGTGGACTAGCATTCCATGTGGAGTAGCTTTGGTGTGGACTAGCATTCCATGTGGATTAGCTTTGGTGTGGACTCGCATTCTATGTGGATTAGCTTTGGAGTGGACTCGCATTCCATTTGGATTAGCTTTGGTGTGGACTCGCATTCCATTTGGATTAGCTTTGGTGTGGACTAGCATTCCATGTGGATTAGCTTTGGAGTGGACTAGCATTCCATTTGGATTAGCTTTGGTGTGGACTAGCATTCCATGTGGATTAGCTTTGGTGTGGACTAGCATTCCATTTGGATTAGCTTTGGAGTGGACGAGCATTCCATGTGGATTAGCTTTGGTGTGGCCTCGCATTCCATTTGGATTAGCTTTGGAGTGGTTGAGCATTCCATGTGGATTAGCTTTGGTGTGGACTAGCATTCCATTTGGATTAGCTTTGGTGTGGACTAGCATTCCATGTGGATTAGCTTTGGAGTGGACTAGCATTCCATGTGGATTAGCTTTGGTGTGGACTCGCATTCCATGTGGATTAGCTTTGTTGTGGACTAGCATTCCATGTGGATTTGCTTTGATGTGGACTAGCATTCCATGTGGATTCGCTTTGGTGTGGACTAGCATTCTATTTGGATTAGCTTTGATGTGGACTAGCATTCCATGTGGATTAGCTTTGTTGTGGACTAGCATTCCATGTGGATTAGCTTTGGTGTGGACTAGCATTCCATGTGGATTAGCTTTGGTGTGGACTAGCGTTCCATGTGGATTAGCTTTGATGTGGACTAGCATTCCATGTGGATTAGCTTTGTTGTGGACTAGCATTCCATGTGGATTCGCTTTGGTGTGGACTAGCATTCCATGTGGATTAGCTTTGTTGTGGACTAGCATTCCATGTGGATTAGCTTTGGTGTGGACTAGCATTCCATGTGGATTAGCTTTGATGTGGACGAGCATTCCATGTGGATTAGCTTTGGTGTGGACTAGCATTCCATGTGGATTAGCTTTGGTGTGGACTCGCATTCCATGTGGATTAGCTTTAGTGTGGACGAGCTTTCCATGTGGATTAGCTTTGGTGTGGACTAGCATTCCATTTGGATTAGCTTTGGAGTGGACTAGCATTCCATTTGGATTAGCTTTGGAGTGGACTAGCATTCCATGTGGATTAGCTTTGGAGTGGACTAGCATTCCACGTGGATTATCTTTCATGTGGACTAGCATTCCATGTGGATTAGCTTTGATGTGGACTAGCATTCCATGTGGATTCGCTTTGGTGTGGACTAGCATTCCATGTGGATTAGCTTTGATGTGGACTAGCATTCCATGTGGATTAGCTTTGTTGTGGACTAGCTTTCCATGTGGATTAGCTTTGGTGTGGACTAGCATTCCATGTGGATTAGCTTTGATGTGGACGAGCATTCCATGTGGATTAGCTTTGGTGTGGACTAGCATTCCATGTGGATTAGCTTTGGTGTGGACTCGCATTCCATGTGGATTAGCTTTAGTGTGGACGAGCTTTCCATGTGGATTAGCTTTGGTGTGGACTAGCATTCCATTTGGATTAGCTTTGGAGTGGACTAGCTTTCCATTTGGATTAGCTTTGGAGTGGACTAGCATTCCATGTGGATTAGCTTTGGAGTGGACTAGCATTCCACGTGGATTATCTTTCATGTGGACTAGCATTCCATTTGGATTAGCTTTGGTGTGGACTCGCATTCCATTTGGATTAGCTTTGGTGTGGACTAGCATTCCATTTGGATTAGCTTTAGTGTGGACTAGCATTCCATGTGGATTAGTTTTGGTGTGGACTGGCATTCCATTTGGATTAGCTTTGGTGTGGACTAGCATTCCATTTGGATTAGCTTTGGTGTGGACTAGCATTCCATTTGGATTAGCTTTGGTGTGGACGAGCAATCCATTTGGATTAGCTTTGGTGTGGACGAGCATTCCATTTGGATTAGCTTTGGTGTGGACTCGCATTCCATTTGGATTGGCTTTGGTGTGGACTAGCATTCCATTTGGATTAGCTTTGGTGTGGACTAGCATTCCATTTGGATTAGCTTTGGGGTGGACTAGCATTCCATTTGGATTAGCTTTGGTGTGGACTAGCATGCCATTTGGATTAGCTTTGGTGTGGACTAGCATTCCATTTGGATTAGCTTTGATGTGGACTAGCGGGTATGTCGATGTGTAATCGGGTATGTTAATACGTAATCTGGTATGTCGATGTGTAATCGGGTATTTTAATATGTAATTGGGTATGTCGATATGTAATCGGATATGTCGATGGGTAATCGGGTATGTCGATGGGTAATCGGGTATGTCGATGTGTAATCAGGTATGTCGATGGGTAATCGGGTATGTCGATGTGTAATCGGGTATGTCGATGTGTAATCGGGTATGTTAATATGTCATCGGGTATGTCGATGTGTAATCGGGTATGTCGATGTGTAATCGGGTATGTTGATGGGTAATCGGGTATGTCGATGTGTAATCGGGTATGTTGATGGGTAATCGGGTATGTCGATGTGTAATCGGGTATGTCGATGGGTAATCGGGTATGTCGATGTGTAATCGGGTATGTCGATGGGTAATCGGGTATGTCGATGGGTAATCGTGTATGTCGATGGGTAATCGGGTATGTCGATATGTAATCGGGTATGTCGATGTGTAATCAGGTATGTCGATGGGTAATCGGGTATGTCGATGTGTAATCGGGTATGTCGATGGGTAATCGGGTATGTCGATGTGTAATCGGGTATGTTAATATGTAATCCGTTATGTCGATATGTAATCGGGTATGTTGAAGGGTAATCGGGTATGTCGATGGGTAATCGGGTATGTTGATGTGTAATCGGGTATGTCGATGGGTAATCGTGTATGTCGATGTGTAATCGGGTATGTCGATGGGTAATCGGGTATGTCGATGGGTAATCAGGTATGTCGATGAGTAACGGGTATGTCGATATGTAATCGGGTATGTCGATGTGTAATCAGGTATGTCGATGTGTAATCGGGTATGTTAATATGTCATCGGGTATGTCGATGTGTAATCGGGTATGTCGATGTGTAATCGGGTATGTCGATGGGTAATCGGGTATGTCGATGGGTAATCGGGTATGTCGATGTGTAATCGGGTATGTCGATGGGTAATCGGGTATGTCGATGTGTAATCGGGTATGTCGATGGGTAATCGGGTATGTCGATGGGTAATCGTGTATGTCGATGGGTAATCGGGTATGTCGATATGTAATCGGGTATGTCGATGTGTAATCGGGTATGTCGATGGGTAATCGGGTATGTCGATGTGTAATCGGGTATGTCGATGGGTAATCGGGTATGTCGATGTGTAATCGGGTATGTTTATATGTAATCCAGTATGTCGATATGTAATCGGGTATGTTGAAGGGTAATCGGGTATGTCGATGGGTAATCGGGTATGTCGATGTGTAATCGGGTATGTCGATGGGTAATCGTGTATGTCGATGTGTAATCGGGTATGTCGATGGGTAATCTGGTATGTCGATGGGTAATCAGGTATGTCGATGAGTAACGGGTATGTCGATATGTAATCGGGTATGTCGATGTGTAATCGGGTATGTCGATGTGTAATCGGGTATGTTAATATGTCATCGGGTATGTCGATGTGTAATCGGGTATGTCGATGTGTAATCGGGTATGTCGATGGGTAATCCGGTATGTCGATGTGTAATCGGGTATGTCGATGGGTAATCGGGTATGTCGATGTGTAATCGGGTATGTCGATGGGTAACCGGGTATGTCGATGGGTAATCGTGTATGTCGATGGTTAATCGGGTATGTCGATATGTAATCGGGTATGTGGATGTGTAATCGGGTATGTTGATGTGTAATCGGGTATGTCGATGTGTAATCGGGTATGTTAATATGTAATCGGGTATGTCGATGTGTAATCGGGTATGTAATCACGTACGTGTCTGCATTTTTGTTCAGAGCGTTCATCGAAAATCGTCAAAACGGACGGAATTGAAACTTTACCACATGTTAAATGAATGATGCAGTGCATGTTGAAAGCACAAAATCACAATACAGAATCACATTTAATCAAAATCATCCGCCCACAACTTTTTGAGATATCCTGCTATTTGTCGTTTTTGGCCCCATCTTCCAATGGTGAAGAATCACTTAAAAATATATATTAGCTGGATCCGGATCCGGATCTTCACCAAAATTGAATCGATTCTTCCTTGTCACACACCCAACCAGTCCACCAAGCTTCGTCCGAATCCGTCCACAACGTTTTGAGATATCCTGCTATGCATCGTTTTTGGCCATATCTCCCAATGGTGAAGAATCACTTAAAAATTCTAGTATCCGGATCCAAATCCGCATCTTCATCAAAATCTAATCATTTCGTCTTTGTCACATAGGCTACATCTCTGCCAAATTTCGTCCGAATCTGTCCACAACGTTTTGAGATATATTGTTCACAAACGGACAGACAAATGAAAATTCACTCATAGAGCGACACTTGGCAAAACAAAACAAAGTAGCATCGCACTCAGTAGAGCATCCTTTTAACCTCCAAAATAATTTGTGGTTGAACTCAGTGACCTGATATGCAAATCGTCTTCAAATCTTAAGTTATTCGGATTAAAATTGACAATTTTAGAAATTTGGCCGATGTTGACCTTTTGGCTAATGTTGACCTCAAAATAGTTGTTGGTTGAATTCAGTTTGCTGATATGAAAATCCTATTCAGATTTCAAGTCAATCGGATGAAAATTGAGGATTTTAGAAATTTTAAAAGGTTGTTGACCTTTTGACCTCAAAAGTATATAGGATTTTGTCGGACCACCAGCCCTACCATTTGGTGAAGTTTCGTGAAGATCGGTTTAAAATTGTGACCTTTACGCAAAGTTTCAGTGAGCGGACAGGCAAACACAAACACACACACATCTCGTTTTTTCATTTCTGTTCCTCACAATTCTATCTCTCTCTTTTACACACACACACACACACACACACACACACACACACACACACACACACACACACACACACACACACACACACACACACACATACACACATACACACCATTAATTGTACAGTATCGGTTGTTCCTAAACTTAAATATAAACTAGAACTGCCACTTTAAAACTGCTGGCAGTGATGACCGGTTTACTCGCACCCACTTTTGATGCAACCCCACTGTTGATACAACCCCACTTTTGATACAACCCCACTTGTGATACAACCCCACTTTCATTGGACATGCTTTGACACAACCCCCTTGGATACAACCCCGACACACACACACACACACACACACACACACACACACACACACACACACACACACACACACACACACACACACACACACACACACACACACACATCCCCCCTACCCCCTCCCACACACACACCCACACCCCTCCCCCCACATGCACACCCTTCCAAACACACACACACACCCACACACACACCCACACACACACATCCCTCCCCCCCCCCACACACACACACATCCCTCCCCCCACACACACACACACATCCCCCCTACACACACACACACACACACACACACACACACACACACACACACACACACACACACACACACACACACACACACACACACACATGCACACACACATACACACATCCCCCCTAACCCCACCCACACCCCTACCCCCAAACACACACACACACACACAACCAACCCCCCCCCCCCACCTACACACAAACACACACATACATCCCTCCACCCCCCCACACACACACATCCCCCCTACACACACACACGCTTATTTTTCAAGATAAGCAGGTTGCAAGGTCAGACATATATATGGTGGCGGCCATCTTGGATTTTGACGTGGCGACCCAATTTTCGATAGCGTTCTTCCTTGTGCCTAGATACACCCACACACCAAATTAGAAGTTGCTACTTCGCTTATTTTTCAAGATATGCAGGTTGCAAGGTTCAGACATACATAGTGGCGGCCATCTTGGATTTTGCCGTGGCGACCCAATTTTCAATAGCTGGCGCATGCGCAGATGGGTTGCACTGCGATGCCACTGAAAAGCGACTGAGAAAACCGCGCATGCGCAGATCGCGGACATGATTCATTTCGATTTATATCTTTATTTAATTTCCGAAAAGACGTCTGAATTCGAAAATCGCGTGATGACGTCACGACGTAAATGCATTTCTTCATATAACTTCAGATCGGGTAGATGGATTGTGACGAAATAAACGGCATCGTGTAGGGCATTTATTTGCGCAAATTTCAAGACCAATTACGACCATGACAGCCATTTCCTTCTCGCACAGCACCTTACGTAATATGTGGATGGATGTTTGCATATGCGCAAATGGGCCATTGGATTTTCGTGTATTACGTACGCGCCTTGATGGGCTTACTTTCAGTGAAATACGATCGAGTTAAAAATAGTCAGAATTTGAGCAAATCTGTTTCAGTCGTTTGTTAATATGCCTCATCTATTGACAAATCTGCAATTATAATTTTTTTTGAAGTTCAAATGACCGCGGGAGATCGCGTTATCGTGAGCACGTTATGGAAAGACAAAATGGTGTTTCTTCTTCTTTGAACAATAAAGACTTATAGCTTCGCGACCGTACATCCAATCATCTTGAAATTTTGTACACTTGTTACTCTTCATGACTTCTACTACAGTATGAAGTTTCACGTCGATCAATAAAGCGATTCAAGAGATATCCATTTTTTTTAAAAAAATCGTTTAATTAACGATATCTGCCAAACCACGTGACCTATCGCAAATTCTAAAATGACATTTTAGTAGACTGACATGCTGAACAGACCTGTGAAGTTTCTCCTCGATTGGATCAAAAATGAGGGAGGAGCTACGTTTTAAAGGTTCATGCTTTAAACCGTCATAACTCTGCAACCATGTGTCGGATGACGTCGCCCTCGCTGACTTTTTTGTTCGTCATGGGCATGCGATTCTGCGTGCAAAGATTGGCCTCGATCTGTTCAGCCGTTGCAGAGAAAAAGGGGTTTTCGTGTTTTCACGAAAAACAAGATGGCGGCCGAAGCACGTGACCTGCGACGTCATAATTACCATTAAAATATTCTACAGACCGAGTCCCTCCTATTGTGAAAATTTTATCTCAATCGGCCCTATTATTGCAGAGAAAATGTTTTTTAAAGGAAATTAAAACTGAAAATGGCAATCACACTGATGTCGGATGATGTCGTGGCCTGGGAGGACAAAATGGTGTGTTTCTTCTTCTTTCAGCAATAAAGACTTTAGCTTCGCGACCGTACATCCAATCATCTTGAAATTTGGTACACTTGTTCCACCTGATGAGACCTACATTGCATTAAAAATTCAAGTCGATCCATGCAGTGGTTCAAGAGTTACAAGCTTTTTAAAATTTAACTTCCATTATTTATTCCGGCCAAACCATGTGACTTAAAAAAACGTCTCAAGTAACGATTAAACATCCCCCCATGAGGAACATTTGTGTAAAGTTTCCACTCGATACCTCCACAAATTATGGAGGTGATTCCATTTCTAGTTTGAGATTTGAAAACGTCATAACTCTGAAACCACGTGTCGGATGACGTCGTGCTCGCTGACTTTTTTGTTTGTCATGGGTATCCGAATACGCATGCCAAGTTTGGGCTCGATCCGTTCAGCCGTTGCGGAGAAAAAGGGTTTTTTGTGTTTTTTTACGGAAAACAAGATGGCGGCCGAACCATGTGACGTATGACTTCGAAAATTTTCGCATTCTGAGTTTTTTTTAACTAAGCATCTGGGGGAAAAATCTCTTTTTCGGGGGAGTAAAACTGTGTTTGACGAATTCTAACCTCTTAACGTTAGCATTTTTGATATACTCAATACACATGTTTTTTGTTCCCATTGCAGAGTTCTTTAGAATGAGCCATTCCTCAAATTTTTCCATTGAGCCGTTTCGGAGATACAGAGGGGCAAAGTTGAAGGTGTTTTACAAGATGGCGCCCATACCACGTGACCTATGACGTCATCATTAGCATTAAAAAATTCTACGAGCCTAGCCGATCATTTGATGAAAATTTCCTGTCAATCCGACCAGCGGTTGCTGAGAAACTTAATTATGAAGTTTTCGGAGGTGCAAAATAGGGTGGAAGAATAATAATAAGAAAAACTCTAGCAGTAATAATAGGTTACTCTCCATTTCATGGAGAGTAAACCTAATAATTTAAAGGATTGTTGTAAATGATGTTAATTTCACAACATCCCATATTCAACTTTATTTAAATTGCAAATCTCAAACATAGTTTCTCCATCTAAAGCAAGAACGTTAATCTGTAAGCAATTGACTAGTTTCCCGACTGCATGGATCATCAGCTGGGCACCGTTCTTCCTCGAGGTTTCGATCCTTTCAGCCCAGGACCTCTCCAAACGGCGGATCCACAACCTCGATCATGGATCCACATCAATAGATGGTACATCAGTAGATCCACAACCTCGATCATGGATCCACATCAATAGATGGTACATCAGTGGATCCACAACCTCAGTTGCGTCCAGGCAGTCAATCAACCCATCAATGCACCAACATATTGCATCGCACATTTGCTACAGGTCAATAGGTAAACTATATTTGAGGTTTTACATGTAATTAATTCTTTAGTTTCTTTTAACTTGTAACATCTAGCCGTTACTGTACAATTAATTATATTGTTTGTGGTTTTCATGCTTTGAAATGTTGTTGAACAAACATAAAATATCATATAAATGTAGTTTAACAAACACATTAAAATCACATCAACAAAGAATAAACATATAAATATATGAGAAACAGTATAGTGGATTTTCCACCAAAACACACAATTAACACACACACACACACACACACACACACACACACACACACACACACACACACACACACACACACACACACACACACACACACACATACATACATACATACATACATACACACACACCAGAGTGATCAACATACTTGCCCAAAATTTTTTTTTTGCCAAGTAACAAACAGACAGACAGGGGTGAAAACATAACCTCTGCAATGAAATTGTTCCTAAGTTGAACCCAGGTGTGATGCTCTCGCTAACCACTGAGAGGCGTCTATAAGAACTCGGACGACTGCTGCTCCGGCACACTCCTGTGACATTTAATCTAAGACGTGTAGACTCGGATGGTGCGTATACGTAGATAATCTAGGCTTGCTTGCATTGATTGATATTACTGAACTTTCTTTATGATCCCATGATCCTGATATATTGCATGATTGTATTTCTACAGGATATTGCCAGAGATCGAATTGTCATTAAACCTACCTACAGGACAATGTCGTGGAACTGATTGATTTCCACTACAATTAATGACAATTCATCTCGCTGTCCAATCGAGAACAAGAGGCGAACGTGAGCGACATGGCGGGACACCGGATGATTCAAGTGCCGCAATTTGCAGCTGACGCGCAAGCAGCGGATTCGGGCTCGGAGCTGACGCATTGGCTGAAGACCTTGGATAATCAATTTAAGGCCCAGGAAACCGCTGTCTCTGATGAAACGAAATTAGAGGTGCTCCAGACAAAAGTGCATCATAATGTTTACCGGGCGATCGAACAGTGTGTGACGTTCGATGCCTCAGTGATAGAGCTAAAACGAATTTACATCAAGAAACGAAGTGCGGTTTATTCCCGGCACCTGCTCGCAATACGGAAACAACAGCCCACGGAGACCCTGGATCAGTTCGCTCAAGAGCTACGACGTCTGCTTGCAGATAGTGCTCCGGTGGTACATACACATGAGCAAGTACAAGATGCTCTTGTACGCGATTCTTTCGTCTCCGGACTTAGCTCCTCAACCGTCAGACAAAGACTTCTTGAAGCTGAAGACTTGACGCTCGCTGAAGCATTACGGCTAGCTCACGTCTACACCCAGGCTAGGGAACAATCATACGTATGAGTGTATGAACACTCATATGTCACAGCGGGGACGTCTCGACAAGCTCGACCGGAGAGAGCTACCGCCGAGGACGCGGATGCAGACACGGCATCTCTGCTGGAGTCCCCGGCCGCTCCCGAGGAAGACCCAGATCTGGGCTTGACGGCCGCCGCAGCTGTGGAACCCAAGCCCGGACGTAACGCTATGTGTTACTTCTGCGGAAATCGACAACATCCCAGGTCGATTTGCCCGGCTCGTGATGCTATTTGTCATTTGTGCACAACTAAAGGGCATTTTGCAACGGTTTGCCGAAAGGCTGCGCGGGGCAAACGAACACGCTCGACAATGAATGTGCTTATCGCCGAGCCAGTGGGCCGAGCAAAGAGCGGGGCGCCTCGCCTGACTTTGATGAGAATCGCACCTCCTCGTGGGCCCCTGGCTGCGCGCTCGACCTTGGTGGGATTCATCGCGCCGTCAAAACAAGTGGCGCAAACACGACAGAACGCGGAGCGATCGTCCTTGGCCGGCATCCCAACGTCTCATGTTGGCTCTGAAACTCCGCGTGTGACACGAGCGCCATCCGAAGGCTGCTCGTACAAACTACAAGCTCCTGCTCCGACATGGAAAACTCCAGCTGGCTATGAAACTTCGCGCGTGACACGAGCGCCATCCGGAGGCTGCCCGTACGAACTACAAGCTACGGCGGCATGGAGAACTTTAGCTGGCGTGGGATCCACACGCGAGGCGCGACAGACTCGCCTGGATTGCTCGTTACCTGCAGGACCACCTGGCCTGGCTCAGGCTATTATCCCACTTATGATCGAAGGAATTTTTGCTCGGGCTTTAATCGATACAGGGTCTACTGATAGTTATGTTGATTATCGACTGGTGCAAAAACATGGATGGCCGATCCTTGGGACAAGACGTTGGATCTTTATGGCCTCCCAAGGGCTTAGGCTCAGCACAAAAGGGGAATGTCGATTGAAGCTAGTGATTAAGGGACGAATATTCCCAGATGTGCATCTCATGGTCTTACCAGCATTATGTGCAGATGTTTTGCTCGGACATGATTTTCTTAAGCGACATGGTCGGTTGAAAATGGAATTTGCTGGCACTGATACGCTCGCTGTGTGCGCTCTTGCAGGGATGGAAATTGAGCCGCTGTCGCTGTTCCCCAATATGACCATGGACTGCACACCTGTAGCGGTAAAATCGCGACGCTACTCATGAGCTGACGCGCAATTCATTGCGGAGGAAATGGCCCAGCTCTTAAAGGAAGGTATCATAGAACCTAGTCGGTCGCCGTGGCGGGCCCAGGTCCTGGTGGTACGCAGTGAAGCGCATCGCAAATGCATGGTAATCGACTATTCACAGACGATTAATCGATTTACACAGCTGGATGCCTACCCCCTTCTGGGGATGGACTCCCTGGTTCGACAGGTGGCCCAGTACTCGGTCTACAGCACTCTCGATCTGCGTAGTGCGTATCATCAAATCCCCATCTCCGAGGCCGACCGTATCTATACCGCATTTGAATCAGGTCAAAGGTTATACCAGTTCACCCGGCTACCTTTTGGGGTCACGAACGGGGTCGCGTGTTTTCAGAGGGCTATGGACGACCTCATTGCTAAGGAGTACTTGACCGACGTATTTGTATATCTGGACAATCTTACGGTTTGCGGGCATGACCAGGAACATCATGATGCAAATCTGAAGCGCTTCCTCGAGGTCGCGCAGAAGTATCGCTTAACTATGAATGAGGCTAAATGTCGTTACTCTGCGCGCACGATAGATCTTCTGGGGTACACCATGACCCACGGCTCTGTTGCTCCGGATAAGGAGCGTCTGCGACCCTTGCTCGACATGGCACCGCCCTGCGATCGTGCTTCGCTGAAGCGGGCTCTCGGGCTGTTCGCCCATTATTCCAAGTGGGTGCAAAATTTCTCCGCGAAACTCCGCCCGCTTGTAGACTGCGAAGCATTCCCCATGAGCCTTGAAGCCAAGGCTGCCTTTCATGGCCTTAAGTCCGACATCGCTGGGGCCGCTGTGGCGACGATTGACGATAATAAATCTTTCGTTTTGGAAAGTGATGCTCGGATCATGCGATAGCAGCAACACTCTCCCAAGGGGGGCGCCCTGTGGCTTTCTTTTCGCGAACTCTCACCTCCGCTGAGCGGAGACATTCATCTGTCGAAAAGGAAGCGTATGCGATCGTCGAGTCGATTAGGCGATGGCGTCCCTATTTGCTCGGACGATGGTTCCAAATCATCACGGACCAACAGAGCGTTGTGTTTATGTACGACACTCTGCATGCTCAATGCATTAAGAATGAAAAAATCACTCGCTGGCGTATCGAACTCACCGATTTCTGCTACACCATCAAATATCGCCCGGGGAGGGATAACCTGGTTGCTGACGCTTTATCGCGGCCGGCAACGTGTGCGGTTGCCGACGCTTTGTCGGGGCCGGCAACGTGTGCGGGCCTCACATCTTTGGAAGGTCTGCGCGCTTTGCACGACACTCTGTGTCATCCTGGGGTGGCGCGTTTCGCTCATTTTGTGCATTGTCGTAATCTGCCATACTCGGTTGAGGACATTCGCCAGGTCTGTCGCGACTGTGCTGTATGTGCAGAACCCAAACCGCGTTTTTACAACCCTCCCATGGGGACGCTGGTCAGGGCTACTAGACCGTGGGAGCGATTGGCGATGGATTTCAAAGGGCCACTGCCGGTGTCGGGTAACTCTCGTTATCTGCTCACTATCATTGATGAGTACTCGCGATTCCCTTTCGCTTTCACATGCGCAGATATGACGGCCGCCACAATTGTACGGTGTCTGCAGAACTTGTTTTCTTTGTTTGGGAATCCGGCCTACGTGCATACTGATCGAGGTGCGGTGTTCCTGTCCCAGGAAGTGAGGAGCTTCTTACTTCAGCATAATGTCGCTTCTAGCTATACCACCCCGTATAGACCACAGGCGAATGGGCAGGTCGAACGCTTCAATGGGATTATATGGAGGGCCGTCACGCTAAGTCTTAGGTCCCTTGGCCGGGGCCTAGATAAATGGGCTTGGTCGTTACCTGCGGCGCTGAACTCAATCAGGGCTTTACTATGTACGGCCACCAAACAGACTCCACACGAACGGATGTTTCATCACCCGAGGAGCTCGGGGGGTATTCGATCTTTACCTAGTTGGCTCGCTGAGCCCGGGCCAGCCTACCTCAAACGTGCGGTTCGCACGAGTAAGTATGATCCACTAGTGGATAAGGTGCAGGTACTCCAGGCTAATCCCGAGCATGCTCGCGTGTTGCTGGCCAATGGACGCGAGTCAACTGTCTCCGTACGTCACCTGGCCCCTTGCGGGGCCATCGACCCTTGCGGGGACATTGACGAACCAATTTACGAGTCTATGGACTCTTCCGTGGCTCTGCCTATGGAGCATCTGCCGTCCCTCCCGTTGCAAAATACCCCTCTGCCTGTAGGCACTGTGGTGCCCCCTCCATCGCCTGCCTCAGGCGGCTACTCCGACACGGGGGACTCCGGACTTGGGGATGTAGTACCCGGTAGTTTCCGGACCCGTGCTGGCAGGGAAATCCGCCGCCCTGATCGCTACGGATGGACCGACTGACATGGACTGATATCGCTACTCTACTAATGCTACTGCGTGCTTCATTCCTGCCTAGCGGAAGTATAGATCTAACGGCGGGGAGAATGTAATGAAATTGTTCCTAAGTTGAACCCAGGTGTGATGCTCTCGCTAACCACTGAGAGGCGTCTATAAGAACTCGGACGACTGCTGCTCCGGCACACTCCTGTGACATTTAATCTAAGACGTGTAGACTCGGATGGTGCGTATACGTAGATAATCTAGGCTTGCTTGCATTGATTGATATTACTGAACTTTCTTTATGATTCCATGATCCTGATATATTGCATGATTGTATTTCTACAGGATATTGCCAGAGATCGAATTGTCATTAAACCTACCTACAGGACAATGTCGTGGAACTGATTGATTTCCACTACAACCTCCATCCACCTTTGGTGGCGGAGGTATTAAAAAATCATTAAAATTTGAATGGTTGATATCGCTTCAGCCTTCACTGTGCTGGGCTGGTGAAGTAGTGCGAAGAAGAAGAAGATGCGAAGAGGAAGAAGAAGAAGTCTGTACAATTTTGCGGTTTAACGATCTCCTTATTTATACTTTAGCGATCTATTGTGTCGTCTTTATCAGGTTGGTAGTTATGAAAACACTAGAACGAGAATAAAAGATACTTTCTAAAGATTTATTAATGAACTCTATTTAACAGCAGACTTTTCAAAGTATAATTTGTAGGCCTACACATTTACCTCAGAAGATAGATATTAGTAATACTATTATTAGCTGGACAAATTTGCCGCTTAACACCAAGTCATTCTCAAGACTGTGCGGAGTGAGTATTCGATGTGAATACCATCTAGTTTTGTATATTGAGTTGAGACTCAGGGAGGAGTTAGAACCCAGGACGGAGCTGAATGAAAGGAACAAGGCCCAAGCCCCAAAGTTACCTTGTCCTGTCATATGTCGTGTCCGACTTGTGGTGACATTCGTGATCTGATTTCTCCAAACATCCATATCCTGCGCTGCTTCCTGAAGCTCTGGTAGAGACATCTTGGTTACATCCTTTACCCCATCCATCCAGCATATACAGGTTGTGAATCTTCCTCTTCTTCCCTCTAACGGACCCACCATGTTTGATTTCTCTGGTCTAGACTTTCGTGTTCTGCACGCATGATGTTTCCAAAGTATGAGTTTTTGTTTCATCATCAGCACTTCTAATGCACATGATGGTCTAATTTATTCAACCACCGATTTGTTTGTTCTTCTTCCAATCCATGGATTTTTTTTTAACATTAGTCTCCAACACCCGACATTTCAAAACTGTCAAGCTTCTTGCGGGTGCCGAATGGGGCTCAGTTTTCAAGGATATTTGTTGGTCTTGTGCATTATTCTGTTTGTCTGTCAATCATCGACATGTCACAATTTTAAACCAATCTTCATGAAACTTAACCAGATGGTAGAGTTGGTCATAAGGAAGAAGCCTATTGATTTTGAGGTCAAAGGTCATCTTGAGGTCGAATTTCTGGAAATTGTCATTTTTCATCTGATTGACTTGGAAATTCAACAGCATTTGCCTATTGAGTCACGGAATTGGAAAACCAACTATTTTTGAGGTCAAAGGTCAAACGTCTAAAATCATTACATTTCATTTGATTGACTTGAATATTAAACGGCAATTGCATAGTACCCCACTGAATTGGGAAACCAACTATTTTTGAGGTCAAAGGTCAAACTTCTAAAATCATTAAATTTCATTTGATTGACTTGAATATTAAACAGCAATTGCATAGTACCCCGCTGAATTGGGAAACCAACTATTTTTAAGGTCAATAGGTCAAAGTTCAACTCAAGGTAAAACTTCTAAAATCATCATTTTTCATTTGAAAAATCGTCAATTTTCATCCTATTAACGTGGGAATTAAACAGCATCTGCATAGTGCATCACTGAATTGGGAAAGCAACTCTTTTTGTGGTCAAAATGTCAAAGGTCAACTCAAGGTCAAACTTCTACTAAAACCATACCAATTTTCATCTGAAAATTAAACAATTTTCAACCGATTGACCTGATCATTGATTAAGATCGTTCATTTTAATGGAATATGGAATAACGTTCAATGATGGAATAACGTCCAAAGTTTGATGATGGAATAACGCTCGGTGATTGGACAGAGTGTAACGTCAGCAGTCGAACATTCGAGAACTGAAGGAAAGAGAAGCTGTCTCGCCATCTTGATCTCTTTGTCCTGGCGCTCGTTGGAGGCAATCACATTCTCTCTGTCTCTCTGTCCTGGCGTTTGTTGGAAGCGGTCGCATTTCTCTTGTGTGCTGGTTTCAGTCTTGTTAACCAATTCCACCTGTTGGGGTGTTACCAATTCCACCTGTTGGACACGACAATACTTCTAAATTCGATATTTCTGCATTTCACTTTCAATTATTTTGTAAAAAATTCAAAAAAATCTACTTTGAGATTTTGGGGTATTATGAGCCAATCAGTGACAAGACATCTCAATTTAATCCATTTTATATTCCATATGTAACACAACAAAATGTGAAAACGTCAAGGGGTGTGAATACTTTCTGAAGGCACTATATATCGACTACAGTCATGTGAAAAAGTAAGTACACCCCATGTAAAGTTTTGACTTTTTCAACATATTTCAGCATACAGCTATTTGATCTTCATTTCAACAATATTGAAAGATAAAGGTGATATAATATAACAAATATCATGAAACATTTACATTTTGTAGTCCATTGTATAATTTAAATAAACATAAATGCAAATTTCGCATGTGGAAAAAGTGTGTACCCCGGGGTACACACCACCGGGGTACACACCATGTACAATGTTATGCAAAATAGTAATCTTTAAACCTTGTACACACCTTGTGCGCACTTTCTGGATAAACTCGCCTCAAAACAGAAAACGTGTGAAGTGTTGTGTCAAATTCATCAAATGCTGCAAAGCCAGCGCCTATGCTTTCTGGAATGTCGTAGTTTATGGGACGTGGACTTGCATTTAGTGAGTGTGGGCAAACATGGCATTTCGGTATTTACAGTTTAGTAACGTGGCGGCTCCGAGCATTGGAACAGCTGTTGTAATCAGCAAAGCAACGCAGACGGAAACGGCGATTGCTCAAAAATGAAAACTATTCCTTATTCAGATAAATTATTGGTTTCATGTGCTTTGTTTGTGCAAATGTGACACAAGAAACGACATCCTTTCGGGCACGACAATACGACAGATGACTAGAACAGTACTCGGTAGAGCGAATACCTCCACCAGACTTAACAGTTCACGTTTTGTATCCACTGATAGGCCGGGTCTGGATCTGCACCTGCACCAAAATCGAATTGGCATCTTCTCGTCACTTACCAAACTCGTCCACCAAGTTTCGTCATAATCCGTCTAACTTTTTGAGATATCGTGCCACATATCGTTTTGGCACCATCTCTCAATGGTAAAGATTCCAGATCCAGATCTTCACCAAAATCGAATCAATTCGTCCTCGTCACGAACCCAACCTGTCCACCAAGTTTCGTCCGAATCCCTCCATAACCTTTTGAGATATCCTGCTCGCAGACAGACAGACAGACAGTCAGACAAACATACAGGGGTGAATACATAATCTCAGTCCACCTTCGGTGGTGGGGGTAATAAATAATTGGACAAACAAAAATTTTGGTGTGACCTTTAATCTCTTGTATTCTTAAAATGTTGTGCTGAATTTGGCACTGCATTGATTGATTTGGTTTTGGTTGATTTGATTTGGATTTGATTTGGCATTGATTGGCACTGCAGATAATATTGCCTTGTGTTGATATTTTACAAATGTTGACATTGTTCACCTAACACCCACATCCTATCATTCAATGTTATCAAAACGTTTTATGAGAAAGACACTGTATTGTGATATATGGCGTCATTCAAAAAGTTCAACAAAGGAGATATTCACAATATACACCAAATACACCAAAAAAAAAATGGAGGTATGTGTACGTGTATGTATGTGTATGCCACTGTACTTTTTACCTCTGCGACCGAATTTTAACCTCCACGTACTTTTTACGTCACCCCTGTTTGTCTCTCTGCCTGTGATCAGGATATCCCGAAAAGCGAAGGACGGATTCGCAGGAAACTTGGTGGAAGGTTGAATGTGTGACAAGGATGAATTGATGACATTTTGGTGAAGATCCAACACCATTGAGAAATCGGGCAAAAAATGATATATAGCACGATGTCTCAAACGTTGTTGACGGATTATGACAAAACTAGATGAATGGGTTGTGCAAATGAGAAGAACAAGACGAGGAAATCAGTGGATACACAACTAAGCTGTTCAGCCTGGCAGAGATACAGTGCGCCTTCAGAAAGTATTCACACCCCTTCACTTTTTCACATTTTGTTTTGTTGCAGCCTGAATTTAAAATGGATTTTATTGAGATTTTCTGTCCCTGACCTACACACAACACCCCATAATGCCAAAGTGGAGTTATATATTTTAAAGAAATTTTTACAAAATAATTCAAAATTTAAAGCTGAAATGTCTTGAGTCAATAGGTATTCAACCCCTTTGCTATGATGTTCCAAATTGAGCTCAGGGGCATCCAATTTCCTTTCATCATGAAGTCCAATGAACTGTGCGTAGAAATACAAGATAGAATTGTGAGGAGGCATAGATCTGGGGAAGGGTATAAAACAATTTCTAGTGTTGAAAGTTGCCAAGAGCACAGTGAGCTCCATCATTAGGAAATGGAAAGAATATGGAACTACACAGGCTCTTCCTAGAGGTGGACGTCTGACCAAACTGAGCAACTGGGCAAAAAGGACCTTGGTCAAGGAGTGGTGACCAAGAACCCAATGACCATTGACAGAACTACAGAGTTTCATGGCTGAGATGGGAGAACCTGCCGGAAGAACAACAGTCTATGCAGCACTTCATAAATCTGGGCTTTATGGAAGAGTGGCCCGACGGAAGCCACTCCTGAGGAAAAAGGCACATGACAGCATGCCTGGAGTTTTGAAAAAGGCCCATGAAAGACTGAGAGCATGAGGCAAAATGTTCTGTGTTCTGATGAAACGAAAATTTACCTCTTTAGCCCGAATGCAAAGCGCTAGGTCTGGTGGAAACCAAGTACAGCTCATCCATCACCCATCTAACACCATCCATACTGTGAAGCATGGTTGTGGCAGCAACATGCTATGGGGATGCTTTTCAGCGGCAGAGATTGGGGGACTTGTAAGGATAGAAAGAACATTGAATGGAGCCAAATACAGGCAAATCCTTGAGGAGAACCTGCTTCAGAGTGCAAAAGACCTTGGACTGCACTGAAGATTTACGTTCCAACAGGACAATGACCCCAAGTATACAGCCAAAGCCACATTGGAATGGCTTCAGAACACAAACGTGAAAGTTCTTGAGTGGCCCAGCCAAAGCCCAGACTTAATTCCAGTTGAGAATCTGTGGAAAGACTTGAAGATTGCTGTTCACCGACGCTTCACATTCAACTTGACAGAGCTTGAGTAAATCTGCAAGGAAGAATGGGAGAAACTCCCCAAATCCAGATGTGAAATGCTGATACAGACATACCCAAGAAGTCCCGTAGCTGTAATCACTGCCAAAAGCACTCCAATGAAGTTTTCACTCAGGGGGCTGAATACTTATGTAAATTAGATATTTCTGTCTTTCATTTTTCATTATTTTGTAAAAAAACATTCTGTAAAATAAATTCCATTTTGACATTATGGGTTATTTATTATATGTAGATCCGTGACAAACGATCTCAATTTAATCCATTTTCAATTCAGGCTGTAACACAATAAAATGTGAAAAAACTCAACTATCTGAAGGCGCTGTGTGTCCTACGTGTCTGCATTTTAAAAAGCCATGTTTCTCGGCAACCGTTGGTCTGATTGACACGAAATGTTCACAATAGTATGCGTCTTCTCGTGTGGAATTGTTAGTGATAATTATGCCATCGTAGGTCACATGGTATGGGCACCATTTTTATCCGAAAAAACATCTTTATCCGAAAAAAACATCCTTATCCGAAAAAAACATCTTCATTCAAAAACCGAAAATCTTTGGACATATATATCTCCAAAAACACTCCAGGGAAAAAATTTAAACCTGGCTCATTGAAAAGAACTCTTTCTTCATGAGAAATAAGTGTTGTTAACGATGACGTCATTGGTGCCTTCATTGTGACGTCATATTTGACAAGTACAAGGCTTTGTCCCATCAGTTTGAAATTCCTCATTACCTCTGCCACCAAAGGTGGATGGAGGTTATGTTTTCACCCCTGTCTGTCTGTTTGTTTGTTTGTCTGTTTGTCCATTTCTTTGTGAACAAGATATCTCAAAGCTGTGGACAGATTCGTACGAAATTTGGCAGAGAGGTAGCGTATGTGACAAGGACGAAATGCTTAGATTGTTGTGAATATCCGGATTCGGATCCGGTTACGACAATTTTAAAGTGATTCTTGACCATTGGGAGATAAGGCCAATCGCAGGATATCTCAAACATATTGTTGCGGATTTGAGAATCCTGTAACTGTTTGTAAATATGACCCTCTAGTAATGATTTCTTGTAAATACCTCCGTTTTGTGTGTAAAGGTCAAAGGTCGTCCCCTTAGTTAATCCATCGCATGCACGTAGAAATCATTTACCCTTCTAAATAGTTATTTCTTATTCTAAGTAGTTTAAGGCTCTGTTTCCCACTAGTTGACTCTGCATTGCACCAAATGACATAAGATAGTTCCCTTTTCAAGTTTCCCCCAACTCATCTCTTCGAAGTGCCAGTAACATTGGGCGGTTTTCTGCGGCGTTCGCCACCGTTGCATTGGGCTGTTTTCTTCACTCTAAACTCCATTGCGCACACGGTCAACTCGGGGGAGAAGGGCGTGGCCGGCCCATCGTCTTCAGGAGGTGGAGCCAGGAAGCCCTTGCGCCCAACCAGGACTCGGTGGGCACGGCTTGGTAGGGCGTGGCTATATAACCCATGGGGGAAGCCCCCACAGCAGATGACCGAGGGAGCCAGAGGCGTGTCAACGAAATACGTGTGCCTGCCGCCGCCTTGCTCGCTTCCAGCCCGGAGAGGACCTGCTTGCTGTGCCGCCCTGCCAAACCTTCCAGCCTTGTGGTCCCACCTTCCTCTCCCTCCAGCCAATCCAATCTGCAATTCCCTATTCGTGTGAGTGAGTTCGTTCTGTCTGTATTGTCCTGGGTATAAGTTAAGCTTGTATAAGCTAGAAATTGCTCTGTGTCCTTCTGATCCTTCCATTTTCCTGTAAATTACATTTCTTTTCTTCCCTGCTTTTGGTTTGTGTAAATAATTAATAAATCTCTGTTCTTCCTTACTCTGCCTTCTTTCCTTCACATCCGATCATCTTTGTGATTTCCACATTGAACACCTGTGGCACGATTTGGCCAACGTTTAGGATCGGGTTTAGTATTCCTAATGGTTCGAGCCGCGGGCTGCTAATCCGCTCGGCAAATAACATCTTGTCCGTGGTCTCGAATGAGGTTGCCCCCCTGCCTCTCTGGAGGGAGCGGGGTGGCTTCAGGAGCAGAGGTGGCCAGTGAGAATAAAAGGGGGATTAACCCCCCTCTTGCTAAGGGGAGGAGCCGTACTCCGTTTCCGCAACAATTGGTAGTCAGGAGTTGGGATTCGAACCTGGGACTAAATTTATTTAGCCCAAATTTTGGACACCAATTGTACTATTGGCCGCAACAATTGGTGTCGGGAGCGAGATTCGGACCTGAAGTGCGCTTAGCGCACTCAAAATTACGAGTGGCCAAAATTTTATTCAAACATCCAAATTTTAAAATCGTGCCGTGGATAATCAAGGCGATTGGGTGCCGGGAGGGGAGTTAGAAGAGGGGTTAGAATCAACCCAGGACCCCGGGGAGGATTTGGGAGTAATGGAGGAGCGCAATACGCATTGGGTTGCGGGGGTATCAGGTGCATGAGATGGCGGCGCCTCGCATGAGGTGGGAGGCGCACAAAATGGCGGCTCGCACGAGGTTGCAGCAGCACCAAATTGCGCCGCGTACGTGGGCGCGGCAGCCGAGCCCGCAGTGCCAATGGACTTTGGCCTATTTATGACGCATTTCATTGCATCTATGAAGGGTGACAGTAGGGGATTGGATGCAATGATGGCTACCCAGGGAATCGACATGGAAAAAAGGAGGAAGGAAGCAAGGGACAACCCGGAGGGATATCGGGAGCAAATAAACACCAGCATAAAAAAAATGGGGGAGATCATAGACAGCATGGGAGGCGGGAGAGGCACATCGGTGCACGACGAGGTAAAGCAGGTCGAGAAGCGCTGGTGGAGCGAGGCGGAGAAAAGCGCGGGTAAAATGACGGGTATAGAGATCGCGACCCGGGCTATGGAAAAGCCGGCGACCGCTGAGGTAGAGGGAATTTTAATACAGCCAGCGGTCGTCGAGGTGAGTAAAGAAAAAGT
Source organism: Myxine glutinosa (assembly GCF_964187855.1). Taxonomy (NCBI): domain Eukaryota; kingdom Metazoa; phylum Chordata; class Myxini; order Myxiniformes; family Myxinidae; genus Myxine; species Myxine glutinosa. Next base: position 25,682,573 of record NC_136263.1, on the reverse strand, counting down.
AGTGGGAATTGAAATTGTAGAGACCGGGGACTGAGAAGAGCAACAGTTGGAGGAGGGAATGGATAATGTACAAAGTCTGAATTCACATCCTGATGCCGAACTTGCTAATCCTTATAAAGATTTTCAGGTGCGCGTGGAGAGGAGGACCCCAAAGGTGAGTCGCGCTGTATATGGTGCTAAGAGGTTATTCGGCAGAGTGTTTGGCGCGAAGAGAATTGTCGCGCGATTGGGGTCGATATGGCACCCGGGCGTTTGTGGAAGGCCCGTTGGGAGTGGTGTGAGTGGAAATGGCACGCTTGTGAGGAAAAAGTGTGCGTCGGTGAGTGGGTGTGTTATAAAGTGTGGGAGTAAAACCGAGTGCGAGCGGGAATGCACGTCGGAGTGTACGGAGTGTGACACAGAGAGTGAGAGCGATACGGAGTGTACGTGCGAGGGTGAGAGTGACCCGGAGAGTGAGTTGGTGGAGGAGCGGGTGCGAGGATGCACGTTTGGGATGGACGGCGAGAGTGGGCGAGAAAGCACACCTGAGTTGGTTGTGGCGCGGGTGTGGGAGAGCCCACTGAAGCACGTGAGTGGGTGGATGCGAGAGTGCACGCCCATGGTGAGTGTTACGGAGGACGTAACGGAGGAGAAGTGTGCGAACGACGAGTGTGCGCAAGAGGGTGCGTGAGAGGTGTGGTGTGTAACAGGGAGTGCTGTGGTGGAATGGACGGAGTGTGTGGAATGTACGGGCGGCGTTGGAACGCCGGGTTTGGTGAGTGTGAAAAGGGTCGCGTATGCGTGTGAGCATGCCAGTAAGGCATCGACGTTGACCGGAGCAGCGTTTAGGTCGACGGATAGCCGAGGCGAGCACTCCGTGCGCGGTGCGCTTTGTTTGCAGCGAGGACCGGCTGGGACTGTAAGTGCGTCGCTCTTCGGAGCGTCGTGTGCGGTTCGGGCCGAGTCCCGCACTGAATGGTCGGTGCCGCGTCAGAGCAGCGATCGGCGCGATTCCGTGGGAGGGTGGCCAGGTCGGACCTTCGCCCCCTGGCGGGGACGGGGTTCCGACCGGGCGAGATTGAGCCATCGGCCCGGAGACCGCAAGGATCCGCGCCGAGATGGTGCGTGGAATCTCGGCCCGACCAAACCGCCTCCCCTGAACCGAATGCCGGACGGATTCAACCTGCAGGCGACCAAACCACCCGAATTCATTGCTCGGCTTTGCGAAGCCGACTTTTAATGATGTAACGACGCACCGAGGCTCAGATATAGCGGACTGTGATGGTAATAGTGTTTTGGATCCGAAATTGAGAATAGTGAATAGGATTGGCAGAAATGTTTGGCAAATTGATGATTGGTAGAATGATTGGCAGTGATTGGCAAATTTTGATTTGCAAGAATTTGATGGCAAAATTTATAGTGGGACATGCCTGATGTGGTGGGATGGCAACTCTGCCATCCCTCACACATGGGGGGCACATGAGCTATAGCTTTATGGGGTTTGGCAGTGAAAACTAGCCTGGGAGGGTTAGGATAAAATGATAGGGACCTAGAGATGACCATAGGTAACGGTAGATTTAAGTAGCGACATTGGACAGGTAGTCGGGGATATAGAGAGGTTAGAATGGTTGTTAATGACGTGGGATGTGCCTAGTTTAAAGGGAAGGTGGGGAGCAAGAAGTTAGAAGGAAACCAGGTAGATTAGATGATGACGTGTGTTTGAGAATCGAAAGTGTATGGAGCAGCGTATGAGTGAGTAATGGTGATTGTGGATTGTATTGAGCGTGGAAGTGTATGGAGCAGTGCATGAGGAACAATTGTGGTTGTGCATTGTATTGAATGATTGAAGAAGCCTGGGAGGAAGGAGGGTGCAGGTGGCACCAGGTGTGATTGCACAGGTGTGCAAATGAACAGGTGTGTGGAATACATGGAGTATGGAATACATGGAGTATGGAATGGATGGTGTGGAGTGAGTATGGTGGAAACTGTGGAGTGGAGTGGATGGTGCGAAGGTGTGAATGGGGGAAAAGTGGACCCCTATCACGAATACCCGGGGAGGGTAGTTTAAGAATTAGGTAGGGGGAGTAGGTAAATTGTGGGTGGATATTGGCATCTGTGGTAAGTGGTGGAAGAATGGTGTTTGGATGGGTGCATTAGTGACGTGGAAATGGCTGGGCATGTGGCCTGTTAGTGTGTGTAGTTAAATGGGCACTCCGCCACTGTTAGGATGTCGGCCAGGTGAGGCGCAAGGTGGGCTCTGGGAGCCGTTAGAGTTGTGGATGGGGCCCGAGGATCCGGAGGACGGACCCGGGTAGCCCAGTGCCAGAGAGGGCACCGAGTGGGGAGAGCGCCAGAGGGCCTTCCCCAGGTAGATAGGTTTGGGTAAGGAGCAGGTAAGCTCGGAGGCAACTGCAGTGATGGAGGTGTGCAGGTGGGTAGACCTACTGGGAGAGCCACACGACCCAGTCCTGAAATTGTGCAAAGGCACAGGGAGTTGAATCGGGGGAGTGAGACCCAAAATTGATGAAGCACCACAGTTTGGTCAATGGGAATTGGTTCTTAAAACCGCATAGAGTGTAAGATGGCCAATGGATTGGCAGGGAAAGACCCCGGGTAGTGTAAAGTGTATTAAAGTCATTTAGAGGATATTTAGGATTAAGAATTTCCTCGCACCATCTACATCCACTTACCTTAGGTGACAGAACTCCACACCATGCCATGTTTTTATTATTTACTGTGCAAATGTTTGAGGTTGTGAGACGCATCATGACGTGGGTGTGACATTGTGCTGATGTTCCATCTCTCCCTCCTTATGAGGATTGATGATGAATTGGTGATGGCAAATTTTGGATTAGTGGGATTGTGACGAATTTGGTATAGCGGAAATATGGGGAAGACGTGACGGTAGTGACGAATTTGTAAATGTGTAGATTTTTTTTGTGTACATATGGGGTAAGGGCAAGGGTAGAGTAGGTAACAGGGGGGGGGGGGGGGGTGACGTACGGTAGGGACGAGCTTGTCTCCGCTCAGTCTCCAGACGCACCTCACTCTGCATTGCCTTCGTTGATGTGTACCCTTGTGACCTTACCCCTCACTCACCTGTCTTCTCTGTCTTCCTTCCCCGACCCATGGATCGTGCTCTCTGGGCACTGAGGGGAGCTTGCGGGAGTTCGCCATTGTGTGCCCGAATCCTCGCAACCAGCTGCCTGCATCCACGCACCACTTATGGACCACATGTCTGTGGCTGAGCACCACGCATGGACCCCATGGGTTGTGGCATGGCCCCTCTGCTGGGACCGGCCACGGTGGCCCATGATCTTGCTTGCGGACCCGGTGAGGTGGCACCAAACCCACAGGTGAACCACCCATAGTCGGCCCCTGTGGGCCATAAATAAAAATGGACACGTTCTGTGCTTTTTAATATCCAACAAATAGGCCGCAACCAAGAAGATGAAGTTGACAACATCTGGAAGAACAACAGCTAGCAGAGGGAGCCAAAGAAGGAAGACCACCAACACGGTTTTTTATTTATTTATTTGAACTGTGGTGACTGTGCACTGACTGGTGCTGTGTGGTGCTTTATGGTGCTCCTTATTGGTGCTGGTGCATCGATGCAGCGCATGCCCCCCCCCCCCCCCCAAAAAGAAAAATCACAGGTCCTGGGTTGCGTTTTGTAAATAGTCCAAGTAACGTCACTTGTAAATAATGCTCCCCACCGTACATGTTTAGTTTGAAAACCATTCCGCAATTTGGTTATCCTGTGGGCGTGAATCTGTTAGGCAGGGTGCAATGCAGCAGAGGGACATACTTATTTGTGTTTTAAAATTGTCACACTCAGGGTCAGGTTAATTGTAGAGGGAACTACACCTACGTGTCACACTAAGTAAAGTTTTATAGGCCCGGGACGTGCCTGGAGGATGAGGGTGCAGTGTTGCGGATTTGAGAATCCTGTAGCTGTTTGTAAATATGACCCTCTAGTAATGATTTCTTGTAAATACCTCCGTTTTGTGTGTAAAGGTCAAAGGTCGTCCCCTTAGTTAATCCATCGCATGCACGTAGAAAATCATATACCCTTCTGAATAGTTATTTCCTTATTATGTGTATCAGTTAAGGCTCTGTCTCCCACTAGTTGACTCTGCATTGCACCAAATGACATAAGATAGTTCCCTTTTCAAGTTTCCCCCAACTCATCTCTTCGAAGTGCCAGTAACATTGGGCGGTTTTCTGCGGCGTTCGCCACCATTGCATTGGGCTGTTTTCTTCACTCTAAACTCCATTGCGCACGCGATCAACTCGGGGGAGAATGGCGTGGCCGGCCCATCATCTTCAGGAGGTGGAGCCAGGAAGCCCTTGCGCCCAACCAGGACTCGGTGGGCACGGCTTGGTAGGGCGTGTCTATATAACCCGTGGGGGGGGGGGGGGGAAGCCCCCACAGCAGATGACCAAGGGAGCCAGAGGCGTGTCAACGAAATACGTGTGCCTGCCGCCGCCTTGTTTGCTTCCAGCCCGGAGAGGACCTGCTTGCTGTGCCGCCCTGCCAAACCTTCCAGCCTTGTGGTCCCACCTTCCTCTCCCTCCAGCCAATCCAATCTGCAATTCCCTATTCGTGTGAGTGAGTTCATTCTGTCTGTATTGTCCTGGGTATAAGTTAAGCTTGTATAAGCTAGAAATTGCTCTGTGTCCTTCTGATCCTTCCATTTACCTGTAAATTACATTTCTTTTCTTCCCTGCTTTTGGTTTGTGTAAATAATTAATAAATATCTGTTCTTCCTTCCTCTGCCTTCTTTCCTTCACATCCGATCGTCTTTGTGATTTCCCCATTGAATACCTGTGGCACGATTTGGCCAACGTTTAGGATCGGGTTTAGTATTGCTAATGGTTCGAGCCGCGGGCTGCTAATCCACTCGGAAAAATAACATCTTGTCTGCGGTCTCGAACGAGGTTGCTCACCTGCCTCGTGGAGGGAGCTGGGCAGCTTCAGGAGCGGAGACGGCCAGTGCAACTAGAAGGGGGATTAAGCCCCCCCGCTAAGGGGAAGCGCCGTCCCCATATCCGCAACAATATATATATCATATATACTGTATATAATATTCTTATAAATATAGCAGGATATCTCAAAAAGTTATATATGGATTTGGACGAAACTTGGTGGAGAGATTGTGTGTGTTGACAAGGACTAATCGAATAGATTTTCGTGAAGATCTGAATATGGATTCGGATATGAGAATTATTTAATTTTTTAAGTGATTCTTCACCATTGAGTGGTCGGGCTAAAACCAACATATAGCAGGATATCTCAACAAGTTACATATGGATTTGGACGAAACTTGGTGGACAGGTTGGTTGTGTGACGAGGAAGAATCGATTACATTTTGGTGAAGATCCGGATCCGGCTAGTCTAATTTTTTATTTGATTATTCACCATTGGGAGATATAGAGCCAAAAACGACAAATAGCAGGATATCTCAAAACGTTGTGGACGGATGATTTTGATTAAATGTGATTCTGTATTATCATTTTCTGGTCTACTCTGGGATACAAAACATAAACTGTTCACCTGACGGAGGTATGCTCTCCACTGAGTGCCGTGCTAGTTTATGATGTCATCAGTCACATGGTCTAGCAGCCATATTGGATCAAAGACAACAAGCGTTACGCCTAGGTCCCCCGTCGGTGAAGTGATGTGAGTTGACAAAGTGGAAGACGCAAGGCGGCCATCTTAGATTTTGACGTGGTGACCCAATTTTCAATAGCGTTCTCCCTTATGCGTCGATACACCCACACACCAGATTAGACGTTAGTAGTTCGTTTATTAGTCCCCTACCGGTGTACACCGGAGGGCACTATAGGTTTGCACGCCGTTCCTCAGTCCGTCAGTCTGTCAGTCCGTCAGTCTGTCAGTCCGTCAGTCCGTCAGTCTGTCAGTCCGTCAGTCCGTCATGCAAAGAACAGTTTTCCGGACTTTTTTTCTAAACTCTTAATGCTAATGATTTCAAACGTGGCACATCGTTTCCCCATGATAAGATACAGATCAAGTTCGAACTTCACGACGTTTCCATCATTTTTGACAAAGTTATGGCACTTTGAACTTTGGTAATTCTGATAATTCTGATGATCCTTAACTCAGTGCCATTTTAAGTTTTAATTTCCTTAAAAACCAATTTCTCTGCAATAATAGGACCGATTGAGATAAAATTTTCACCATAGGAGGGACTCGGTCTGTAGAATATTTTAATGGTAATTATGACGTCACAGGTCACGTGGTTCGGCCGCCATATTGTTTTTCGTGAAAACACGAAAACCCCTTTTTCTTTGCAATGGCTGAACAGATCGAGGCCAAACTTTGCAGGCAGAATCGCATACCCATGACGAACAAAAAAGTCAGCGAGCATGACGTCATGCGTCACATGGTTTCAGAGTTATGACGTTTTTAAGCATGAACCTTTAAAACCGAGCTCCTCCATCATTTTTGATCCAATCGAGGGGAAACTTCACAGATTTGTTCAGCATGTCAGTCTACTAAAATGTCCTTTTGGAATTTGCGATAGGTCACGTGGTTTGGCAGATATCGTTAATTACACGAAAGTATTTTAAAAAAAAGGATATCTCTTGTTTATTCTAGAGTTCTCCTCAAGCCGCACCGCACGCCCTCAGCCTCGTCTCGCGAACGTCAACAGCGCGACACAGCGCGCGCTTTCGGGAGGGGCGGAGCCAAGCTGAGCAACATTTATATATACACATCGATCATTGATCGTGAACCGTAAAATATAATAAATTACTGATATTTAGCGACTTGAAAGGTTCTTTATCAAGGACTTATTTATGGTGCTTCTGCTGACCTGTCCACAAGGTGTATAAATCAAAGTCCCGAGTGCGAATCACAGGTGAGCCCGTCCTGAGGTAATTAGCGATTGGGAACGATTCAGAACCTGTGGATAAATAACCCTTGGTAAATTCCCCAACAGTTTTCCGGACGACAGACTGCCGGTAGGGGACATGTATTGCAGCGCAATACTCAGAATGCTTATTTTTCAAGATATTCTGCTCACAATGTTCAGACATACATGGCGGCGGCCATCTTGGATTTTGACGTGGCGACCCAATTCTAAATAGCGTTCTTCCTTATGCCTAGATACACCCACACACCAGATTAGAAGTTAGTAGTTCGTTTATTTTTCAAGATATTCCGCTCACAAGGTTGAGACATACATGGCGGCGGCCATCTTGGATTTTGATGTGGCAACCCAATTTTCAATAGGGTTCTTCCTTATGCCTAGATACACCCACACACCAGATTAGAAGTTGGTACTTCGCTTATTTTTCAAGATATTCTGGTCACAAGGTTCAGACATACGTGGCGTCAGACATACATGGCGGCGGCCATCTTGGATATTGACGTAGGTTGCACCCACACACCAAATTAGAATTCGGTCCTTCGCTTAGGCACGCACGTACGCACGCATGCACACACGGACGGAGGGCTAAACCATAGTCCCCCTTTCGCTCCGTGGTGCGACGGTGGACAAAAAAAAACCTTAAAAAACAAGAGTTGCCTCGCATCAAGTCTACTGCACGGGGTAAGTATTCTATGCATACCATTTTTTATATCTAGGGTTCTAAAGAGAGCTCGCCTAATCTTCGTTAGACACACCGTGGGATCTTTAACATCCACCAACTAATGCCAGCAGATGGGACGCCCAGTTTAACGTCCATCCGAGGATTTGATGACTCACCCTGCCTGTAAAACACCGCCATGACAGTTTATATCTGGGTCGGGATTCAAACTCGAGCTTAGAACAGAGTGCACAGAGTGAACAAGGCTATCTATCCTCCTTGCTCAAATGCCAGGGTAGGGAGTGGACTAATATTCCAAATGTAATTTTGTTCCATAGTAGACCAGGAGCCCAGAAGGTTTATTCAAGTGAAAAGCGCCGAAGCAACTGACCACGTGCGTTGAAAGGGTTCTACCCCCACATCACAAAAATGCATTGCTGCCGGGTCAGGGCCGGTGCCTTCCCGCCCAAATCGCCCAAAATAGGGACGCCATTACCGAAAATCCTATTTTCATCAATATCTGGAAAACTATACATGGCAGTATCACAAATCTGGTGTCTACACCCATGTTTTCATGGTCAGTCATTACATTGACAACATTTACAGTGTTTAAAATATCTAGTTCACCATGCATTACCTCAACAATGGTGTACAGTATTATGATATTTCCATCCAACTTGTGTCCTTAACTCAAAACTTGCAGAGTCATTGTCCTTCAGAAGGAAAATAGTACTGTTCAATGACACTAGTTGTTCTGACATCTCTGCATTTTTACGTGTCTACTCCATCACTCTCATCACTGGTATTGCTGTCCTCACTCCAAGTACGATCGACGTCTGATTCCTCGTCATCTACGGAAGCTGCTCCAACTCTGTCTCCGTCATCCGTAGGTAGGCCTGTGAGGGACTCTGGTACTGCACTTCCTGGGTACCAATCTGGTTCAAAGCAGTTTTGACTCAACTTCCATCCATAGTCTGTGGGACTTGCCCCACCTATTGGATCAGTCTGGTCAGCCCTCTTCCAGATTCTTGCCACATATCGGGCTCTTTTGATATGATTACCAAGTGTCTTGCGGCACGGGGGAAGAGAAGCACAGTTTATCTTGTTGATTCTGGCAAGGGGCTCCTTCTCATTACCACCACTCATGCGCATGAATGCCTTGTATCTGGCTTCATTAATGTCGGAGGTTTTGAACCCATACAGCGAGCAGACAAAGGCGGTAACACCTGGAATGTCTACTTCCTCAGAAGTCAGAGATCACAATGCCATCATATGAGCTGGATCTGATTCTATCCGCTGGAGGGGCTTAACTTTGCCCTTTCTGAAGAAACATGATGTGAAATCACAACCAGTCAGGGCATGAAGGCCGATGATGGCTTCAGTTATCCCAGGCTGTTTCTTCTCAAGAATGGCAGCTACTTTAGAGACACAGATGTACCTTCGGTTGTTTCCAGATCCATAGTCCATGATGATGCTGATCCCTTCCGACCTTCCAGAGAGCCCAAGCAGAATGATGAAGACGTCCGTATCGGTGGACCTCACCAGAATGTTACCAGACCTCACCAGTAATAATGGCTGACCAACTTTTTGGAAATAAGAGCATTGTTGAAATGTTCTCATATGACTACTTTTTAAAGCTATGACTTTTTCTTGGGTTTGGAACAGCATGGTGATCAATTTTGCCATGAAGGGTATAAGCTTACAAATAAAAATTGTAACTACATGTACAATGTTTCTTTGTTAAATACTTTTTAGCGAGCTTTTTTTTCAATTAAGTCCCAACAGTGAGCTACAAAAGATGATATGTACAAAATATGCAGACTTACCATAAAATAGGTAGTTTCTTAACCTTTTGATACAAACAATGGCACGCAGAACTTCCACCCAATTAGATGAGCTGATGGTTGTAGTAAACAAAGCCTGTAGTCACTGTGCTGCCCTCTAAAGCTGTTGTTTTTTTTTTTACTACGGATACCCAGATGTGTCCAATTTAATTTAATAATTTCGTATTCTCACCATCTTCCGTGATCATGGTCACGTTTTTTCCCCCACAGTCATTAAGCTGGCAGAATTTTTTTTTTCTGCTGTGGCGTCCATTTTGGAAGCCATTTTGGCCACCATCTTGAATTTTGGCAGATGGATACTCAGCAACATTGGAAATAATGGTAAATTTGAATTATTTGATCCCATAAACCTACCCATTGGCACCAAAATAACTGTACTAGATGCTGTACTAGAATCTGAGATATAGTTATTTTTATGTAAAAATGGCGGACATTGTGAAATTCAAAATGGCCACCATTGGAATAATAGAAAAAAAAGGACACCAACCCAGCTGTGTTCCTTGGGGTTTAAGGAAATCAAAAACATTGGTGCAACTAGTATAGCAAATTTTGCAATAAAATCAAGACATGTTACATAACACCACGTACGGTACAATATAATACACCATTGTTTAGATAATACATGGTGAATTTAGTCATTTTTAAAGCACTGCAATTGTTGGCAATGTAATAAGTGACCATGAAAACATGGGCGTAGACACATCATTTGTGATATTCTCATGTATAGTTTTCCAGATATTGAGGAAAGTAGGATTTCAGCAATTGTTTCCTTACTTTAGGCGCTTTTGGGCGGGAAAAATATGACCCTTACTAAGGAGAAAACTGCATTTTTGTAATGTTTGGCCATGAAAACATGGGTGTAGACACCAGATTTGTGATCCTGCCATGTATAGTTTTCCGGATATTGATGAAAATAGGATATTCGGTAATGGCGTCCCTATTTTGGGCGATTTGGGCGGGAAGGCACCCGCACTGACCCGGCAGCAATGCATTTTTGTGATGTGGGGGTAGAACCCTTTCAACCCACTTGGTCAGTTGCTTCGGCGCTTTTCACTTGAATAAACCTTCTGGGCTCCTGGTCTATAGTGGGTAAAAGGTGGTAATTACCCTGCGCTCGCGAAGCGAAAAGCGGGGTTAAGCATTCAGGTACGTACGTGTCTGCATTTCAGTAAAGTAAAGTGTGTGCCGTGTCTGCATTTTAAAAATTCATGTTCTCGGCAACCGTTGGTCCGATTGACATGAATTTTTCACCATAGGAGCGCCTCCTCCTTTAGAATATTTTAGTGAATATTATGACGTCACGTCACGTGGTACAGGCGCCATCTTGGAAAAACGTTACACGATATCTCCCAAACCACTCGATGGAAAAAATTGAAACATGGCTCATTGTAAAGAAATCCATATGGGGAATAGGTGTTGTTAACGATGACGTCATTGGTGCCATAATTATGACGTCAAAATTCGACAGGGACAACGCTTAGTCTGATCAGTTTGAAATTTATTGAGCATGATCTATGCAACAATTATATTAGAGAATATAAATTTATGATGTCATCGCTCATGTGGTCTGACAGCCATATTGGATTTTAAAAAAAGAAACGTTCAAAAACAGAAGAGTTGGCTCACACCAAGTTGACTGCGCAGGGCGATTGTGTATTCTATGTAAGTATTCTATGAATACCATCTAGTTACCACCAATTGTTTGAACATTCACTCATTTGCATACAATGAATCGCAGCTAACTCATTTGCATACAACAACCTGCAGTTAAATCATTTCCATGCAATGCTGCACAGCTACCTCATTTGCATGCAATGAATCGCAGCGAACTCATTTGCCCGCAATGAATCGCAGCAAACTTATTTTCATACATTGATGTGCAGTTAACTCATTTGCATACAATGAAGTGCAGCTAACTCATTTGCATGCAATGAGGTGCAGCTAACTCATTTGCATACAATGCCTCGCAACTAACTCATTTGCATGCATTGACATGCATGTAACTCATTTGCATACAATGAGGTGCAGCCAACTCATTTGCATGCAACGAGGTGCAGCTAACTCATTTGCATGCAATGATGCATAGCTAACTCATTTGCATACAATGAAGTGCAGGTAAGTAATTTGCATACAATGATGTGCAGGAAACTCATTTGAATACAAAGCGATGCAGCGAACTCATTGGCACACAATGATGTGCAGCCAACTCATTTGCATACAATGATGTGCAGCTAACTCATTTGCATACATTGACATGCAGGTAACTCATTTGCATACAAAGGTGCAGCTAACTCATTTGCATACATTGACATGCAGGTAACTCATTTGCATACAAAGAGGTGCAGCTAACTCATTGGCATACAGTGAAGCGCAGTTAACTCATTTGCATACACGGATGTGCAGGTAACTCATTTGCATACAATGAGGTGCAACCAACTCATTTGCATACAATGAGGTGCAACCAACTCATTTGCATACAACGATGTGCAGCACACTCATTTGCATATGATGATGTGCAGGTAAGCCATTTGCATACAATGAATCGCAGCTAACTCATGTGTATACATTGACGTGCAGTTAACTCATATGCATACAATGAATCGCAGCTAACTCATGTGTATACATTGACGTGCAGTTAACTCATATGCATACAATGATGTGCAGTTAACTCAATTGTTTACAATGATGCACAGCTGTCTCATTTGCATAAAATGACTTGCAGGTAACTCATTTGAGTACAATGCGATGCAGATAACTCGTTTGCATACAATGATGTGCAGCCAACTCATTTGCATTCAATGAGGTGCAGTTAACTCATTTGCTTACAAAGAGGTGCAGCTAACTCATTTGCATACATTGACATGCAGGTAACTCATTTGCATACAAAGATGTGCAGCTAACTCATTTGCATACAATGAAGTGCAGCTAACTCATTTTGCATGCCACGAGGTGCAGCTAACCCATTTGCATACAACGATGTGCAGCCAACTAATTTGCATTCAATGAGGTGCAGTTAACTCATTTGTTTACAATGATGCACAGATAACTCATTTGTATACAATGATCGAAGATAACTAATTTGCATACAATGAGCACAGTTAACTAATTTGCATACAATGACGTGTAGTTAACTCATTTGCATACAATAAAGCGCAGTTAACTCATTTGCTTACAATGATGTGCAGCTAACTCATTTGCATACAATGAATCACAGTTAACTCATTTGCATACAATGCCGTGCAGTTAACTCATTTGCATACAATGATGCGCAGTCTGTCGGCCGAATTAAATGGAATCGTCTTCACAACTCACAAGTCTCGTGCTTTATGTCATGAGTCGGCTAGTCCCAGCTAAAAACCATTTTTAAAAGGTTGTCCCCAAATGTCATGAAAACATTATTTGGTGTTGTTTTAAAAACACCACGGAAATATCAGAATTATCATTGCACAATGTCCATTTGTTTTATCCCTCTCCCACCCCCTTCCCCCTCCTCCTCTGCCCCTCACCCCTGCCGATATTTTCATGAAGTTGCAGCAACATATTCTGTGAGCTGCGATGCTGCGATTAAACGTGCAAGTGATGCCGCGACTTGCGATAAAACTGTGATGTCTTCACGAGCACGTGTGCATTGTCTCAGCGTCGCAGACTATCCTGTGACGTCATCACGTGTGCATTGTCTCAGCGTCGCAGACTATCCTGTGACGTCATCACGTGTACATTGTCTCAGCGTCGCAGACTATCATGTGACGTCATCACGTGTGCATTGTCTAGGCTTCTCAGACGATCCCTTGATGTCATCACGTGCCCGTATACATTGTCTCAGCGTCGCAGACTATCCTGTGACGTCATCACGTGTACATTGTTCCAGCGTCGCAGACTATCCCTTGATGTCATCACGTGCCCAGGTACATTGTCTCAGCGTCGCAGACTGTCCCGTGATGTCATCACGTGCACGACTGCACGTGTACATTGTCTCAGCGTCGCAGACTGTCCCGTGATGTCATCACGTGCACGACTGCACGTGTACATTGTCTCAGCGTCGCAGACTGTCCGTGATGTCATCACGTGCACGTGTACATTGTCTCAGCGTCGCAGGCTATTCCGTGATGTCATCACGTGCACCTGTACATTGTCCCAGCGTCTGAGTACGTACAGGAGAGCTTGTGTGAGTGCATACTAAACCAATCAGTGATTTTTCGCGGAGCTCGAAGTGACGGACAGGTTGTTTTTTGTATTCATCCCTATGCATGCCGTTCCAGTAAACAAGGAAACACCTGTGAAACAGCAATAAATATTCTGGACTTCAGGTGTCGCTTTCGCGGGTGCGGGTCTTGGCACGGACGTGCAGTGGCAGACACCGCACCATTTTCGTTCACGGATATCCTCCGTGCGCTCCGACGCACACGCATTGTGCACTTGTTATTTTGGACCGCTGGGAACGGATGCGATTTGTTGTACTTTGTTATTGTGTGAAAATAACCGGACGCGAGCACATGGGGTTGGGGGCAGGGAGGAGGGGAAAGGGGGCGGAGGGAGAATGCCTCGGGGAAGAGGAAAGTTTACAAAATGGGGGAGATGGGTCTGTGAACCACTGAACCTGGATCAAAGCTATGAAGCGCTCTATTCACATATGTATGTAATTATTAGTTCGGTGTTTGCGACTCCTTCCCTTTAGGCTTTCCCCAACGCTGTAGTGGTATTAAATTTGCGTGCTGCACCGAGAGCCGTGCATTACAGACATGCTGCACAAGGAACCGTGCATTACGGTCATGCTGCACAAATAACCGTGCATTACGGTCATGCTGCACCAATAACCGTGCATTACGGACATGCTGCACAGAGAACCGTGCATTACGGTCATTCTGCACCAATAACCGTGCATTACGGACATGCTGCACAGAGAACCGTGCATTACGGACATGCTGCACAGAGAACCGTGCATTACGGACATGCTGCACAGCGAACCGTGCATTACGGACATGCTGCACCGACAACCGTGCATTACAGACATGCTGCACAAATAACCGTGCATTGCGGACATGCTGCACATAGAACCATGCATTACGGTCATGCTGCACAGATAACCGTGCATTACGGTCATGCTGGACAAAGCACCATGCATTAGAGACATGCTGCACAGAGAACCGTGCATTACGGTCATGCTGCACAGAGAACCGTGCACTACGACCATGCTGCACAAAGAACCGTGTATTACGGTCATGCTGCATCGAGAACCGTGCATTAGGGTCATGCTGCACCGAGAACCGTGCATTGCGGTCATGCTGCACTGATAACTGTGCATTACGGTCATGCTGCACCAAGAACCGTGCATTACGGTCATGCTGCACAAATAACCATGCATTATGGGCACGCTGCCCCGCGGTACCGTGCATTACGTCATGCTACACCGAGAACCGTGCATTAAGGCATGCTGCACAAAGAACCGTGCACTCCGGTCATGCTGCACCGAGAACCGTGCATTACGGTCATGCTGCACCAAGAACCGTGCATTACGGTCATGCTGCACAAAGAACCATGCATTACGGTCATGCTGGACAAAGAACCATGCATTATGGGCACGCTGCCCCGCGGTACCGTGCATTACGTCATGCTACACCGAGAACCGTGCACTCCAGTCATGCTGCACCGAGAACCGTGCATTCCGGTCATGCTGCACCGAGAACCGTGCATTATGGTCATACTGCACGGAGAACCGTGCATTCCGGTCATGCTCCACAGAGAACCGTGCATTCCGGTCATGCTGCACATAGCACAGTGGATGGAGATATTGGTAAGTGAACATCATGTATCCCGAAGCTGTACCGAGACACGTGGTGCGGCCACCTGAAGCACTTGGCATGTTTATAAATAAGGTTCAGTGATCCATGACCAGGTTCAGTACATATAGTGCTGCACCCAATGCCATACGTTTCGCGCACCTTTCCTATATTTGACCCTAAACCTCACCGCGCGGTTGTACTTTTGCCCTAACGCATTTTGAACGTTGTTTTGTGAGCTTAACGCAAAACAGGACATTTTAAATCCGATTTGAACAGACTTGATGTCATTACAAGGACATGTGAAACACATCAGGAAATGTCGTATTAGAAGCTCTCATTGGACATCATATATGAACCTTTTAGAGCGATACTCCAATCAAGGTAACACCATCCTAATGGGCAGGTGAACACCCTATATGAACCTACGTAGAGCAAGACCTCACTCGAGGACACACCATCCTAATGGGCAGGTGAACACCCTATATGAGCTTACATAGAGCGATACCCCAATCAAGGTAACATCATCCTAATGGGCAGGTGAACACCCTATGCAACGCCCAGACATAGACGATCACCTTGTTTATATAAAGGATGTTTTCAATAGGCGGTGCCACTCATTGTGTGGCGACCCAAGTGTTGAACTCTCACTAAGATGCCTCCTGTGATTGGGGAGAGGGTAGTGCAGGGGACAGAGTGCGTGACGAATAAGTTACACATACACTGTATGTATGTGCATTCACTTCGTCCTTTCTCACAAGGTCATGCCCCATGGGAATGGATCATGCATCACGTGGAGCACATTATACCTCCCAACCGGACAGGGTCAGAGAGAGACCGGCCGTGTCGCTGAGCTATGCTACCGCCAAGAGGGAGGTAGGCCTATATCCTGAACGATCCGCCTCCTCCCTCAGTTCCCTTCCCTCTCAGGTCCCCCTTGATCCCTCCTCCAAACCTTCATTCTCCACCCGCCTTTCCTTCCACACACCTCCTCGGTTCAAAACAATTTCAGCGGCCGCCGTCCTCCCCACACTCCTCTCAAGCGTCCACCAAAAACTCGGTACTTTGATATTTGTATTGAGACGGTGTTAGAGTTGATTATAAGTAGTCCTTGACAAGTCTGTCCTCCAGCAAGAAGTCACTTGTATCGCCGCTTGTTTTGAAAAATTTGGGTAAGACCATTCACGGGCCTCTAAAAATGTTTCCATCTGTTCTGTAACACGAGTCATTCGATCTGTAAAAGGATGTGACTTCCCCACGGTTTCTTTTTCCCTCCGCAGTCTCTGCCTAGGACGATGTGTGCCGTCCGGCCTGGCGACGAGCCATTTCGATCGTTCCCACCACGAGGCAGTGGGGGGTGAAGAGCGACACTTCAGCAGTGACCGTCGGCAATGGAAGCGGTCGACAAGGACAACTCGACCGCTCACAATGGCACGGCCTTGGCTATGCCACACTCGGTCGCTACCGTCGCTGGACTCGCGCTCCTCGTGGGCTTCATCATCTTCGCCACGATATTTGGGAACGTCCTGGTGGTGATCGCCGTTTCCACGAGTAAGTCCCTCCAGGCCGTGCAGAACCAGTTCCTGGTGTCACTCGCGGCCGCGGATCTTCTGGTGGCCACGCTGGTCATGCCCTTTTCATTGGCCAACGAGCTCATGGGTTATTGGTACTTCGGACATCTTTGCTGTCAGTTATACCTATGCGTCGACGTGCTAGTGTGCACGTCGTCCATTGCGCACCTTTGCGCCATCAGCCTCGACCGTTATTGGTCTGTCACGAAGCCTGTGCGTTACAACCTGAAGCGTACCCCACGCCACGTGCGCTGCGTCATCGTGAGCGTGTGGATCATCTCGGCCATTATCTCCTTCCCTCCACTACTCCTCATGGACCCACAGAAGTCCTCGGAGGCTCTGTTCCCAAAGTGCGAGCTCAATTCCAACAGCTGGTATGTGCTGAGCTCCAGCATCGGTTCGTTCTTTGTACCGTGCCTCGTCATGATGCTCGTGTACGCACGGATATACCAAGTGGCCAAGGGTCGTGCGCGCCGCTCTTCGGTCCGCTCCGGGGTCCGTGCACGAAAGCCTCAGAAATCGGATCGTGGCCCATCTCGGCAGGGCGTTCGGAACGTGCTCCAGGACCCCATGGAAAGCGGTGAGATGTCCCCAAGTTCCTCCAATGGGAGGAAACAGGTGGTGCTCACAGAGGGTGAGAACTCTGACGGACTGGCCATGAAGCTTGTCGATGGCACAAACAGCAGCCATTATCAAAAGCCCATCGGCACCGTCTTCGAGATTTCCAATGGGAATTGCGTTGAACCAGAGTCCCAGAATACGCCAAAAGTATCAGCAATGACTGGAAGCGGGTTCCACGCAGTCAGAACCTGGAGCGTTAACGAGGACTGTGACGCCAAGGACTGCGGTTTCCTCAGGTCGGAAGATGAAGAGCCAGGTGCTCTGCGCCCGAACCCCTCTGCTGGAGCCAAACTCCTTCGACGCAAGCTGACTGCCGCCCGGGAAAAGCGCTTCACGTTTGTACTCGCAGTGGTCATGGGTGTCTTCGTACTGTGCTGGTTTCCGTTCTTCTTCACCTACTGCCTGTCCGCCATCGGTTGCCATGCACCAGACATGCTTTTTAACGTTTTCTTCTGGTTTGGATACTGCAACAGCTCTCTCAACCCACTGATCTACACCGTCTTCAACCAGGATTTCCGCAAAGCCTTCAAACGCATACTTTGTCAAATCGTACCACGGTCATCCTATAAATGACGCCTTTCTAGAACAGCCATGCTGAAGTTTCTAGGACATTGTTGGACATAGGTGAAGTTTCTAGGACAGGACAAGACTCCTCCATGTGGATGTTCCCTAAGTTTGTGCTGAGAATGTGCGCACGAGACGGCCTTATAAGCACTCTGCATGTAGCGTATTGGAGTTTGAACGGTCGCCAACCCAGAAACTTCACCAAATGTACCATATAGACTTTACACGGGAAGCTTGTACATAGTAACGGTAATGTAGGATGCACTTACTATGATTAAGCCATGTATCATGTACAAAGCAGAAACGCTTGCATTACATCATCATAATTGGACCCTTTAACCCCACATGTGGCATATTGCTCTCTTGGTACCATTTGGTTTGATAGAATGGTTCTAGATGTCACGTTGAGCATCGCTACAGGTTAAATGGTGAAGTTGTTGTAAATACAACTCATTGGTTCCACTTGCCGTGATACAGTTCTTCGAATTTTGCATTATTATATGATTATGTTGAAATTATGGTTTCATGGTGATGGCTTTATCTACAGCTGCAAATGAGAATTGTTTTTTTTTTGCCAACATGATGGAATCTTCAATCGTGGAAGCGATTGTGTGACGAAGGGTTAACGCCCGACACGTCGGCTTTTCCTTGCTTCCCAGGGTGGTTGGGATACCTCAATCCATGTCTTGGTGATTTCAAGAAATGTTGTTTTTTTTATAATTGCTTTTTACAATTTAATTAAATTATACTCCTATCAAGGATGCTTTTTTATATGCTTTATCTTTTCCTGTTGGGCTTTATGAAAAACCATTACATAGTGATATATAGAAGAACCACCTTTACAGGCCATTTTCCCCCACAGAGCGGGGGTTGGCCTTTTTCGGGCACCGTGGTCCCCTTTTTGAAGCAATGTTTTATGGCCGGATGCCCTTCCTGCCGCCAACCCTGTTGGTCAACTCTTGCAACACACAGTGAACTGGTACTCAATTTTCCGACCTCAGAAGGATGACAGGCTGAATCAACTCCCCTGGCGTTAATTTAGCGAATAAACCGGGATTCCAACCCAGGATCCCAAGCCGGCACCCTAACCGCTAAGCCAACACCAGGAATAATCACCTAAGGTTGCAAACAACAGATCGGCCTTGTTAGCGTTGTCATGTGACCTCGTGCCTTATAAGGCAGGATCTATTTGATGACTCGAATGAATTCCACCTTCTTGTGGGGATCAGTAGCGGTGCATTTTGCTCCAGGTTTTTTTCCGAACTGCCTGGCCAGGCCTGATGTTTGAGAGTGGAGCTGATTCGGGTAGGATTTTGTTATTACCCGCGCGCACGAAGCGAAAAGTGTGGTTAAGCAAATGGTTAACTTTGTCCGTCTGTCTACAAATGTCAGTTTATGATTAAAGAGCAACTAATTTCAATTGAATGTTATATTTTGAACACGAATCCGAAAACAAACTTGTAATTTTACCACACTTTGGCTATGAATTTGTCTCGATCGTGCATATGCGGAGAGGAGTGAGATACTTTGTTACTCTGTCCATCTGTCAGGCAGTTAAACAAAATCAAAATCATTCCAAACAGGAAACTTGCTGTTTTTAAGGACGCCATAAAGGACACAAACAACAGGTACGAAGAACTAATGTAACGTGTTAAATAAGGTGGTGTAAAAGACGCTGCATCAACGGCGGTAAACTTACAGAATAATTTTTTTTTGCAACCTTTAAAATCATTGTTTTAATTCAACTGAATTATAGACTTGAACACAGGTAACGTGTTATATGAGGAAAGGTGGTCTATGAACTCTCGATTCATACGAAAATATGCAATTTGGTGTCTGTCTGTGTCTGTCTGCCTGTCTGACGATTTTGACTAAGATACACTCGGTCGTTACTTATCCAATCTCAACCAAACTTAACAGGGGGACTAAGGAGTAAGGGTCACACAATGGAGGTTGGAGTGAATTAATTTGCCCCTCACCTGGGGGGTTCTGGGGGGGGGGGGTCCCCGCCAATGGGGTTGCATGTTGAGTTGTATATCCGTGTTATGATTGCTTTATCGTGACGTTTTTCCAAGGACACTTGGAAAATAACAAAATAACAAAAGCATAATATTAATGTTAAAAACACCACAAAATTAACACTAATAATATCCCACCTCCCCAAGAGGTGTTTCTTCCTTGACCAAACACCGTGCCAATGTTTATTAATAGCCTATTGTGATGCTCCATGGAAGCACCTCTACCAGAATTAAAAAATATTATAAACCACAAACATGTTTGATTACTTTTTTTAAACAGTTGCTAATGCTGTTTAACATGAAACTGAAAGAAATTTGGAGGAATTCCGACATGCGTGAGGCAAATTTTATTTACGGAACTGAGCAAAGATCTACTGTAATCTATATACCCCACAAAGGTTAATATCATGACCCTACCGCTAACGGGGCTTTTTTATCGTGGTGACTTTTTGAAGCAGTCACTGCTACTGTTTGACACGAAACTGAAAGGGAGGAAACCCGGGGTGTGTTCAGTTACCAAGTATCTAGCTTGCGCTTGCCAAGCTGGCTGGTCCTTATCAACGGTTTTGAATGGCATGCTTGCTCAAATGCTTAAGCCACTTGACGAGCGCTCCACAAGAAACTTGGTAAATGAACACATCCCTCCCCCACCCCCAAAGTTATTGAGGCCCGACCGTAGATCGACTGTAATCTATATATCCCAGAGAGGAATGACCCTTCCTGTCACTCCCATGGGGAACAGGTGTGCTAGTCATCATACTAAAATATGCAATTTGGTGTCTGGCTGTCTGACGATTTTTGACCGCGATAATTCGGTCGTTAATTATCCAATCTCAACGAAACTTGATAGGAGCACTAACTGTCACACAATGAAGGTTGTAGGGAAGTAATGTGCCTCCCCTTCACCAAGGGGGTTCTCTCCACCAAGGGGGTTGCGGTGTATATCTGTGTTAAGATAGTTTTATCGGGGCGTTTTTCGAAGGACGCTTCTCATAACAAACTTACCAACAACACTAAATATGATAGCATCTATCTATAATTCCACTAATCTCTGTCTGTGTGTGTGTGTATGCGACCGCTGTTTCTCGACAACTACCGGTCCGATATACTTGAAACTTGCCAGGTATATTGCTGGGGACCCGAGGATGTGCCTTTTCAAGGTTTCATATTAATCGGAGAAGTACTTACCGAGCTATGTCCAAAAAACGATTCAACCAATCAGAGAGCAGCGAGCTATCACGTGTGCCGAACGTGGCGAACAGACTCTGCCTCGGACGGCACATTTGAGAGCGTATTCATTTATTTCCCGTCGGCAAACTATGTTGGCGCTATGTTGGCGTTAAACTATGTTTTAAAACTAATTAAAACTAATTTGCGATTCTTTCGCTTTGCGATGCGATTGCGTTAAACTCGCTCGGGCGTTAAACTATGTTTTAAAACTAATTAAAACTAATTTGCGATTCATTCGCTTTCCTGCGCATTTGTGCACGCGATGGCGATTTCTTTACCAAACTCCGCAAGCCGTTAGCTTTGGACCAAACCATTTCATGTAAATAGAGGGGGGGGGGGGGGGGGGGGGATTGTCACCGTACTCGCAAGCCGTTCGCTTTGGATCAAACCATTTCATGTAAATAGAGGGGGGGGATTGTCACCGTACTCGCAAGCCGTTCGCTTTGGACCAAACCATTTCATGTAAATAGAGGGGGGGGATTGTCACCGTACTCGCAAGCCGTTAGCTTTGGACCAAACCATTGCATGTAAATAGAGGGGGGGGGGGGGATATACTTTTAGATATATATATAGTACGGGCATGCCCTAGTAATATTAATGTTATTACAAACCAATATTAATACTAATAATATCCCACCTCCCCAAGGGGTGTAAATGAACACCCCCTCCCTTTCCCCTACTCCCCACCCCGATGTTCTTGAGGCCCGACCATAGATCTACTATAATCTACATGTCCCAGAGGGGAATGAACCTTCCTGCCACCCCCGAAGGGAACGGGTGTGAAAGTATATAAAACCGTAAAACACGATCTGTGAAGCAGTGGTAAAGCTGTGTGACTATATATCTATCAATTATGTACTATTTGAACATCGGTTGCATCCTGTCTATTAATTACGTACCGTTGGAATATACCTTTCAACCTTTTGGAGTTTAGACTGCTGAGACCTCTTAGACCTTTGAAGACTTTAAGTCCCCCAAGACTCTTAAGACCACCAAGACCTCTAAAGACCCAAAATTCCCTTAAAGACCCAGAGGACCCAAAATAACCCGAAGACTCTTCAAGACCCAAAAGACACTGAAGACCCCAAGGACCCTTAAAGATTCCCAAGATCCCAAATACCAAAATTCCCCAAAAAGATTCTGAAGACCAAAAAGACCCCGAAGACCCAAAACACCCCAAAGACCCAAATACCCAAAAGACCCCAAAATACACAAAATACCCTGAAGACCCAAAAGACCCTTAAAGAACCCGATGACCCAAAATACCCCCAAGACCCAAATACCCAAAAGACCCCAAAATACACAAAATACCCTGAAGACCCTTAAAGAAGCCGATGACCCAAAATACCACAAAAACCCAGAGGGTCCAAAAGACTTCGAGGACCCAAAATACCACAAATACCCTTAAATACCTAGATGATGCAAAATAGCCTAAAAGCCCAGAGGACACAAAAGGCCCTGAATAACCAAAATAACTAAAACACCTCAAGGACCCCAAAGCCCCTAAAAGACCCAGAAGACCTAAAAGACACAAAGACCCCAAAGACCATTAAAAACCACGAAGACCCTTAAGATCTCAAAGACCTGTAAGATGCTTTAGAGTTTAGACCCATTAGGCCAGCTTGGACCCTTGACCATTTAGAGCTTTAGATCACTCAGACCTTTTTAGATAACAAATAAATTGCAAATTAATAATATCACCAATATTACAAATAAATTTGTGCAAAATAAATGTTTGTATTATGATTGGTGTAAATCATGACAACGCAGCAACTCAAGTCAGTCAGGTTATTATCCTCAGTTAAAACAAGCCTGTGCCTCTGTGGTGACGTGTGGTGAGGAGAGCGTAGCGAGCCGATCCATGCTAGTATATACAATGTTCGTTTAATTTTTACGCTCATCGGAGGAGAGGTTTGAGTCCGTTTGTTTGTATGTCTGTTTCTGTTGGTCTGCACAGAATAAATATGCTTTTCTCTGCAACAGTTGGTCCGATTGACAGGACATTTTCACCATAGGTGCACCTCCTCCTATATAATATTTTAATGGTAATTATGACGCCATAGGTCACGTGGTAAGGGCGCCATCTTGGAAAACCCTTAAATTGCACCTCTATATCTCCAAAAGCGCTGCATAGAAAAATGGCTCATTGTAAAGAACTCTCCATGGGGAATAAAATGTCAATGATGATGTCATATGTGCCCCCATTATGACATCATAATTCGACAATACAAAACTTCATCCGATCAAGATGAAATTTCTTGAGCGGCATCTGGGGATAAATTGGTGGAGTAAAAAATATTGATGACATCATCGCTCACGTGGTTCGGCCGCCATATTTGTTTTAACACAAAAGCCTTAAAACCACTAAAAACCCCTTTTTCTCTGAAACGGATTAACAGATTGAAGCAAAACATTAAATGCATTATCACATACCCATGACGAACAAAAAGTTCTGTGACCCTGACATCATATGTCACATTGTTTGGCGGCTATGATTTTTTGAAGAATAAAGCTTTAAAAAGCCACTCCTCCAGAACGGCTGAACAGATCGAATGGAAACGTCACCCATATGTTCCCATGTCTTGCGTACACCATGCTGCTCTTGAATAATTCATATGTCACATGGTTTGGTGGCCATATTGGATTGAACGAAAATCTTAAAAAAATTATATCTCTAGAACCACTTAATTGATCGATGTGAAACTTCAAAGTAATGTCTAAATTACTTTATTTACATCGGGTTCTTTAAGGGTTCTAAATCCGTCATAAAGCGGAACATCTGGTTAAAATTTCTATATGATTGGTGTTATGGTCTGGCAGCCAGAAGTTGTTATGTTTGAAGAAGAAGAAACTACTATATTATCTTCTCCAGCCATGTGAGTTTTCAATATATCGATTAATTATGTAATGTGTGAAGTCAGTGGTATCCTGTCTATTTAATATGTACTATCGGAATGTACCTTTCGACAATTTGGACCGCTGAGACCCATTGGACGTTTGAAGAAACTTTAAGACCCTAAAGACCAACAAGACCCCAACATACCCTGAAGATCCTTAATAAATACCATGACGAACCAGAGGACCCCTAGGACCAAAAAGATCCTGAGAACTCAGAAGACCCCAAAAACCGTGAGGACCCAAAAGACCTTGAAGACCCAAAATATGCTGAGGACTCAAAACACCCTGAGGACAGCCTCATTAAAATATATAAATATTTAAAATACAATACTGAATTCAGTTTTATAAAGAGGACGTAAAGTGTCACGTGTGTGTGTCTGATCAAAGTGGGGTTGTACAAAATAATGAAAGAATGTACAAAAACACCCCACAAAATACACCTCACAAACACGTACTGGCGAGGGTCTGCAATCTCTGATTGCTCTTTCTTGTTTTAACTGCAATAATCTCATTTTGATAGTCAACTGACAGAAAGTAAAAAATTGAGTCAATTGCAGGTGCTTATAACACAAAGATCAATCATATCATTATGTTACATATTCGTGTTCTGGTGTTCTGCCAGAAAGCAGGTTCAATACTGCCGAAGCAGTTTCTTGGCAAGTGTTTTGATGGATAGTTTGCCATTGTCTTCCCAGATGTTACATATACATACATACATACATACTTTTTTTTTTTTGTATACAAGATCGAGGCTCGTGAAAGAGCTAACATTAATCACACAAAAAAAAATCAAACAGACACATAAAACATATAATAAGAGGAGCGGTAGACAAGATGGGGACAGAGGGGGAAGCACACAAGCACAACATTTGAGAGCAGGTACATCGAGAGATCTGTGGGAGGGAGAGGGCTTGGGGGGTAGGAGTGGGAGAAGTAAATACATACATACATACATACATAACTACGTCTACTATAACTACTACCACAACAGTCCCAAATACTAACATCATCTTGTGGGGTCAGCCAGGGATAGTTCTGGCCCAAGGATTGCATTTAATTTTCCCCTGGTCGTGGTCGCTTCTCTTGATCCTACGAGATCGATCTGCTTCCAAAAAGCTCAGTAATTGTTCTAGATCCGTTTGTGCTGGTGCAGATGTTATATGTTCTCTGTTTGTGTCAATTGTTCTTAGTATTGAGTGCTCACTCCTGTGTATTCTTCGCTCATTCTATTTATTTTATTTTGATCCTGCATCTCCGGCTCGGATAGTTTTGGGTCTATCCTTTCTCCCAACTGTTTCCCATACCCACGACATTTCACTATCTCTCTTCCATTATTCACCACCTCACTTTAATTCCTTCACTATCCCTAATTATGTTTTATTGGAATAAAATTTAAAAATGACAAAAACGATTCTTCTTCTTCTTCCTGCACTCTCTCTCCATCAGTTTAAACCTTTTTAAAAGGCAATTTTAAAATGTTCAATCTTCCAACATACTTACTTCTAAACACATTCCTCCCAGTCTGCCTTCCATTCTCGCCCTTTCTCCATCTCTGGATGAGTCGTAAACCCATGCCTCATCCATCATCATGTCCATGGAGCACTGTCTTTCTTCACGCCTTTAAGCATCATTGTCATCCCAATCCTGATGTCTGCCGTTGTCTCTCAGCCCTTAAAATACTTAAATCGAACCTTTTTTTTAGCCCTCCATTGGACTTAGTCCAAAACGAGGGCTTATGGATTTGGTCTCGTTTGTCCGTCCGTGCGTCCGCAACTATATCTCGGAGATGTATGGACCGATTTTGTTCATACTTGGAAAAAAGACAATACATGGCGGTATACATATGCACATCATTTTGTTTCGAGATCAGATCCAAGATGGCCGACTGGCGGCCATTTTGTTACATAAAAACGTCTCCAACAATCTCTCGGATATGCATGGTCCAATTTTGTTCAAACTTGGCACAAGCACAGCACATGACGGCATACACGTGTGCCTCACTTTATTTTGTGATGTGATCAAAGATGGCCGACTGGTAGACTGGCGGCCATTTTAGTTGTTAAAAACCCCATATTGACCATGTCCTCAAACTTTTTTAGACATGCATTTACCGATCTTGTTCAAACTTCGCACACATATAATGAATGATGAGTTACATATACCCGTCATTTCTTTTCGAGATCAGATCCAAGATGGCTGACTGCCGGCCATTTTGTTACTCAAACATGTCCCCAACCATTTCTCGTACATGCATGGTTTGATTTTCTTCAAATTTGGCACAAAGACAATACATGAGAAAACATATGCAGAAGATTTTGTTTTGTCATTCAATCAAAGATGGCCGACTGACAGCCTTTAACTCCGTACATTAGAATTACTAAAACCACGGCGGGGACTATGACATTTTATGTATTTTTCTTCGTGTTTATTGTGGAAGGGATGTGTTATTTCGCCAGGATGTCGTCAATAGCTCACACACTCATTGCAAAGCACACCATGTGATATTTAACGTTGACCAACTAATGCTAGCAGACGAGACACCTGGCTTAATATAAATGCAAGGGACGTAGCACACTGCATGCAAAACACTAGGATGACAGTTTTTATCTGGATTGGAACTCCAACCCAGGCTGGACAACTCAAAAGCGAGTGCACAGATCCTTGTCAAACTGTCATTATTTTGCTTTTAATGATGCATATAGCATATGCATCACCACCAGGAAGAAGTTTTCAGGTCTCATAGTCACGTAAGAGTTGCAATTCCACGGGGTTTCTGCATATCTCGCGGGATTGGGAGTTGTACATGCGACCGTGATGGGCCATGACATGTAGGAGCCATGCTGTAACTGTTTTGATCGTGGTTTCTGTGAAGTTGATGATAGCATGATAGGGGAGGGGAAAGCGTTAAATCTTCTGCTGTTTCGATGTGGGAATGCCGGTTTACTTTTATGAGTGGAGGGGAGGACTGAATGTGGGTTTTGAGGGAGGAAGGGAGTGGGAGAAGCAAAGATGGAAGAGAGTTGTGAGGTGAAGGTTGAGGCTTTGGGGGGTAAGGGGTGAGGACTTTCTGGGGTAGAGGGGTTGATGAGTTGCGAATGGGTGGGGAGGGGATTTGAATGCTTGGAGTGGGGAGGGAATTGACACCTTAGGGCTGGGAGGGGGGTGAGGACTTGGGGTTTGGGAGGGGAGGGGGGGGGGGATATGAGGATTTGATGGCACATTTTATATTGTGTGGATATTCCGCAGGTCCCTGCTATTCTTCCTATTTTTATTTTTGTGACTTTTGCAATTTATAGGACTGTTAATTTTCGTGATATTTATTTCTATGCATTACTCAACGCATAAACCTGGGGAAAGTTAGTTGGTATAAATATTTGTTAATGTTCTTTATCACCTGGACAGCATCAGGTAACCTGAGCTAGTATGTTATAAATGTAAAGTCCAAAACATATCAAGGAGTTACATGTAAAAAACAACATTCTTAAATTCTCCTGGAAACATGATTATTCTGCTTTAATTTCGGATAAAAGAGTGTGTTGGACTATACAAATTTAAGGTTAAAATTACATAATTTCCCGACGAGGGGAGGGGACAAGATACTCCCTCCCTCTGTCACTTCACTGCCTTGCACCATGGCTCCTCTCCATACTACCTCTTTCTTTTCTCTCAATGATGCCAACCATGAGGTGGCCAAACTATAACTCTTTCTCACAACCCAGCACCGAGCAATTATCACCAACCTGTGATATAGCGGAGCTATTCTGGTGCCAATCTGGACCATTGTCCGTATCTTGCTTTCCTGGTGGTCGTGGCGGATTTTTGGCCATTGAGTCTGCCCTCTGCACGGTTCCGGCTCTGCTCTGCTGCTCCTGGCTTCACCTGCTCGGCTCCTTCGCTGTTTCCTCGGGCTCACTCTCGTGGGTTGTGCCCATTGTTTGCAGCGGCGGTGGTGGCGGTTTGCCGCCGTGATCTTCATTAGCGGCGGCGGTCGTTTGCCGCTGCATTTGCCGCTTTGCCTCCTCAACCTTGGCCTCGTGCTCGTCTCTTCGCTCCTGTCTGCCCTCTGCATGGTCCCGGCTCTGCTCCTGGCTTCACCTGCTCGGCTCCTTCGCTGTTTCCTCGGGCCCACTCCCGTGGGTTGTGACGATTGTTTCGCCTCCTCACCCTTGGCCTTGTGCTCGTCCCTTCGCTCCTGCTGGCATGGCTCTGCGGTACTCCGCCGCAAGGCTTCTCCTGCTTAAAACCCGCTCCACCCCATCATGCATCTCTGCAATCAAATCGGATGGACTCCTGCGTCGACCCAGGTACATTCACCGTGGCTCCGGTCGTAAGTTTGTTTATTTACAATCAGGTCACTCCATCCCCATCCTCTGGTCGGCTCAGCGCACTCCCACTCATCGTCCCAACACACCTGGTCACAACAACGCACAAAATCGCACCTCCTGTCTGCGAACCCTGGCCAAATCACCTGGATTCATACCCGCCGTACAAAACAACATCAAGCTCACCCTGTTCAATACCCGGTCCCTCAACAACAAATGCCTCATCCTGAACGACTACATCCTGGAAAATAAACTGGACTTTCTCTGTCTCACTGAGACCTGGCAACAACCACTGGACTACTACACGCTCAACCTCACCACACCCAATGGATATTCTTACTTCAATAAACCACGCTCGGAGGGCCGAGGTGGTGGAATTGCCGTTATTCACCGACAAGACATCAAGACCAACCTCATCTCCATCTCATCTGCTCCATCATTTAAACACCTGGCTTTTAAACTCTCTGGTCACGCACAGTCAGTCATGGCTGTTGTCTACCGCCCTCCCAAACCACACCCATCATTCCTGTCTGACTTCTCCTACTTTCTGACCCAGCTATGTTCCCTCTCCCCCTCAATCCTCCTCCTTGGTGATTTCAATATCCACATGGACTCCACTGACTCCACGCTAACCACTGACTTCACTGATTTACTCACCTGCTTTAACCTCACTCAACATGTCAACTTTCCTACCCATAACCGTGGTCACATTTTGGACCTTGTCTGCTCTACTGGACTAATTTTGCACCATCTCTCTGGCTCCGACCTCACTCTCTCTGACCACCTAGCCATCACTCTGACCATCAACATCCCCACCCCAGCACCAAGGCATTATCGCACTATCAACTTCCGTAAGCTAAACGCTCTTTCACCTACCTCATTCTCATCGACCCTCTCTGAAAAAATGTCCACTTCTCCCTTCGTTGACCTCCACACCCCTTCTGACCTCACTGACTACTACAACCACACTCTCTCCTCCTGCCTTGACCAACTTGTGCCTATAAAAACCAAAACAGTTTCTTTCACCCATTCTGCTCCCTGGTTTACCCCTGAACTCCGCCTGATGAAAACTCGTGCTCGCCAACTTGAAAGACTCCGCAATAAAACAGGTCTCACAGTTCACTCCCAGGCCTACAAGGACCACATACAACACTATAAAGATGCCCTCTCCCGCGCCCGCTCCGCCTACTACTCTCAAATTATCCACTCTGGCTCCGGAAACCCAAAAGCACTCTTCTCTACAATAAACAAACTCCTCAGCCCCCTGAACACCACCACCCAGTCATTCACAATAGACAACTGCATCTCCTTCCTTTCATTCTTCCAACGCAAAATTGAAAACATCTACAACAGCTTGACCACCGCCGCACCCGCTCCCCCTCAAACCACCTGCCCCCCCCTGATCCTGCCATCCCCTGTCTCAATTCTTCCCAGTCTCCCCTACTGACCTCTCTGAACTCCTCATCGGAATGAAAACTGCCACCTGCACTCTTGACCCCATCCCCTCCAGCTTTGTCAAGGCCTCCCTTCCTGCTCTCTCTCCACTTATCATTGCAACAATAAACTCCTCCCTGTCTACAGGCATCGTCCCACCATCCCTCAAAATTGCTGCTGTTACCCCCATTCTGAAAAAACCTGGACTAAACCCTGACACCCTAAATAACTTCAGACCCATCTCCAACCTACCCTTTCTGTCAAAGGTTTTGGAACGCGCTGTAGCCACTCAACTCAAACATCACCTCTCTGCCAATAACCTGTATGAAACATTCCAATCCGGATTCCGCTCCAACCACAGTACTGAAACTGCTCTCCTCAAAATCACCAACGACCTTCTCCTCTCCTCTGACGCTGGCAACCTCAACATTCTCATCCTCCTCGACCTCAGCGCCGCCTTTGACACCATCGATCACACCATCCTCCTCACCCGACTTGAAACCACCATTAACATTACCGGCACTGCCCTCTCTTGGATTAAATCATACCTCTTTGACAGACGTCAGTTCATCTCCATCAATAACTGCAAATCCCCTACTGCTCCCCTCCCCCAAGGTGTCCCCCAAGGTTCAGTTCTTGGCCCCCTCCTCTTCATCCTTTACCTGTCCCCCCTCGGTCACTTAATCCGCCGTCATGGTCTCCAATTCCACTGCTTCGCCGATGACATCCAGCTTTTCATCTCCACCAACACCCACTCTATCCTGACAAACTGCATCACTGAAATAAAATCCTGGCTTCAAATCAACTTCCTCAAACTTAACTGTGATAAATCTGAAATAATCATCATTGGCCCAAAAACGCTCACCAAGTCCACCCATAACTTTGCCCTCAACATCGATGGTTTCCCAGTATCCACCTCCCCTCACATCCGGAATCTTGGCATCATCTTTGACCAAACCCTCTCCTTCGACAAATACACTAAACAGATCACAAAGACAGCCTTCTTTCACCTGAAAAACATCGCCCGTCTCCGTCCATCCCTCTCCTCCGTGGCTGCAGAAACCCTCATCCACGCCTTCATCACTTCCCGTCTGGACTACTGCAATAGCCTCCTTTATGGTTCACCCTCAACAATCACCAATAAACTCCAATACATTCAGAACTCCGCTGCCCGTCTACTCACCCATTCCCGGACCCGTGACCACATCACCCCCGTCCTTTACAAGCTTCACTGGCTCCCCATCTCCCAGAGAATCCAGTACAAAATCCTCCTCTTGACCTACAAAGCCCTCCATAACCTGGCCCCATCCAACCTGGCTGACCTCCTCTCCAGACACACTCCCACCCGCAACCTCCGCTCTGCTGGTACCAACCTCCTGACCCCCCCCCCATCCGGACCAAATTTAGATCCTGGGGGGACAGGGCCTTCTCCATCGCTGCTCCCACCCTCTGGAACTCGCTACTTCACACCATCAGAGACTCCTCCTCACTCACCACATTCAAAACATCACTCAAGACCCACCTGTTCAACACTGCATTCAACATTTAACCCACAGAATCTAACCCCTGACTATCTCCTCTCCTTCTCCCTCCTTTGTGCTTTGAATATTTCCCTATTGATTCTTCTTTTTTTGCAATTGTTTTTATGTTTTGCTATGCATTATGTTTTGCACTCTGTCAAAGCGTCTTTGGGCTTCCTGAAAAGCACTATATAAAATAAATGCATTATTATTATTTATTAATTATAAAACAAGATTGCAATAACTTTAATCCTCCAGGTATCTGAAATGAACCCAATTGATTGCGCGACAAAATATCCACAACACGAGGCAAGCCATTCCTTAACAGGTAAATAAATAATTTATTGCACTAGACAGGTATAAACACAATCTACGTGTTTTTAATGCAAAAACACCCTAACCCTAACAACCCCAACCCTAACCCTAACCCTAAGAACCCTAACCCTTGCACAATCTACGGTCACCTTTTTGGGGTGCACTATCATTGTCTTCTTCCACTAAACACACATTTAATATAGGTAAGAAATCCGCAGGCGACACAAACGTACACGGTGTCTATCGCCTTAATCTAACGATTCTCCCCTTCCCCAGTACAGTGTCTGTATGATTGCATCTTTGTGTGTATCTTGACAAACATGGCCCATTGTGTTCTATTCAATGCATTTTGAGGCCCATGTAATCCAGCAAACGTTTCAATTTTGTCGATCTCATCTTTCATCTACATCGGCTTCTTCCATGGTGGTCTTCAGCTTGCCAGTTTGTAATTGTTGTTGTCCACCGGTTGTCAGTCCTTCTTGTTCTGTATCCAGTCTAGTTCCATTTCAGTTTTTAATTACGACCTAAATGATTTTTGTTTTTCCAAACATTTTAAAATTTTTCCAAATGTTTCCGGCTCCACCCGGTTTGAAAGAGGAGAACATTACACGCCTTCACAAAGCTATTTCTAAGAACTCAATCTCCAGACTCACTGCTCACCTACGCTCATTTGTCCCGCTTTCCCCCCTCTCCTGCGGAACAAACTTCCTCAGTCTCATCAATCTCATTCTTCCCTCCAGGGCTTCAAGGCAGCTGCATCCCTCATCCACAACCAATTATTACAATTGTGGCTCGACAATTACAGGGATTACATTACGCCTATGCTAACATTCACTATGAAATAACTATTCTTTAACTATGCCCCATTATATCCCCTGGACCAGATCCCTAACAATATTGTTGCGGAAATGACTCCTAGTGGTTAACATTACTTAAAATAGTTTAGGTAGCTCATCAATGAATGTCTTAGAGTAAGTGTGAGGTGATGTAATTGTGATATTAGATATGCCTTGTTGTATTTAATAGATAGGCAATGTCCACCCCTCTTTATGTATGTGTCTAAAAAATCACCATCCCTGCAAACCTTCATTGTATGTTCTGCCCTTTGTAAATCTATCTTTATGTTCTTTGTAGTATTTTAAGGGGCCATCGGTGCCAGTTTAGGTGCAGAAACAGCTTCGTTCCATATACATATGCAAATCATTTTGTCTCGCGATGCTATCAAAGATGGCCGACTGGTGGTCATTTTAGTTGTAAAAACCCGATGTTGAACATGTCCTCAACCACTTTTCGGACATGCATTTACCAATCTTATTCAAACTTGGCACACAGATAACGAATGATGGCTTACATATGCACGTCATTTTTTTTTTCGAGACCGATCCA
Organism: Myxine glutinosa; assembly: GCF_964187855.1. Classification (NCBI taxonomy): domain Eukaryota; kingdom Metazoa; phylum Chordata; class Myxini; order Myxiniformes; family Myxinidae; genus Myxine; species Myxine glutinosa. The sequence continues at coordinate 25,649,540 of NC_136263.1, read as the reverse complement.
ATATAGCTGACTGACCACCATTTTATAACTTTAATGTGTCCCCAACCATTTGTTTTACATACATGGACCGGGTTTGTACAAACTTGGCACAAGCACAGTACATGATGGCCTACACGTGCTCCTCACTTTATTTTTGCGATCTAATCAAAGTTTTCTGACTGGTAGACTGGCGGCCATTTTAGTTGTAAAAAAAACCCCGATATTGAACACATCCTCAACCATTTCTCAGACATGCATTTACCGATCTTATTCAAACTTGGCACACAGAAAATGAATGATTGCTTACATATGCACATCATTTGTTGTTCGAGATCAGATCCAAGATGGCCGACTGGCGGCCATTTTGTTGCTTCAGTGTCCTCAACCATTTCTCGGACATGCATTGACCGATTTTGTTCAAACTTGGCACAAGGACAATACATGAGAGTATATATACACATGCAGAATATTTTGTTTCGTAATCCAACCAAAGATGGCCGACTGGCGGCCTTTAATTCTGCACAGCAAAATTACTAAAACCACAGGGGCTATGACATTTAACGTCTTTTTCTCCTTGTTTTACATGAATCTGGTGTGTTTTGAAGGTATGTTGTTTCTCATTGTGAGTTTTGAAGCAAAATATATTTGATAACACTCGATTTCCGATTCGTTCGCCATTTTATCAAATTACCGAGCCAAATTTTTCTCCCCATCACAATTGCGAGTTGATTATAAAGAATAATGTCAATGCACATATCCTTGAAACGTCTATAATGCAACGTTGTTTTTAAAATTAATTTAATGAAATTCTCCATAAACAAGTGTGAAAGCTACTCAAGCTTTGTGGGTTGTATACAGTCACGTGAAAAAGTAAGTACACCCCATGTAAAGTTTTGACTTTTTCAACATATTTCAACATACAGCTATTTGATCTTCATTTCAACAATATTGACAGATAAATGTGATATAATATAACAAATATCATGAAACATTTACATTTTGTAGTCCATTGTATAATTTAAATAAACATAAATGCAAATTTCGCATGTGGAAAGAGTAAGTACACCCCTACATTTATCACTACTTCAAATACCTAAAATTAGAATCAGGTGCACCAGCTCAGGTGCAAATAATTAGAACATCGTTAGAGAGGATCTTGGAGAAACCTGTCTTATTTAAACCTGAGACATTTAGTTTGGTTTGCTCTTTGTTGTTGAAGTGTGTGGCGTCACCATGCCTAGATCAAAATAGCTCTCTGAGGCCTTCAGAAAGAAGGTTATAGATGCCTACGAGTCTGGGAAGGGATTTAAAAAGATCTCCAAACAATTTGAAATCAATCATTCGACTGTCCGGAATATCAACTACAAGTGGAGAAGATTCCAAACAACTCCCAACTTGTTCAGGCCAGGCCGCCCCAGGAAGTTCAGCCCGAGAGCAGACCGCAAGATGCTGAAATAAGTCTCCAAGAACCCCAGAATGTCATCACGGGACCTACAGGTAGCTCTTGCAACTGTTGATGTCAAAGTGCACGAATCTACCATTAGAAAGAGGCTGCACAAATTTGATCTACATGGGAGGTGTGCCAGGAGGAAACCTTTGCTGTCCAGAAAGAACATCAGGGCAAGACTAAAGTTTGCCAATGAACATCCAGGCAAAGACCAGCACTTCTGGAACAATGTGCTCTGGACAGATGAGTCAAAGGTAGAGCTATTTGGCCACAGTACCAGAAGACATGTTTGGCGAAAACCAAAGACAGCATTTGACCACAAGAACCTGATACCAACTGTAAAGCATGGTGGTGGAAATATTATGGTTTGGGGCAGCTTTGCTGCATCAGGGCCTGGGCAGCTCACCATCATATAATCCACTATGAATTCTTCATTGTACCAGAGGGTGCTTGAGGATAATGTGAGGCCATCTGTCAGAAAGTTGAAGCTCAACCGAAGGTTGACCTTGCAACATGACAATGACCCTAAACATACCAGTAAATCCACCAAGGAATGGCTGAAAAGAAAGAAATGGAGGGTTCTGGAATGGCCAAGTCAAAGCCCGGATCTAAATCCTATCGAGATGTTGTGGGGGGATTTGAAACGAGCTGTGCATGCAAGAAACCCCTCAAACATCGCACAGCTGAAAGAATTCTGCATGGAGGAGTGGGCAAAAATTTCTCCCAGTCGATGTCAGAGACTGGTAGACAGTTATAAGAAATGCCTACTTGAGGTTGTTTCTGCCAAAGGGGGCAATACCACCTATTAGAGCCAAGGGTGTACTTACTTTAACCACATGCGAAATTTGCATTTATGTTTATTTAAATTATACAATGGACAACAAAATGTAAATGTTTCATGATATTTGTTATATTATATCACCTTTATCTCTCAATATTGTTGAAATGAAGATCAAATAGCTGTATGTTGAAATATGTTGAAAAAGTCAAAACTTTACATGGGGTGTACTTACTTTGTCACGTGACTGTAGAGTACAGTACAACTGTAATCGGAAATCTGCACTCTGCACTGGCCCCAATCGACTGTAAGTGTTTATTCTCAATTCCCTCCTCTAAACCTAGCGCGGCAAGCTTGTATTTATTTTCCCTCTTATTTTGAAAATCACCAATATGTAGCCTACAAGGGCTGGCAGGATAGCCTGGAGGTCCGCACACTCGCCTATAAGCTGTCTGGCCTGGGTTTGAATCCTGACCCAGGTATAAACTGTCATCTCGGGGTTTCACCGGCAGGGTGATCCATCAATGTGTGCGCCGTCCCACGGATGGACCTTAAGTGGGACGATCCAATCTGCCAGAATCAGTTGGTGGACATTAAAGACCCCACAGTGTCCTTCATGAAGAACAGGCGAGCTATCGTCGGCACCATGAACAAATTACAAATTCCTGTCCTAACTACTGCTGGGAAGGCAATGGCAAACCACTTAGTATAACCCTTGCTCAGGAAGCTGCTTCGGTAGCACCGATGCTCTATTTAGAGTACGTTACATCAGAGGTAGAGAGAGAGAAAGAGAGAGAAAGAGAGAGAAAGAGAGAGACAGAGAGAGAAAGAGAGAGAAAGAGAGAGACAGAGAGAGAAAGAGAGAGAAAGAGAGAAACAAAATAGGCACAGGTGTTCACAATCCAAATATCAAACTGAGTTTTCAACACAAAATTAATGCAATTGGTTGGAAATAGATTCACTGAACTTGTCACTGAAACTACATGAAAGTTAACATAGCGTTGGTCTGGAGTTAAACTTATATTACACTCGAGAGTTCACAGAACACGAAACCCCTGACAGTGTTTATGTATATACAGGAGGGCCTTGCTGTTTGCGGGTTTTACGTTCTTAAAAATCCCCTTGAACTGCAAACCCACAAACTTATGGGGTAATGGGGAAATAGGGTTCGGGACTTCAACTTTAAAATTTGTCCAAACTTTCCCCTTAATTAATATCTTTATGCATTGTTTTGTGCTATTTTTTTCATGAATGAAACAGTTAAGAACATAAAATAAATAATTATTTTCCTGTATTAAGAACATAAAATAGTTTATTTTCTTGAGTTATTAAGATCATGAAACCCACCTTTCACCCTTTGAGTATGGATTACGTCCAGTGCCGCAACCCGCAAAAAAGTTTTGTGTACGGATGACGTTACTACACGTCATCGACTATACCTATAAATAGATCGTCAGTACGTGGTTGCATTCCCGTACCAAAAGGCCAAATTGATCCCGTACCGGGGGTATTTTTATCCCCCAAAAAATCCCGTACTCAAAGGGTTAATAACTATGATGATAAACTCGATCTAATAATGCGATGGTGATGTTGATAATGACGACGACAAAGACGAGTTGATGGAGATGATGGCGTTTGGTGGATTGAGGGGCTTAATATGTTTGAGGGGCTTAATATATTAATTAGGTGAATACATGTGGAAAACAGTTCACCAACCCGGGATTATTCGAGCACATTGACCGCAATCCATAAACCTTGTTCAATAAATTCATCGTGGTGGAGCGAATCCACAAAGGGGAAACCCACGAAGGGCAACGGCCCTCCTGTACCTCAAGTTTAATAAACTGATGCTGTATAGCGATGTCCGGATGCCAATCTGAGATTCTGAAGCAGTCTTACACACAACCCACCCTCATAGCCGGCGAAGCCGGTGTTGTCAATGAACGCGTACGTATTATATTGAAAAGCCAGATTTTGCTGGATCCCTTGGCTTGAGAATTTCGAAGCTTTGACGACCAAATCGCTCAATGGAGGCCGCCATCTTGCGGATGCGGAAGTATGCATAACAAATTGAAAAACGTTCAATAGAAGTTTGTTTCACCCGTCTTTGTTTGATTCACAATCTATGCACCTCTAATTTGTAATTAAAATACTTTAAGACCAACCTCGGCCCGCACGGGCCTGGTTATCTTCAACGAAAATCGTCACCAAACACCGGAACCAATGAGATTCGAGCATTTGAAAAAATATTTCAAAAACCAAATCACTCAAAGGAGGCTGCCACCCTCCGGATGCGGAAGTATACATAAAAAACATTGCGAAAAAGTTCAATAGGAGTTTGTTTCACCGTCTTTGTTTGATTCACAATCCAATGCACCTCTAATTTCTAATTAAAATACTTTAAGACCAACCTCGTTATCTTCAACGAAAATCGTCACCAAACACCGGAACCAATGAGATTCGAGCATTTGAAAAAATATTTAAAAAGAGCTTATTACGTGTTTCGGAGGGTGAAAACGGCGTCAAATATTCTAAAATTGATGAAGAATTCTTTTTTAGAAATCTGGCGGCCGTAGGGGATAGTTTTTCACGGCCGGAAATATCCGAAGTTGAGACGGAATTCACCGAATTAATCAAGAAGTACATTTTATCAATTTTAATGTCATCCAGAATGCAAATGGTGCCATTTTAGGTCTGAATTTGCGAAATTTTGTGAGCTGACCAATCAGCGATCAGCTAGGTCAGCCAATCAGCGCCATCAACACGGTTTGATTAACGACAGTCACACATTGCCATTGAAACGGCGCTATCATCTGATCTGTTGGCACTGATCTGACTGCAAGCTAACTTCTTCTGGTGGAGGAAGCCGCAGTGCCCGGAGAGAACCAGTCCTGACAGCGACTGAAGTTAGAAGACTACACACATACTGTGAAAACGTATATTAAGCCCAGTTAAAATTTCTTAAAATAGGCCCTAAGCTAGCACATCGTATAGTTACGTCCTTAAGCTTCTTGTGACATTTATTGTATGTAGGTATTGGGGAGGACTGTCTGTTCTTCTCTTTTACCAAGTCTTACCAGGTACGGTACCTACTACACCTACCTACTACCAACTACCTAACCTACTGATGCCATAGTGATGGATAAAATAGTGGCAAGAGGCTTTGGCTTCGCCGGCTCATTGTGGCTTTGCAGTCGGGTACTAGTGGCCGGCAAAGCCGGTGTTGTGAATGAACGCGTACGTATTATGTTGAAAAGCCAGATTTTGCTGGATCCCTTGAGAATTTCGAAGCTTTGACGCACCAAATCGCTCAATGGAGGCCGCCATCTTGCGGATGCGGATGTATGCATAACAAATTGAAAAAAGTTCAATAGGAGTTTGTTTCACCCGTCTTTTTTTGATTCACAATCTTATGCAACTCTAATTTGTAATTAAAATACTTTAAGACCAACCTCGGCCCGCACGGGCCAGGTTATATTCAACGAAAATCGTCACCAAACACCGGAACCAATGAGATTCGAGCATTTGAAAAAATATTTCAAAAAAGCTTTTTACCACATTTCGGACGCTGGAAACGGCGTCAAATATTCTAAAATTGACGAAGAATTATTTTTTAGAAATCTCGCGGCCGCAGGGGATAGTTTTTCACGGCCGGAAATATCCGAAGTTGAGACGGAATTCACCGAATTAATCAAGAAGTAAATTATATAAATTTTAATCTCATCCAGAATGCAAATGATGTCATTTTGAAATAGGTACGGTACCTACTACACCTACCTACAACCAATTACCTGACCTACTGATGCCATAGTGATGGGTAAAATAGTGGCAAGAGGCTTTGGCTTCGTCGGCTCATTGCGGCTTTGCAGTCGGGTACAAGTAGCCGGCGAAGTCGGTGTTGTCAATAAACGCGTACGTATTATGTCGAAAACCAGATCATGCTGTATCCCTTGGCTTGAGAATTCCGAAGCGCAATGGAGGCCGCCATCTTGCGGATGCGGAAGTATGCATAACAAATTGAAAAACGTTCAATAGGAGTTTCTTTCACCCATCTTTGTTTGATTCACAATCTAATGCACCTCTAATTTGTAATTAAAATACGTTAAGACCAACCTCGTTATCTTCAACGAAAATCGTCACCAAACACCGGAACCAATGAGATTCGAGCATTTGAAAAGTATTTTAAAAAAGCTTATTACGCGTTTCGGACGCTGAAAACGGCGTCAAATATTCTAAAATTGACGAAGAATTCTTTTTTTAGAAATCTCGCGGCCGTAGGGGATAGTTTTTCACGGCCGGAAATATCCGAAGTTGAGACGGAATTCACCGAATTAATCAAGAAGTAAATTTTATCAATTTTAATCTCATCCAGAATGCAAATGGTGTCATTTTGAACGAGGTGCGGTACCTACTGCATCTACCTACTACCAACTACCTAACCTACTGATGCCACAGTGATGGGTAAAATCGTGGCAAGAGGCTTTGGCTTTGCCGGGTCATTGCTGCTTTGCAGTCGGGTACTAGTAGCCGGTGAAGCCGTTGTTGTCAATGAACACGTACGTATTATGTTGAAAAGCCAGATTTTGCTGGATGCCTTGGCTTGAGAATTTCGAAGCTTTGACGCACCAAATCACTCAATGGAGGCCGCCATCTTGTGGATGTGGAAGTATGTATAACAAATTGAAAAAAGTTCAAGACGAGTTTGTTTCACCCGTCTTTGTTTGATTCACATTCATATGCACCTCTAATTTGTAATTGAAATACTTTAAGACCAACCTCGGCCCGCACGGGCCTGGTTATCTTCAACGAAAATCGTCACCAAACACCGGAACCAATGAGATTCGAGCATTTGAAAAAATATTTCAAAAACCAAATCACTCAATGGAGGCCGCCATCTTCCTGATGCGGAAGTATGCATAAAAAAATTGCGAAAAAGTTCAATAGGAGTTTGTTTCACCGTCTTTGTTTGATTCACAATCTTATGCACCTCTAATTTGTAATTAAAATACTTTAAGACCAACCTCGTTATGTTCAACGAAAATCATCACCAAACACCGGAACCAATGAGATTCGAGTATTGAAAAAATATTTCAAAAACCAAATCACTCAATGGAGGCCGCCATCTTCCGGATGCGGAAGTATGCATAAAAAAATTGCGAAAAAGTTCAATTGGAGTTTGTTTCACCCGTCTTTGTTTGATTCACGATCCTCTGCACCTCTAATTTGTAATTAAAATACTTTAAGACCAACCTCGTTATCTTCAACGAAAATCGTCACCAAACACCGGAATCAATGAGATTCGAGCATTTGAAAAAATATTTCAAAAAAGCTTATTACGCGTTTTGGAGGGTGAAAACGGCGTCAAATCTATCTATAATTCCATTAATCTCTGTGTGTATGTGTGTATGTGTGTATGTGTGTATGTGTGTATGTGTGTATGTGTGTATGTTTGTCTGTGACCGCTGTTTCTCGACAACCACGGGTCCGATATACTTTAAACTTGCCAGGTATATTGCTGGGGACCCGAGGATGTGCCTTTTCAAGGTTTCATATTAATCGGACAAGTAAATTGCATGTAAATAGAGGGGGGGGGTTCTGTGGTCGTTGCGAATGGACCAAACCATTCATGTAAATAGAGGGGGGGGGGGGGTTCTGTGGTCGTTACTGCCACGTGGTTTCAAAGTTTTTTTTTGTTGTTGTTGTTTGCACGCATGTTTTTTTGCACCCACGTACGGGCACGCCCTAGGATGTTTACACACACACACCCCTACACAAATTTTTTTTTTTTTTTTTTTTGGCAAGGAACGGGCACCCACGTACGGGCACGTCCTAGCTTATATATAGTACGGGCATGCCCTAGTCTATCTATAATTCCAGTAATCTCTGTCTGTCTGTCTGTACGTTTGTCTGTGACCGCTGTTTCTCGACAACCACGGGTCCGATATACTTTTAACTTGCCAGGTATATTGCTGGGGACCCGAGGATGTGCCTTTTCAAGGTTTCATATTAATCGGACAATTACTTACCGAGCTATGTCCAAAAAACGATTCAACCAATCAGAGAGCAGCGAACGATCGCGTGTGCCGGCGTTGCGAATCGACCAAACCATTCCATGTAAATAGAGGGGGGGGTTCTGTGGTCGTTGCGAATGGACGAAACCATTTCATGTAAATAGAGGGGGGGATTGTCACTGTACTCGCAAGCCGTTCGCCGTTCGCTTTGGCGTTGCGAATGGACCAAACCATTTCATGTAAATAGAGGGGGGGGGATATAATTTTAGATAGATATATAGTACGGGCATATATATAGTACGGGCATGCCCTAGTATTCTAAAATTGACGAAGAATTATTTTTTAGAAATCTCGCGGCCGTAGGGGATAGTTTTTCATGGCCGGAAATATCCGAAGTTGAGACGGAATTCACCGAATTAATTAAGAAGTAAATTTTATCAATTTTAATCTCATCCAGAATGCAAATGATGTCATTTTGAAATAGGTAGGGTACCTACTACACCTACCTACAACCAACTACCTGACCTACTGATGCCATAGTGATGGGTAAAATAGTGGCAAGAGGCTTTGGCTTCGCCGGCTCATTGTGGCTTTGCAGTCGGGTACTAGTAGCCGGCGAAGCCCGTGTTGTGAATGAACGCGTACGTATTATGTTGAAAAGCCAGATTTTGCTGGATCCCTTGAGAATTTCGAAGCTGTGACGCACCAAATCGCTCAATGGAGGCCGCTATCTTGCGGATGCGGAAGTATGCATAACAAATTGAAAAAAGTTCAATAGGTGTTTGTTTCCCCCGTCTTTTTTTGATTCACAATCTTATGCACCTCTAATTTGTAATCAAAATACTTTAAGACTAACCTCGGCCCGCACGGGCCTGGTTATCTTCAACGAAAATCGTCACCAAACACCGGAACCAATGAGATTCGAGCATTTGAAAAAATATTTCAAAAACCAAATCACTCAATGGAGGCCGCCATCGACCGGATGTGGAAGTATGCAAAAAAAAATTGCGAAAAAGTTCAATAGGAGTTTGTTTCACCCGTCTTTGTTTGATTCACAATCCTATGCACCTCTAATTTGTGATTTAAATTCTTTAAGACCAACCTCGTTCCCTGGGCTCTGGTCATCTTCAACGAAAATCGTCACCAAACACCGGAACCAATGAGATTCGAGGATTTGAAAAAATATTTCAAAAAAGCTTTTTACCACATTTCGGACGCTGGAAACAGCGTCAAATACTCTAAAATTGACGAAGAATTATTTTTTAGAAATCTCGTGGCCACAGGGGATAGTTTTTCACGGCCGGAAATATCCGAAGTTGAGACGGAATTCACCGAATTAATCAAGAAGTAAATTATATAAATTTTAATCTCATCCAGAATGCAAATGATGTCATTTTGAAATAGGTACTACCTTCCAGAATGCAAATAGGTACTACCATTTGAAATAGGAAATAGGTTTGAACCTACTACACCTACCTACAACCAACTACCTAACCGACTGATGCCATCGTGATGGGTAAAATAGTGGCAAGAGGCTTGGCTTCGACTGCAGCTTTGCAGTCGGGTACTCGTAGCCGGCGAAGCCGGTGTTGTCAATAAACGCGTACGTATTATGTCAAAAACCTGATTATGCCTTGGCTTGAGAATTCCGAAGCACAATGGAGGCCGCCATCTTGCGGTTGCGGAAGTATGCATAACAAATTAAAAACGTTCAATAGGAGTTTCTTTCACCCGTCATTGTTTGATTCACAATCTAATGAACCTCTAATTTGTAATTAAAATACGTTAAGACCAACCTCGTTATCTTCAACGAAAATCGTCACCAAATACCGGACCCAATGAGAGTCGAGCATTTGAAAAAATATTTCTAAAACCAAATCGCTCCATGGAGGCCGCCATCGACCGGATGCGGAAGTTTGCATAAAACAATTGCGAAAAAGTTCAATAGGAGTTTGTTTCACCCGTCGTTCTTTGATTCACAATCTAATGAACCTCTAATTTGTAATTAAAATACGTTAAGACCAACCTCGTTATCTTCAACGAAAATCGTCACCAAACACCAGAACCAATGAGATTCGAGCATTTGAAAAAATATTTTAAAAAAGCTGAAAACGGCGAAAACGGCGAATTTAGAATATTTCGGAGGGTCAAATATTCTATAATTGACGAAGAATTATTTTTTAGAAATCTCGTGGCCATCGGGGATAGTTTTTCACGGCCAGAAATACGGTATAAGCGGTTTACATATTTAGGCTGGTTAAATTTTTTTTCCTGTTTATCATCGCCGCCCGCCCCATAAAAGTAGTCCGCCCATAATTTTTTTTTTTTTTTTTTTTGCTCGCGAAGCCAGTACCTTTCCCGCTCAGTGGAAAACAGGTTCGAATTTTGTATGTGCTCGCATACAAAGCCAAGTCTTTGTGTATGTGCTCGCGTACAAAGCCAAGTCTTTGTGTATGTGCTCGTGTACAAAGCCAAGTCTGAGCCAAGTTACATGTGTGCGACAGTTTGAAAGAAAATGCCGATCGTTGTTTGCCAAATTCGGCGAACGTGCAGTGTTCTAAAGGCCTGGGTTGGTGTCAAAGTGCCAGAAAATATCACTCTGGACGAACTGTATTATGAGCTCGTGCCAGGAACGCTTGATGGTAAGAAATATAACCGTTTTAATGTACGTTGTTGTTGTTGTTGTTGTTGTTGTTGTAGTAGTAGTTGTTGTTATTGTAGTAGTAGTAGTAGTAGTAGTAGTAGTAGTAGTAGTGCTTTTGTTGGAAAGGTTACAGAGATTTGCGTTCAGAGCTCATGCAAGCTCAGGCAAACATATGTTCCCAGTTTAATGTCGCTCAATTCCTCATCTCTGCAAGTCCATGGTTTGAACTACAGTAGACAAGGTAGAGCATTTTGAAGAGAAAGCACTTCCAAGACAGATAAGGGGAAGGTAAAAGAACACCAAAAAAAAAGAACGCCAAAGAACACCAAAAAGAATGCCAAATAACACATTTATACAAATAAGAGCAAAATATCTTGTGGAGAGACCGTACAAAGTGCATCATTTATAGTCCAGGTTTCCTTAAACTTTTGAACAGTGTTACTATATTCTGCCGCCTTGTACTCCGAAATAATGCGTGAGCGTATTAAGCCCTTCAGACATACAGAACTGTGTTCCACCACATCTTTCTCAATTTTTGCCTTCCTGGTTTTATATATTGCCATTTTTGCACAGGCTAAAATAAAGTTAACAAGGAGATCTCGTGACTTGCTTAGTTTCTTTACCGGGTGCCCGATGATAAAAAGTGTTGGAGAGAAGTGAAGCCAGAAGCGCAAGAGAAGATTTTTCATCAGTAAGAACACTGGTTCAAGACGGTGGCATTGAAGGTATATGTGAAATATAGTTTCCCTTTCACCACAAAAGCAGCAATCCTCTGAGACGTTAGTGAAGTGCCGCATCATAGATCCAGAGCTCAGTGCACCATGTAGCAACCTCCAACTTAAGTCTGCCATCATTCTTGGCGTTGGGTAGAGATAGAGTGAATCCCAACGTGGATGAACAGTCGAAGGAAGTGGAAGAATCTCACGCCAGGGAGTATCCAGTCGGGTTGCAAGAGCTATATAATGGAGCGAGTGGATCACTAGCAGGTATATATTTTTCCTTGATAGCCCACAGAACGACATTTCCACTGTGCTAGGGGTCTTACTCATATTGTTTGCAGGTATTGGCTGAGAGAGCTCGCAACATCGTGGTCGGATTTTAAAATCCATGGAGTTACCGATGGACATCTGTCCAGATCCATCACCCTCTTTGGGATTCTCTAGATATTCCAGACAATCGGGAGGCAAGGAGCTTTTGACCTCTTCAAGTATCCTGGAGGGGATCCTGATTGTCCTCAGGCCCATTTTCGCTGCGAGTTCCTTGGGTAAAAGCGTTCTCTTACCATCGTTCAGAAGGTCTCCCACTGTGGATATGCTACCAGCTAAGAGGCTCCTTCTTACTGAAAAGGAAGCCAGAGTTGGGCCCTGTAGAAGAGGGTTGAGAATGAGCGGTTCTTCTAACAGGTCCTTGCCTGGATAAGGAACTGTTCTTTGTACGTCGACTACATTCCAAGCCTTCAGCATTTCTTGATAAAAAGGAGGCAATGTAGCACTAGACAGGCTCCGAGATGTAATGATGAAAAGATTCCTTTTGTACCCAAGATTGAGCACTTTGCTGAAGAAGTATGATGCCAGTGAGCACCATTGCGGTGCAGGGTTCACATGTAGGTAACGTTGTATGGTCTTCAGCCTGGATGCGTGGTAGTGGCTTCGAAGGCAGGGAAAAGACTGTCCACCTTCTGAAAAAGGCAAGCTCAGAATGCCCAGGGAAACCCAGTATTTACCATTCCAAAAGTAGTCCAGTAGCTTCCTCTGCATCTTAACCAGAAACTCCTCTGGAGTGCTTATGCAATAGAGCCTGAATACTAACTTCGGAATTATAAACTGTTTAATAAGGAGTGTTTTTCCCCTCAGAGACAGGACTTTTAGTAGTCCACTCCAGTCTCTCAACTTTGCTTCGATCTTGTCCCCTCAAGTGTTCCAGTTAATGAGTGGTGAGGACCCATGGGAAGTGGATAAGTGCACCCCCAAATATTTGAGCTCATTGCAACTCCAGGTCAATTTCTGAAAAAGTGTTGGTAACTCCTTTACCTGCATTTGTCCAATTAGAAGCCCCGAGCTTTTCCTCCAATTGATTGTAGCAGACGATGCTGCTGAATAGACCTGCTGACAATCATAAACTATTTGCATATCCCTTGCATTACTGGCAAACACGAGAACATCATCTGCATATGCAGAAAGTTTGAGGTTGACCGTGTTGTGTGGCACCACAATGCCAGTTAGCCTTCTTCTCATCAAACAAAGGAAGGGTTCGATACATAGGGAATATAATTGGCCGGACAGGGGACATCCTTGTCTTATTCCTCTCTCAAATGGAAAGGGCGCGAGCAAGAAACCGTTGACTTTGACTAGGCATTCTGCCGACATGTACAACGTCTGAATCATGCCGACAAATCTCCTCCCCAACCCAAATGTTAGCAAGGTTTCAAACAGATACTCATGGTTCATCTGGTCAAAGGCTTTCTCCTGATCCAAGGAAAGAAATCCGACTTGAGTCCGAGTCATGTCCGCATACTGTATCAGGTCTCTGACAAGGGATATGTTGTCATGTATTGTCCTGCCTGGAATGGCATAAGATTGGTCCGGGCTGACTAATTTTGTCAGGACTAGTCCGAGACGGAGTGACAACATTTTAGCCATGACCTTATAATCCACACACAGCAGAGACACAGGGCGGTAATTCTTCAAGTCTCTCAAGTCACCCTCCTTGGGAATCAAGACCAGCATCGCTCGACGCCAAGAAAGGGGCATTATACCTGTATCACATGCTTCCTGAGCTACGCTTAGGTAATCAGGTCCAACCAAGTCCCATACTTTTGTATAGAATTCACATGATAAGCCATCCATGCCAGGGGCTTTATCACTTGATAGGCTGTGCAGGGCGGTTTTCAATTCTTCCAGAGATAATGGAGTCTCCAGCTGCTCCCGGTCTTCTACAGAGGCTTCAGGAAGACTACTCCACAAAGTGCCACCTGCACCTGCATCTGTGCTCTTACCCGAATACAGCTGAGCGTAAAAGGCTCTAATTCGTTTTTGAACACCCTCAGAGCCATTGAGCAAGAGACCATCTTCTGCGAGAACACTCGCTATAGCCCTGAATTGACCTTTGCGTTTTTCCACCCCTTTGAGATAATTCAGGACATATTCATCCTCAGAAATAAACTGCAAACGAGAGCGCACATATGCCCCTCGTGCCTTCACACGACTACATGCTTTAAGGGTGCTCTTTTTTCCTTGGTATGCCTGCAGTTCAGTAGAGGTAAGTGTGGCCAGGTGCTTCTCAAGGTGCAGCAGTTCCTCTTCCAGTCTTTTTATCCCTAACCCAAGTGTTTTGCTCGATCCATACGAGTATTCCTGACACAGCAATTTCAATCGTACCTTGCCTACATCCCACCAGAATCCAAGTGAGCAAAAATCTCCTTTTTTATTCCTCCAGGCTTGCCAAAAATTCAAAAAGATTGACAAAAAGGCTTCATCCTGACTTAAAGCATTGTTCAGGTGCCACAAGCCAGGGCCTCGCCGTGTTTCCGCCAGGGAAAACTTAATCCAGGCCAAGTTGTGATCTGTGAAATGGGCAACTTTTATGCCGGAGTCACTGACAATCTTACACCAACGGTGAGACACGTAAATTCTATCGAGCCAGGATTGTGATATATGACCACCTCTGATACTCGTATACGTGAATGTTCTGTCTGTGGGGTGTTGTATGTGCCAAGTATCCCTCAAGTTTAACAGTGTTATGGTTTGTTATAATATTCTTACAGAGGGATTATGCGGCTCCTGACCTATTCGATCAAGGGAGGGGTTTAGAGTGCAATTAAAATCTCCTCCAAGAATTACACACTCTTCACCAGGCAAGGTGAGCATGAATCTCTGCAACCGGTTGAAGAAAATCCCCCTTGCAACTCCTACACAAGGTGCATAAATGTTGACGAAATTGACAACAAATTCTTCAAACTTTGCTTTTATATGTAGCAACCGCCCCACACTGGCTTCCTTTACGACAAGTATTTCAGGTTTCCTCTTTGGTGAAAAGAGGGTAGCCACTCCACAAGATGTGTCCGTTAGGTGACTGAAAAAGGCCAAGCCTTCCCATTGGTTTTCCCATCGGGATGCAGCCTCTGGGGTCGTGTGGGTTTCCTGCAAAAAGGTTACTTCAAGTTTTTCCTTCACACAGAATGACAATACCTGGTGCACACGGAATGCATCCTTACAGCCATTGACATTCAATGATCCTATTCGTAAGTTTGATGTCATTATTGTATTCAGAGCTTTGTTTCTGTGAAATTCATCCTCCTAAACGAATTTATATTCAGGCCCGTAACTCAACAACTTTGCTAGAAACTTCCTGACTCGGGCTTGTTCGGCCGAGCCTGAAGTCCTTGTTTTATGTCCCTCTCTCCTTAGTGCATACAAGGAATGCACTAGCAAGTCATAATCTTTCCACCGTTTCAGCGCATTTTCCACTTTCTTCCTGCTATGCAAGCTTTGTTCCAGGAACTCGAGTATCTCCTGACTGGGAATGCAGGAATGGCGTCCTGCCGGTAGGTCTGTCTCTAAACCAGTCAGTGACCCTTGATAGTCTTCCCCATCACCAATACTTTCCTCATCATCGCTGTCTGGAGGTTCAAGATCCTTCTCCTTTGGTGTACTTGTACAATGTGTCAAGTCTTCTGCCATGTCGTCTCTCAAGGCTGACTTGGCATAATCTTCTGGCGCAGAGGAACGCTCCTTTCGCTCTGATGCGGCGGACGTTGCTACACCTGTGGGAATGGATGCCTCCTCCTCAGTTGGTATAGGAGATCCAACCTTTTGGGGTCGTAAAATAGAGATGTGCTCAACTATTCCCCTTTCTGCGCCAACAGTGAGTGAAGTGACATCACCTGAGATGTCGGTCAGTGCCAGCAACTTTATTGATGCTTGTGTGTCTGGTTCCCTCTCTCTGTCTGTCCCACCGATGAATGCTACTTCAGAATCCTTTGAAACTTCGGTGTTAATCCTTCGGTTCAGAACTGCTCTTGTAGATGTTTCAATCCCTGGTTTATTTTGAAGCTTCGTTGCAGTTGTTATTATTGGATGCATTTTCTCAGGTGCCAACATCACAGTATCGTTTGGCCCTGTCAAGTCAGATACCTCTAGGTTGTTTGTCTTTACCGTGCTGGGTTTACTACCTGACGGTCTCCCTTCCTGTTCATTCTTCAAACTGTCTTTGGGTGGATCTGAGAGAGAAGACTCTCCATATCCTGTCGTTTGATGAATAGTTTCCTCTTATTCTTCTTCTTCCATTTCCTCAGATTGGGTTACCACTCTTTTCTCCTTCAGAATACTAGGCTTTACAAATCCCTTTGACACATTACTTCCCGTGTCATCCTCAATTGTACCAGGGTGTTCCGTGGTCCCATCCTCTGCGGGTTCTGATTTCCTCTTCTGTGCTCTCTTTGCCTTCCCTGCTCCCACTGCCTGCCATTGATTTATGGCAGCGGAAGAGTTGGGATGAGAAGCTGGTATAGAACTTTCTTGAGGGTCCACTGCCCTCGAGCACAAAGGAGCAACCGCCTCTCTTAGGTTACCTACAGTGACGCTGGGATCCTCTCGAGGCTGATCTGGACGTTGAGGAGCTGCAACCTCTTTAATGATGGTGGGGCAGTCTGCTCTCCTGTGATCCTTCACTTTGCATACAAAACAACGGGGTTCGTTTGTCATATAAAACACCCTGTAATTCTTTCCGTCAAAAGGAATAACAAACGACCCCTCACATTCAGCCTCCTTTCCCAATTTTTTTTTTAATTATTATTATTATTATTATTATTATTATTATTTATTTTTTTTGTATACAAGATCGAGGCTCGTGAAAGAGCGAACATTAATCACACAGAAAGACAAACCGACACATAAAACATATAACATCGGGAGCGGTAGACAAGATGGGGAGAGAAGGGGAAGGACACAAACACAACATTTGAGAGCAGGGACCGAGAGACATGGAGACATCGAGAGATCTGAGAGAGGGCGAGGGCTTTGGGGGGGGGGGGGGGGGGGGCATGGGAAGGGGGCGGTGGGAGAGGTATAAAACATATGGACACTGCCAGGACTTCCAGGAAAGAAGTTGGAATTTCAAACAAGGTGGATCTGGGGTGAATTAGCAGGGGTAGAAAAGATCAAGGTTTTGGATGGGGGAAGATAAGAGATGGTGGTGAACAGCTGTTTTAAAGACCTGGAGGAAGGAGTGGGATTGAAGGGAGTGAGGGAGTTTGTTCCAGAGGCGGGAGAAAAGAGGAATGAAAGAGTGAAGGTGAGCAGAGAGCCGAGATTTCGGCAGTTTAACCATCAGAGGGTTGCTGGCAGATCTTGTGCGACCTGTAGGAATATTTGGGGGACAGAGCACAGAGAGAGCTGGGGGTGCAAGGCCGGAGAGGAGTCGGTAGAAGACAGGAAGACCACCTACCTGCCTGCGGTGAGTGAGTGAAAGGCCCTCAGAGATAGCTTCATCGCGGGAGATTCCAATAATTCTGAAAGCTTTGGTTTCAACAGCGTGAAGCCGAGCTAGGTGTGAGGCAGGAGCACTGGCCCATAGGGGAGAACAGTATTCCATTGAGCTGCGGATGAAAGCCTTGTATGTGGTGAGGAGCTCAGGTGTGCCGAGGAAGGACTTCGCACGACGGAGGATGCCCAGTCGGCGACTGGCTTTGGAGGCCAGCTTGGAAATGTGGTTTTCCCAAGAAAGATCATGGCAGATAGTGAGACCCAAAATCTTGAGCGACAGAACTTCTTGGAGAGGATTGTTGAGAAAGTAGATGGGAGGGTTGTCCAGTCGATCTTTTCGGAGAGACATAGTAAGAGTGTGAGATTTGTCAGGATTGAAAGACATGTTCCACTTGTTTGACCAGTCTGTGATTTTGTCCAGGTCTTCAGAGAGTGAGGAGGCAGCAGACTGCTGATCTGAGGGAAGAGGCTTGGAGCGGCAGAGAGTGGAGTCATCAGCAAAGAGATAGAGAGGATTTTCGAGAGAGTCAGAGAGATCATTGATTAAGACCAGAAAAAGCACGGGGCCCAGAACACTGCCTTGGGGAACTCCAGCCTGAACAGGAAGAGGAGATGAGAGAAACCCATTCAGGGCCACACGTTGACGACGACTAGAGAGGAAGTCTGCCAGCCATGCGTGGAGATTTCCATGGATACCAAAGGAGGAGAGTTTGGTGAGCAGAGCGGGGTGCCAGACCGTGTCGAAGGCACGTGATATGTCGAGGGAGACAGCTCTAATTTCCTGTTTGGCATTGAGGACCTCCATCCATTGTTGAGACAGCAGAAGCAGCATGTCCAGAGTAGAGTGACCTGGTCTGAAACCAAATTGATGATCAGAGATCAAGCCATTGGAGAAGAGGAAAGATTTCATATCCGAAGCAATGATGGATTCCATGACTTTGCTGATAATTGGGAGAAGGCTGATTGGTCTGTAGTTGCTAGGATCTGTTTTTGCACCTTTTTTGTGCAAAGCGGTGATGTTGGCTGATTTCCAAGCAGATGGCAGTTGACCTTGAGCAAAAGAGAGGGTGAAGAGAACAGAGAGAGGGTGAGATAGAGCAGCAGAGCAGGATTTTAGGACCCGTGGGCTGATGCCGTCGGGTCCAGTTGCAGAATCAGAGTCGAGGGTTGACAGAAACTTTTCCACCTTGTCAGGAGGAAAGGACACGGAGTCCAGGAGCAGCAGGGTACGACTGGGTATGGTGGGTACAGAGAGGGATGGGTTTGGGACACAAGATTTAGAGGCAAACACAGAGTTGAGGCATTCAGCTTTTTCACGTGCGGAGTCAGCTGTGTAGCCATTTGAGGTAAGGGAGGGGATGGAGGGGGAACAAACACCAGAAACGGATTTGACCAGACGCCACCAGGATTTGGAAGAGGGAGACAGATAAGAGAGTTCGGTCTTGAGAACGGAGAGATATTGTTTCCTGGCTCTCCTGAGGGTGGACACACACTTGTTTCGGGCTTTGTGAAAGGAAATGAGATTTCCTTCCGTTGGATTTGCTTTCCAGGAGACGAAGGCAAGTTGTTTCTGGGCAACAGCCTCACCACAAGATTCCGTGTACCATGGACGGGAGGAAGGGTATGACAACTGAAGACGAGATGGGATAAATCTGTGCATGAGAGAGAGCAATTTACTTTGGAAGAATTCCCAGGATGAGTTGATGTCAGAGGTGGTGGAGATGGGAGACCAGTCCAGATGATTGATGGCTGCTTGAAGACCGTGCCAGTTGGCCTGAGTGAAATGCCAGACTCGTCGACGCTGAGCAGGCTCCCTGAGGATGGTCAGAGAGATGTCCACTTTAAGAAGGACATGATCAGATGATCCGATCGGAGCAGAAGAAGAGCAGCAGACATTTTCAGGGAAGTTAGTCATAACCAAGTCCAGAAGAGAAGATGTTCCGTTGACTGAGATCCGGGTCGGGAAATTGACAGATTGTGTCAGTCCCAGTGAGTCGCAGAAGTCCTTTGCTGAGGACCCATGGCTGGTGAGAGAGGTACCCACACCCAGCCAACTGGCATGATGACAGTTGAAATCACCACATATGAGGAAGAGAGAGTTGGGATGAGTAGATAGAAGTTGGTCCATATCATCAGACAGCGAGATGTAGATGGAGTCATCACTGTTTGGTGGACGGTACAACACACATCTGAACAAGAGGTGGGAGCGAAGGGGAAGCCGTAGCCAGAGGTATTCCTGGGGGTGAGGTGGAGAGAGTGCAGTGCAGGGCGAGTGAGGAAGAGAGTTTTTGATAAAGATAGCAACCCCGCCTCCAGGACGAGGCTCAGGTCTATCATACCGGAGGAGGGAGTAGCCCGGGAGAGATACTATGGAATCAGAGACATCATAAAGGAGGAAAGTTTCTGTTAAGCAGATCACGTCTGGTTTGACAGAAGCAACCTGTATGGAGAGATCAGTTAAGTTTGAACGAAGGCTGCGGATGTTTGAGGTCCATACCGTTAATGAGGGAGGAAGGGGGAGCATCAGCTACAGAACAGGGGGGAGGAGGGGTAGGGTAAGATGTGGAAGAGGTGGAAGAGGTAGGGAGAGCTGTTGAAGGTGTGTCAGAGATTTCAGAATAGCTCGGAGAAAGGGAAGGATGGGGCGGACAAAAGGTTTGATGGTGATTGGGTGAGCCACAATGAGGTGTTATTTGAGGAGGGGGAAGAGCGAGGCAGAAGGTTGGGGGAGATGGAGGTGAGAGTTTGAAGGGGGAAGAAGTGGGGAGGACGCTTTGAGGAGGGGGAGTGAGAGGGGGGAAATTGAGAAGCAATGAGGGTGGGGAGATTTGAAGGGGAGGGGTGAGGGGGGAGTTTGGGAGGGAAGGGACAAGGGGAGGGATTTGAAAGGGATGGGATATGGGGGAGATTTGGAGGGGAGGGGTGAGGCAGGAGTCTAGGAGGGGAGGGGCGAGGGGGCGTCTTGGCGGGGAGGGGTGAGGGGGTAGTTTAGGAGGGAGGGGGCAAGGGGGGAGATTTGAAAGGGATGGGTGATGGGGAAGATTTGGAGGGGAGGGGTGATGGGGAAGATTTGGAGGGGAGGGGTTATGGGGAAGATTTGGAGGGGAGGGGTGAGATTGGATTTTAGAAAGTGTACGATTTATGGGAAACGAACATTTATTGCAAAATGAGTTTCTTGTGACCTTCGAGTTAAAAATACGTTTAAGGACGCTGGATGGAGGATGGAGTGCAGGAGAGTTTAGGGAATGTAGAAAAAAGGCACTATAGGAGATGGATATTTTTTTGGGGATGAATTGATTTGGTGAGCAAATTCCCGTCAATTCAATGGATACTTGTCTTTTAAAAGACCAGACATGTTGTAGGGAGGGCTCATGACAGCCCAAAGACACAGGCTTGATGGGTGATCTCAACACTCCCAGTCGTTCCAGGAAAGGCACCACGACATTGTCAGGCACGTAAGGAGGTATATTAGATATAATTATCCTTGTACCAAGACTTGAGAGCGGCTCGACTTGCACAAAGAGTCCTCCCACACTAATCCCTTTCTCAATGACTTTGTTTGCTGCAGCCTCTGAGTTAAGAAAGAACACAGCTTGTCCATACATTTTCGAGGCTGCAACTATCGTTGCTGGATCAACCACACTAGCGAGTGCGTTCACATAGGCCTCTATTTGGGTGATTTGTCCCAACTCGCATTTCACCCCGTGCTTCCTCGTTAACGCCTTAAACGGGTGGGCAGGGCGGTTCCCACCTGCACCAGAGGTAGTAGCGGCCATTTTTGCCCACGTACGATCCAGAGGCATGATTACTATTAACGGTATATTTCCCGTCAAATGAAAATGGAAAAAAAAAATATCAATGAGCTCGTTCGCGAGCTTCTGCTTATTTCAGCACGACCGGACCGGTATGCTAAGGATTAACTCAAAAGGATAATCAAATGCGCATTGAGCAAATAACTTATCGGCTTAATCGCCAAAACTATGCAAATTTAGCACAGAAAGTCAAGGGTCATTAAGCAAAAACAAGGAAGTCAAACAGTTTGTGATACGCCACAAATCGGGCGCGGCAAATCTAGTCCCACACGGGTGCGGCCGCACGCCGCGGCTAGGCCCGAACACAAAGGGCTAATAACTCAAACGGGACGTCAAAGTAAAGTAACAAAATGAACCAACTCGGTTCAAATAACCCAAATAAACCAAAAATACAAACGGAAGAGGATGAGATGGAAATGTCGAAAATAGCACGGCTCGAGGAGCAGCAAAATGGCGTGGCGTAGTAGTAGTAGTAGTAGTAGTAGTAGTAGTAGTAGTAGTAGTAGTAGTAGTAGTAGTAGTAGTAGTAGTAGTATATTTTAGTGTGCGGGTTTTCCCCCTCGCTCGCCATTTACATGGACCGCTATGAAGACCGCTATGCTGGCTATGAAGATGTGTGTTATTTCTGTGGCTGTGTTGAGGAGCTGAGTACCACAGATGAGTCATATCCGATATGCAGTACCTGCGGCTAGAGTCCTACTGCCGAGAAGAGGCCCACTCGGAAGTTCAAGAAGTAGTTGCAGTTGGTATTCTGAAGGAGAAGCCAAATATCATCGGCAAACGGGAGAGCCTTACATGATAATTATTGCTGTGGATTTTTAGTCAAAAATGAAACTAGCGCTGCACTACATGTAGTACTAGTAGTAGGTGATGATAGCTACATGAATAAACGGCAACCAACATTCTCTTGGTGTTGAACTCCACTCAACAAGTATGAGTGCTATAATATCAGTAGCTGCTGATAGATAGATACATCTATGAGTGCTATAATATCAGTAGATGCTGATAGATAGATACATCTATGAGTGCTATAATAGCAGTAGCTGCTGATAGATAGATACATCTATGAGTGCTATAATAGCAGTAGCTGCTGATAGATAGATACATCTATGAGTGCTATAATATCAGTAGCTGCTGATAGATAGATACATCTATGAGTGCTATAATATCAGTAGCTGCTGATAGATAGATACATCTATGAGTGCTATAATAGCAGTAGCTGCTGATAGATAGATACATCTATGAGGGCTATAATAGCAGTAGCTGCTGATAGATAGATACATCTATGAGTGCTATAATATCAGTAGCTGCTGATAGATAGATACATCTATGAGTGCTATAATAGCAGTAGCTGCTGATAGATAGATACATCTATGAGTGCTATAATAGCAGTAGCTGCTGATAGATAGATACATCTATGAGTGCTATAATATCAGTAGCTGCTGATAGATAGATACATCTATGAGTGCTATAATATCAGTAGCTGCTGATAGATAGATACATCTATGAGTGCTATAATAGCAGTAGCTGCTGATAGATAGATACATCTATGAGTGCTATAATATCAGTAGCTGCTGATAGATACATCTATCAGTGCTATAATAGCAGTAGTTGCTGATATATAGATACATCTATGAGTGCTATAATATCAGTAGCTGCTGATAGATAGATACATCTATGAGTGCTATAATAGCAGTAGCTGCTGATAGATAGATACATCTATGAGTGCTATAATATCAGTAGCTGCTGATAGATAGATACATCGATGAGTGCTATAATATCAGTAGCTGCTGATAGATAGATACATCTATGAGTGCTATAATATCAGTAGCTGCTGATAGATACATCTATGAGTGCTATAATAGCAGTAGTTGCTGATATATAGATACATCTATGAGTGCTATAATATCAGTAGCTGCTGATAGATAGATACATCTATGAGTGCTATAATAGCAGTAGCTGCTGATAGATAGATACATCTATGAGTGCTATAATATCAGTAGCTGCTGATAGATACATCTATCAGTGCTATAATAGCAGTAGTTGCTGATATATAGATACATCTATGAGTGCTATAATATCAGTAGCTGCTGATAGATAGATACATCTATGAGTGCTATAATAGCAGTAGCTGCTGATAGATAGATACATCTATGAGTGCTATAATATCAGTAGCTGCTGATAGATAGATACATCGATGAGTGCTATAATAGCAGTAGCTGCTGATAGATAGATACATCTATGAGTGCTATAATATCAGTAGCTGCTGATAGATAGATACATCGATGAGTGCTATAATAGCAGTAGCTGCTGATAGATAGATACATCTATCAGTGCTATAATATCAGTAGCTGCTGATAGATAGATACATCTATGAGTGCTATAATATCAGTAGCTGCTGATAGATAGATGTATAAACGCGAATCAGACATTCTTTTGATGTGGTTTATGTCCTCTTCCATGTTTACCAAACTGCTCAATATGCATGTACCGGTACCATGAAGTGATATTTCGTGGCGAGGAATTCTAGTCAAATATGTATGAATGCGATGGCAATAGCTGCTGATAGATACATGTATGGCAACCGGACATTATTCTTAAAAGCCGAAGTTTTGGTCCACCATTGTTATATGTATCAGCGAATATTAAAAGTAAACAGAACTCGATGTGACATAGGTTTCTTTATTTTCTCTTTTTGAATCGTATCAGTGCGTACTTACGAAGGTTTACTAGTTTAGAAATCATAACATGATTCATCATATATGTCCGATCAAGTATATTTAAGAAAAAAACATATTGTGCGTTGAATAATCCATTAAAATTTCACTCTGAAAAAAAACAACAACAACAAAAAAAACCCTTCCTCCCTACCCACTTTTTTGAAAAAAAGTGATGATAAACAGGGGAAAAATTTTTAACCAGCCTTAGTTTAGAAATACGGATAGTTTTTCACGGCCGGAAATATCCGAAGTTGAGACGGAATTCACCAAATTAATCACTGCAAGCTAACTTCTTCTGGTGGAGGAAGCCGCAGTGACCGGAGAGAACCAGTCCTGACAGCGACTGAAGTTAGAAGACTACACACATACTGTGAAAACGTATGTTAAGCCCAGTTAAAATTTCTTAAAATAGGCCCTAAGCTAGCACATCGTATAGTTACTTCCTTAAGCTTCTTGTGACATTTATTGTATGCAGGTATTGGGGAGGACTGTCTGCTCTTCTCTTTTACCAAGTCTTACCAGGTACGGTACCTACTACACCTACCTACTACCAACTACCTAACCTACTGATGCCATAGTGATGGGTAAAATAGTGGCAAGAGGCTTTGGCTTTGCCAGCTCATTGCGGCTTTGCAGTCGGGTACTAGTAGCCGGCGAAGCCGGTGTTGTCAATAAACGCGTACGTATTATGTCGAAATCCTGATTATGCCTTGGCTTGAGAATTCCGAAGCGCAATGGAGGCCGCCATCTTGCGGATGCGGAAGTATGCATAACAAATTGAAAACGTTCAATAGGAGTTTTTCACCCATCATTGTTTGATTCACAATCTTATGCACCTCTAATTTCTTATTAAAATACTTTAAGACCAACCTCGGCCCGCACGGGCCTGGTTATCTTCAACGAAAAGCGTCACCAAACACCGGAACCAATGAGATTCGAGCATTTGAAAAAATATTTCTAAAACCAAATCACGCAATGGAGGCCGACATCGACCGGATGCGGAAGTTTGCATAAAACAATTGCGAAAAAGTTCAATAGGAGTTTGTTTCACCCGTCGTTCTTTGATTCACAATCTAATGAACCTCTAATTTGTAATTAAAATACGTTAAGACCAACCTCGTTATCTTCAACGAAAATCGTCACCAAACACCAGAACCAATGAGATTCGAGCATTTGAAAAAATATTTTTTTAAAGCTTATTACGCGTTTCGGAGGCTGAAAACGGTGTCACATTTTCTAAAATTGACGAAGAATTATTTTTTAGAAATCTCACGGCCGTAGGGGATAGTTTTTCACGGCCGGAAATATCCGAAGTCGAGACGGAATTCACCGAATTAATCAAGAAGTAAATTTTATCAATTTTAATCTCATCCAGAATGCAAATTGTGTCATTTTAGGTCTGAATTTGCGAAATTTTGTGAGCTGACCAATCAGCGATCAGCTTAGGTCAGCCAATCAGCGCCCTCGACACAGGACATCTTACCAGGGCGTCGTCTGCCTCTGCGACGCCGGGACCGGGAAGGAGGTTGGTGCAAAACAACCGAATCACGCATAAGCATATGCTGCTCGAAATAGTTCTCATCATATGCTCAAATTCCCTAAGCTAAATCGTCATTGCTTTGGGCACTGTGAAACGTATCACGTCACTCGCTTACTGCACAGCGAAAAAGTACGAGCACTTGAACAACGTGTTTTTCGACTCGAATCTGCAAAACGCCCGCCATGTCACTCGGTCAAAGCCAAAACGAGGAACAATGTTTCGCCTCCATTCTTCATCGCCACACCGACCTATCAGATGTGGCATGAAGGACGACGTTTATGCTTAACCACGACATAAACGTACCCAAGTCTTGGGTACCCAAGCTAATTCGTGAGAAAGTGTCATGTGACTCCTGCTCATTCACCAGGTTACAATCTACACTGTTTCAATTACCAGTTTAAGTCTACACTTTAACTGGACACTGCTAAATTTCTCTAAAGTGTGTAAAGACCTTTGAGTGCTCGCACCAGCATATATATGTGTTGTTGAGGATGTTCAAGAGTACTTACAGGTCGCTATCAGCGTCTATCACCTTCTTTTCGCGATAAAAAACAATGTTCTCACGAAACGTAATTGGAAAGTAAACCACTCTGGGCCATTTTCGAAATTTTTCTCTTCTTTAGTGGTAGACCTGAAAAGCCGAATTAGGCTTCAATCCCATGCTCCCATGCTCAGTAGGTTTGTCTGATTTATGATGTTGTCCTGCACCTACCGGTATAAGCGGTTTACATAAAGAAAGAAAGCTCGGTTTGAATAACGACAGTCACACATTGCCGTTGAAACGGCGCTATCGTCTGACCTGTCGGCACTGATCTTACTGCAAGCTAACTTCTTTTGGTGGAGGAAGCCGCCGTGCCTGGAGAGAACCAGTCCTGACAGCGACTGAAGTTAGAAGACTACACACATACTGTGAAAAAGTATGTTAAGCCCAGTTAAAATTTCTTAAAATAGGCCTGAAGCTAGCACATTGTATAGTTACTTCCTTAAGCTTCTTGTGACATTTATTGTATGTCGGTATTGGGGAGGACTATCTGCTCTTCTCTTTTACCAAGTCTTACCAGGTACGGTACCTACTACACCTACCTACTACCAACTACCTAACCTACTGATGGGTAAAATAGTGGCAAGAGGCTTTGGCTTCGCCGGCTCATTGCGGCTTTGCAGTCGGGTACTAGTAGCCGGCGAAGCCGGTGTTGTCAATAAACGAGTACGTATTATGTTGAAAACGTGATTATGCCTTGGCTCGAGAATCTGAAGCGCAGTGGGCGCAGCCATCTTGTGGAGGCGGAAGTATGCATAACAAATTTAAAACGTTCATTAGGAGTTTCTTTCACCCATCGTCGTTTGATTCACAATCTTATGCACCTCCGATGTATTAATAAAATAATTTAAGACCAACATCGACCCGCACGGGCCTGGTTATCTTCAACAAAACGCGTCACCAAACACCGGACCCAATGAGAGTCGAGCATTTGCAAAAATATTTCTAAAATGAAAGCGCTCAATGGTGGGCGCCATCGACCGGATGCGGAAGTTTGCATAAAACAATTGCGAAAAAGTTCAATAGGAGTTTGTTTCACCCGTCGTTCTTTGATTCACAATCTAATGAAACCTCGAATTAGTAATTAAAATACTTTAAGACCAACCTCGTTATCTTCAACGAAAATCGTCATCAAACACCAGAACCAATGAGATTCGAGCATTTGTAAAAAAATTTTTTTAAAGCTTATTACGCGTTTCGGACGGTGAAAACGGCGTCAAATATTCTAACATTGATGAAGAATTATTTTTTAGAAATCTCGCGGCCGTATGGGATAGTTTTTCACAGCCAGAAATACGGTATAAGCGGTTTACATATTTAGTTTAGAAATACGGATAGTTTTTCACGGCCGGAAATATCCGAAGTTGAGACGGAATTCACCAAATTAATCACTGCAAGCTAACTTCTTCTGGTGGAGGAAGCCGCAGTGCCCGGAGAGTCAGAGAACCAGCCCTGGCGCCTGACAGCGACTGAAGTTAGAAGACTACACACTTACTGTGAAAACGTATGTTAAGCCCAGTTAAAAATAGGCCTTAAGCTAGCACATCGTATCGTTACTTCCTTAAGCTTCTTGTGACATTTATTGTATGCAGGTATTGCCATTGGGGAGGACTGTCTGCTCTTCTCTTTTACCAAGTCTTACCAGGTATGGTACCTACTACACCTACCAACTACCTAACCTACTGATGCCATAGTGATGGGTAAAATAGTGGCAAGAGGTTTTGGCTTCGCCGGCTCATTGCGGCTTTGCAGTCGGTACTAGTAGCCGGCGAAGCCTGTGTTGTCAATGAATGCGTACGTATTATGTTGAAAAGCCAGATTTTGCTGGATGCCTTGGCTTGAGAATTTCGAAGCTTTGACGCACCAAATCACTCAATGGAGGCCGCCATCTTGCGGATGCGGAAGTATGCATAACAAATTGAAAAAAGTTCAATAGGAGTTTGTTTCACCCGTCTTTGTTTGTTTCACCATCCTATGCACCTCTAATTTGTAATTAAAATACTTTAAGACCAACCTCGGCCTGCACGGGCCTGGTTATCTTCAACGAAAATCGTCACCAAACACCGGAACCAATGAGATTCGAGCATTTGAAAAAATATTTCAAAAACCAAATCACTCAATGGAGGCCGCCATCTTCCGGATGCGGAAGTATGCATAAAAAAATTGCGAAAAAGTTCAATCGGAGTTTGTTTCACCCGTCTTTGTGTGATTCACAATCCTATGCACCTCTAATTTGTAATTAAAATACTTTAAGACCAACCTCGTTATCTTCAACGAAAATCGTCACCAAACACCGGAACCAATGAGATTCGAGCATTTAAAAAAATATTTCAAAAAAGCTTATTACGCATTTCAGAGGGTGAAAACGGCGTCAAATATTCTAAAATTGACGAAGAATTATTTTTTAGAAATCTAGCGGCCGTAGGGGATAGTTTTTCACGGCCGGAAATATCCGAAGTTGAGACGGAATTCACCGAATTAATCAAGAAGTAAATTTTATCAATTTTAATCTCATCCAGAATACAAATGGTGTCATTTTAGGTCTGAATTTGCGAAATTTTGTGAGCTGACCAATCAGCGATCAGTTTAGGTCAGCCAATCAGCGCCATCGACACGGTTTGATTAACGACAGTCACACATTCATTGCCGTTGAAACGGCGCTATCGTCTGATCTGTCGGCATTGATCTTACTGCAAGCTAACTTCTGGTGGAGGAAGCCGCAGTACCCGGAGAGAACCAGTCCTGACAGCGACTGAAGTTAGAAGACTACACACATACTGTGAAAACGTATATTAAGCCCAGTTAAAATTTCTTAAAATAGGCCCTAAGCTAGCACATCGTATAGTTACTTCCTTAAGCTTCTTGTGACATTTATTGTATGTAGGTATTGGGGAGGACTGTCTGCTCTTCTCTTTTACCAAGTCTTACCAGGTACGGTACCTACTACACCTACCTACTACCAACTACCTAACCTACTGATGCCATAGTGATGGGTAAAATAGTGGCAAGAGGCTTTGGCTTCGCCGGCTCATTGCGGCTTTGCAGTCGGGTACTAGTGCACTGTAATAAGATGACATCGAGTTGTAATTGTAGGAGATGGAGGCTTTATTGATCAGTGCATAGCCATATAAGCAGCCTCTTCTTCACCTTGATACACATGCCCCGTACTCCCATGTTATATATCGATACATAACATGGTTCTTGGAAATATTATGAAGGCGATTTGTGTTCCACAGTTTTCAAATATATAACACAATTTGAATAAAGGTTTAACGGTGTATCGATAAATTAATTCTGGGTTTTACCACCGTTTTACACAGTGTCTATTACACCACCTTATTTAACACGTTACATTAGTTCTTCGTGCCTGTTGGTTATGTCCCTTATGACATCATTAAAATCAGTAAGTTTCCTGTTTGAAATTATTTTTTATGTACAAAATATAACATTTAAATGCAAAATACAACAAATATAGCATTTAAATTCAAAATATAACAAAAATATAACAGATTAATGTTCAAAATATTAGGCTGAAAAAAATATATTGCTGGTCTCTGGAAAGACCAAAGTTCCAGATTTGATGTGGTGATGTGTTTTTTTTTTCTCTTTTTTTTTTCTGAAAAGCTTGGATTGCACATGCAGTATAAAGCCTAAAGGTGTTGTTTTTTGTGTCCTCATGCCTTGCGGTCCTCCTCATCTGCTGTGGCACCGTCCATAGAGAAATTAAAGACAGCCAATGGGACTGGGAGGCCTTTTTGTAAATAATGAACACAAGCTTAAGTTATTTTAAAATGTATTTATTCTGAAAATCATTAAGTTCTTCAAGCATATTATGGACTGCCATTTCGTTCTCGAGATCGCCTCGCCGTACCGTCAAACATTCCAATGCGTCGAACGCATCAACACTGCGCATGCGCAAGTGGTCTAACAGGCCGATGGTCTCCCACGATCTCTTCTCCCAGTCCACCAGATTATCTCAGACACTTACAACTCCATGACAAACGAGATAGGATCCACGCCTAACTAACAAGACCACCCGCAGCTCTGTATGCCTTCTGGTTGCTTCACACGAACCCGACAAAAAACGTCTTCGTTTCAATAAATTACAATATTCAGCCGATTGGATTCATGACGGCACGGCACACAAAACTACTCATATCTTTGGAACGACTGGTTGGATGTGGACAAACTAAACGCAGTTTTGTAGGGGAGAACCGTGCGCAAACGTCCATACCAATGGCGACCCCAACAGACCCGTATTTCCCGAGATAGCGCGCCGGCCCGGCATCAACAGGCGCGCACTGTTGTAGGTACTGTTGGAAATGAGAAAAAAAAAATTGTTGACGCGCAGGGTCAAAATCGATGCGCGCGCTGACCAGTGACCGGAAATATATTTTTCTCGGCCTTACATTTAATTTAAATAAGTTGTTCCTCCATCACAAACTGGTGCATTTATAGCTGCAACGATGCAGTGATAGCTGGCCTGGTAATTGTAGGCTGATGGGAAGCATGAAATATGACATGGCTCAGGTTATCGAAGGTGTCTAGAAAAAAAGAACGTTACATAACATGCAGATTCACATATAGCTATATACGCTGCATGGCAGAGTAATATGTATGGTACTTCAATATGATAGAAACAAGACCGGAAGTCTAACAGCGGCGTAGCCAGGCTTGTTTGATACATTAGTCGAAGAGGATAATATGACCTGGGAGGGGACACCAGTTACTAATTAGCAGATAATGTAAGTATTACACATGTTTTTGAAGTAATTATATTTATATTGTTATCATTATATTATATTGTTACGTAACAGTGTTATGATTATATTTTCTATATTATTAATAATAACGTTATTATTATTATGAAGGCGGTGGGTTCCTATATTAATAAACCGAGGCTAATTTCTTACTCTCGCAATATTTAATACACTGCTCCTCATTGAGTCATCCATGAACCATACACCGCCTCAATCCAGTAACTTTGCAGTCGCGACAAAAGGATTGCAGTGATACGATTATATTTACTACATTATTACTATTAATACTATTATTATTATTATGAAAACAATACTACTGTGTTAATAAACCTGGGCTAATTTATCCAAAGTGGACTGAAGGTGAGGCATGAAGGCATGAAGCCTAAGGCCTATACGTACTGTGTCGTTGGAAGACCCGTAACGTCTATGCTTTCAATATTTGATGGTAATTTTAACAATCGGTTTGTTTGTGTTTCACACTGAATGAAAAATGTAAAGGTAGAGCATGTAGATTGTGATATATGACAGGTTCGACGATATGTTCGGCCTGAACGGCATATAAATCAAAATGGCGGTGCGTGCAGTCAGCCGTCGTACCGCCGTAATGACATCACAGATGTAATCACATCACATCAACCCGTACGAGCTACACCGTAAAAATAAACCTGAAACGATATACAAGCTACATCAAAGTCACTGTTAATCCTGTTATCATCCACGTATGTCCGTAGGGTTGACCTATGCTGAAACTCAAGATATAATATAATGAATTAGACATTATATCACTTGTAATTACAATTGGAAACTAAAGCTAGGTTTGACAACAATAACGACAACAAACTAAAACTACAAACTAGCTACACCAGTGCCTCAAAAGTCAAAACACTATATAAACAACAGTCAGTTGGTAGAGTCTGTTGCTATGCACTGTTGCATAACATATGGTTTCCATGTTTCTTTGCTATGGACTTCTGTAATAAATTGGAGTATGTGTGTATACACAGCACCATATAACTGAACCTCTCTAAGCGATGCAAGTGTTAGTATGGTGATTGTCAGTCTATAACCAGTGCAGGAATTTCAAAAGCTTGGTTGCTCGGCAAAGTGACTTCTCCATTTACGAGGAAACATCAGTGTTGCCACAACCATGCCATTTTAAGTCCCCAAGTTGGTTTAGTCTGTATTATATGTACTCCTTGTCATTTATAATTGGATTGAAATGGCTTTTACTTTGAAAAGCATTGTTGCTAGGCAACATTTGGCTGGTTACTAAGGAAGATGACATTTTATACAATGGGTACCCAATCTCAAAAGTTTAAACATATTGTTTTCAGTGCATCCCAAAATTGTTATGCTTCTATCAAAAAGTGAACAATCTCTACCTTTGCAATGCCATGAACAAACTGGTAGATCACAGGAGATGAAGGTTGTGGTCAAGTGTCATCGAAATTGTGTCGTTTTTTTTTCTTTTCTTTTTTCTTTTGTATACAAGATCGAGGCTCGTGAAAGAGCTAACATTAATCACACAAAAAGTCAAATGGACACACAAAACACAAAAAAGGGGAGCAGCAGACAAGATGGGGAGAGAGGGGGAAGGACACAAACACAACATTTGAGAGCAGGGACATCGGGAGGACTTGGGGGGAGGTGGGAGAGGTATAAAATATATGAACACTGCAAGGACTCTGGGGTGAATTACCGGGGGTAGAAAAGATCAAGGTTTTGGATGGGGGAAGTTAAGAGATGGTGGTGAACAGATGTTTTAAAGACCTGGAGGGAGGAGTGGGATTGAAGGGAGTGAGGGAGTTTGTTCCAGAGGCGGGAGAAAAGGGGAATGAAAGAGTGAAGGTGAGCAGAGAGCCTAGATTTTGGCAGTTTAACCATAAGAGGGTTGCAGGCAGATCTTGTGCGACCTGAAGGAATATTGGGGGGACAGAGCACAGAGAGAGCTGGGGGAGCAAGGCCGGAGAGGAGTCGGTATGAAGACAGAAAGACCACCAACCTGCCTGTGGTGAGTGAGTGAAAGACCCTCGGAGTTGACTTCATCGCAAAAGATTCCAATGATGCTGAAAGCTTTGGCCTCAACAGCGTGAAGCCGAGCAAGGTGTGAGGCAGAGGCACCAGCCCAGAGGGGGGAACAGTATTCCATTGAGCTGCGGATGGAAGCCTTGTATGTGGTGAGGAGCTCAGGTGTGCCAAGGAAGGACTTCGCACGACGGAGGATGCCCAGTCGGCGACTGGCTTTGAAGGCCAGCTTGGAAATGTGGTTTTCCCAAGAAAGATCATGGCAGATAGTGAGACCCAAAAGCTTGAGCGACAGAACTTCTTGGAGAGGATTGTTGAGAAAGTAGATGGGAGGGTTTTCCAGTCGGTCCTTTCAGAGAGACAGTGTAAGAGTGTGAGATTTGTCATGATTGAAAGACATGTTCCACTTGTTTGACCAGTCTGTGATTTTGTCCAGGTCTGCAGAGAGTGAGGAGGCTGCAGACTGCCGATCTGAGGGATGAGGAATGGAGCGGCAGATAGTGGAGTCATCAGCAAAGAGATAGAGAGGATTTTCCAGAGAGTCGGAGAGATCATTGATGAAGACCAGAAATAGCACAGGGCCCAGAACACTGCCTTGGGGAACTCCAGCCTGAACGGGAAGAGGAGATGAGAGAAACCCATTCAGAGCCACACGTTGCCTACGACCAGAGAGGAAGTCCGCAAGCCATGAGTGGAGATTTCCATGAATACCATAGGAGGAGAGTTTGGTGAGCAGAGCTGGGTGCCAGACCGTATTGAAGGCATGTGATATGTCAAGTGAGACAGCTCTGATTTCCTGTTTGGCATTGAGGACCTCCATCCATTGTTGAGACAGCAGAAGCAACATATCCAGAGTAGAATGACCTGGTCTGAATCCAAATTGATGATCAGAGAAGAGGAAGGATTTGATATCCGAAGCAATGATGGATTCCATGACTTTGCTGATAATAATTGGAAGCAGGCTGATTGGTCTGTAGTTGCAAGGATCTGTTTTTGCACCTTTTTTGTGTAAAGCGGTAATGTTTGCTGATTTCCAAGATGCTGGCAGATGACCTTGAGCAAAAGAGAGGGTGAAAATAACAGAGAGAGGGTGAGATAGAGCGGCAGAGCAGGATTTTAGGACCCGTGGGCTGATGGCATCTGGTCCATTTGCAGAATCAGAGTCGAGGTTTGATAAATACTTCTCCACCTTGTCAGGAGAGAAGGACACAGAGTCCAGGAGCAGTTGGGCTCGATTGGGAAAGGTGGGAACAGAGAGAGATGGGTTTGGGACACAAGATTTTGAGGCAAACACAGAGTTGAGGCATTCAGCTTTGTCATGTGCGGTGTCAACTGTGTAGCCATTTGAGGTAAGGGAGGGGATGGAGGGGGAACAAACACCAGAAACGGATTTGACCAGACGCCACCAGGATTTGGAGGAAGGAGACAGGTTTGAGAGTTCAATCTTGAGTGTGGAGAGATAGTGCTTCTGGGCACTCCTGAGGGTAGACACACACTTGTTTCGAGCTTGGTGGAAGGAACTGAGATTGCCTTCAGTTGGATTTGCCTTCCAAGAGGCAACTTGTTTCAGGGCAACTGCCTCACTACAAGATTCAGTGTACCATGGACGGGAGAAAGGGCAAGACAACTGAAGGCGAGATGGGATAAATCTGTGCATGAGAGAGAGAGCAGTTTGCTTTGGAAGAATTCCCAGGAAGAATTGATGTCAGAGGCAGTAGAGATGGGAGACCAGTCCAGATGATTGATGGCTGCTTGCAGACCGTGCAAGTCGGCCTGAGTGAAATGCCAGACTCGTCGGCGCTGAGGAGGCTCTCTGAGAATGGCCAGAGAGATGTCCACTTTAACAAGCACATGATCAGAAGAACCGATTGGAGCAGAAGAAGAGCAGCAGACATTTGCAGGGAAGTTAGTCATAACCAAGCCCAGAAGACAAGATGCTCCATTGACTGAGATCCGGGTCGGGAAATTGACAGATTGTGTCGGTCCCAATGAGTCACAGAAGTCCTTTGCTGAGGTGCCATGGCTGGTGAGAGATGAACCCACACCCATCCAGCTGGCATGATGACAGTTGAAGTCGCCACATATGAGGAAGAGAGAGTTTCGATGAGTTGATAGAAGTTGGTCCATGTTGTCTGACAGTGAAATGTAAATGGAGTCATCACTGTTTGGAGGAGGGTACAGAACACATATGAACAAAAGGTGGGAGCGGAGAGGAAGCCGTAGCCAGAGGTACTCCTGGGGGTGGGGTGGAGAGAGGGCAGTGCAGGGAGGGTGAGGAACAGAGTTTTTGATAAAGATAGCCACCCCACCACCAGGACGAGGCTCAGGTCTATCGTACCGGAGAAGGGTGTAACCAGGAAGAGATATTAAGGAATCAGAGACATCTTGAAGGAGGAAAGTATCTGTGAAGCAGATCAAGTCTGGATTGTCAGAAGCAACCTGAATGGAGAGATCAATCAGGTTTGAGTGAAGGCCCCGGATGTTTGAGGTCCATACCGTTAATGAGGAGAGAGGGGGATAATCGGGTGTAGGACAGGGGAGGGGAGGGGTAGGGTCAGATGAAGGGTGAGAGGGGGAGGTAGGAAGAGCAGTTAATAGTGTGTCAGAGATTACAGAAGAGTTACAAGAAAGGGAAGGATGAGGAGGTCGAATGGTTTGATGGTGATGGGATGAGGCACAGTGAGGGGTTGTTTGAGGGGGGGCAGAGGAAAGTAGAAGGTTGGGGGAGGTGGAGGTATGACATAGAAGGGAGACGAAGTGGGGAGGAGGCAGCTTTGAGAAGGATGTGGGAGGAGGGAGAATTTGGGAGGGATGGTTGGGGGGGAGATTTGGAGGGGAGGGGCAAGGGGTTGACGTTTGGAGGGGAGGGGCAAGGGGGGAGTTTAGGAGGGGAGGGGCAAGTGGGGAGTTTAGGAGGGGAGGGGCAAGTGGGGAGATTCGGAGGGGAGGGGCAAGGGGGGAGTTGAGAAAGTGGATGATTAATGAAAGATGAACATATATAACAAATTGGGTTTGTTGTGATTTTCAAGTTAGCGATTCATTTAAGAACGATGGAGGAGGGGTGGAATGAATGTGAATTTAGAGCATGGAGTGATTTGGAATCATAAGAGATTGAATATTTTTTTGAAATGGAATGAGTTGAAGAGGAAATTGAAAGGAGCCTTTTAAATAAGAAGAAAAACAGCATGTTGTAATAAACTACTGAATAAAACACTGAAGGGGAAAGTTTAAACATATTTAAACAGAACTGTGAAGAACAATCTTATATTCACAAAAATACCAATGGGGAGAGGAAGCCTAGAGGGACGAACACGAGTCACTTGAACAGGGCAAAAGGTGGAATGCAAGGGGAAAATGGGGACGGGGTGAGACAGATCACATGGGCAGAGGCAAAAGCACACGAGGAGAAAGGGAAATAAAAGTTTTTTTTTTTTTTTTGAGGGGGAGGGGGGGGGGAGTGTGGGGGTTACAACGTTAGACAAATAGTAGATGTTCGGTGAAAGTTTGGGGGAGAAGGGAAAATCAAAAAACCTAGCAAAACCAGCGAGGGAAGAAACAAACTTTGACGGGGGAAGCCTGAGGCTGCAAGGCCTCACACGCCACGCGGCAAACAAACGATTAATTTATTAAAGATAAACACCGAGAAACATCCAAGGGACTCACTATAAGTTCACACGCCGAAAGATAAAATACAGTTACGACAAAATACAATTGTGAACAGACTTAACTTTGAAAACGTGGAGACCGTGTGGAGCTTCGAAAAATTCGTGACGTCGTCACGAGATCTTGCGAGATCTCGCGAGTCGTTTCTGAGAAGTTTCTGATTCCACAATTTCTGAGAGTATAAATAATAATTATTCCCATTTTATTTACTTATCAACCCTCATGAAAGGCGATTGATAGTGAATAAAGCATTTTTAAAAATAATAAAGCTATATAATTATATATATACAGTCACGTGAAAAAGTAAGTACACCACATGTAAGGTTTTGACTTTTTCAACATATTTCAACATACAGCTATTTGATCTTCATTTCAACAATATTGATTGATAAAGGTGATATAATATAACAAATATCATGAAACATTTACATTTTGTAGTCATTTTATTTACATTTTATTTACAAATAAACATTTTTTTTTATTTACATTTTGTAGTCCATTGTGTAATTTAAATAAACATAAATGCAAATTTCGCATGTGGAAAAAGTAAGTACGCCCCTACATTTATCACTACTTCAAATACCTAAAATTAGAATCAGGTGCACCAGCTCAGGTGTAAATGATTAGAACATCGTTAGAGAGGATCTTGGAGGAACCTGTCTTATTTAAACCTCAGACATTTAGTTTGGTTTGCTCTTTGTTGTTGAAGTGTGCGGCGTCACCATGCCTAGATCAAAAGAGCTCTCCCAGGCCTTCAGAAAGAAGGTTATATATGCCTACGAGTCTGGGAAGGGCTTTAAAAAGATCTCCAAACAATTTGAAATCAATCATTCGACTGTCTGGAAGATCATCTACAAGTGGAGAAGATTCCAAACAACTGCCAACTTGTTCAGGCCAGGCCGCCCCAGGAAGTTCAGCCCGAGAGCAGACCGCAAGATGCTGAAAGAAGTCTCTAAGAACCCCAGAATGTCATCACGGGACCTACAGGTGGCTGTTGCCACTGTTGATGTCAAAGTGCACGAGTCTACCACTAGAAAGAGGCTGCACAAATTTGATCGACATGGGAGGTGTGCCAGGAGGAAACCTTTGCTGTCCAGAAAGAACATCAGGGCACGACTAAAGTTTGCCAATGAACACCGAGGCAAAGACCAGCACTTCTGGAACAATGTGCTCTGGACAGATGAGTCAAAGGTAGAGCTATTTGGCCACAGTACCAGAAGACATGTTTGGCGAAAACCAAAGACAGCATTTGACCACAAGAACCTGATACCAACTGTAAAGCATGGTGGTGGAAATATTATGGTTTGGGGCAGCTTTGCTGCATCAGGGCCTGGGCAGCTCACCATCATATAATCCACTATGAATTCTTCATTGTATCAGAGGGTGCTTGAGGATAATGTGAGGCCATCTGTCGGAAAGCTGAAGCTCAACTGAAGGTGGACCTTGCAACATGACAATGACCCTAAACATACCAGTAAATCCACCAAGGAATGGCTGAAAAGAAAGAAATGAAGGGTTCTGGAGTGGCCAAGTCAAAGCCCGGATCTAAATCCCATCGAGATGTTGTGGGGGGATTTGAAACGAGCTGCGCGTGCAAGAAACCCCTCAAACATCGCACAGCTGAAAGAATTCTGCATGAAGGAGTGGGCAAAAATTTCTCCCAGTCGATGTCAGAGACTGGTAGACAGTTATAAGAAATGCCTACTTGAGGTTGTTTCTGCCAAAGGGGGCAATACCACCTATTCGACCCAAGGGTGTACTTACTGTTTCCACATGCGAAATTTTCATTTATGTTTATTTAAATTATACAATGGACTACAAAATGTAAAATGTTTCATGATATTTGTTATATTATATCACCTTTATCTATCAATATTGTTAAAATGAAGATCAAATAGCTGTATGTTGAAATATGTTGAAAAAGTCAAAACTTTACATGGGGTGTACTTACCTTTTTACGTGACTGTATGTCGTAGGTTGAAAAAAAACGCTATCCTGCTTCCCAAAAAACATTTTGTGAGAGAGCTTTATGATACTTTGGGGAGATGATTGTTTTACTATCCAATGATCTCGGCTCAAGGAGAAGCGAGCTGAAGGACAAAGGGCAGCAGGTTCACAAGCTACTTAGGGAGATGAGATGAAATGGATGGATGTATGTACACAAGAAGGAAAGGAGGAATATCGCAAAAACAAGTAACAATGGACCAGAGAGGAACAGATTGGGAAAGTCAACATGTGTATATAAGAGATCACTCGGATTATAGCTCAATCCCAGCTTAGAATCCAAAGGTTTCCTCCCATGGAAACCATCCATCGATGATTTGTCTTAACAACTCCCGAAGAGAAAGCATTTGAGTGCGTTTGAGTCCAAAACTTCCAATGGGGTGTATTTACCACTGATAAAGGAACCGGTGCAGTGTGGCTTTGCCAGCGTGAATGCACAGCTGTGTGAGGTGCAACTCAGAAATGTAAACAAGCTCGGGAAGCACAACAGCACAGCTTCCTGAGAAAATTAATGCCTGAAAATACCTTTCATTGCCGAACTTTTGGATACAAAGTTCAGTCACGGCACAATTAATTAAAAATCAGCAGCAAAATGTGATGAAAATTATACTGGAGTCCAGGAATATATGAGTAATACGAAATCCACCCAATCGAAGCAGATATATATATATATTGTTGCGGATATGGGATTTGCATCCATCCATATCCGCTTGTAAATATTCCCCTATTTCCTCAATACTTCCCAACTATCCCCAATCCCCCATTCCCTAGTCCCATTTTCTGTAAACAACACTCTGTAGACCCGACCTCCCCCTATTTCCCCCATTAAATGTCGTGCCCAGGTTCACCGCATCTCATGTAAGACAACTATAGGACATCTTGCTAGTTATTCTTAGTCTATGTCAGTTAAGGACTCGTTTCCATTAATTCTGACCCTTCGTTGCACCAGAATGTGATTGTATGGCACCGTTAGGAAGTTTAGGACCTCCCAATACCTCCCCGCAGCTCTTCCTCACAGTTCAACAACAACAACAACAACGACAACGAGCGCAGGGAGTGCGCGTCCTCACTCCGGCTTGGTTGGTAGGGGGTGTTGGGAGGGCACCAGGCCTTCCCAACAAGCCGCCATCGAACATGTGCTCGACGGGGTTACCAAATAGGGGCTCCCTGTCAGCTCCTCGTCAAGGGCGGAGCCCAGTAACCCCCGCACCCAATGGAAGCGGCGGACCGGCCCCAGTGGGGCGGAGCCAACCAGCCGAGGGCGTGTCACTCCCCGCTGAGCATGCGCAGGGAGAGGGAGGTGACGTCAGATGCGCGCCGAGCTTGGAGAAAGAAAGACGTCCCCTTCGAGCGCTGTGAGACCTCCCCGCATCTTCTGGACCGTGCTTTATCCTGTCCCCGAGCCAAGGTGCACCTTGTGCCATCGAACTACCTGTCCCTTCCTGCCATCAATCCCTGTGTAAGTCTGCTTTGTTCCGTTTGTCTGTGGTCTGTCTGGGATAAGATAAGACGGTAATTAAGTGCCCATCTCTTCTGTGTCTTTACCTCACTGCCTTGTAATCTACCCCTTTTCTCCACCACTGTAATTATACCCTCCTCCGGAGGTCTTGAGAACTGTACCCCTTGCGTCGTTTCCTCTTTCCCAGTCGTCGTGTCCTTTCTCTCATTGATTTGGCATAGCGCAATTTGGCCAACGTCTGGGGGAATCGGGTGAGTTGGGGAAGAATCGGGGGAACTGTTAGGTCGCGGCAATACCACCGCTCGGTAAATAACATCTAAACCGCGTCCGTAACAATATATATACAACAACAACAACAACATGCATTTTAAAGGCCATTTTCCCTGCTAGAGCGGGGGTTAGCCTTGCGGTCCCCATGACAATCTTCTCCATTTTGCCCTATTTTCTGCATCTCCCCATGTTAACCCCCTTGCCCGCATTTCTTCTTCCACTATCTTTAGCCAAGTCTTTCTCGGTCTTCCCCGTCCTCTACTTCCTTCTACATTCATTTCCATCACTCTTCTCAACCAATCACTTTCATCCTTCCTCACCTGTTCCTCTTCACAGCATCAATCACAGGCTCTATTCCCATCATCTTTCGCAATTAATCATTTGTCTTCCTCTCTCTCAACGATACTCCGCACATCCATCGAACCATTCGCATTTCCACCCTTTCCAACCTTCGTTGCTGCTCTACGTTCATTACCCATGTCTCGCTCCCATAAATCATAACACTTCTCACACATGCAGCATACACCTTTCCCTTCAGCTTCAACGACACTCCCCTCCTCATCAGCACGCCACTCAGTTCCCGAAAGTTCTTCCATGCACATCTCACTCCAGCAACCGTTGCCGAGTCTGATCCACCTTCTCCATTCAGCATGTCTCCGAGGTAGCAAAATGTTTTCACACCTTCCAGCTTCACGCCGTCTCCAAGATCCAACTCAACATTTCCTCCATCTGCAGCTCCCTCTGTGCACAGCTTACATTTGAATGTAGCTGCCACACTGGTTAATGACCCTCTCAGACCACTACATTTTTGATGAACCCACTCAGCGCACATTGTACATTGAATGGAGTTCACTCCGAAACCCTTCCTGCACACAGCACATGGCCACTTCCCAGTTCTTTCCACCTCACCACATGCTTTACCACTTGCCAGCACCTTTGTCTTTCCGATATTCACCTTCAGACCTTTTGTCTCCATACATTCCTTCCACTTGTTCATCTTTTCCTTCAGTCCATCCATACTTTCTGCAATCAACACCAGATCATCTGCATACAACAACTCCCATGGTAAACCCTCCTTTACGTTCTGAGCCAGCACCTCAATCACAGCTACAAATAGTAGTGGACTTAGTACCGACCCCTGATCCACTCCCATCTTCACCTCAAACTCACCACTGTTCCCGTCCTTCGTTCTTACAGCTGTGCGCGCTCTTTTTTACATTGCCATCACTACTCTGATCAACCATTCCTCCACTCCTAACTTCCTCAATGCCCATGTCAATACTTTGCATGGAACCCTATCGAATGCTTTCTCCAGATCAACAAACCCAAGAAACAACTTCTTCCTCTTCTCCATGTACTTCTCCTGCAACTGCCTCACAATAAAGAGCACGTCTGTCGTTCCTCTTCCTGGCATAAATCCAAACTGCATTTCGTCGATTTTCACCTTCTTCCTTATCCTCCTCTCCAAGACCCTTTCCAATACCTTCATTCCATGCTCCAATAACTTTATCGCTCGGTACGAGCCACACTCCAGAGGATCACCTTTCCCCTTGTATTGAGGGACGAGGGTACTCTGTTCCCAATCCACTGGAATGCGGCCTTCTTTCACCACCAGATTACAGATCTCTGTCATTCTCTTCACACCCCAACTTCCTTCTGCCTTCAACATATCTCCCACATCTACCGTCGGCCCTCCCACTTTTCTACTCTTCATTGCTTTTATCGCTTCCTCAACTTCCTTCTCAGTTATCTTCTCTGCCGGTCCTTAAACTGGGTTACTCTCTATGTTGCCATCCCAATCATTCTCTGTATTCAACAGCATTTCCATATATCTTTTCCATCTTCCTTTAATTCCATCTGGGTCCACAACGATTTGTCCCACTTCATCCTTCAAGCAACTCACCCCCATCACATCACACCTCTCTTTCGCTATCTGCTTTGCAATCCTGAATACCGCTCTCTGGCCCTCTTCCGAATCCAAGCATTCTCCGAACATTTTCTTTCATGTCTCCTGCGCCTTTGCTTCCCCCTTTTTTGCAGCCTTCTTGGCTGCCTTATAACTTTCATGCTCTGCTTTTTCTGCTCCCGTGCCCTTCGCCTTCTGCCACTCCTTGAACTTCTTCCTCTTCACCTCAATCCTCTTTCCAACTTCATCATCCCACCACCATGTTTCCGGCCTTTTGATGGTCCTTTTGTCCATCCACATACCTCACCAACGGCTCCCAACAGACTATCTTTAATTGACATCCACCACTTTCAAGCTCAACAACATCATCCTCTTCCCTACTCAGCCTCTCTTTTAATGCCTCCCTTACTGTCACCTCTTTCAACCTCCACACCTTCATTCTCAGTTGGTACTTCTCCCGCCGAGCTCTCCTCGCACCTTTCACCCTTATGTCGCAGACAACCAAGTGGTGCTGTGAAACAGCCTCCTCCCCCGGGATCACCTTTGTGTCCCAGAGGTGCCCCCTAT
Organism: Myxine glutinosa; assembly: GCF_964187855.1. Classification (NCBI taxonomy): domain Eukaryota; kingdom Metazoa; phylum Chordata; class Myxini; order Myxiniformes; family Myxinidae; genus Myxine; species Myxine glutinosa. The sequence continues at coordinate 25,606,932 of NC_136263.1, read as the reverse complement.
CTCGCCTACGCACCATCAGGTAGTCAACGATTGTCGTCGACCCACCTGACGTGTATGTAACAAGCTTATTATCCTCTTTCTGGAACTGAGTATTACAAATCAACAAATCAGCTCCATCAGCAAACTCCAAAATCCTTTCACCTTCTCCATTTCTCACACCATATCCGTAACCCCCATGAACTCCCTCAAAACCGTCCATACTCCTTCCCACATGTCTATTTAGGTCTCTTCCTACCACAACAACCTCCTCATCTTTCACGTTTTCCATCAGCTTCTCTATCGCACACCAGAACTTGTCCTTCTCTTCATCGCTCCGACCAACCTGCTGAGCATATCCCGAGATGACGTTCACCAAGAGCTTTCCAATCATCATTTTCACCATCATCAACCTATCACTCACTCTCGTCACACTCACCACACTGTCTACAAACTCCTCAGAAAACAGGACACAAACGCCATTCACGCCCTCCGGGCACCCTTGCCACACAAACTTGTATTTCTGTCCCTGCCTACCCTTCACCATTCTCACACCACTTCCCTTCCATCTCGTCTCTTGCACACAACATATGTCCACTCTTCTTCTGACCAATACTTCCACCACTTCTCCTGATCTCCCTGTCATTGTCCCTCCATTCCATGTCCCAAACCTCAGAAACCGATCTCCACTTCGGGCTGTACCCTGCCCATATGTCGTTGTGATTGTCATGGTTCTCTTTTTGAGGCAATGTTTTTATGGCCGGGTGCCTTTCCTGACGCCAACCCTCTTTGTCGCCTCTTACGACATGCAGGGATACGGTGTACCTATTCTAAACCAGGGTGCACACCGGGAATATATATACAGTATATGCATATACATGTATATATATATATATATATATATATATATATATATATATATATATATATATATATATATATATATATAGATATATATATATATGGATATATATATATAGATATATATATATAGATATATATATATATATATATATATATATATATATATATATATATATTGTTATAGATCGCGGTTAGATGTTATAGACCGAGCGGTGGTGTAAGACCGCGACCTAACAAACTCACCCGATTCACCCAGACTTTGGCCGTATCGCACCGTAGCTGCCCAATGGGGAAAAGACAAAGGCGACGAATGCAAAGAGGAAAAAGAAGGCCAAGACGAAAGACAAAAGGTTTGAAATATTACTACTGAATTTATTTACTATTTACACACAAGCAACAAAAAGCAATTCAGTTTATTTACAAGTACAAGACGCAGATGACACAGTGCAAATTTAGCTTATCTACAGACTTAACTAACCCAGGACAGCACAAACAGAACACTGACTCACGCGGGGAATTGATGATAGGACTGGCGGGAGATGGATGGCTGGCGGGATAGGGAGGTCCACTGGTCCTTCAGCACGATTGACTCGTTGGGCAGCCGCCGCTCCTCCGCGGCCGTGCTCCAAACTGCCGTCCAGGCCTCACGCTGCTGTGGCTGCTGTTTCGGTGGCTCCAGCTGCAGCAAATGCAGTTGCGGTGGCTCGAGCTGCAGTTCAACTCTGGACTTCTTGGTTGGACTCAACTCCTTGGACTCCCTCTCGTCTCTCGGTAAAGGCTCATCTCCCGTCTGCCTGTCTGGTCCAAACCCTCACTCTTTCTTCTTTTCTCTCACTCCTCACCACCGCAACCACTGACCCTCCTCTGGCAACCGACCCAGACCAACTCATCTCTCGTTGCCACACCCCTGCCTTGGGTTATATAGGCCCCCGCCCCTCAACCTTTGCGAACCTCCCCCACCGCTCTTCCTCCGCCCTCTGTAGCCAAACCCCTGGCTCATGGTTGGTCGAGCGGGGCTGGTTCACTCCTCCCCCTCTATGACGAGGTGGAGACACGCCTTTCTTCCCCAACCCTGCCTCGTGGCCAATGGCGGCAATTGGATCGGAGGGGAGGTAATATGGGCAATCGAGGCTTTTGGGGATGGGAAGGAAAGGGGGTCTATTCTCTTTCACTGGTGCAATGGAGTACTTTTAATTAATGGGAGACACAGCCTTATCCTAAAACACAGAATAAGAGATAACTATCAAAAGAAAAGATATATCGTGACCTACATGTATGTTTTTCTATGGACTAACTACGGGAACGCCCTTTGACCTTTATACAACCACAACGGAGGGAGGAGGGGTGATATTTTACAACAACCTTTTACAACAACCTTTTACAACATTTTACCACCACCACAAAATAAAAAAAAACACATTCTCATATTCACAACACTGCACCCTCCTCCCCTTAGGCACGTCCCGGGCCTATTACTTTTACCTTAGTGTGGCATGTAGGTGTAGTTCCCTCTACTTTTAGCCTGACCCTGAGTGCGACAGTTTTAAAACATAAATAAATGTGTCCCGCTGCTCCATTGCACCCTGCCTAACAGACTTACGCCCACAGTTAACCGAATTGCGGAATGGTCTTCAAACTACACACTGACGGTGGGAAGCATTATTTACAATTGACGCTATTTCTATTTACAAAACTAACCCAGGACCTGCAATTGTTCTTTCTGGGGGGAGGACAGTCTGCTCTGCATCAATGCACCATTAAAGCACCCAAAAACGCACCAATACACACCCAAGCACCAATCGGTGCAGTCACCATTGTTCAATGAATAAAATAAAACCAACAAACCCAACCCTGCAGGTGTCTCTTGCTCTTCGGCTCCCTCTGCTGGTTATTATTATTTCTTCCAGTTGTTGTCATTTCCATTTTGCTTTGCTTACTGGCGGCCTATTTGTAATAAAGTGTGCCCAAGGTGTCCTTTTTATTTTCGTTTATTTATGGCCCACAGGGCCGACTAGTGTGGTTCACCTGTGGGGCATCGGTGCCCTGTGGCCAAGGTCCGCCAGCAAGATTTCGGGCCCTCATGGCCGGTTCCAGCAGAGGGGCCTTGCCCCAACCCATGGGGTCCATAAGTGGTGCTCGGCCACTGACATGTGGTCCAATAATGTGGTGCATCGATGCAGACAGCTGGTTCTGGGAATTTCGGGCGCACAATGGCCGACCCACACACGCTCCCCTCGGCGCCCAACGGTGCTCAGGTCCTCATGTGGGAGACAAAAAGGGGGGACAAGACAGATGAGCGAGGGGTAAGGTCTCAAGGGTACACATCAAAAAGGCAATGCAAGGCGAAATGCGTACGGAGGGCGCAGTGAGAAAGCTCGTCCCTACCGTACGTCACCCCCCTGTTACCTAGCCCACCCTTGCCCTTACCCCATATGTACAAAACCTACACATTACCAATTCGTCACTACTGTCACGTCTTCCCCATATTTCCCCTATATCAAATTCGTCACCACAATCCCTCTACTTCAAAAATTTGCCATCATCAATTCATCATCAATCCTCATAAGGAGGCAGAGATGGAACATCAAAGCACAATGTCACACCCACGTCATGATGCGTCTCACAATCCAAAACATTTGCATCAAAAATAATTAAACATGGCATGGTGCGGAGTACCTGTCACCTCAGGTGAGTGGATGCAGATGGTGCGAGGAGATCCTTCATCCTAACTATCCTCTAAATGATTTTAACACACTTTACACTACCCGGGGTCTTTCTCTGGCCAAACCATTGGCCCTCTTACACTAGGGGTTCTAATAACCAATTCCCATTGGCCAAACTGTGGTGCTTCTCAATTTGGGGTCTCACTCCCCCGATTCATCTCCCGGTGCTCTAGCACAATTTCTGGGCTGCGACGTGTACCTCTCCCAACAGGTCTACCCACCTGCACACCTCCACCACTGTAGTTGCCACCCGAGCTTACCTAGCTCCTCACCCTAACCTAACTAACTGGGGACAGCCCCTCTCCTGGCTCTGTCACCCCATGGTGCCCTCTGGCACTGGGCTACCCGGGTCCGTCCTCCGGATCCTCGGGCCCCATCCACAACAACTACTACCGGCTCCCAGAGCCCACCTGCGGCCTCACCTGGCCGACATCCTTACAGTGGTGGAGTGCCCAAACCAACTACACACACTAACAGGCTACACGCCCAGCCATTTCCACAACACTAATGCACCCATCCAAACATCATTCTTCCAACCGCACCACAGATGCCAATATCCAACCACAATTTACCTGTACCCTCTACCTAACTCTTACACTACCCGCCCCGGGTATCCGTGATGGGGGGTCCACTCTTCCCCCATTCACACCTTCGCACCATCCACTCCACAATTTCCACCATTCTCACTCCACGACCATCCATTCCACTACTCCATACCATTTATTCCATACACCTGTCTTTCATTCACCTGTCGTTGCACACCTGTGCAATCCTACCTGGTGCCACCTGCACCCTCCTCCTCTTCCTGGACCAGTTGGTCAACACAACACACAATCACCACTACTCCCTCATACACTGCTCCACACACCTGTTCAGTTGCACACCTGTGCAATCACACCTGTTCAATCATACCTGTTCAATCCTCACACACACGGCATCATCTCAGCTAACTACTCCCCTCTGAAACTTGCGCTTCCCAGTCGTCCCTTTAAACTATTGCGCTCCCACGTCATTATAATCTACACTAATCTACCTGCGTCCCCACTACAGGTATCAGTCACTAACTAAACTTAACGTCACCTAATGTCATCTTCGCTAGATCCCTATCAATATCCTAACCCACCCGGGCTAGTTTTCACTGCCATACACCCCATAAACTATAGCTCCTTTGCCCCCACCTGTGAGGGATGGTGGATTTGCCATCCCACCACATCGGGGGTCTCTCACTACCAATTTCGCTCGTCCAAATCCAACAATTCAAAAATTTTCCATTTACTGCCAATTCTATTCACTTTTCTAAATTTCGTTTTAAATCACTATCACCACCACCATCACCCGTCTACTTATTACATCCTCTCGGTGCGCCAATTCACATCTACAGCCCGGCTTCGTACAGCCGAGCAATGAACGCGGGTCGTTTTGTGCCAGCGGCTGGATACGTCCCGCATTCGGGGCAGGGACGGAGGCTTACCCGGGCCGAGATCCCATGCACCACCTCGGCGTGGAGTCATCCAATGTCCCGATCTCGACCTGCCGGCACGTCTCAATAGAAAGTGGTCGCCATGACGACCCTTCCTATCGAGCTGCCCGCTCCGCCTTGTGGAGCCCGGACGCGGCCGCTCCACGCGAGGCCCAGCGTGGATCGCGCACGGCGGTCCTTTCGAACCCGCCGTGGCTCGGATCTCCGCTGGTTCTCGCGGCACGCGAAGCCCGGCACGCACCGAGGGCCCGATCCGGCTAAAAGTCGACCTAACCTTTAACCCGGTTACCGTCGACGCTTCACCTGCAGGCCTACATGCATACGCTACCTCTTTCTTGCTCATACATGCAGCCGTTCCCATTCTCCTCGTACCTTTTCTTTCACACCTCGGTACACTCATTCCGCTCACCGACTTGGTCACACACCTGACCACCGAACACTTTGGCACACATTCGTTGCTCGCACACCTCACCAATACACCGCTTCGCGCCCCCTCCTCGGTCACCTCCTTTGTGACAATCACAGGTGTGCTCTCACCCGCACACCCAACCACGTGTCTCACTACCAATTCCAGCGTGCATTCCCACTCACGCTCTACCCTTCCAGGTGTGCATCCTTCCATCCCAGGTGTACATCCTCGCTCACCTATCACAACCAGCTCACTCTCCTTGTCACTCTCACTACTCTCACCTCCACTCTCGGTCGCGCACCCACCCTTACTCTTGACAGCATGCGCTTTCCCCATGCACCCGTCCGTTACACACCTTTCTCGCGCATCCTCCCGCGCACACTTCTTCGTTACTTCCTCCGTAACACTCACCACAGGCATGCATTCTCCCTTACTCTTGACAGCATGCGCTTTCCCCATGCACCCGTCCGTTACACACCTTTCTCGCGCATCCTCCCGCGCACACTTCTTCGTTACTTCCTCCGTAACACTCACCACACCGCGCTTCCCTGTGCTCCCTCGCACACGCGCTTCGACCAACTCACTCTTGACGGTACACTCACTCCTCGGCGTGCACTTTTTCCTCACACACCCCATGGTCGGACATTCTCGCACACCTCTTTTTTCGCACACCGGTCCTGTCACACACCTCACCAACGGCCTTTCACGAACACCCGGATCCAAACCAATCCCCAAGCCGACTGAATCTCCCCTCACATCATGTACATTGCCACTCACCTCCGTACCTCGTCGCACCTCCTCTGCCACCTGCAAACTTTTTATTTGGTCAGTGAGCACCGCATCATGATTTGAACACAGACCTTGTACATATTCCATGACTTCCTCCTTTATCTCCCTCTTAGTTTCCCTCCGTCTCTTTTTAATTTCACTCACCCCTTCTTCCACCTCCTCTAATTTTTCCTTTACCTCCTTCATCTCCCGGTGCGCCCCTTCTATCTCTTCCTCTATCGCTACTTTAACCGTTTCTACGTGCGTCCTTACCTCCCGGTCCTTCGTCTCCATTGCTTCTGTCACCTCTTCCAACCTCTTCGTCAATCCCTCATGTACCATTTGACATTCCTTTTGTGTCGCTATTAATTCATTTTTTATGTCCTTTTGTGTTGCTTTTAAACCCCCGATGATTGCTGTGTTCTTTTCCACTTGGTCCGTTAGTTCCTTTTGTCCCACTGTCAGCTGTTCTACTCCTTTCGTCAGATCTTCTATTCCCCCCTGTAACTTTGCCGTATTATTTCTCACCTCTTTCTCTATACGCTTTTCGCCTCGCTTTACCTCCTCGCGCAGCCCCGAGACCTCCTCACTCACCCCTCGTCGTATTTCCTCCATCTGGTTCCCCATCTGTTCGATTTCCCGGGCGGATTGTTCCCCTATTTCCCGCAATTTGTCCTCCATCCTATTTTCTAACCCCATTAACCCATTTTTCACCCCCTCTAACTGATTCTCCTGGGCAGCCATTCTATTTTCCACCCCCGTTAACCCATGTTTCACCCCTTCTATCCCATTGTCTAACCCCTCAAATTTCTTGTCTAACTCCTTAAAATTATTGTCTAACCCCTTAAAATTATTGTCTAACCCCTTAAAATTATTGTCTAACCCCTCAACGGTACCCCTTGCTTCGTCCCTCATTACCCCCATTTGGTTTCCCATTACCCCCATTTGGCCCTCCATCCTATCCATTTTTGCATTCAGTTGGGTCAAGAATAATCTGAGGTCAAACCCGGTTTGCCCAGCGTCCCCAGCCGCCACCGCAGGCTCGCCCTCCGCGGCGCCGCTATTTTGGGACCCTTCAACCACGTGAGCGAGCGCGCCATTTTGCGCGCCTGATATTCCCGCAACCACATTGCCATTTTCCTCCTCCCTTTCTTCCACATACATTTCCCCGAGGTCCTGGGTCGATTCTACCCCGTCTATCTCTCCCACCGGCATCCCGTCGCCTTGAACAGCCATGGCGCGATTTCAAAATTCGGATTTTTATACAACAAACAAATTTCGGCTTTATAATTTCGAGCGCGTAAACGCGCTCCGGGTCCGATCTCACTCCTCGACACCAATTGTTATAAATCGCGGTTAGATGTTATAGACCGAGCGGTGGTGTAAGACCGCGACCTAACAAACTCACCCGATTCACCCAGACTTTGGCCGTATCGCACCGTAGCTGCCCAATGGGGAAAAGACAAAGGCGACGAATGCAAAGAGGAAAAAGAAGGCCAAGACGAAAGACAAAAGGTTTGAAATATTACTACTGAATTTATTTACTATTTACACACAAGCAACAAAAAGCAATTCAGTTTATTTACAAGTACAAGACGCAGATGACACAGTGCAAATTTAGCTTATCTACAGACTTAACTAACCCAGGACAGCACAAACAGAACACTGACTCACGCGGGGAATTGATGATAGGACTGGCGGGAGATGGATGGCTGGCGGGATAGGGAGGTCCACTGGTCCTTCAGCACGATTGACTCGTTGGGCAGCCGCCGCTCCTCCGCGGCCGTGCTCCAAACTGCCGTCCAGGCCTCACGCTGCTGTGGCTGCTGTTTCGGTGGCTCCAGCTGCAGCAAATGCAGTTGCGGTGGCTCGAGCTGCAGTTCAACTCTGGACTTCTTGGTTGGACTCAACTCCTTGGACTCCCTCTCGTCTCTCGGTAAAGGCTCATCTCCCGTCTGCCTGTCTGGTCCAAACCCTCACTCTTTCTTCTTTTCTCTCACTCCTCACCACCGCAACCACTGACCCTCCTCTGGCAACCGACCCAGACCAACTCATCTCTCGTTGCCACACCCCTGCCTTGGGTTATATAGGCCCCCGCCCCTCAACCTTTGCGAACCTCCCCCACCGCTCTTCCTCCGCCCTCTGTAGCCAAACCCCTGGCTCATGGTTGGTCGAGCGGGGCTGGTTCACTCCTCCCCCTCTATGACGAGGTGGAGACACGCCTTTCTTCCCCAACCCTGCCTCGTGGCCAATGGCGGCAATTGGATCGGAGGGGAGGTAATATGGGCAATCGAGGCTTTTGGGGATGGGAAGGAAAGGGGGTCTATTCTCTTTCACTGGTGCAATGGAGTACTTTTAATTAATGGGAGACACAGCCTTATCCTAAAACACAGAATAAGAGATAACTATCAAAAGAAAAGATATATCGTGACCTACATGTATGTTTTTCTATGGACTAACTACGGGAACGCCCTTTGACCTTTATACAACCACAACGGAGGGAGGAGGGGTGATATTTTACAACAACCTTTTACAACAACCTTTTACAACATTTTACCACCACCACAAAATAAAAAAAAACACATTCTCATATTCACAACAATATATATATATATATATATATATATATATATATATATATATATTGTTACTGACGCGGCTTAGATGTTATTTACCGAGCGGTGGTATTGCCGCGACCTAACAGTTGCCCCGATTCTTCCCCAACTCACCCGATTCCACCCGACGTTGACCAAATCGCGCTATGCTAAATCAATGAAGGAAAAGACACACGGCTGGGATTCAAATGACACGACACCAGGGATACGGTTCTCAAGACCTCCGGAGGAGATTATATTCGTTCGGAAGGTTAGATTACAACTACAAGAGGGACAGCAAAGGAAGATAGGCACTTAGACACAATCTTATATTAACCCGACAGACGACAGATAAACGGGACAAAAGGCTGACTCACACGGGGATTGATGGCAAGGAAAGGCAGGCAGTCGATGGCTCAAGGTGCACTCTTGGCTCAAGGCAGAATCGACTCGGTCCGGTCCAGAGATGCAGGGAGGTCGCAGCGCTCGGAGGTAGTGACTTGCTCTTCTTCAAGCTGGGGGCGCATCTCCCTCACATCCGGTAAGTCGCTGCGTATATCCGGCGGGGAGTGACACGCCCTCGCTCGTTAGCTCCGCCTCGTGGAATCGGCACGTTGCTTCTCATTGGGTGCGTGCGGGGGGTTTACCAGGCTCCGCCCTTGACGAGGAGCTGACAGCCAGCCCCTTCGTGGTAACCCCGTGGAGCGCATGGTCATGGCGGCTAACCGAGCTGGTGGGAGGACGCACACTCCCCCCGCGCGCCGTGGTTGTAGTTGTTGTTGTAGCTGTAGTTGTTGTTGTTGTTTGGGGAAGAAGATGGAAGGAGGCATGGGAAGGTCCTAAACTCACTACTGGTGCCATATAATCACATTCTGGTGCAACGAAGAGTCGGAATTAATGGAAACGAGTCCTTAACTGACATAGACTAAGAATAACTAGCAAGATGTCCGAAAGTTGTCTACGTGTGATGCGGTGGACCTGGGCACGACATTTAATGGGGGAAAAAGGGGAAGGTCGGTTCTACAGAGTGTTGTTTACAGACAATGGGACTAGGGAATGGGGGATTGGGGATAGTTGGGGAGTATTGGGGAAATAGGGGAATATTTACAAGCGGATATGGAGGCCAAATTCCATATTCGCAACATTGCACCCTTCTCTACCCTCGGGGCGTCCCGACCCGATAAATTTTTACCTATTTTAGTGTGGCACTCAGATGTAGTTCCCTCTACTATTAACTCTACCCTGAGTGCGACAGTTTTACAGATATTCACAAATGAGTAAATATGTCCCCCTGCGACGTTGCACCCTTCTCCTCTCAGAAACACACCCACAGGATAACCGAATCCGGAAAGAATTCGCAAACTAAACATACAGCCGGTAGGGAGCATTATTTACAAGACTACGCTGATATTTACACTACGATCCAGGACCTGTTTTTGGAGGGACACATGCAGATGTTATGCATAGAGAGAGCACGCATGCCAGCATCGATACACCAACCCACGAGTGCTCTGTGGCCTACGGCCTTTAATAATGTGCAGAGCACCACTTCCAAGCATCAAAAGCACCACCCCTTCACACAGTCAGCACCATCCGGTGCACCAATAAAGTGTTTATGAATCACCGGTGGTGTCACAGCCGGCCGATGTTCTGCCGCTGGTCTTGCCTTCGTGTGGTGCACTTGGTGTTCTTGCCTCTTTCAACAAATAAAGAAAGGCGCCAACCGCGTCCATTTCTATATTGTGGCCTTCAGTGGTGTCAACTAAAAGTGGTTCACCTGTATGGCATAGGTGCCACGTTGACCCATAGGTCCATCCACGGGTGGTGCTTGGCCGCAAAAGAGCTGCGGTCCATGGTGGGTGGCCACAAACATTGCGGTCCATATGGTGTATCGATCCAAGCAGCAAGCAGCGAAAGTGCAGGCCCACAACTGCGAAGCCAGCACCTCTCTCTCCTCTCTCTCTACCCCAAAGCCAGATCCTCGGAGGTGGGAGACAAAAGAAGCAGACAAGTGAGTAAGGTGGTAAGGGCGCAAAAGTGCACGCAATACAAGATGATGCACACTGGGGGCACATGGGAACCAGGTGAGACAGGTACGTTCCTATCGTACGCCCCTTCCCCCACCAGGTAACCTACATGGCCCCTCCCTTACCCCTTACTGTATCCACAAAACACAACACTACCCATAAACATCTACTTTACAAATCAACAAACATCCCTACTGTCTTCCCCGTTCCTCCCATAAACCAAATTCGTCTTCTCTCCCTCCTAACCAATCAAATTTGCTATTTCCAACTCTCATCAAAATTTGCCATCTCCAACTCAACATCAAAATTTGCCATCACCAATTCATCATCAGTCCCTCCTAAGGAGGGAGAGATGGAATCACCCCAATGTCTCATCCACGTCGTGATGCGTCTCACAAATCCACAGCAATCTCATTTCCTGCAACAAAACCAAGAAAACACAGGTGTGGAGTCATCATCATCACCACAGGTAAGTGGCTGCGTATGGTGCGACAGGTTCATCAATCCTAACTATTTCCTAAATGACTTTAACAACTTTACACTACCCGGGGTCTTTCTCCGGCCAAACCATTGGCCCTCTTACACTATGGGTTCTAAAAACCAATTCCCATTGGCCAAACTGTGGTGCTTTTCAATTTGGGGTCTCACTCCCCCGATTCATCTCCCGGTGCCCTCGCACAATTTCTGGGCTGTGGCGTGTAACTCTCCCAGCAGGTCTACCCACCTGTACACCTCCACCACTGCAGTTGCCTCCGAGCTTACCTGCTCCTTACCCTAACCTAACTACCTGGGGAAGGCCCTCTGGCGCTCTCCCCACTCGGTGCCCTCTCTGGCACTGGGCTGCCCGATCCACACCCGGGATCCTCAGGCACCCACTCACAACTACCGGCTCCCAGAGCCCACCTGCGGCCTCACCTGGCCGACATCCTCACAGTGGTGGAGTGCCCAACCAACTACACACACTAACAGGCTACACGCCCAGCCATTTCCACAACACTAATGCACCCATCCAAACATCATTGTTCCACCCGCACCACAGATGCCAATATCCAACCACAATTTACCTATACCCTCTACCTAACACTTACACTACCCTCCCCGGGTATCCGTGAAAGGGGTCCACTCTTCCCCATCCACACCTTCGCACCATGCACACCACTCCGTACCACTTACTCCAACTCTCTCCACACACCTGTACTTGCACACCTGTGCTCTCACACCTGGTGCCACCTGCACCCTTCTCTCCCCAAGCGCATTCGCGCTGATCCACAACACTCATTACTCACACACTGCTCCACACACCTGTCCAGTTGCACACCTGTGCAATCACACCTGTCCAGTTGCTCCACCTCCTGCGTCAGGTCCTCTATGCCCCCTTGCAACTTTACAGTCCCCTTTCTCACCTCCTTCTCCATGTGCTCCTTACAGTGCCTCACCTCCTCGCGCACTCCTCCGACCTCCTCACTCACTCCTCCTCTGATCTCCTCTCCCATCACTTGCATCTCCTGCCCAGATGCCACCCTCATCTGCTCCATTTCCTCCCTGTGAGCATCCAGTTTGGTTTCTACCCCCATTCTGACCCCCTCTATCTGCTGCTCCATTTGTTTAACTTCCCTTTCCGCTTGGTCCCTCATGTCCCTCAATTTGCCTTCCATACTGTTTTCTAACCCCATTAACCCGTTTTTCACTCCCTCTATCTGATTCTCCTGGGCAGCCATTCTATTTTCTACCCCCTCTAACCCCTTTTGCATCCCTTCCATTTGATTCTCTTGAGCGGCCATTCTATTTTCTACCCCCATTAACCCATTTCTCACCTCTTTTATCCCGTTGTCTAACCCCTCAAAATTATTGTCTAACTTCCCAAATTTCTTGTCTAACTCCTTAAAATTATTGTCTAACCCCTCACCGGTACCCCTCGCTTCGTCCCTCATTACCCCCATTTGGTTTCCCATTACCCCCATTTGGTTTCCCATTACCCCCAATTGCTCACTCCGAGCCCTCGCTTCGTCCCTCATTACCCCCATTTGGCTTCCCATTACCCCCATTTGGCCCTCCAATCGCTCACCCATTTGTTCCATAAGGGCCCTCATTTGCAGGAGGAAAAGGTTCGAGTCCACCAGGGGCGCTGCCACGGTCGCGGGCGTGGACGCCGTGGCCACCTCGTGCGTGACAACGCTATTTTGCGACCCTGCCGCCCTCACTGCTTCGCTCTCCTCGCGTCCCTCAATTTGGTCCTGGACCGACCCTGCCTCACTCTCCCCTACCGGACCCCAGCTGTCTTGGTCTGCCATAGCGCGACTTTCAAAATTCGGGTTTTTATTTCCGTATAACAAATTCAAATTTCGCCGTTATAATTTCGCGCGGGAAACGCGCTCCGAATCGACTCTACTACAAATTTGGGCCTAATAAATTTAGTCCCGGGTTCGAATCCGACACTCCTGACACCAATTGTTACTGACGCGGCTTAGATGTTATTTACCGAGCGGTGGTATTGCCGCGACCTAACAGTTGCCCCGATTCTTCCCCAACTCACCCGATTCCACCCGACGTTGACCAAATCGCGCTATGCTAAATCAATGAAGGAAAAGACACACGGCTGGGATTCAAATGACACGACACCAGGGATACGGTTCTCAAGACCTCCGGAGGAGATTATATTCGTTCGGAAGGTTAGATTACAACTACAAGAGGGACAGCAAAGGAAGATAGGCACTTAGACACAATCTTATATTAACCCGACAGACGACAGATAAACGGGACAAAAGGCTGACTCACACGGGGATTGATGGCAAGGAAAGGCAGGCAGTCGATGGCTCAAGGTGCACTCTTGGCTCAAGGCAGAATCGACTCGGTCCGGTCCAGAGATGCAGGGAGGTCGCAGCGCTCGGAGGTAGTGACTTGCTCTTCTTCAAGCTGGGGGCGCATCTCCCTCACATCCGGTAAGTCGCTGCGTATATCCGGCGGGGAGTGACACGCCCTCGGCTCGTTAGCTCCGCCTCGTGGAATCGGCACGTTGCTTCTCATTGGGTGCGTGCGGGGGGTTTACCAGGCTCCGCCCTTGACGAGGAGCTGACAGCCAGCCCCTTCGTGGTAACCCCGTGGAGCGCATGGTCATGGCGGCTAACCGAGCTGGTGGGAGGACGCACACTCCCCCCGCGCGCCGTGGTTGTAGTTGTTGTTGTAGCTGTAGTTGTGTTGTTGTTGTTGTTTGGGGAAGAAGATGGAAGGAGGCATGGGAAGGTCCTAAACTCACTACTGGTGCCATAAATCACATTCTGGTGCAACGAAGAGTCGGAATTAATGGAAACGAGTCCTTAACTGACATAGACTAAGAATAACTAGCAAGATGTCCGAAAGTTGTCTACGTGTGATGCGGTGGACCTGGGCACGACATTTAATGGGGGAAAAAGGGGAAGGTCGGTTCTACAGAGTGTTGTTTACAGACAATGGGACGAGGGAATGGGGGATTGGGGATAGTTGGGGAGTATTGGGGAAATAGGGGAATATTTACAAGCGGATATGGAGGCCAAATTCCATATTCGCAACAATATATATATATATATATATATATATATATATATATATATATATATATATATATATATATATATATATATATACACAGTACAGTGCCTTCAGAAAGTATACACAGTACAGTGCCTTCAGAAAGTATTCACATCCCTTGACTTTTTCACATTTTGTTGCGTTACATCCTGAATTTAAAATGGATTCAATTGATTATTTATTGTCACTGATCTACACATAATATGCCATAAGGTCAAAGTGGAATATTATTTTGAGAATTTATTTCAAAAATATTCGATCCCTTGAGTCAACACTTCATAGAAGCACCTTTGGTAGTGATTACAGGTTTGAGTCTTCTTGGGTATGTCTGTATTAACTTTGCAAATCTGGGTTTGGGTGGTTTCTTGGTATTTCTATGTGTATATGTTTTCCCATTGGAGAACAATGGCACATTTTATGTTCAATCCCCCCATTTTAGGTAAGCATAAGTATTGGAACAGATGACTGACAGGTGTTTCTTGTTTCTCAGGTGTTCCTTGTTGCATTGATCCTTCACACATACAAGAGCTGTGAATGTCTCGTCTTGGTTTTAGTATTTTTGCTTTTGCCTTGGGAATCTGCCTTTGGAGTCAGGAATCATAAACCAACATGAAGACCAGAGAACTGTCTGTGAAAGAAAAACAAGCAATTTGAAAGCTTAAAGAACAGAATAATTAAATTAGAACCATAGCACAAAAATTGGGCATCACAAATACAACGATTTGGAAAATCTTGAAAAAGAAAGAAACCACTAGTGTACTTCGCAATAGAAAATGGCCCGGTCAGCCAAGGAAAACAACAGCCGTTGACGACAGAAAAATCATCAGAGCTGTGAATAAAACCCGAAAACAACTGTTAGTGACATCACCAACAACCTGCAGAGTGCAGGAGTGAAGGTATCGCAATCTATCATTCGCAGAAGAGTTCAACAGCAGAATTACAAAGGCTACACCGCAAGATGCAAACCTCTCATCAGCACCAAAAATAGAAAGGTCAGATTAGAATTTGCCAAGAAATACAGAGGTGAGAGAGTGAGTTCCGGAACTAAGTTTTATGGACAGATGAGTCCAAGATAAACCTTTACAAAAGTGATGAAAAGGTAAATTGTGGAGAAAGAAAGGAACTGCATATGATCCAAAGCATACTACCTCATCATTGAAGCATAATGGTGGTTGTGTCATGTCTTGGGCTTGCATGTCTGCCTCTGGAACAGACTCACTCATCTTTATTGATGATGTAACTAATGATGGCAGCAGCGAAATGAATTCGAAAGTGTACAGAAACATTTTGTCTGCCTACGTACAAGAAAATGCCTCCAAACGCATTGAGCGGCGCTTCACATTGCAGCAAGGCAATGACCCAAAACACACTGCTAACGCAACCAAGGAGTTCATCAGGGGGAAAATTGGAAGGTTTTAGAATGGCCAAGTAAATCTCCTGATTTAAATCCAATGGAGGATGCATTTCACTTGCTAAAGAGGAGAATAAAGTCAGAAACCCACTAAAACAAGCAACAACTGAAAATGGCAGCAATAAAGGAATGGCCAATAATCTGAAATCCTGTTTGGAAGAGCTAAAGACCACACACTCAGGAAGACCATCCCAAAGCGAAAAAATGGAGAAGAATGGAAGAGAGTGTTGACTTTAGGGTCAGGAAGGGTAACAAGGAAAAGGTTTCTGGTAGAACACCTGCAAGCTGACGAGGCAGTGGCTCATTGGAGAGGCATGAGAGCAGGACAGTGACGACCAGGGTGGGTGAAAAAAATCCCCACAATGCCACCAATATGTCTACAGTGAACAAGAAGCAGATAATGAGACTAAGCTTCCAATAACAAGATTCCAATGACAGTCCAAGGCCTTAAGGAAGAAAAGAGAGGAAGCAGCAGCATCAGTCCACAGTGGGGAGCTATATTCCTTGACACTCCGGATGAAGGTTTTGTACACTGTTGGAAGTTGAGAAAGGCCGAGGAAAGCCGTAGCCTGCATATAATTCCTTCACTGTGGCTGGCTTTGGAGAAATTATCTGCCAGGACATATTATAATTGATTTTGAGACCTAGGAATTTCAGAAATTGTACGTCTCCCAGAGGCTGAGCACAGAAATATATTCTCTCTCAAGAGAGCAACTCTTGAGAGCACCTCTCTCAAGGAAGTTGGTGACAGGATTTGCACTCTGGCTGCTGTAAAAACACCTCATTCCATAGCATACACAGTGGTGTGTGTCGGGATGGTGCTGAGGAATCATCCAAGGACAAAGCGACGTGCTGATCCAGTGTACACTTCCATGTATATATATATATATATATATATATATATATATATATATATATATTGTTGCGGATCTCCAACGTCGGCCTCCCCCTTATCAAGGGGGGATTAATCCCCTTGTCCTTTTTTTTACTAGCCAACGCGATCCGGGGCTATCACGTTTCTTCCGGTCGGTGTTAAATAGGGTTGTAAGCCGAATTAGTCTTATTACCTAAGTACTAACACCGGCCGTGAAGCAAGGAAATAATCCCACCCGAACCACGGCGTTAGTGGACACGCCGAGCGATTAGCGAGCCGCGATTCGGGCCGTTAACAGGTACTAAACCCGATTCTAGCGGTTGTCAATCGTGCCACGCTTACCCAATGGAGAAATCACTAAGACGGTCGAATTAAGAGGCAAATAGGAAGAACAAGGAATTTATTTACAATTGTATGGGAAGGAAGAGAAGTACACACTTTGTACAAAGAAGAGGAAGAAAAGCAATGTACAGGGAAGAGGAAGAAGCAGATACACAGGGCAGCCTTATAGAGTCTTACTTATCCCTGGACATGGGCCCGTTCGCACTCAGACTCAGGCTCAGACTCAGACTAACACGGGGTTGTAGATGGTCGGGTTGAGGGTCCACCGATGGCATCCACAGCTCGCTCCGGTCCCCTACTCGTACCACGAAGCAGCTGGTGATGGTAGACGGTAGACGGCAGGCGAGATCGTCCCATGGTGGTGGCGTGGATCGGACAATTACACTGGGGAGGGATCGGTAAGCTGGCGATTATACTGCCTACGTAATAGTTGTACCGGCGCCTTTATACGCGCTCCCGGTATCTCTCGGTACAATGCGCCACTTCCACAATGATGTCACCAAAGCGCCTTTCCACAAAAGTCCTCACAAAAGTCCTTTGACACTCCTCTCTTCATAACTCAGCTCACAAACTTGACAAGCGCCTCTCCCTTCTTATCACTCGTTCAACAGAGGACCCCGGCTCATAACTTGTCACTGCGAACTCACGAGCGCCTCTCCCATCATAACTGCACAGGCGCCTCTCCCATCATAACTGCACGAGCGCCTCTCCCATCATAACTCGTTCAACAGAGGACCCTGGCTCATAACTCGTTCAACAGAGGACCCCGGCTCATAACTCGTTCACAACCCAAGCGCCTCTCCCATCCTAACTCAACAAGTGCCTCTCCCTTCTCATAACTGAGGTGGGGGCCTCGCGCAAAGGGTTTTATTGCCACGCCCAGCAAACCCTCTGGAATCTCTAGCCACACCCCGTCAGGCGATATCGCCTCAGCCCTGATTGGTTGTTGGGGTCTTACCGGCTCCGCCCTTGATGGCTGCCTGACGTGGCCACATCCCCACCCTTGCGCTCCGCCCACTTTTCGGGCCTTACCTCGTGACATTTGGGCTGGTTTCAGCATCCTAATGCGAGGGGCAATGGGGTGCAGACTGGATGGGCACAATGGAGCATGGGGTGCAGACTGGATAGTGCGCAATGGAGTTGATTGTAGGGAGGGCTGCAAAATGAATGGGGCCTACTCTTATTTGTTTCACACAACGCAGATGCAACTATTGGAAATGGCCTTTTCTCACATATACTAAGAAATAACTAACATTCTAAGGTGACCTACGTGTTGCATGTGGCCTAACTATGGGGTGCAACCTTTAACCTTCAATGATGTTACCTGTGTGGGTTCTCAAAACCGCAACACTGCACCCCTCCTTTGCCAGGCTCGTCCCCGAGCCGAACCACATACCAGGGAGGACGGCCGGCTTCAAGTAAGGGTCAGGATTACCTTTTAACAATTAGTGTGACACTTAGGTGTAGTTTCTCTCTACATTTAATCTAACACCCTGAGTGCGACAGTTTTAAACACTCGATATGTCCCACCTGCTGCGTTGTGTACTATCTAACTGACTCACACCCACAATTAACCGAATTACGGAATTATTATCAAACTACACATAAAGCCGGTGGGGAGCATGTTATTTACAAGACTACTAATTATTTACAAAACTACAACCCAGGACCTGTCTTTTGTGGAAAGAGAGAAGAATGTTTGAAAAGATGAAACACCAATTGCCCTGCACTGCACCAATACACCATACACCCATATTCACAATAAATGCACCATCATGCACAATCACCAAAATGCACCTAAAACATTTTAAAATAATCAACGATGACTTGTGCTTGGCTTGGCTGCTGGGCCACGACGTCTTCCTGATTCATGTTCTTCGGTGTGCCATCGTCACACTTAATGTCTTCTTGTCCTGACACACCAACGATTAATAAAAAAGGCACAAACCGTGTCCGCTTTTTATTTTGGCCAGCAGGGCCAGTTTAGGTGGTCCGACTGCAGGGCAATGGGGCCACTTAAAAACACAGTGGTCCGCAGGGCAAGATAACGTTTGCCGCGATTGTCTGCCCCAGCAAAGGTGCCAGGCCACAGAACGTGTGGTCCATATGGTGTACTGGTGCAGGCAGCAGGCAGCAGGGTGCAGCACAAAGGTGCAGCCACCCCGCTCAGGGTTCCTGCACACTCCCTTCAACAAAAGGTAATGGGTCCATGGGTGGGGAGGAAGACAAGCAGAGGTTAGCAAGGGAAAGGGCGCAAGGGTACACGTCAAAACAAGGTAATGCGACATGAGGGGCGCGGGAGAGCGAGCGGAGAAAGCTCGTCCCTAGCCATTCGTCACCCCCCATGTCAACCTACTCTACCTTTGCCCCTCCCCGTATTTATAATTTACAAATTTGTCGCTACCGTCTTGTCTCCCATATCTCCCTCTAGTTCCAAATTCGTTGCCAATCCCTCCCAAGAAGGAAGGGATGGAATCACACACAATGTCTCACCCACGTCATGATGCGTCTTTCCATCCAAACTTTTGCAAAAACCTGGTGTGGAGTCCTGTCACCTCGGTGAGTGGATGTGGATGGTGCGAAGAGATTTCATCCAGACTATCCTTCTAATTAACATTAACTCTTTAAACTACCCGGGGTCTTGCCCTGCCAATCCAATTGGCCTCTTTACACTATGCGGATCTAAAAACCAATTCCCATTGACCATCCTGTGGTGCCTCCCAAATTTGGGGTCTCACTCCCCCATTTTTTCAATACTGTGCCCTCGCACAATTTCGGGGCTGGGTCGTGTGGCTCTACCAGCAGGTCTACATACCTGCGCACCTCCGCCACTGATGTCGCCACCCGAGCTTGCCTAGCTCCTAAACTACCCTAACCTGGGGAAGGCCATCCTGGCTCTCTCACCCCGTGATGCCCTCTCTGGCATTGGGCTACCCGGGTTCTTCTCCTCGGATCCTCGGGCCCCGCTGAACTCTACACTGAACCTAACTGGCTCCCAGAGCCTACCTGCAGCCTCACCTGGCCGACATACTACCAGTGGCGGAGTGCCCATTTAACCATACTCACTAACAGGCTCACACGCCCAGCCATTCCACTTACTCATGCACCCCTCAAAGCAACAACTTGCTACTACTCACACCACAGATGTCAATATCCAAACAATTTACCTACTCCCTCTACCTAACATTAAACTACCCTCCCCAGGTATTTGTGAAGGGGTCCATCTTCCCCCATCCACTCCTTCGCACCATGCACTCCACACCACTCATTCCACACACCATTTACTCCACACCATTTATTCCACACCACTCAGTATTCTCACTTGCACCCCATGCAAACCAATCACTCAATACACTTACACTTGTCCACAATACTCTACTCATACACTTTCACACACACACACACACACACACATACACACACACACACACACACACACACACACACACACACACACACACACACACACACACACACACATCATTCTCGACCATTGCCTCATTTGTTCACTCTCACTACAAAGACTCTCATTCACAATTCCTCATTTGCGCCTAAAGTGCATCCTCATACTCACACACACAGCATCATCTACTTAGCTGCTTCCCTCTAATACTAGTGCTTTCCCTGTCATCCCTTACGCTAAGCACATCCCTCGTCATTATCATCCACCTAATCTGACTACGTCCCCTCTACCGGTACAAAGTCACTACTTAATTCTCAGTCTCCTAAAGTCATTTCTAGATACCTAGCATTTATCCTAGCCCGCCCTCGGCTAGTTTACACTGCCAAACCCCATAAACCTACTGCTCATGTGCCCCAACTGTGAGGTGAATGGTGAAGCTACCATTCGCCATCACTACTGCTATTACTATCCGTCCACTTGAGCCTCTCCGTGCGGGAATACAGCGTCCTTACAGCTCGGCTTCGCAAAGCCGAGCAATGCATGCGGATGGCCAGTCTCCTGTAGGTTGGGTCCGTCTGGCATTTTCGATTCTGGGGAGGAGGCATACTCGGCCCAAGGTTCCAGGTGCCATCCCTGCACGGAGCCTTTCGGTCTCCGCCACGATGACCCAACCTCCCCTGGTCGGAGCACCGCACCCGCCAGGGGGCGAAGGTCCGACCTGGCCTACCTCCCCCGGAATCGTGCCGATCGCCTTGCCCGCGAAGGCGCGGCATCGACCATACAGGGCGGGGGCCCGGCCCGAATCGTGCACGGCGCTCCTTGCGAGAGCGCTGCGGCAACGATCCCCGCCGGCTCCTACAGTACACAAAGTACACCACGCCCCGAGAGCTCGTGTCGGCTGTACGTCGGCCTAAACGCTGCCCCGGTCTGCGTCGATGCCCGAATCGCATTCTCACACCACGCGACCCGTTTCTCACTCAACCATCGAGGCGCTCCAGCGCCTCCCATACATCCAATACATTCCGTTAATTCTGCCACCGCACGCTCTCGTGCACACTTTTGTTCCACACTCAGGTGCACACCACTCAGGCATACTCATTCCTTCCACACACTCCATTATGCACTCCTCTCGCACACATCCTGGCGCACACTCTCCCGTTACGTACTCCGTAACCACCATGGGTGTGCACTCTATTGTACACCCAATCACCCGCTCCGGTGTGCATCCCCGCACACTCTCTCCATCTATCTCTAGTGTGCATCCTCGCACACTCTTTGCGACACGCTCTGGTGTGCATCCTCGCACACTCTCCACAACCATCTCACACTCTGTGTCACACTCACTCTCACTTTCACACTCTGTTTCACACTCCGTTCCACACTCCGTTTCACACTCGCGCTCCGGTGCACACTTTTTTCTCACACGCGCGCCATTTGCTTTCGTACACCTCACCACGGACCTTCCACAAGCGCCTGGGTGACGTCGGGATCCCAAGCGCGCGAAAAATCCTTTCGCGCCAAACACTTTCGCGCCAAACCTTTTCGCGCCATACACAATCCTGCTTACCTTCGGGTTCCTCCTCTCCTGCACCAACTGCAAACTTCCATTTTGATTAGGCAGCACAACATCACGATGCGAACACAGACTTTGCACAAATTCCATTTCTTCCTCCTGCGATTTCCGTCTCCGTCTCCTCAACGTCTGCCGTCTCCTAAACCCCGATTTCCATGATAATTATGTCTTTTTCTTTATTAAGCTCGACGACCGCTGGTGCACATAAAATAAGATTTTCCAAGTCAGCGGCCATCGGCTCTTCTATACCCCGTGTTTGCGATTTCTACCCTGGTCCACCCGGCTGTGCTTTGCTCCCCCTCACTTAACCCGCGCTTCTCACATCGCGTTACCTCATCGCGTACAAATGTGACCTCCTCGCTCAACATGCGATCAATGTTCTCCCCCATTTTTGCTATTCGGTTTCCCAATTGCTCCCCCATTCTGTTTTCCATTCGCTTACTATCGGCCCTCATTTCTCCCATCTCCTTACTCAATCCCTCAATTTGGTTTCCCAACTGCTCACTGTTCTTTTCCATCCCCATTTGTATGGCTGCCTGTATCTGCGCCATGAGGGCCTGCACATCCATCCCCCCCATTTGCGCAGCAGGCGCGGCCCTCGTCGCCATGTGCGAGGCGCTTCCATTTTGTTCGCCTGCAACCCCTGCTGCTGCACCCTCATTAACTGCATCCTCCATTTCTTCCAATTGTCCCAATTCTTCCCGGGGGTCCTGGGCCCCACTGGCATCCGACCGCCTTGGCTATCCATGGCACGATTCAATTTAGATGTTACTACAATTTCGGCCGCTCGTAATTTTGAGTGCGTTAGGCGCACTTCGGGTCAAATCCCACTCCCCGACACCAATTGTTGCGGCCAATATGCACAATTTGTGTCCAAAATTTGGTCTAAAAAATTTAGACACAGGTTCCAAATCCCACTCCTGACACCAATTGTTGCGGATCTCCAACGTCGGCCTACCCCTTATCAAGGGGGGATTAATGCCCTTGTCCTTTTTTTACTAGCCGACGCGATCCGGGGCTATCATGTTCCTTCCGGTCGGTGTTAAATAGGGTTGTAAGCCGAATTAGTCTTATTACCTAAGTACTAACACCGGCCGTGAAGCAAGGAAATAACCCCACCTGAACCACGGCGTTAGTGGACACGCCGAGTGATTAGCGAGCCGCGATTTGGGCCGTTAACAGGTACTAAACCCAATTCGAGCGGTTGTCAATCGTGCCATGCTTACCCAATGGAGAAATCACTGAGATGGTCGAATTAAGAGGAAAACAGGAAGAACAAGGAATTTATTTACAATTGTATGGGAAGGACGAGAAGTACACACTTTGTACAAAGAAGCAGAAGAAAAGCAATGTACAGGGAAGAGGAAGAAGCAGATACACAGGGCAGCCTTATACAGTCTTACTTTTCCCTGGACACGGGCCCGTTCGCACTCAGACTCAGGCTCAGACTCAGACTCACACGGGGTTGTAGATGGTCGGGTTCAGGGTCCACCGATGGCGTCCACAGCTCACTCCGGTCCCCAACTCATACCACGAAGCAGATGGTGGTGGTAGACGGCAGGCAAGATCGTCCCGTGTCGGTGTCGCGGATTGGACAATTACACTGGGGGGGGGGGGGGGGGGGGATCAGTAAGCTGGCGATTATACTGCGTACGTAATAGTTGTACCGGCGCCTTTATACGCGCTCCCGGTATCGCTCGGTACAATGCGCCACTTCCACAATGTTGTCACCAAAGCGCCTTTCCACAAAAGTCCTTAGACACTCCTCTCCTCATAACTCGGCTCACGAACTTGACAAGCACCTCTCCCTTCTCATCACTCGTTCAACAGTAGACCCCGGCTCATAACTTGTCACTGCGAATTCACGAGCGCCTCTCCCATCATAACTCGTTCAACAGAGGACCCCGGCTCATAACTCGTTCAACCGAGGACCCCGGCTCATAACTCGTTCACAACCCAAGTGCCTCTCCCATCATAACTCAACGAGTTCCTCTCCCTTCTCATAACTGAGGTAGGGGCCTCGCGCAAAGGGTTTTATTGCCACGCCCAGCAAACCCTCTGGAATCTCTAGCCACACCCCGTCAGGCGATGTCGCCTCAGCCCTGATTGGTTGTTGGGGGTCTTACCGGCTCCGCCCTTGATGGCTGCCTGACGTGGCCACACCCCCACCCTTGTGCTCCGCCCCCTTTTGGGCCTTACCTCGTGGCATTTGGGCTGGTTTCAGCATCCTAATGCGAGGGGCAATAGGGTGCAGACTGGATGGGCGCAATGGAGCATGGGGTGCAGACTGGATAGTGCGCAATGGAGTTGATTGTAGGGAGGGCTGCAAAATGAATGGGGCCTACTCTTATTTGTTTCACACAACGCAGATGCAACTATTGGAAATGGCCTTTTCTCACATATACTAAGAAATAACTAACGTTCTAAGGTGACCTATGTGTTGCATGTGGCCTAACTATGGGGTGCAACCGTTAACCTTTAATGATGTTACCTGTGTGGGTTCTCAAAACCGCAACAATATATATATATATATATATATATATATATATATATATATATATATATATATATATATATATATGTATATATATGTATATGTATATCGCTCATTTTCTATGCCATCTCCAGGCGCTGGATGACCTCATCGCAGGGCACCGAACGGGGCTCGCCAATGACGCACTCTGAAAGGGAGCACTCAGTTTTCACTCTGGTTGTTTTCTTGTTTTCTTGTTTGTGTGTTTGTTTGTTTGTTTGTTTGTTTTCGTGTTTTCTTGTTTGTGTGTTTGTTTGTTTGTTTGTTTTCTTGTTTGTTTGTTTCTCCGGGCAATATCTCAGTCATCCTTTGAGCTAGGAAGCTGTAATTTTGGCACAATAGTGAGTAAGTGCTTTGGCAAAAATGCTATTTTTTGTTTTTTGATTAATCAATTAATTGATTAGTTATTTAATTATTATCGATAAATTAAGTACTTATTTATTTCCTTTCTCTTCTCGGCATTATCTCAGGCATCTTTTGAGTTAGGAAGCTGATATTTGATCATGACAATGACCAAGTGATTTGACTGTAAAGGCTATTTTTTATTCATTGATTAATCAATGAATCGAATAATTATTTAATTATTTGATTAATGACTTAATTAAAAAATATATTTAACTTCCAGATTCGGATGAAATGGTGGTGGTTTAGGTATTCTATTAGTCAATTGATTCATTATTTAATTATTTTATGATTATTATTTATTTATTTTCATTATTAATTATTTATTTATTTTCTTTCTCATCTGGGCAATATCTCAGGCACCTTTTGAGCTAGGAAGTTGATATTTGAACATGACAATGACCAAGTGGTGTGGCTGTAAAAGGTATTTTTGATTTATTGATTAATCAATTAATCGATTAATCTTTTATATTTTTTAGATTATTTTTGTTATTTTTGATTTTTTAGATTTTACAATCATAATCGTAAAAATTTTAGATTTTAGATTTTGCGATCATTATATGTTGATTTTAATTATACAATTAATCAATCAATCATTGTACACCTCTCCCTCCAAATACAGTCTCTATGAGCTGCACGGCGGTATTGCCGGCCGCCAAAGGCGCCCCGGCAATGCCGCGCTGTAGGATATTTAATTATTTGGCATGGGGGCGGTGTACTTTGAATGTATCTATACTTGTTGATTAATCAAATAATCGATTAATTATTAATTAATTAATTAATTACTGTTAATTAATTAATTATTATATTTCCCGATTAATGACTTATTTAATTAATTTTATAAAAGTTACAGCTTCGGGTGAAGCACTGGTGGTTTAGGTATGCTATTAGCCAATTGATTAAGAAAATATTTTAAGATCATTATTTTTTAATTTTAATTATGCAATTAATCAATCAATTATTGCACACCTCTCCCTCCCAATACCCTCTCCACGTGCTGCACGGTTGAATCACCGGGCGTCAAAGGCGCCCTGGCAATGCCGAGTACTGGAGGATATTTTATTTATTTATTTGGCACGGGGGCGGTGTACTTTGATTGCGTCTGTACTTGTTTATTTATTTTTTGTATACTTAATCGAGGCTCGTATAAGAGCTAACGCATGTAAAATATAATAGACATAGAGAGACAAGGGAGAACAAACTCAATATTGATTCGTCTTTTAAAACTTTGTGTTCAGATGTCAAGAAACAAACAACACATCAAGCCGCCTTGCCAATTTTTAAGTTTTCTAAACGCAGAGATGACCTCAATGAAAGCATTCCTGTTCTGAAGATGTTGGCCACTTGCCCTGAGCTTTTCACCCGTGATGACGTGAGCAGCCTGATTTTGAACAGTCCACAGAGTCCGCTGCTTTAAATGGTTGAAAGTGTTTGAAAATTGAAAAAAAAACAATGTTGGAAAAAAATCAAGAGGAAAACAAAAGGATTTTGAAGGCTTTGACATATGGTGGCTTCTCTACCATGCATGGACCAGTATGGTATATCCTGAGTCGTCTCATCACAATGCTGAATGCTTCAAGGCTTGACCCTCGTCTCGACCCTAATTTCCTCCTGAGCCGAACCTAGCTTCCTCTTATTCTGTTGTGTCCAGCAGGACACGGCCTTGTTCCATCGAGCTCCCACCCCTCGAGAGCCGCGCCTTCATCATTCTCCCAAACATTGGAGTCCCACCAACTCATCGACCTTCAGAGATTCTTTTGGAATTCTACGCCATGTGTCCCTGCATAATGATAATTCTGGGCTCTTGAAAGAGGTAAAATATTTCGTTGGCATTTGGTGCTGTAAACTTCACTCGGAGATGTTGAAATATTGACTCGCACATCAACTTTAATTCGACTTTATAAACATCTCCCCCTCTTGTCTCCCGCTCCCTTTATTATATGTTCTATGTGTGTTAGCTCTTACATGAGCCTTGACCTAGTATACAAAAAAAGTTTGTGAAGACAAACTGAATTAAACTCAAATTAAGTTGAAAGACGGACTTTTGCATTGATGAAGGATTATTACCCGAATGGTCAGCAATACGTTACTTTCCATGGTGGTTACCACAACCCCCTGATTAGGCTATGAGCCAGACCCCCCAAATTGACCGGTCGGTACCATACAGATGGAGTAAGGCTCATTGTGATTTTTAGCAAGATATATGTCCCTAGATATGAAAAAAAAGTGATAGCAGTGTATAACTCTCGGCCATCTCTGTGTAATCACCCGAAATATTATTATACGCCCGCTTCGCTTCGCCAAAAAATGTGATATTTGCTAAAATTGGAATAAATGTGTTTTTAAGGACCACAGAGTGCCGAGATCGAGATCGTATTTGTTCGAGAGATCATGATAAACCTAGAGTGTGGAGCAAGTTTGCATGCATTGTCAAATACTAGGGCATGCCCGTACTATATATATATCTAAAATTATATCCCCCCCCCCTCTATTTACATGAAATGGTTTGGTCCAAAGCGAACGGCTTGCGAGTACGGTGACAATCCCCCCCCTCTATTTACATGAAATGGTTTGGTCCAAAGCGAACGGCTTGCGAGTACGGTGACAATCCCCCCCTCTATTTACATGAAATGGTTTGGTCCAAAGCGAACGGCTTGCGAGTACGGTGACAATCCCCCCCCTCTATTTACATGCAATGGTTTGGTCCAAAGCGAACGACTTGCGGAGTTTGGTAAAGAAATCGCCATAGCTCGCTAACTACTTGTCCGATTAATATGAAACCTTGAAAAGGCACATCCTCGGGTCCCCAGCAATATACCTGGCAAGTTGCAAGTATATCGGACCCGTAGTTGTCGCGAAACAGCGGTCACAGACAAACACACAGACACACACACAGACACACATAGATTACTGGAATTATAGATAGATAATGTAGCTGATGTTACAAACCTACTTTAGGATACTAGCTAATACCAAAAATTACACTGAGATACCAAAAGTAGTAGACGAATAAACCTAAAATGTTCAAAAGCTATGTTTCGTTCCAAAATATCAAAATTAGGGGGTATGGTTGAACATATTTTGAACTTTGCCAAGATATGTGCCCCAAACAACCACCATATTACGAAGTAATGATATATTCCAATGCAGTGGTTCCTTGCGAAGATTTTGAGGGGTCAAATGTTACTCTGGGAGTTTTCATTTTTGAAATATTGACAAAAATGTACAATGTGAATTCTGAACTCGAAGCGATTTCGACCACTTTTTCACTAAATTTAACATATTTTTTGTCATTATATCAATATTTTGATAAATAACCCCCACAAATGTTCTATATTTCTATTACTATATTAGTTGGCATCCAGTATTCAAATTATTGGCACTCGGTGGTCCTTAAAAACATATTTATTCCAATTTTAGCAAATATCACATTTTTTGGCGAAGCGAAGCGGGCGTATAATAATATTTCGGGTGATAACACAGAGATGGCCGAGAGTTATACGCTGCTATCACTTTTTTTTCATATCTAGAGACATATATCTTGCTAAAAATCACAATGAGCCTTACTCCATCTGTATGGTACCGACCAACCCCCTTGGCTCATAGCCTAGATAACCTAACAAGCATAAAGCCTCAATAAATAGACAGTGCAAACCTTTCGACAAACGACATAATTTCCAAAATCACCTTGATCTTCTCTCTTAGAGCGTTGCATATTCTACCATGCAGGTGGTAAAACCCAAAGGTTACGTAACTACAATAAATACCGCACGCACGAAACGAAAAGTGGGGTCAAGCAATATTGGTTCGATCTGTCTGTCTGTCTACAGACATCAGTATATGATTGAGGAACCACTGTACTTATAGTCAGGTTCACTATGTTTTTTCGTTCAAAATTTTGGTAGATTAGCAAAACTATACATTTTTGGAATATTCAGAGCATGAGGAATCCAAAAATTAATGTTTACATTTGCGTAGACACCTTTGCGAAAATGACACTCAGGACAGTGATGAAGATCTGTAAAAGCATAATCCTGAACGGTATAGACCTCGTAGATCCTGTGTATAGGACTTATAGTTCAATCTGATACTACCTATAACTTCCTATAACAACCTATAACTTCAAAGGACTTGCAATATCATGTATTATGTAATACAGTTATATCACAAATATAAAGACAATGGTTTTCAATTACCTTTGTTTGTTGCTTTTCTATAATCCTGAGCACTATTTTGAGGCCTTTACTGGATTCCTTGACCCAGAAAACATAGGATTAGCATATTTAATTAAGTCTCTAGGTTGACTAGAAGCCGAGATCGCGCAAAATATGTATTTTATGGCGGCCATTTTCAAAATACAAAATGGCGGCCATGCAGGTGTCTGTGCAAATGCCAACATTGATTTTCAGATTCTCCATGCTCTGAAGATTCCAAAAATGTACAGGTTTGCTAATCCCAAAATTTTGAAAGAAATTATATTTGTTAACATAGTGAACCTGACTATTAATTTCAATTTAATTTTATATTTTGAACACTGGAGAACACGAATCTGCAGTTTAGCAGTACTTTGACTCGAAACTTGGCAAATCGTACAGAATCTTATTTGCACAGAAAATTGAAAATCACTCCCGACAGGAAACTTAATGTTTTTAGAGATGTCATAAACGATACATACAATAGGCATGAATAACTAACGTACCGTGGTAAGTAAAGTGGTGTAAAAGACGGTGCATCAACGGTGGTAAACATGGGAAAAACGTCGTTCTTCTACATTCTTTAAAACTTTTATTTTGTTTTAATTTAATGATATATTTTGACACTAGAACACAAATCACCTTGCTGACACCTTCAAAAACCTCCAGCATAGCAATACTTGGACAAAATATTTCGCCATTTTATGCCATCTTGACCAATCAAAGTTGTCGCTCGCGCTCTCTTTCAGAATACTAGGGCATTGCCCGTACGTGGGTGCCCGTTCCTTGCCAAAAAAAAAAAAAAACGCTACCCGTACGCTCTACCCCGCCCGTACGCCCGTAAACAAAAAAAACAACGCTCTTCGCTTCCGCCCTTCGCTCTGACTGAATTGGGAGAAATAATGCGCATAAGAAATCGAATTACGTACCGTAATGGCGGTCAGCTCGTAACGCGCTCAGCTCCGCTCGTCTCACATCGGCCACGCCTACGCAACAAAGCGTTCTGTGATTGGCTGCCGGAAGTGAAGTCTTCACTGTCCGGAAGTTCGCAAATCGCAGTTACGATGAATCGTTTTAATTTAATCGCAGTTTGAATTCGTTTTAAAACATAGTTTAACGGCAACATAGTTTTCCAACGTGAAATAAATGAATACGCTGTCAAATGTGCCGCCCGAGGCAGAGTCTGATCGCCACGTTCGGCACACGTGATAGCTCGCTGCTCTCTGATTGGTTGAAGCGTTTTTTGGACATAGCTCGGTAAGTACTTCTCCGATTAATTTAAAACCTTGAAAAGGCACATCCTCGGGTCCCCAGCAATATACCTGGCAAGTTTCAAGTATATCGGACCCGTGGTTGTCGAGAAACAGCGGTCACAGACACACAGACACACAGACACACAGACACACAGACACACAGACACACAGACACACAGACACACAGAGATTGCTGGAATTATAGATAGATAGAGATTCAGACAAAATCGCACCGAGTAGGAAATATACATTTTGCTGGGAAATGAAAACCAAGAGATGAAAAGAACCTTTCTATGTCCCTTTCCTCAAGACTGCGTTGGGGTAAGGTGTTCTATGAACTCGAGTTAATTTCAGAAACAAACTAAATTTTTTACTCAAGGTAACAAGTAAAAGTCACGGCACAGGTATTGATGAATCAGCCTGCCTGTGAAACACCGGCATGATCGTTTATAGCTGAGCCAGCATTTAACCCAGGCTAGATACAGTAGCTTATAGTTATAGGCGAGTCGGGATTCAAACCCAGGCAAGACAGTTTAGAGGCGAGTCAGGATTCAAACCCAGGCTGGACAGCTTAGAGGCGTGTCGGGATTCAAACCCAGGCTGGACAGCTTAGAGGCGAGTCAGGATTCAAGCCCAGGCTAGAAATCTTAGAGGCGAGTCAGGATTCAAACCTAGGCTGGACAGCTTAGAGGCGAGTCAGGATTCCAACCCAGGCTAGACAGCTTAGAGGCAAGTCAGGATTCCAACCCAGGCCAGACAGCTTAGAGGTGAGTCGGGATTCCAACCCAGGCTAGACAGCTTAGAGGCGAGTCAGGATTCCAACCCAGGCTAGACAGCTTAGAGGCGAGTCGGGATTCCAACCCAGGCTAGACAGCTTAGAGGCGAGTCGGGATTCCAACCCAGGCCAGACAGCTTAGAGGCAAGTCGGGATTCCAACCCAGGCTGGACAGCTTAGAGGCGAGTCAGGATTCCAACCCAGGCTAGACAGCTTAGAGGCGAGTCAGGATTCCAACCCAGGCGAGACAGCTTAGAGGCGAGTCAGGATTCAAACCCAGGCTAGACAGCTTAGAGGCAAGTCAGGATTCAAACCCAGGCTAGACAGCTTAGAGGTGAGTCAGGATCAAACCCAGGCTAGACAGCTTAGAGGCGTGTCAGGATTCAAACCCAGGCAAGACAGCTTAGAGGCGAGTCAGGATTCCAACCCAGGCGAGGCAGCTTAGAGGCGAGTCAGGATTCCAACCCAGGCGAGATATAGTAGCTTATAGGCGAGTCAGGATTCCAACCCAGGCTAGACAGCTTAGAGGCCGGTCAGGATTCCAACCCAGGCTAGGCAGCTTAGAGGCGAGTCAGGATTCCAACCCAGGCTAGATACAGTAGCTTATAGGCGAGTCGGGATTCCAACCCAGGCTAGACAGTTTAGAGGTGAGTCGGGATTCCAACCCAGGCGAGGCAGCTTAGAGGCGAGTCAGGATTCAAACCTAGGCTGGACAGCTTAGAGGTGTGTCGGGATTCCAACCCAGGCTACACAGCTTCGAGGTGAGTCAGGATTAAAACCCAGGCTAGACAGCTTAGAGATGTGTCGGGATTCAAACCCAGGCTTAGACAGCTTAGAGGTGTGTCGTGATTCCAACCCAGGCGAGGCAGCTTAGAGGCGAGTCAGAATTCAAACCTAGGCTGGACAGCTTAGAGGTGTGTCGGGATTCCAACCCAGGCTAGATAGCTTAGAGGCGAGTCGGGATTAAAACCCAGGTTGGATAGCTTAGAGGCGAGTCAGGATTCCAACCCAGGCTAGATAGCTTAGAGGCGAGTCTGGATTCAAACCCAGGCTAGATAGCTTAGAGGCGAGTCAGGATTCAAGCCCAGGCTAGATAGCTTAGAGGCGAGTCGGGATTAAAACCCAGGCTGGATAGGTTAGAGGTGAGTCAGGATTCCAACCCAGGCTAGATAGCTTAGAGGCGAGTCAGGATTCAAACCCAGGCTAGATAGCTTAGAGGCGAGTCGGTATTAAAACCCAGGCTGGATAGCTTAGAGGCGAGTCAGGATTCCAACCCAGGCTAGATAGCTTAGAGGCGAGTCGGGATTAAAACCCAGGCTAGATAGCTTAGAGGCGAGTCAGGATTCAAGCCCAGGCTAGATAGCTTAGAGGCGAGTCGGGATTAAAACCCAGGCTAGACAGCTTAGAGGCGAGTGAGGATTCAAACCCAGGCTAGATAGCTTAGAGGCGAGTCAGGATTCAAGCCCAGGCTAGATAGCTTAGAGGCGAGTCGGGATTAAAACCCAGGCTGGATAGCTTAGAGGCGAGTCAGGATTCCAACCCAGGCTAGATAGCTTAGAGGCGAGTCAGGATTCAAGCCCAGGCTAGATAGCTTAGAGGCGAGTCGGGATTAAAACCCAGGCTAGACAGCTTAGAGGCGAGTCAGGATTCAAAACCAGGCTAGATAGCTTAGAGGCGAGTCAGGATTCAAGCGCAGGCTAGATAGCTTAGAGGCGAGTCAGGATTCAAACCCAGGCTGGATAGGTTAGAGGCGAGTCAGGATTCAAGCCCAGGCTAGATAGCTTAGAGGCGAGTCGGGATTAAAACCCAGGCTAGACAGCTTAGAGGCGAGTCAGGATTCAAACCCAGGCTAGATAGCTTAGAGGCGAGTCAGGATTCAAGCCCAGGCTAGATAGCTTAGAGGCGAGTCGGGATTAAAACCCAGGCTAGACAGCTTAGAGGCGAGTCAGGATTCAAACCCAGGCTAGATAGCTTAGAGGCGAGTCAGGATTAAAACCCAGGCTAGACAGCTTAGAGGCGAGTCGGGATTAAAACCCAGGCTAGACAGCTTAGAGGCGAGTCAGGATTCAAACCCAGGCTAGATAGCTTAGAGGCGAGTCAGGATTCAAGCCCAGGCTAGATAGCTTAGAGGCGAGTCGGGATTAAAACCCAGGCTAGACAGCTTAGAGGCGAGTCAGGATTCAAACCCAGGCTAGATAGCTTAGAGGCGAGTCAGGATTCAAGCCCAGGCTAGATAGCTTAGAGGCGAGTCGGGATTAAAACCCAGGCTAGATAGCTTAGAGGCGAGTCAGGATTCCAACCCAGGCTAGATAGCTTAGAGGCGAGTCAGGAATCAAGCCCAGGCTAGATAGCTTAGAGGCGAGTCGGGATTAAAACCCAGGCTGGATAGCTTAGAGGCGAGTCGGGATTAAAACCCAGGCTAGATAGCTTAGAGGCGAGTCAGGATTCCAACCCAGGCTAGATAGCTTAGAGGCGAGTCGGGATTAAAACCCAGGCTAGATAGCTTAGAGGCGAGTCAGGATTCAAGCCCAGGCTAGATAGCTTAGAGGCGAGTCGGGATTAAAACCCAGGCTGGATAGCTTAGAGGCGAGTCGGGATTAAAACCCAGGCTAGATAGCTTAGAGGCGAGTCGGGATTAAAACCCAGGCTAGATAGCTTAGAGGCGAGTCAGGATTCAAGCCCAGGCTAGATAGCTTAGAGGCGAGTCGGGATTAAAACCCAGGCTAGACAGCTTAGAGGCGAGTGAGGATTCAAACCCAGGCTAGATAGCTTAGAGGCGAGTCAGGATTCAAGCCCAGGCTAGATAGCTTAGAGGCGAGTCGGGATTAAAACCCAGGCTGGATAGCTTAGAGGCGAGTCAGGATTCCAACCCAGGCTAGATAGCTTAGAGGCGAGTCAGGATTCAAGCCCAGGCTAGATAGCTTAGAGGCGAGTCGGGATTAAAACCCAGGCTAGACAGCTTAGAGGCGAGTCAGGATTCAAACCCAGGCTAGATAGCTTAGAGGCGAGTCAGGATTCAAGCGCAGGCTAGATAGCTTAGAGGCGAGTCAGGATTCAAACCCAGGCTGGATAGGTTAGAGGCGAGTCAGGATTCAAGCCCAGGCTAGATAGCTTAGAGGCGAGTCGGGATTAAAACCCAGGCTAGACAGCTTAGAGGCGAGTCAGGATTCAAACCCAGGCTAGATAGCTTAGAGGCGAGTCAGGATTCAAGCCCAGGCTAGATAGCTTAGAGGCGAGTCGGGATTAAAACCCAGGCTAGACAGCTTAGAGGCGAGTCAGGATTCAAACCCAGGCTAGATAGCTTAGAGGCGAGTCAGGATTAAAACCCAGGCTAGACAGCTTAGAGGCGAGTCGGGATTAAAACCCAGGCTAGACAGCTTAGAGGCGAGTCAGGATTCAAACCCAGGCTAGATAGCTTAGAGGCGAGTCAGGATTCAAGCCCAGGCTAGATAGCTTAGAGGCGAGTCGGGATTAAAACCCAGGCTAGACAGCTTAGAGGCGAGTCAGGATTCAAACCCAGGCTAGATAGCTTAGAGGCGAGTCAGGATTCAAGCCCAGGCTAGATAGCTTAGAGGCGAGTCGGGATTAAAACCCAGGCTAGATAGCTTAGAGGCGAGTCAGGATTCCAACCCAGGCTAGATAGCTTAGAGGCGAGTCAGGAATCAAGCCCAGGCTAGATAGCTTAGAGGCGAGTCGGGATTAAAACCCAGGCTGGATAGCTTAGAGGCGAGTCGGGATTAAAACCCAGGCTGGATAGCTTAGAGGCGAGTCGGGATTAAAACCCAGGCTAGATAGCTTAGAGGCGAGTCAGGATTCCAACCCAGGCTAGATAGCTTAGAGGCGAGTCAGGAATCAAGCCCAGGCTAGATAGCTTAGAGGCGAGTCGGGATTAAAACCCAGGCTGGATAGCTTAGAGGCGAGTCGGGATTAAAACCCAGGCTAGATAGCTTAGAGGCGAGTCGGGATTAAAACCCAGGCTGGATAGCTTAGAGACCAGTCAGGTAGTCAGGTTCATTGTGTCCATAATCTGACGCTCGCTGGAATATTTTGGAGAGTTGCCAACCCTGACATTTTTGGAAAGTTTAAACAATGCCAAAACAGAAAATCCATGTTTCAGATTTTTTAAATGTACATAACATGGTCAAATAGGTCGTTTTGGGGCAAAAAGCCAATTTTTCGAATTTTAGCTCTGAAAATTCAAAATTACTCGCAAGGAAGTAACTGATGATGCATAACTGTTAACTAGAGGACTCTTCTTTATACAGATTATATATATCTGCACTTTGAGTAATGGTTGCCATGGAAACTGCTTTAAATTTGTTCAAATTAACGTTTTTAATGCATTGCTTTCAGTACTTGAATCAAGTAACGCATGATAGAATATAGTGATCAGTGACAGTCCGAATATGAATTGAGTGCAACTTGGCTTAAATGTTGTCATGCCAAAAGCTATGTTTGGGATAAAACTCTCATTATATGTATTGAAATAATAGTAGTAACATGATTATTGCATGATGCCGAGAACGTTCCGATAAGCCGATAGGCCGGTGCAGTTGCATTATTCGTAAAACAAACAACACTCAATCATTGAGCCAGACTGTTGTCCAATGCTGGTTTAGAGTTTCAACTATCTACTCGATGCTACGTATTCTACTTTAGAAGAACGACTCTATTGTCATCGTTAAAACAGCTGCCAAGTAATTATGCTAATTTGCCAAAAGCAGGTATGGCATCATTGACTCCAATGTCACTCATCATTGCCATCGTCATCATCGCTATCGTGGTCCTGCCTTTCAATGTTTGAGTCCTCGTCATTCTCACACGAAGTGCTGCACATGCAAAGATCAGTGCATGTTAGGTTCTTGGCCCGGCAGGAACATCTCTGTGATGAACATTCAGTCTTGCACTGGCACCTTACCATCTCGATAATTGCCTTTGGTGCAGGGAGAATGTCTGTGGTAGTCGGTTTGAGTTGATCACACGTGTCCTTGTGGTATCCATTCTTCAATGGATCGAGAAATGTTTGCTGAGAAATGGCTGATTGACCCCACACATATGCCTGGATATGTACCCGCATGATATGCTGTCTCAGAGCACCAACAGTTGGTGGTAGCCTGTCGTTCTCAGCCATGTTCTTCCAGAAGAGATGCCAGCGAAGTTCAGGGATGCTGGAAATATTGACACCTTTTGGACAATAAGCTGAGCAGACAAATCTAGCTAAAGTTGTGTACAGGTCCTCTGACAGTTCAGCATCTGTACAGAGCATAGCAAAGGCAGCTACTATGTCGTCATCGGCCTTCAGATAGCACTGGAACCACTTTGCCTTTCCAAGTCTAGCGAACCGCCCAGTATTATCGGCACCTGTGGAAGGCTGGCAATGCCTGGGCTCTCTCCTCACCAAGGGCCTCGTTGGCAAACTTCTCCAAGATGTGGATAAGCTTTGACTTGTCTGTGCAAGAAAGTAAGCTACCGTCTGGTGCAAACAGGGCCCTCGGTGTCACAGTGAACTCAAAGTTGCCAATTGCGTCCTTTTGGTTCACATCCCTGCTGGATCTGGAGAGCACCATCAGTCTCCCATACAAATCTTTGGTTTCTTTTAGATCCACTGTCTTGTCCCTAATCTTGATTGCTAGTGTTGCATTGCCAGACTTGTACATTCTGTTCTTCTCCTTCTTCACTGGCGCCCATAGGCTGACATCACCATTGATCCGTTCAGCAACAAACTCTTCATAGAGCTTCTGTCCTGTTTCATCAATATTCAGTATCTGTGGTACAAATTCTTCTGGCACATAAGCATGGGTGACTACATTGAAGAGCTGGTTACCCTCAACTTCAAATGGATTCCCATGACTAAGTATGGCAGTCTTGATTCGGTCAATTGCATTGTGTTCACGCTTGATGACACTTGGAGAAAGGCCATGGTGCTCACTAATCTCACTTTCCTTGAGTCCAAACTGTCCCTTAAACTCGTAAGACAGACGTGACAGTTCCGGTGCAGCCAAAAAGAATCGTTGTCTGGCATTTGCATTATTTGATATGCCAATCAGACCTGAGTGAACCTTCAGCAATCTGTTCAGATGCTCAACAGCGTGGTCTGCTCCGGTCGATACAAATGGGATAGTATTCTTGGTGACTGAGATATTGCCTGCTTCGAGCTCCCTCCATGTCTCTGGATGGCTGGACTTCAGCGCATACATGTCAGATATGTACCTTGGCCAGAGCTGCTTGTACTTGATTCTGTCCATGGCGAAAAATATCTTGCTGAGTTCTTCACCGGCTTGAAGATGAAGGTTTAAGTGAGCATTCCGTGAAGCTGCAACGAAATGCAGAATCACCTCTACTCTGTGAAGGTAGTTCATCATGGCCTTAAACATGGCATTCTTTGAGCAGCTGGTCTCCCATTCATGAAGTCTCTCTACCAAGTTCGCATCGATGATGACTTGGAGCAGGCAGTTGCTGGCTTTCTTCACTGATTCAGCTTTCAGGGCTTTGTCATGTTCTCCACAAGCAGTTTGAACCTTATCTGTTGCAACAACGCACACTTCCTTGAGATGCGGATTGTTCTTGAAGAATTCTTCGATTGCCATTTCAGAGAGTGCCACATACGAGTATATGTGAGCTTGTAGCAAGCGTTTGTAATGGGTGCATTTCAGTATCTGTCTTGTAGTTGATCCATAAACATCGGCTTCTGTCCAAGCATCATCTATGCCAGAGTTCTCTATGGATGCACCCAGGCCTCGCAATGCAGCCATGACAACGTGCAGCTCTCCCAATCTGGGAACAATTATGCCTTTTAAGTCAGGCCAAGCATCCAGTAGCTGAACTACTTTCTCATAGAGGGCCGAGTCACAAGAAATGACAGTTGGGTGATCTTTCCCAACAGCAAGCTCCTTCAATCTGCGACATTGCTCCAGCACAGCATGAGTGTTGACCACTCATGTGCTACCTCGGGAAGTAGAGGCAGAGCTCCGACCTGCGTCACTGAGAACGAGCGTGTTGGAAGGAGAGAGTTGTAGCCAGCCAAACATGGGAGTTTTGTAAGATTCCCTTCTGTGTTTGTTCTGGAGAGAACCGACGCTAAGACCCAGCCCAGGTGTGTCAGCTGGTAGTGTTTGTCAACACCTGTCTTATTGACTGTGAACTCCTCCAGTCCATCTCTAGAACCTCTAACCGGGTTTGGCTTGTTACATGGTATAATGTCCGTATGGTACGGAGTAACAGTCAAGTTCTTTGCTTCTGTGATCTGTAGAGGGGGTGCTATTGTCTCTCCGGCACCATCTGACTTCTGAAACACTACTACAATGGTTCCATGGGTTGTGTCCTTGCCATTAGGAGTATCCTCTTCAAAGTCGGTATTGTCAAAACCAAAGACCGGTAGTCGTCCTCGCTTGAGAATTGGTGGAACATACAATCCTTGAAACAGTGCAGTGTTTTGAACCACAGCATTTGCAATCGATGTCTCAAGAAGCAAGATATGTCTGTATGAAACACAGTACCCCAGTGCATTGAGAAGGTCTACCATCTTTTTGTTCCTGGTGTCATGGTGGACAGCTAGAGCCATACCAATCACATTGGGATTTTCCCTTTGACGTTGCGGACGAAATACAGCGGATTCATTCTGTGGTTTGTACTTCGCCTGCCTCCTAGACTTGAGGCCGTACATGATGGTTTGGTTTACAGTTAATACTGATCTGTCCACAACTGATGTCCGTGCTTCTGATTGCTTCGCTTCCACTGGACCAAGCATTATCCAACGTACCATTGCCCTAAGCTCGCTGGGAACGTCCTGTTCACTGCTAGAAACTAGTATATATTCATCCTGCTGATCTTTGCTTGAGAAATTCTCGATACTCTTGCGAACCAGCAAAGCTGCTTTGTATATGGCATCCATATGGTCCATGGTATCGTCATTTGTAATGCTAGCATTGACCATATCCTCCTCGCATGTCTCCAGTGAATAGAGAATAGCAGACTTCCGTCCGTTCTTTGGGAGCACTGACCTCAAATTTGGTAATGCCTGTAAGATTCTATCCTTCAGCCATTTCCTGCTGAATGTGGGCACGTGATGCACTAAGGCATCTATACCACCGAGAAGGTTAACATAAGTTGTCTCGATTTCCTCCATACATAGTTGAGTTTGCTGCTCGGTTAGGATGTCTACCAAGTTGATCAGTTCAATTAAACTCGCAACTTGTTTGCTCTTTCCTTCCCTCCTTTGGCATCGTGATCTCGTAGGACATGGAAGACATTTTTCGTCCAGCAAGATCTGTGGTACATAACGTCTATTGCATGTGCATCACTTGGTGCTACAGCAGTGTTCAATCGAGTCATAAACACAGGGTTCTGAGCAACCTCAACAGCGTCTCTCAGAGATTTGCCCGCACTGTCACTCCGAACAACGTAAATAGGTTTACCATCGTCCCTCTGGCAAAAGAAACACAAAGCCTTGTCATAGGGTTCTGTGGAAGACCGAGTGAATGGTGTGGAGGAGCTTGATGACTCCACACACACATCGGACCTTTTCCTCCTGCGACCTGGCCCTTTGTCGATATGCGATCCTGATGAAAGTGCCTGATCATAACGAACCCTGGCCCAATGAATTTGATCCTTGTTAGTTAAGTTAGAATAGCATTTTCGGTGCCAGACAGCATTCTTCATTTGCAACAGCTCAGCTGACGTCCCGTCTAGTCGTTTATGAATCTGTACATAACCAGCGTCCTGTAAAGTGGATCGCTCCTGTATTGTCTCTATCAAACGGCGGAATGACTCGACTTTTGGTTGCAACACCAAGACTCCTTTCTGGGAAGAATCATCTTGGCACAGAACGCATTTTGACCAGTTCGTTGATTCTTTCACCTGGCAGGGATCCGCGCCACTCAGTGGTACCTCATCCATCCTGTCGTTGGTCCTGCAAATATAATAAAAATTCATTAGCTCAAAACAGAAAATCCATGTTTCAGATTTTTACCCCAAAAGCGTTTTTACCCCAAAACTACTGTTACCATGGCAACCAACAGTTAAAATGCAACATATCATTATCTTATAAAATCCATTGTTAGCTATTTAAGTGTAATCCATCATCAGTTGATTATCTTGTATTGTTGTACACCGCTCCTTTCCTATGCCGTCTCCAGGCATTGCAAATCGTCATTGCCGGGCACCGAAGGGGGCTCGGCAGTGACGCACGCTGAAAGAGAGTACTCAGTTTTCACTCTGGTTGTTTGTTTTCTTGCTTTCTTGTTTGTTTGTTTGTTTGTTTGTCCGGGCGATATCTCAGCCATCCTTTGAGATAGGAAGCTGAAATCTCGGGACAACAGTGAGCAAGTCCTTTGTCAAAAACCGTATTTTTTGTTTTTTGATTAATCAATTAATTGAGGAGTTATTTAATTATTAGCGATTAATTAAGTACTTATTTAATTAATCAAATTTCCTTTCTCTTCTGACCATTAACTCAGGCACCTTTTGAGTTAGGAAGCTGATATTTGGACATGCCAATGACCAGGTGATTTGGCTGCAAAGGCTATTTTTGATTTATTAATTAATCAATTAATCGATTAATTATTTAATTATTCAATTAATGACAAAAAAATTTTTTTTTTTTAAAGTTACAGATTCTGATGAAATGGTGGTGGTTTATGTGTTCTCTGACCGAATTGATTAATAATTTAATTTTTTTATGATTATTATTTATTTATTTTCATTATTAATCACTTATTTATTTTCTTTCTCGTTTGGCCAATATCTCAGGCACCTTTTGAGCTGGGAAGCTAATATTTGGACATGACAGTGACCAAGTGATGTGGCTATCAAGGATATTTTTGATTTATTGATAAATCATTTAATCGATTAATTATTTATTGATTAATCAATTGATTATTTCATTTTTTATTAATGAGTTATTTAATTACATTTCTAAAAGATACATCTTCGGATGAAGCACTAGTGGTTTAGTTATGCTATTAGCCAATTGATTAAGAAAATATTTTGTGATAATCTTTTATGGATTTTAATTATACAATTAATCAATCAATCATTGTACACCTCTCCCTCCAAATACAGTCTCTATGAGCTGCACGGCGGTATTGCCGGCCGCCAAAGGCGCCCCGGCAATGCCGCGCTGTAGGATATTTAATTATTTGGCATTGGGCGGTGTACTTTGAATGTAACTTTACTTGTTTAAGAATTCTTTCAATTTAAATTTAGAAAAAAGTGATTTTCACCCCAAATCTGCTGTTTCCATGGCAACCAACAAATTGAAAAAAATCTGAAACATCATTTTTTTATTTAAATAGATCCTAAACTTCTCAAAAATCTATAGGTTTGCTACTCTCCAAGAAATTCCGGCGAAATTACACAAGGAACCTGACTAAGGATTCAAACCCAGGCGAAATCGCTTGGAGGCGAGTCTGGATTCAAACCCAGGCTAGATAGCTTAGAGGCGAATCAGGATTAAAACCCATGCTAGGTAGCTTCGATGCGAGTCCGGATTAAAACCCAGGCTCGATAACTTAGATGCGAGTCAAGATTAAAACCCAGGCTGGATAGCTCAGATAGGAGTCAGGTTTTTTTTTTTTTTTTGTATACAGAGTCGAGGCTCGTGAAAGAGCTAACATTTATCAAACAAACAAGCAAACAAAGTATATAAAAAGGGGAGCGGTCGACAAGATGGGGAGAGAGGGGAGGAAGCACACAAACACAACATTTGAGAGCAGGGACATCGGGAGATGTTTTTGGAGGGAGAGGGCCTGGGGGGAGGCAGGATAGGTATAAAACGCAAGGACACCAAGGACTTCCAGGTAAGAAGTCAAAAGTCACCTAAAAAAAGTGGATTTGGGGTGAAATTAGCGGGAGTAGAAAAGATCAAGGTTTTGGATTGGGGAAGATAAGAGATGGTGGTGAACAGCCGTTTTAAAGACCTGGAGGGAGGAGTGGGATTGAAGAGAGTGAGGGAGTTTGTTCCAGAGGCGGGAGAAAAGAGGAATGAAGGAGTGAAGGTGAGCAGAGAGTCTTGATTTTGGCAGTTTAACCATAAGAGGGTTGCAGGCAGATCTTGTGCGTCCTGTAGGAATATTTGGGGGACAGAGCCCAGAGAGAGCTGGGGGGGCAAGGCCAGAGAGGAGTCGGTAGAAGATGGAAAGACCACCAACCTGCCTGCGGTGATTAATTGAACGGCCCTCAGAGATAGCGTCATCGCGGGAGATTCCAATGATTCTGAATGCTTTGGTTTCAACAGCGTGAAGACGAGCTAGGTGTGAGGCAGGAGCACCAGCCCAGAGGGGAGAGCAGTACTCCATTGAGCTGCAGATGAAAGCCTTGTATGTGGTGAGGAGCTCAGGTGTGCCAAGGAAGGACTTCGCACGACGGAGGATGCCCAGTCGGCGACTGGCTTTGGACTTTGGAGGCCAGCTTGGAAATGTGGTTTTCCCAGGAAAGATCATGGCAGATAGTGAGACCCAAAAGCTTGAGTGACAGAACTTCTTGGAGAGGATTATTCAGAAAGTAGATGGGAGGGTTGTCCAGTCGGTCTTTTCGGAGAGACATCGTAAGAGTGTGAGATTTGTCAGGATTGAAAGACATGTTCCACTTGTTTGCCCAATCTGTGATTTTGTCCAGGTCTGCAGAGAGTGAGGAGGCTGCAGACTGCCGATCTGAGGGATGAGGAATGGAGCGGCAGAGAGTGGAGTCATCAGCAAAGAGATAGAGAGGATTTTCAAGAGAGTCAGAGAGATCATTGATGAAGACCAGAAAAAGCACAGGGCCCAGATCACTGCCTTGGGGAACTCCAGCCTGAACAGGAAGAGGAGATGAGAGAAACCCATTCAGGGCCACACGTTGACTACGATTAGAGAGGAAGTCCGCCAGCCATGCGTGGAGAGTTCCATGGATACCAAAGGAGGAGAGTTTGGTGAGCAGAGCGGGGTGCCAGACCGTATCGAAGGCACGTGATATGTCGAGGGAGACAGCTCTAATTTCCTGTTTGGCATTGAGGACCTCCATCCATTGTTGAGACAGCAGAAGCAGCATGTCCAGAGTAGAGGCGAATCTGGATTAAAACCCAGGCTAGATAGCTTCGAGGCGAGTGTGCGTTCCGCTCGGCCATCCTGTCCAGCCTCAGTGTCAGTGTCAGTGTTATGATGATCTTGATGCCATTATCGTTGTGCCATTATGATCGTATATAATTGACTGATTAATATGTAGTTATCATAATTTTGATGAAAAATCTAACTTGGTTGACGTGCAGGCTGGAGTCAGGATTGGGGGAAGATGTATCAACAATCTCAGGAATGCTGATGATCCCATTCTGTTGGTCGAAAGTTCAGAGGACTTGAGGAAGCTGCCACAGAAAGTGAAGAAGGAAATTGAAAAATCTGGTCTTTATTTTTAACCTGAAAAAGATGAAGTATGTTTAACTGAGAATATCGACGTGTTCAGATTGGGAGACGATCATGTGGAAATAGTGGAAAGTTTCATCTTCCTGGTTCTAAAGTTGAAGTGAGTGGAGAATGAAAGAGGAAAAATTTATAAAAGGTTACCATTGGGAAGAAGAGCAATGTCAGGATTTACAAAGATCTGGAAAGACAAAAAATGTGACAAAACAAACCAAGAGGAGGCCGGTGAATACTCCGGTACTTCCAATGTATGGATGTGAGTCGTGGACAATGGATGTTCCGCCTGTCTTCGCCAATAATTGTTAAATTATTCCATAATTCAGACAGACTTTGTTTGAAACCTCAGGTTATGAATGTCTAATGCTCACATCCAATGCTGGTGCACATCACCTGGTTTGAGCCGATAAAATACTGCAAGAGTGACCTGAACCGATGTACTCTTTTCCATAAAGCTTGGCCCAATTTTACTCCAAAAAGAAAGACAAACACAATTTGATCTGTGACAAAATAGTACAGGAAATGGGGCTGCCCTTGGAGTCTAAATTCCTCCAGGAGCTTGGCAGCCAATCAGCTTGCAGAATGACGTTTTAGACTCCGCTGTTTGTTGTTTTGAGTCACACCCACAAAGCAAGGACGAAAGAGGGACGATGTTCCAAATATGGGAATACTTGAAACTGGAAAAGCTCAACTGGTCGATCAGACAATAAAACTTAAAAAGAATTTTCTTTTATATCTAAATGTCGATCAGAAATACAATTACTCAGTTCAAAAGTAATATAGAGTGCTGCAAAAATTCAGCTTTTACAAATAACATTTGCTCATAAATATGTACACACACACATGTACACATATTTTCGCACATGTACACATACATGTACATACACACACGTACACATTTTTGCACATGTACACGTACATGTACACACACACATGTACACATATTTTTGCACATGTACGCATACATGTACACACACACATGTACACATATTTTTGCACATGTACACATACATGTACACACACATGTACACATATTTTCGCACATGTACACATACATGTACACACACACATGTACACATATTTTCGCACATGTACACGTACATGTACACACGCATGTACACATATTTTCGCACATGTACACATACATGTACACACACACATGTACACATATTTTTGCACATGTACGCATACATGTACACACACACATGTACACATATTTTCGCACATGTACACGTACATGTACACACGCATGTACACATATTTTCGCACATGTACACATACATGTACACACACACATGTACACATATTTTCGCACATGTACACGTACATGTACACACGCATGTACACATATTTTCGCACATGTACACATACATGTACACACACACACGTACACATTTTTGCACATGT
Source organism: Myxine glutinosa (assembly GCF_964187855.1). Lineage (NCBI taxonomy): Eukaryota > Metazoa > Chordata > Myxini > Myxiniformes > Myxinidae > Myxine > Myxine glutinosa. Next base: position 25,561,975 of record NC_136263.1, on the reverse strand, counting down.
ACACGTACATGTACACACACACATGTACACATATTTTTGCACATGTCTACATACATGTACACACACACACACATGTACACATATTTTCGCACATGTACACGTACATGTACACACGCATGTACACATATTTTCGCACATGTACACATACATGTACACACACACATGTACACAATCATATTTTTGCACATGTACGCATACATGTACACACACATGTACACATATTTTTGCACATGTACGCATACATGTACACACACACATGTACACATATTTTCGCACATGTACACATACATGTACACACACACATGTACACATATTTTCGCACATGTACATATACATGTACACACACATGTACACATATTTTTGCGACTCGAAGTCTTAGCGATTGTGGCGGACATTGTCTTGTATTCATCTGTCAAGTTTCAAAACAATCAGCCGGTGATAATGAGTAGAAAAAATAGCAAAAAGTTAACGGACGGGACGGACAAGACATCCGGACATCATGACCCATTTTACAAGTTAATCTCTTCGAGAATTGGGATGAGTTGACATAAAAATACAAATCAAATAACGATTTTCGGTCACCTTGACCGTTTGACCTCAAAAGGAATAGGCTTCAGTTCAAGGAACCAATATGCAAGGCCTGCTCAAATTTCAAGATGAAAATTGACAATTGTATGCAACTTTGACCTCTGACCTTTTGATCTAAAAAACAACAACAACAAAAAAAACAATCAGCTTCTAGCTTTTGATTGGTGAACCAATTCAGTGATCCAATATGCAAATTCGTAAAATTTCAGGTAAATTGGATGAAGACGTACGATTTTATGTGACGCTGACCTTTGACCTGTTGACCAAGTGATTATTTTTTGTTCTCCATAAAACCTCGATCTTTGTGATCGTTTATTAAATGCTAAATAACCTGATCCTGATTGGTTGACCCAACTTATGTATCTATGTATATAAGAGTGAGGTGTGTGTGTGTGTGTGTGTGTGTATGTATGTGTTGTTGGTTGTTAACTCCATATGCAGGTTTTAGAAGGTGGATTGGGGTCCTCCTGCCCGTACACAAACAGAAAAATCAAGGACCTGGCCACATCAGGTTGGCCACATCCACATCAGTCAATGGTGAAGAATCACTCAAAAAATTATACTAGCCGGATCCATATTCGGATCTTCACCAAAATTGAATCGAATCGTCCTTGTCAGACACCCAACCTGTCCAACAAGTTTCGTCCAAATCCACCCATAACGTTTTGAGATATCCTGCTATATATCGTTTTTGGCCCCATCTCCCAATGGTGAGGAATCACTTAAAATTCTCGTAGCCGGATCCGAATCCGGATCGTCACCAAAATCAAATAATTTCGTCCATGTCACATACGCTACATCTCCGCCAAATTTCGTCCGAATCCGTCCACAACTTTTTGATATATCTTGTTCACAAACAAACGGACAAACGGACGGACAGACAAACAGACAGGGGTGAAAACATAACCTGCATCCACCTTTGGTGGCAGAGGTAATGAAGTATTTGACTAAAAAAGGGCTAAGATTTGACATGGAAATTATAAAAATTGAAGCAACGTTTATAAAATATGCACAAAGTTTTATAAAACACACGCACATTTTCCCACTATCTCAGAAAAACACAGCTGAAACTGAGACACAATATTGTCTGCCGTCCATGTGCATGTTCCACCCTTCTCAAATAACGCAGGTCTGCGGTGCACCGAACATCACAACTCAGCAGAGCTGAAACTGAGACCCAATATTGTCTGCGGTCCATGTGCATGTTCCACCCTTGTCAAATAACGCAAGTCTGCTGTGCACCGAACATCACAACTCAGCAGAGCTGAAACTGAGACCCAATATTGTCTGCCGTCCATGTGCGTGTTCCACCCTTGTCAAATAACGCAAGTCTGCTGTGCACCGAACATCACAACTCAGCAGAAAATGGCAAAAATCTCACATGTTGCTGGACTTGGAGGTCACGTCTTTTCGAAGCTGTCCATGCGCTCACGCTTTCGAAGCTAAGTAATTTTTTCACAATTGTGTTTTTGTCGAGACTGTATCTATCTTTTGGTGTGTGTACCGATAGCGTGCCTTTAGGAAAATTTTCGGTGTTAATTTTTCGTACATATATACACAATTGTCGGTTAATGTGTGTCGAGTATTCTGAGGCCTAGTACTAGAACTAGTGGGCTTAGGCTACCGTCTCCGACCTTGTGGTTTTGTTTTCTCTCAGCGGTTCGTCGAATGTGCTGCAATTACTTTCGTTCTCTGTTTCGTTCCAGTCGTTCACCCATACTTCCTTGTTTAATATCTCTCCTCAAAAAAAAAACCCCAAAAAAATATTTCCTTCTCAGTTCTTATTCGTTTATTTGTCGTTCTTATTTGTTCGTTCGTTCTTCGTTCACGTTGTTCGTGATCACGCGATCACGTGGTTAGAAATGTTTAATCTCTCCCCTGAACAACTGTTTTCTGTCATATATTATAACACCTTTTTCTTCTTCTCCTACAAAAGGATTCTTTCGTCTTGCTCACCAAATCTATTCATTCCAAAAAAATAAAATAATACCATCTCTTACAGTTCCTCTTTTCTACATTCCCTAAACTCTCCAGCCCTCCACCCCTCCTTCAGCGTCCTCAAACGTACTTTTGACTCGAAGGTCTCAAACTCATTTTGCAAAAAATGTTCGTTTCCCATGAATCGTACACTTTTCAAAATCCAATCTCCCCCCTCCCATCCAAAACTTCCCCATCACCCCTCCCCTCCAAATCTACCCCCTACCCCTCCCCTCCAAATCTTCCCCATCACCCATCTCTTTCAAATATTCCCCCTTGCCCCTCCCCTGCAAATCTTCCCCATCACCCATCCATTTCAAATCTTCCCCCTTGCCCCTCCCCTCCAAATCTTCCCCATCACCCCTTCCCTCCAAAACTTCCCCATCACCCCTCCCCTCCAAAACTTCCCCATCACCCCTCCCCTCCAAATCTACCCCCTTGCCCCTCCCCTCCAAATCTTCCCCATCACCCATCCCTTTCAAATCTCCCCCCTTGCCCCTTCCCTCCCCTCCCTCCTAAACTCCCCCCACAAACCCTCCCCTCCGAGACTCTCCCTCGCTCCTCCCCTCCTAGACTCCCCTCTAACCCCTCCTCCTCAAAGCATCCTCCCTGCTTCTTCCCCCTTCCAACTTTCACCTTAATCTTCCCCAACCTTCTGCCTCGCTCTTCCCCCGCCTCAAATAACACCTCACTGTGCCTCACCCAATCTCCATCAAACCTTTTGTCCGCCCCATTCTTCCCTTTCTCCAAGCTATTCTGAAATCTCTGAAATCTCTGACACACCTTCAACAGCTCTCCCTACCTCTTCCTCCTCTTCCACATCTTACCCTACCCCTCCGCCCCCCCCCCTGTGCTGTATCCGATGCTCCCCCTTCCTCTTCATTAACGGTATGGACCTCAAACATCCGGGGCCTTCGCTCAAACTTGACTGATCTCTCCATACAGGTTGCTTCTGACAAACCAGATGTGATCTGCTTAACAGAAACTTTCCTCCTTCATGATGTCTCTGATGCCTTGGTATCTCTCCCAGGTTACTCCCTCCTCCGGTATGATAGACCTGAGCCTCGTCCTGGAGGTGGGGTTGCTATCTTTATAAAAAAACTCTCTTCCTCACTCGCCCTCCACTGCCCTCTCTCCACCTCACCCCCAGGAATACCTTTGGCTACGGCTTCCCCTTCGCTCCCACCTTTTGTTCATATGTGTGTTGTACCGTCCACCAAACAGTGATGACTCCATCTACATCTCTCTGTCTGATAATATGGACCAACTTCTATCTACCCATCCCAACTCTCTCTTCCTCATATGTGGTGATTTCAATTGTCACCATGCGAGTTGGCTGGGTGTGGGTACCTCTCTCACCAGCCATGGCTCTTCAGCAAAGGACTTCTGCGACTCACTGGGACTGACACAATCTGTCAATTTCCCGACCTGGATCTCAGTCAACGGAGCATCTTCTCTTCTGGACTTGGTTATGACTAACTTCCCTGAAAATGTCTACTGCTCTTCTTTTGCTCCAATCGGCTCATCTGATCATGTGCTTGTTAAAGTGGACATCTCTCTGACCATTCTCAGAGAGCCTCCTCAGCGTCGACGAGTCTGGCATTTCACTCAGGCCAACTGGCACGGTCTTCAAGCAGCCATCAATCATCTGGACTGGTCTCCCATCTCTATCGCCTCTGACATCAACTCATCCTGGGAATTCTTTCAAAGTAAATTGCTCTCTCTCATGCACAGATTTATCCCATCTCGTCTTCAGTTGTCATACCCTTCCTCCCGTCCATGGTACATGGAATCTTGTGGTGAGGCTGTTGCCCAGAAACAACTTGCTTTCGTCTCCTGGAAAGCAAATCCAACGGAAGGAAATCTCATTTCCTTTCACAAAGCCCGAAACAAGTGTGTGTCCACCCTCAGGAGAGCCAGGAAACAATATCTCACCGTTCTCAAGACCGAACTCTCTTATCTGTCTCCATCTTCCAAATCCTGGTGGCGTCTGGTCAAATCTGTTTCTGGTGTTTTTTCCCCCTCCATCCCCTCCCTCACCTCAAATGGCTACACGGCTGACTCCGCACGTGAAAAAGCTGAATGCCTCAACTCTGTGTTTGCCTCTAAATCTTGTGTCCCAAACCCATCCCTCTCTGTACCCACCAAACCCAGTCGTACCCAGCTGCTCCTGGACTCTGTGTCCTTTCCTCCTGACAAGGTGGAAAAGTTTCTGTCAACCCTCGACTCTGATTCTGCAACTGGTCCTGACGGCATCAGCCCACGGGACCTAAAATCATGTTCTTCCGCTCTTTCACTCCCTCTTTCTGTTCTCTTCACCCTCTCTTTTGCTCAAGGTCATCTGCCATCTGCTTGGAAATCAGCCAACATCACCGCTTTGCACAAAAAAGGTGCAAAAACAGATCCTAGCAACTACAGACCAATCAGCCTTCTCCCAATTATCAGCAAAGTCATGGAATCCATCATTGCTTCAGATATGAAATCTTTCCTCTTCTCCAATGGCTTGATCTCTGACCATAAATTTGGTTTCAGACCTGGTCACTCTACTCTGGACATGCTGCTTCTGCTTTCACAACAATGGATGGAGGTCCTCAACGCCAAACAGGAAATTAGAGCTGTCTCCCTTGACATTTCACGTGCCTTCGATACGGTCTGGCACCCCACTCTGCTCACCAAACGCTCCTCCTTTGGTATCCATGGAAATCTCCACGCATGGCTGGCGGACCTCCTCTCTGGTCGTAGTCAACGTGTGGCCCTGAATGGGTTTCTCTCATCTCCTCTGCCTGTTCAGGCTGGAGTTCCCCAAGGCAGTGTTCTGGGCCCTGTGCTTTTTCTGGTCTTCATCAATGATATCTCTGACTCTCTTGAAAATCCTCTCTATCTCTTTTTTTTTTTTTTTTTTTTTTTTTTTGGATACTGAATCGAGGCTCGTGAAAGAGCTGACATTTACTTCACAAACAAATCAACCAGACAAACAAAATACGCAAAAAGAGGGAGCGGAAGACAAGATGGGGAGAGAAGGGGAAGCACACAAACACAACATCCGAGAGCAGGGAGATGTGTGGAAGGGAGAGGGCCCGGGGGGAGGAGGCATGGGAATTGGGGGGGGGGGGGGGGCGGGGCAGGGAGATTTGCTGATGACTCTACTCTCTGTCGCTCCATTCCTCATCCCTCAGATCGGCAGTCTGCAGCCTCCTCACTCTCTGCAGACCTGGACAAAATCACAGACTGGGCAAACAAATGGAACATGTCTTTCAATCCTGACAAATCTCACACTCTTACGATGTCTCTCCGAAAAGACCGACTGGACAACCCTCCCATCCACTCTCTGAATAATCCTCTCCAAGAAGTTCTGTCACTCAATCTTTTGGGTCTCACTAGCTGCCATGATCTTTCCTGGGAAAACCATATTTCAAATCTGGCCTCTAAAGCCAGTCGCCGACTGGGCATCCTCCGTCGTGCGAAGTCCTTCCTTGGTACACCTGAGCTCCTCACCACTTACAAGGCTTTCATCCGCAGCTCTATGGAATACTGCTCTCCCCTCTGGTCTGGTGCTCCTGCCTCACACCTAGCTCGTCTTCACGCTGTTGAAACCAAAGCATTCAGAATCATTGGAATCTCCCGCGATGAAGCTAACTCCAAGGGCCTTTCACTCACTCACCGCAGGCAGGTTGGTGGTCTTTCCGTCTTCTACCGACTCCTCTCTGGCCTTGCCCTCCCAGCTCTCTCTGGGCTCTGTCCCCCAAATATTCCTACAGGTCGCACAAGATCTGCCTGCAACCCTCTTATGGTTAAACTGCCAAAATCAAGACTTTCTGCTCACCTTCACTCCTTCATCCCTCTTTTCTCCCGCCTCTGGAACAAACTCCCTCACTCTCTTCAATCCCAGTCCACCCTCCAGGTCTTTAAAACAGCTGTTCACCACCATCTCTTATCTTCCCCCATCCAAAACCTTGATCTTTTCTACTCCCGCTAATTTCGGTGCCCTTGTGTTTTATACATCTCCCTCCCCCCTCCCCCTTCCCACGCCTCCTCCCCCCAAGCCCTCTCCCTCCCACACTTCTCCCTGCTCTCAAATGTTGTGTTTGTGTGCTTCCCCTGCTCTCCCCATCTTGTCTTCCGCTCCCTCTTTTTATATATTTTGTTTGTCTGGTTGATTTGTTTGTGAAATAAATGTTAGCTCTTTCACGAGCCTCGATTCAGTATACAAAAAAAACAAAAAAAACAAAAAAAACTTCTCAGACTTCGAATACTGACTCGTGAACAAAGAAATTTAGGCAGGAGAGCCTTAGTTCTGTCATCAGTTGATGCTAGTCCGTATCGGCGCGGACCACGTCCATGAATCTCTGGGGCACAAATGCAACAAATGATATGTTGAACTAGCACCCAACATGGAATGTCTTGACTTTCTGCAGGCCAGGAGAGGGTTGTGTGCACATGCGTTATGAATTTCACAAATACATCCCCATGTTCGTCAGAGCAATGTACGGGGCCTGGCTGGAAGTCACTCCAGTCTGGTTAGACGAGCATTGGAATCACAAATATCAGAGGGTTCACCAACTGATACTACAGTAAATAGATCATCCTGTGAAATCCTCCTCATCGCCAACTTTTGATATGAAATTGCCATGAAGCTGTGATGAGATAGAGTTCCAATGGCAGTCTTGTCTGACCCTGTCTTTCTGACACTTCCCAAATATGTTACATGTACTTGCAAATTGATTCCATGTTTCAGTGGTCGCTTATTTTGCTAACAGTGGACAAAGAGTTAATGTCAAGAAAATGACCTATTTTTCCTTCATTATTGTAAACCGCACCTTTCCGATGCCATCTCCAGGCGGTGGCCGGCAATGACGCACACTGAAAGGGAGTACTCAGTTTTCACTCTGGTTGTTGTACACCGCACCTTTCCTATGCCGTCTCCAGGCATTGCAAATCGTCATTGCTGGGCACCGAAGGGGGCTCGGCAGTGACGCACGCTGAAAGAGAGTACTCAGTTTTCACTCTCGTTGTTTGTTTTCTTGCTTTCTTGTTGTACACCGCTCCTTTCCTATGCCACCTCCAGGCATTGCAAATCGTCATTGCCGGGCACCGAAGGGGGCTCGGCAGTGACGCACGCTGAAAGAGAGTACTCAGTTTTCACTCTGGTTTCTTGTTTGTTTTCTTGTTGTACACCGCTCCTTTCCTATGCCATCTCCAGGCATTGCAAATCGTCATTGCCGGGCACCAAAGGGGGCTCGGCAGTGACGCACGCTGAAAGAGAGTACTCAGTTTTCACTCTGGTTTCTTTCTTGTTTGTTTGTTTTCTTGGTTGTCCGGACGATATCTCAGCCATCCTTTGAGCTAGGAAGCTGAAATTTCGGCACAGTAGTGAGCAAGTCCTTTGTCAAATACGGTATTTTTTGTTTTTTGAATAATCAATTAATTGAGGAGTTATTTAATTATTAGCGTTTAATTAAGTACTTATTTAATTAATTAAATTTCATTTCTCTTCTGACCATTATTAACTCAGGCACCTTTTGAGTTAGGAAGCTGATATTTGGACATGCCAATGACCAGGTGATTTGGCTGCAAAGGATATTTTTGATTTATTAATTAATCAATTAATCGATTAATTATTTAATTATTCGATTAATGACAAAAATTTTTTTTTTTTTAAAGTTACAGATTCTGATGAAATAGTGGTAGTTTATGTGTTCTCTGACCAAATTGATTAATAATTTAATTTTTTTATGATTATTATTTATTTATTTTCATTATTAATCATTTATTTATTTTCTTTCTCATTTGGCCAATATCTCAGGCACCTTTTGAGCTGGGAAGCTAATATTTGGACATGAGTGACCAAGTGATGTGGCTATCAAGGATATTTTTGATTTATTGATTAATCATTTCATCTATTAATTATTTATTGATTAATCGATTAATTATTTATTGAGTAATCAATTAATTATTTAATTTTTTATAAATGACTTATTTAATTAAATTTCTAAAAGATACATCTTCGGATGAAGCACTAGTGGTTTAGTTATGCGATTAGCCAATTGATTATGAAAATATTTTGTGATAATCTTTTATTGATTTTAATTATACAATTAATCAATCAATTAGTGTACACCCCTCCCTCCCAATGCAGCCTTAATGAGCTGCACTGCGGTATTGCCGGGCGCCAGAGGCGCCCCGGCAATGCCGCGCTGCAGCATATTTAATTATTTGGCATGGGGCGGTGTACTTTGAATGTATTTGTACTTGTTTGTTTTCTTTCTTGGTTGTCCGGACGATATCTCAGCCATCCTTTGAGCTAGGAAGCTGAAATTTCGGCACAGTAGTGAGCAAGTCCTTTGTCAAATACGGTATTTTTTGTTTTTTGAATAATCAATTAATTGAGGAGTTATTTAATTATTAGCGTTTAATTAAGTACTTATTTAATTAATTAAATTTCATTTCTCTTCTGACCATTATTAACTCAGGCACCTTTTGAGTTAGGAAGCTGATATTTGGACATGCCAATGACCAGGTGATTTGGCTGCAAAGGATATTTTTGATTTATTAATTAATCAATTAATCGATTAATTATTTAATTATTCGATTAATGACAAAAAAATTTTTTTTTTTTAAGTTACAGATTCTGATGAAATAGTGGTAGTTTATGTGTTCTCTGACCAAATTGATTAATAATTTAATTTTTTTATGATTATTATTTATTTATTTTCATTATTAATCATTTATTTATTTTCTTTCTCATTTGGCCAATATCTCAGGCACCTTTTGAGCTGGGAAGCTAATATTTGGACATGAGTGACCAAGTGATGTGGCTATCAAGGATATTTTTGATTTATTGATTAATCATTTCATCTATTAAGTATTTATTGATTAATCGATTAATTATTTATTGAGTAATCAATTAATTATTTAATTTTTTATAAATGACTTATTTAATTAAATTTCTAAAAGATACATCTTCGGATGAAGCACTAGTGCTTTAGGTATGCTATTAGCCAATTGATTAAGAAAATATTTTGTGATAATCTTTTATTGATTTTAATTATACAATTAATCAATCAATTAGTGTACACCTCTCCCTCCCAATGCAGCCTCAATGAGCTGCACTGCGGTATTGCCGGGCGCCGGAGGCGCCCCGGCAATGCCGCGCTGCAGCATATTTAATTATTTGGCATGGGGCGGTGTACTTTGAATGTATGTGTACTTGTTTGTTTTCTTGTTTGTTTGTTTTCTTGGTTGTCCGGACGATATCTCAGCCATCCTTTGAGCTAGGAAGCTGAAATTTCGGCACAGTAGTGAGCAAGTCCTTTGTCAAATACGGTATTTTTTGTTTTTTGAATAATCAATTAATTGAGGAGTTATTTAATTATTAGCGTTTAATTAAGTACTTATTTAATTAATTAAATTTCATTTATCTTCTGACCATTATTAACTCAGGCACCTTTTGAGTTAGGAAGCTGATATTTGGACATGCCAATGACCAGGTGATTTGGCTGCAAAGGATATTTTTGATTTATTAATTAATCAATTAATCGATTAATTATTTAATTATTCGATTAATGACAAAAAAAATTTTTTTTTTTAAGTTACAGATTCTGATGAAATAGTGGTAGTTTATGTGTTCTCTGACCAAATTGATTAATAATTTAATTTTTTTATGATTATTATTTATTTATTTTCATTATTAATCATTTATTTATTTTCTTTCTCATTTGGCCAATATCTCAGGCACCTTTTGAGCTGGGAAGCTAATATTTGGACATGAGTGACCAAGTGATGTGGCTATCAAGGATATTTTTGATTTATTGATTAATCATTTCATCTATTAAGTATTTATTGATTAATCGATTAATTATTTATTGAGTAATCAATTAATTATTTAATTTTTTATAAATGACTTATTTAATTAAATTTCTAAAAGATACATCTTCGGATGAAGCACTACTGGTTTAGTTATGCGATTAGCCAATTGATTATGAAAATATTTTGTGATAATCTTTTATTGATTTTAATTATACAATTAATCAATCAATTAGTGTACACCTCTCCCTCCCAATGCAGCCTCAATGAGCTGCACTGCGGTATTGCCGGGCGCCGGAGGCGCCCCGGCAATGCCGCGCTGCAGCATATTTAATTATTTGGCATGGGGCGGTGTACTTTGAATGTATGTGTACTTGTTTGTTTTCTTGTTTGTTTGTCCGGGCGATATCTCAGCCATCCTTTGAGCTAGGAAGCTGAAATTTCGGCACAATAGTGAGCAAGGCCTTTGTCAAAAACGGTATTTTTTGTTTTTTGATTAATCAATAAATTGAGGAGTTATTTAATTATTAGCGATTAATTAAGTACTTATTTAATTAATCAAATTTCCTTTCTCTTCTGACCATTAACTCAGGCACCTTTTGAGTTAGGAAGCTGATATTTGGACATGCCAATGACCAGGTGATTTGGCTGCAAAGGCTATTTTTGATTTATTAATTAATCAATTAATCGATTAATTATTTAATTATTCGATTAATGACAATTTTTTTTTATTTTTAAAGTTACAGATTCTGATGAAATAGTGGTAGTTTATGTGTTCTCTGACCAAATTGATTCATAATTTAATTTTTTTATGATTATTATTTATTTATTTTCATTATTAATCATTTATTTATTTTCTTTCTCATTTGGCCAATATCTCAGGCACCTTTTGAGCTCGGAAGCTAATATTTGGACATGAGTGACCAAGTGATGTGGCTATCAAGGATATTTTTGATTTATTGATCAATCAATTAATCGATTAATTATTTAATTATTCGATTAATTCCCAAAAAAATATAAAAAATTCAGTTACAGATTCTGATGAAATGGTGGTGGTTTATGTGTTCTGTGACCGAATTGATTAATAATTTAATTTTTTAATGATTATTATTTATTTATTTTCATTATTAATCATTTGTTTATTTTCTTTCTCATTTGGCCAATATCTCAGGCACCTTTTGAGCTGGGAAGCTAATATTTGGACATGACAGTGACCAAGTGATGTGGCTATCAAGGATATTTTTGATTTATTGATTAATCATTTAATCTATTAATTATTTATTGATTAAGCGATTAATTATTTATTGAGTAATCAAATAATTATTTAATTTTTTATAAATGACTTATTTAATTAAATTTCTAAAAGATACATCTTCGGATGAAGCACTGGTGGTTTAGTTATGCTATTAGCCAATTGATTATGAAAATATTTTGTGATAATCTTTTATTGATTTTAATTATACAATTAATCAATCAATTAGTGTACACCTCTCCCTCCCAATGCAGCCTCAATGAGCTGCACTGCGGTATTGCCGGGCGCCGGAGGTGCCCCGGCAATGCCACGCTGTAGGATATTTAATTATTTGGCATGGGGGTGGTGTACTTTGAATGTATCTGTACTTGTATTGATTTTAATTATACAATTAATCAATCAATTAGCGTACACCTCTCCCTCCCAATGCAGCCTCTATGAGGTGCACTGCGGTATTGCCGGGCGCCAGAGGCGCCCCGGCAATGCCGCGCTGTAGGATATTTAATTATTTGGCATGGGGGCGGTGTACTTTGAATGTATGTGTACTTGTTTGTTAGTTTTCTTGTTTGTTTGTTTGTCCGGGCGATATCTCAGCCATCCTTTGAGCTAGGAAGCTGAAATTTCGGCACAGTAGTGAGCAAGTCCTTTGTCAAAAACGGTATTTTTTGTTTTTTGATTAATCAATTAATTGATGAGTTATTTATTTATTAGCGATTCATTAAGTACTTATACATTTCCTTTCTCTTCTGGCCATTATCTCAGGCACCTTTTGAGTTAGGAAGCTGATATTTGGACATGCGAATGACACAGTCATTTGGCTGCAAAGTCTATTTTTGATTTATTGATTAATCAATTAATCGATTAATTATTTAATTATTGGATTAATGACAAAAAATGTTTTGTTTTAAAGTTACAGATTCTGATGAAATGGTGGTGGTTTATGTGTTCTATTAGCGAATTGATTAATTATTTACTTTTTGATGATTATTATTTATTTATTTTCATTATTAATTATTTGTTTATTTTATTTCTCATCTGGGCAATATCTCCGGCACCTTTTGAGCTCGGAAGCTGATATTTGGACATGACAATGACCAAGTGCTTTGGCTGTAAAGGGTGTTTTTGATTTATTGATTAATTAATTTATCGATTAATTATTTAATTATTTTATAAATTACTTAATTAATTTTTTTAAAGTTACAGAATCGGATGAAATGGTGGTGGTTTATGTTTTCTATTAGCCAATTGATTAAGTATTTAATTTTTTTAATGATTATTATTTTTCTTTTTATTATTATATATTTATTTATTTTCTTTCTCATCTGGGCAATATCTCAGGCACCCTTTGAGCTAGGAAGCTAATATTTGGACACGTCAGTGACCAAGTGATGTGGCTATAAAGGATATTTTAGATGTATTGATTAATCATTTAATCGATTCATTATTTATTGATTAATCAATTAATTATTTTATTATTTTATTAATGATTTATTTAATTAAATTTCTAAAAGATACATCTTCGGATGAAGCACTAGTGGTTTAGTTATGCTATTAGCCAATTGATTAAGAAAATATTTTATGATAATCTTTTATTGATTTTAATTTTGCAATTAATCAATCAATTATTGTACACCTCTCCCTCCTGATGCAGTCTCCATGAGCTGCACTGCAGTATTGCCGGGTGCCTGAGGCGCCCCGGCAATGCCGCGCTGTAGGATATTTAATTATTGGCCATGGGGGCGGTGTACTTTGAATGTATCTGTACTTGTCTTACTATAATTCACCTCCTCATCCCGGCACCTCCTTCCCAAACACGATTGATCGTAAATATCATCATTTTAAACTTACCCTGCGCACCGACAAGTCACAGATATGACCTTCCAATTGGTGATAAGAAGCACCTGTTATTGGGTCGAACACACCCATCTACGAACCTTCCACGGGCCTACAAGGTCAGCAGTTTTTGCAGTACGGACTGCAAGTTATCAACTTTTTGTACGAGTTGATCATAGAATTCTTTGTTCTGCAGAGGCACATCCCTTTCTCTCAGGTACGTTTCCAAGTATTTAGCTTCTTTAAAAGCTTGGTGAGCTGATTCATGCTAAAATCCTTATCTGGCACATACGATACACGTTCAGGCCGCCCCGATTTACTTCATCACTGGGGGTTTCTGCACGTGCGTGCTGAGCAATGACATCATTTTGAAAGTCGCGTGATATGCACGAGATGCGATCCACTGTTGAAAAGTTATTTTTTATTCTTTGTTTTTCAAAATTTGTCAAAATGATTATTCTTTGGCAGCACATCGATACTGCCCTGCCCTCGGCGAATTATCATCAAGGTGATTATGAGCTTGACGGTCCTTAGTTTTGTCTCGAAAACCTGCACCATCATGTGAAGGAAGTGCACCACTCACGTTCCAAGGCTTACACATGTGCAGATGACTATTTCGGGGCTGATAAAAATATCCCAAACATTTTCGTCGTCTTATCAAACTTGGACTGTGTGATGTGCGTCAGTCTCACATTTTTACCCATAACGCACGCATGCCTGCTGGGCCTTCGCAGACGATTGAGTTGTTACTTTGCAACCAGGCGAACACCTGTTTTCTTTCACGAACATATTCGTAGATAAAGAAGAATTAGAAGAACACTTTGCCAATGCAAATCTTTGCCATTAAAAAAAGCTTTTTACCTCCGCAACCAAATGTGGGATGAAGGAGGTTATGTTTTCACCCCTGTCTTCGGTTTGTGAACAAAATATCTCAAAAAGGTTGTGGACAGATTCGGACAAAATTTGGAAGAGATGTAGCGTATGTGACAAGAACGAAATGATTAGATTTTGGTGAAGATCAGAATTCGGATCCGGCTACTAGAATTTTAAAAAGTGATTCTTCAACATTGGGAGATCGAGCCAAAAACGATATATAGCAGGATATCTCAAAAAGTTATGGATGGATTTAGACGAAACTTGGTGGACCGGTTCTGTGTCTGACAAGGATGATTCGATTCGATTTTGGTGAAGATCTGACTATGGATTCGGATATGAGAATTATTTAATTTTCTTAAGTGATTCTTCACCATTGGGGGATTGGGCCAAAAACGATACATAGCGGGACATCTTACTATAATTCACCAAATGTCCGTCCGTCCGTTCGAAGGTACCGCAAAAACGGCTCAACCGATCACAACGATATTTTGGGTGGGTATTCCTGGAACCGATCGGAGTAAAATAGGCAATATTGTTTTTCCAAGTTTTCCAAGTTTTCCAATTTTCCAGTTTTTCCAAACACGATGGAATAATATTTACTGATATGAACAGTGATGTGGCTTTTATTGAAATTCTACAAATACTGTTTAAATTTTGATGACAATTATGAACCTGCCGCGAATGCGGAAGTGGACAGATGACGGCAATGCGCGGGTTTGATAATATCCCAATACAACCGTCATCTATCTATAATTCCAGCAATCTCTGTGTGTGTGTGTGTGTGTGTGTGTGTGTGTGTGTGTGTGTGTGTGTGTGTGTGTGTCTGTGTGTGTGTGTGTTTGTCTGTGACCGCTGTTTCTCGACAACCACGGGTCCGATATACTTTAAACTTGCCAGGTATATTGCTGGGGACCCGAGGATGTGCCTTTTCAAGGTTTGAAATTAATCGCAGAAGTAGTTACCGAACTATGTCCAAAAAACGATTCAACCAATCAGAGAGCAGCGAGCTATCACGTGTGCCGAACGTGGCGAACACACTCTGCCTCAGATGGCACATTTGAGAGCGTATTCATTTATTTCCCGTCGGCAAACTATGTTGGCGCTATGTTGGCGTTAAACTATGTTTTAAAACGAATTAAAACGAATTTGCGATTCTTTCGCTTTCCTGCGATATGCGACCTTCCGGAGCTCCTGTGAGAGCGTGCGCCATTACGGATAGTACGGGTACGTGCATGCCATATGTTGGCGTTAAACTATGTTTTAAAACTAATTACAACCATTTCATGTAAATAGAGGGGGGGGGGGGGATTGTCACTGTACTCGCAAGCCGTTCGCCGTTCGCTTTGGCGTTGCGAATGGACCAAAACATTTCATGGACCAAACCATTTCATGTAAAGCGTTCGCCGTTCGCTTTGGCGTTGCGAATGGACCAAAACATTTCATGAACCAAACCATTTCATGTAAATAGAGGGGGGGGGGGATATAATTTTAGATATATATATAGTACGGGCATGCCCTAGTCTATCTATAATTCCACTAATCTCTGTGTGTGTGTGTGTGTGTGTGTGTGTGTGTGTGTGTGTATGTGTGTATGTCTGTGTGTTTGTCTTTGACCGCTGTTTCTCGACGACCACGGGTCCGATATACTTGAAACTTGCCAGGTATATTGCTGGGGACCTGAGGATGTGCCTTTTCAAGGTTTCATATTAATCGGACAAGTAGTTACCGAGCTATGTCCAAAAAACTATTCAACCAATCAGAGAGCAGCGAGCTATCACGTGTGCCGAACGTGGCGAACAGACTCTGCCTCGGACGGCACATTTGAGAGCGTATTCATTTATTTCACGTTGGCAAACTATGTTGGCGTTAAACTATGTTTTAAAACTAATTAAAACTAATTTGCGATTCATCGTAACTGCGATATGCGACCTTCCGGACAGTCAAATGAGGACGTCACTTCCGGACTTACGGATAGTCATAGTGACGCTGAACGTGGCGAGCAGACGCTGCCTCGGACGGCACATTTGAGAGCGTATTCATTTATTTGACGTTGCAATCTGTGTTGATTGTTGTAAGGTACGATCGATTGTAGTACATACATATTTATATTTTGTACATATTCATTACGGGCACGTCACGGGTACGGGTACGGTACGGTTCCGGGTACGGTACGGTTACGGGTACGCCACGTACGGGCACGTCCTAGTCTATCTATAATTCCACTAATCTCTGTGTGTGTGTGTGTGTATGTGTGTATGTATGTGTGTATGTCTGTGTGTTTGTCTGTGACCGCTGTTTCTCGACAACCACGGGTCCGATATACTTGAAACTTGCCAGGTATATTGCTGGGGACCCGAGGATGTGCCTTTTCAAGGTTTCATATTAATCGGACAAGTAGTTACCGAGCTATGGCGATTTAGCCGTTCGCCGTTCGCTTTGGCGTTGCGAATGGACCAAACCATTTCATGTAAATAGAGGGGGGGTTTCTGTGGTCGTTACTGGCTTTGCGAATGGACCAAACCATTTCATGTAAATAGAGGGGGGGGGGGGGGGGTTCTGTGGTCGTTGCGAATGGACCAAACCATTTCATGTAAATAGAGGGGGGGGATTGTCACCGTACTCGCAAGCCGTTCGCTTTGGCTTTGCGAATGGACCAAACCATTTCATGTAAATAGAGGGGGGGGGATATAATTTCATATATATATATAGTACGGGCATGCCCTAGTCTATCTATAATTCCAGTAATCTCTGTGTGTATGTATGTCTGTATGTTTGTCTGTGACCGCTGTTTCTCGACAACCACGGGTCCGATATACTTTAAACTTGCCAGGTATATTGCTGGGGACCCGAGGATGTGCCTTTTCAAGGTTTCATATTAATCGGAGAAGTAGTTACCGAGCTATGGCGATTTCTTTACCAAACTCCGCAAGCCGTTCGCTTTGGACCAAACCATTTCATGTAAATAGAGGGGGGGGGGGGATTGTCACCGTACTCGCAAGCCGTTCGCTTTGGACCAAACCATTTCATGTAAATAGAGGGGGGGGGGATTGTCACCGTACTCGCAAGCCGTTCGCTTTGGCTTTGCGAATGAACCAAACCATTTCATGTTAATAGAGGGGGGGGATTGCCACCGGACCAAACCATTTCATGTAAATAGAGGGGGGGGATATAATTTTAGATATATATATATAGTACGGGCATGCCCCAGTTCAATAATAATAATAATAATAATAATTCATTTATTTTGTATAGCGCTTTTCCAGAAGCCCAAAGGCGCTTTGACAGAGTGGAAAACATAATGCATAACAATACATGAAAACAACAATTGCAAAAAGACAAGAATCAATAGGGAAATATTTAAAGCAAAAGGAGGGAGAAGGAGAAGAGATAGTCAGGGGTTAAATGCTGTGGGTTGAATGTTGAATGCAGTGTTGAACAGGTGGGTCTTTAGTGATGTTTTGAATGTGGTGAGTGAGGAGGAGTCTCTGATGGTGTGAGGTAGTGAGTTCCAGAGGGTGGGAGCAGCGATGTAGAAGGCCCTGTCCCCCCAGGATCTGAATTTGGTCCGGATGGAGGGGGTCAGGAGGTTGGTACCAGCAGAGCGGAGGTTGCGGGTGGGAGTGTGTCTGGAGAGGAGGTCAGCCAGGTAGGATGGGGCCAGGTTATGGAGGGCTTTGTATGTCAAGAGGAGGATTTTGTACTGGATTCTCTGGGGGATGGGGAGCCAGTGAAGCTTGTAAAGGACAGGGGTGATGTGGTCACGGGTCCAGGAATGGGTGAGTAGACGGGCAGCGGAGTTCTGAATGTATTGGAGTTTATTGGTGATTTTCGAGGGTGAACCATAGAGGAGGCTATTGCAGTAGTCCAGACGGGAGGTGATGAAGGCGTGGATGAGGGTTTCTGCAGCCGTGGAGGAGAGGGATGAGCGGAGACGGGCAATGTTTTTCAGGTGAAAGAAGGCTGACTTTGTGATCTGTTTAGTGTATTTGTCGAAGGAAAGGGTTTGGTCAAAGATGACGCCAAGATTCCGGATGTGAGGGGAGGTGGATACTGGGATACCGTCGATGTTGAGGGCAAAGTTATGGGTGGATTTTGTGAGTGTTTTTGGGTCAATGATGATTATTTCAGATTTATCACAGTTAAGCTTGAGGAAGTTGATTTGAAGCCAGGATTTTATTTCAGTGATGCAGTTTGTCAGGATAGAGTGGGTGTCGGTGGAGACGGACTTGGTGGAGATGAAAAGCTGGATGTCATCGGCGAAGCAGTGGAATTGGAGACCATGACGGCGGATTAAGTGACCGAGGGGGGACAGGTAGAGGATGAAGAGGAGGGGGCCAAGAACTGAACCTTGGGGGACACCTTGGGGGAGGGGAGCAGTGGGGGATTTGCAGTTATTGATGGAGATGAACTGGCGTCTGTCAGAGAGGTATGATTTAATCCAAGAGAGGGCAGTGCCGGTAACGTTAAAGGTGGATTCAAGTCGGGTGAGGAGGATGGTGTGATCGATGGTGTCAAAGGCAGCGCTGAGGTCGAGGAGGACGAGAATGTTGAGGTTGCCAGCGTCAGAGGAGAGGAGAAGGTCGTTGGTGATTTTGAGGAGAGCAGTTTCAGTACTGTGGTTGGAGCGGAATCCGGATTGGAATGTTTCATACAGGTTATTGGCAGAGAGATGATGTTTGAGTTGAGTGGCTACAGCGCGTTCCAAAACTTTTGACAGAAAGGGTAGGTTGGAGATGGGTCTGAAGTTGTTTAGGGTGTCAGGGTTTAGACCAGGTTTTTTCAGAATGGGGGTAACAGCAGCAATTTTGAGGGAAGGTGGGACGATGCCTGTAGACAGGGAGGAGTTTATTGTTGCAATGATAAGTGGAGAGAGAGCAGGGAGGGAGGCCTTGACAAAGCTGTAGGGGATGGGGTCAAGAGTGCAGGTGGCAGTTTTCATTCCTATGAAGAGTTCAGAGAGGTCAGTAGGGGAGATTGGGGAGAACCGAGACAGGGGATGGCAGGACAAGGGGGGGCAGGTGGTTGGAGGAGGAGCGGGTGCGGCGGTGGTCAAGCTGTTGTAGATGTTGTCAATTTTGCGTTGGAAGAAAGAGAGGAAGGAGATGCAGTTGTCTACTGTGAATGACTGGGTGGTGGTGTTCAGGGGGCGGAGGAGTTTGTTTATTGTCGAGAAGAGTGCTTTTGGGTTTCCGGAGCCAGAGTGGATAATTTGAGAGTAGTAGGCGGAGCGGGCGCGGGAGAGGGCATCTTTGTAGTGTTGTAGGTGGTCCTTGTAGGCTTGGGAGTGAACTGTGAGACCCGTTTTATTGCAGAGTCTTTCAAGTTGGCGAGCACGAGTTTTCATCAGGCGGAGTTCAGGGGTAAACCAGGGAGCAGAATGGGTGAAAGAAACTGTTTTGGTTTTTACAGGCGCAAGCTGGTCAAGGCAGGAGGAGAGAGTGTGGTTGTAGTAGTCAGTGAGGTCGGAAGGGGTGTGGAGGTCAATGAAGGGAGAAGTGGACATTTTTTCAGAGAGGGTGGATGAGAATGAGGTAGGTGAAAGAGCGTTTAGCTTACGGAAGTTGATAGTGCGATAATGCCTTGGTGTTGGGGCAGGGATGTTGACGGTCAGAGTGATGGCTAAGTGGTCAGAGAGGGTGAGGTCGGAGCCAGAGAGATGGTGCAAATTTAATCCAGTGGAGCAGACAAGGTCCAAAATGTGACCACGGATATGGGTAAGAAAGTCGACATGTTGAGTGAGGTTAAAGCAGGTGAGTAAATCAGTGAAGTCAGTGGTTATTGTGGAGTCAGTGGAGTCCATGTGGATATTGAAATCACCAAGGAGGAGGATTGAGGGGGAGAGGGAACATAGCTGGGTCAGAAAGTAGGAGAAGTCAGACAGGAATGATGGGTGTGGTTTGGGAGGGCGGTAGACGACAGCCATGACTGACTGCGTGCGACCAGAGAGTTTAAAAGCCAGGTGTTCAAATGATGGAGCAGATGAGATGGAGATGAGGTTGGTCTTGATGTCTTGACGGTGGATAACGGCAATTCCACCACCTCGGCCCTCCGAGCGTGGTTTATTGACGTAGGAATATCCATTGGGTGTGGTGAGGTTGAGTGTGTAGTAGTCCAGAGGTTGTTGCCAGGTTTCGGTGAGACAGAGAAAGTCCAGTTTGTTATCCAGGATGTATTTGTTCAGGATGAGGCATTTGTTGTTGAGGGACCGGGTGTTGAACAGGGTGAGCTTGATGTTGTTTTGAACAGCAGGGATGAATTCAGGTGATTTAGCCAGGGTTTGTAGGCAGGAGGTGCGATCGTGTGCGTTGCTGTGACCAGGTGCGCTGGGACGAAGAGTGAGAGTGCGCTGAGCCGACCAGAGGACGGGGATGGAGTGACCTGATTGCAAATAAACAAACTTACGACCGGAGCCACGGTGAATGTACCTGGGTCGTCGGAGGAGTCCATTTGATTTGATGGCAGAGATGCATGATGGGGTGGAGCAGGTATTGAGCAGAAGGAGCCTTGCGGCGGAGTACCGCAGAGCCAGGCCAGGCAGGAGCAGAGAGACGAGACGAGGCCAAGGTTGAGGAGGTGAAACAATGATTCGTTATGGAGGTCAATGAGGAGGTCAATCGTAATGTTAAATCGTTAAACGTTGATCGTGTTAATCGTTTTGTTAAAGTATCAATTGATGATTGGAATTGAGTGAATACAATTAAGATTTTGAATTCGTAATTGTATTCACCCAACCATACGGAACTTCACATCAGGATTTAAATATTTGTTTATGTCACGAATGTTGTTAAAAGTTTATTTTTTATATTAATGTTATTTCATTTGTGATTGGAGTTATATTGTTTGGAATGAAAAAAGAGATATTGAGTTCAAGTGAATGACGAAATGCCGTGACGGTTTCTACTTTCTAAACGTGAATTCGCGGATCGCCATATGCAGATTCGCCATGGACCCACGATTGATGTTTCTATACTTGAACGTACCCGTTTGTTTGCCAACGGGTACGTTTTTCATGGAAGTCCTTCACGAACTTGCTTTCCATGTCTGACGTGCGACTGAAGGTGCTACAGGAATGTGGAATTTATTGGTTTCATGCTTTAGCATTTGCCATTTCTGCATTGTCTGTTTGCTTCCGGCCTCACACCCGTGCGTAGCACGGGTAACTCACTAGTCTCAAAAATGTATGGATGGATTTGAACGAAACTTGTTGGACAGGTTGTGTGTGTGACGAGGAAGAATCGATTCAAGTTTGGTGAAGATCTGGATCTGGCTAGTATAATTTTTTAAGTGATTCTTCACCATTGAGTGATATGGCCAACCAGGTGGAAGTATGCTCTCTACTGAGTGCTGTTCTTGTTCTTGGCTGTTTGTTTTTTTGAAAAAGACTGGATTTTTAAGACTTTTATACATGCGAGAGAAAGCTTTGGAAGAATAAAATATGAAGCAAATATTTACTCAGATAAATTAAATGGCAAACATGTCTGACTCGTGATGACAGCTGTGCCCAACAACTCTCCGTTACTCTACAGAGATGTTTGCAGCTGAGAAATATGAAAAAGAAGTTTCTTTAGCAGTTCGTAGCAAAGTGAACTTTCAAAATATAATTTAAAAAATCCTAATTCAGGTTATGACGCAACCTCTAACGCTTTATCACCAGGTGATAAGGGAGAAAAGAGGTCGATGAGTTGAAGAGGAGGCCTCAGAAATTTCGGACAAATCTTGGTGACAGCCTTGGGTGTGGGACAAGGACCAATTGATTTGATTTTGGTGAAGATCCGGATCCGGATCAATTTTTGTTTTTGATTTTTCTAGTGATTCTTCACCATTTAGAGGCAAGGCCAAAAACGATATATGGCATATTTCAAAAACTTATGGACGGATTACCGCCCTCCGCCTGTATAATTTATTTATTCATAAGTATGACGTCATGGGTCACGTGGTACGGACGTCATGGAAAAACGTTACACCTCTATATCTGTATACATCCCAAACCGCTCAATGGAAAAAGTTGAAGCAAGGCTCATTGTCAAGTACTCACATGGGGAACAATATATGATAATGATGACTCCATCGGTGCCTTTATTATGACGTCATAATTCGACAAGTACAACGCTTGATCTCATCAGTATGATTTTTTTTTTTTCCCTCTGCAACTGTTAGTCCGATGGACTCTGTTTATTTTCTCTGCAATTCTTGGTCTGATTGACGCAACATTTTCACCATAGGAGCACCTCCTCCTGTAGAATATTTTAATGATAATTATGACGTCATAGGTCACGTGGTACAGGCGCCATCTTGGACAATTTTCGTACCTCTATATATCTGAAATTGCTCAATGGGAAAAAAATGAAAAATGGCTCATTGTCAAGTACTCGCCATAGGGAATAAGATGTGTTAGTGATGATGTCATCGGCGCCTTCGTTATGACGTCATAATTCGACAAGTATAACACTTCATCCGATCAGTATGAATTTTTTTTTCTCTGCAGCTGTTTGTCTGATTTACGAAATTTTCACCATAGAAGCGCCTCCTCCTGTAGAATATTTTAATAATTATGATGTAATAGATCACGTGGTACAGGCACCATTTTGGAAAACCTGAAAAACGTTACACCTCTATATATCCAAAACCGCTCCATGGAAAAAAATTGAAACGTGGCTCATTGTAAAGAACTACACATGGGGAATAGGTGTTGTTAACGATGACGTCATTGGTGTAATTATGACGTCATAATTTGACATGGACAATAATTAGTCTGATCAGTTTGAAATGTATTGAGCATGATCGATGCAACAATTATATTAGAGAATATAACTTTGTGATGTAATCCCTCACGTGGTCTGGCAGCCATATTGGATGAAAGAAAAAAAAACGTTCAAAAACAGTAGGGTTGGCTCACACCAAGTTGACTGCGCAGGGTAAGTATTCTAAGAATACCATCTCGTTACAAAACTTGGTGGATGAGTTGGGTATGTGCCAAGAAAAAGCCGATTCGATTTTGGTTCAGGTGCATGCGGCCTATCAGTGAGATACAAAACATAAAGTGTTCAGCCTGGCGGAGGTATGTGCCCTACCGAGTGCTGTTCTCATTTTGAATATGGAATGGGTAACTGCCATCGCTTACACCTGTTCAAAGATCTCAGGTTTTCTGAAACTTCCGATGGCCATCTGAGGTACTCATCCACCTTGTGAAGGATTTTGTTTTTACTCACGAGATTATTGGACACCCTACTAACTTGCAAATTGCTCAAGAGCTTTTGCAAATGAGTTTCCAGTCAATACCTGACCATGTGATAGGTATATGGCACTTGGTAGTCATGTGGCTGCTGACAGAAATCTCTCAACAATGTGAAATTTGTACATCTATTATGGTGTTCTGGGTAAAGGAGATCGAGTGAATGAATGAATGAAGGATTGATATGGGAAGGATGGTGGGTTGACATGCTGTGGTGGTGTGGAGTCTGATTAAATCCCCCCTCACCCCTCCAGCACCATCACCAGTCCCTCGCCCCTCATTCTACTCCTGCCACCACCACTACATCACTCTCTCACCTGGATGCCTCTTCCAGACTGCAACTTGGGAGGTCTTCGATGGGTGCTTAAGCACTTTTGGTACCGGAGCCACAGCAACTATGCACGGACCGATTTCCATTGCTACTGCTGGAGCCCCAAGGATTTCTCCATGCGATTTGCGATTGTTCGGGGGGGGGGGGGGGGGGGCTCGCCCAGGCTCGCCACATGACCAGTCGAGCTGCACCTGGAACATCAAGGCAGACACAAATCATCTCCAGAATTAGAGAAGATGGCATGCAGCTCTGCGCAGACAGCTGTCTGCCTGGCAGGCGTCTTGCTACTAATTCATTTATTGTACATCGCTCCTTTCCAATGCCATCTCCAGGTGCTGCATGACGTCATTGCCGGACACCGAAGGGGGCCCGACAATGACGCGGCTGAAAGGGAGTACTCAGTTTTCACTGCGGTTTCTTGTTACCTCCGCCCCCAAAGGTGGATGCAGGTTATGTTTTCACCCCTGTCTGACCGTTTGTCTGTTTGTTTGTGAACAAAATATCTCAAAATGTTGTGGACAGATTCGGACGAAATTTGGCGGAGATGTAGCATTTAAAAAAAAAAATTTTGTATACTAAATCGAGGCTCGTGAAAGAGCTAACATTTATTTCACAAACAAATCAACCAGACAAACAAAATATACAAAAAGAGGGAGCGGAAGACAAGATGGGGAGAGAAGGGGAAGCACACAACCACAACATTTGAGAGCAGGGAGAAGTGTGGGAGGGAGAGGGCTTGGGGGCAGGAGGCGTGGGAAGGGGGGGGGGGGGGGGTGGGAGAAGTATAAAACACAAGGGGACCGAAATTAGCGGGGGTAGAAAAGATCAAGGTTTTGGATGGGGGAGGATAAGAGATGGTGGTGAACAGCTGTTTTAAAGACCTGGAGGGTGGAGTGGGATTGAAGAGAGTGAGGGAGTTTGTTCCAGAGGCGGGAGAAAAGAGGAATGAAGGAGTGAAGGTGAGCAGAAAGTCTTGATTTTGGCAGTTTAACCATAAGAGGGTTGCAGGCAGATCTTGTGCGACCTGTAGGAATATTTGGGGGACAGAGCCCAGAGAGGGCTGGGGGGGCAAGGCCAGAGAGGAGTCGGTAGAAGACGGAAAGACCACCAACCTGCCTGCGGTGAGTGAGTGAAAGGCCCTTGGAGTTAGCTTCATCACAGGAGATTCCAATGATTCTGAACGCTTTGGTTTCAACAGCGTGAAGACGGGCTAGGTGTGAGGCAGGAGCACCAGACCAGAGGGGAGAGCAGTATTCCATAGAGCTGCGGATGAAAGCCTTGTATGTGGTGAGGAGCTCAGGTGTGCCAAGGAAGGACTTCGCACGATGGAGGATGCCCAGTCGGCAACTGGCTTTGGAGGCCAGATTTGAAATGTGGTTTTCCCAGGAAAGATCATGGCAAATAGTGAGACCCAAAAGCTTGAGTGACAGAACTTCTTGGAGAGGATTATTCAGAAAGTGGATGGGAGGGTTTTCCAGTCGGTCTTTTCGGAGAGACGTCGTAAGAGTGTGAGATTTATCAGGATTGAAAGACATGTTCCATTTGTTTGCCCAGTCTGTGATTTTGTCCAGGTCTGCAGAGAGTGAGGAGGCTGCAGACTGCCGATCTGAGGGATTAGGAATGGAGCGACAGAGAGTAGAGTCGTCAGCAAAGAGATAGAGAGGATTTTCAAGAGAGTCAGAGAGATCATTGATGAAGACCAGAAAAAGCACAGGGCCCAGAACACTACCTTGGGGAACTCCAGCCTGAACAGGTAGAGGAGATGAGAGAAACCCATTCAGGGCCACACGTTGACTACGACCAGAGAGGAAGTCCGCCAGCCATGCGTGGAGATTTCCATGGATACCAAAGGAGGAGAGTTTGGTGAGCAGAGCAGGGTGCCAGACCGTATCGAAGGCATGTGAAATGTCAAGGGAGACGGCTCTAATTTCCTGTTTGGCGTTGAGGACCTCCATCCATTGTTGAGAAAGCAGAAGCAGCATGTCCAGAGTAGAGTGACCAGGTCTGAAACCAAATTGATGATCAGAGATCAAGCCATTGGAGAAGAGGAAAGATTTCATATCTGAAGCAATGATGGATTCCATGACTTTGCTGATAATTGGGAGAAGGCTGATTGGTCTGTAGTTGCTGGGATCTGTTTTTGCACCTTTTTTGTGCAAAGCGGTGATGTTGGCTGATTTCCAAGCAGATGGCAGATGACCTTGAGCAAAAGAGAGGGTGAAGAGAACAGAAAGAGGGAGTGAAAGAGCGGAAGCACATGATTTTAGGACCCGTGGGCTGATGCTGTCAGGACCAGTTGCAGAATCAGAGTCGAGGGTTGACAGAAACTTTTCCACCTTGTCAGGAGGAAAGGACACAGAGTCCAGGAGCAGCTGGGTACGACTGGGTACGGTGGGTACAGAGAGGGATGGGTTTGGGACACAAGATTTAGAGGCAAACACAGAGTTGAGGCATTCAGCTTTTTCACGTGCGGAGTCAGCCGTTAAGCCGTTTAAGTTAAGCCGTTAAGCGTTAAGCCGTTAAGCCATATGTGGCAATGACGTAATTATTAGATTTTGGTGAATGGCCCCATGACATTTGGCCCCATGACAAACGTGATGACGTCCTTTCAATGTATCTGTACTTGTTATTATTACAGTTTATATATATCTCATTCTTTTGTCCTTGGCAATAGAGCTTTAACTTTTTGATCAAAAAGTCCCTTTAGTGTAAACTGAAATAGAGATGACGGTAAAGGAGCTGTGCTCCTACGCGAGCTGAAAGGATTGACGCGACAAAAGACGGGAATTCGTCCGAGTTTCTTTATTGAGCAAAACCAAAACTCGGGTACTCTGAAAAGCCCGTTTATCGGGCAGCAATATATATATGCCTATATATATATATCCAATGAAACACGTCATGCCGGAGCGTTTGCCCGGGAAAGGTGAGACTGGGCATGCCCGGGCGGCCTGGGCGAGCCCGGGAAAGGCAAGTCTGGACATGCCCGGGAAAGGCGAGACCGGGCGTGCCCGGGCGGCCTGGGCGAGCCCGCGAAAGGCGAGTCTGGGCATGCCCGGGAAAGGCGAGACTGGGCGTCCCCGGGCGGTCTGGGCGAGCCCGGGAAAGGCGAGTCTGGACATGCCCGGGAAAGGCGAGACCGGGCGTGCCCGGCGGCCTGGGTGAGCCCGGGAAAGGCGAGTCCGGGCATGCCCGGGAAAGGCGCATCTGGGCATGTCCGGGCGGCCTGGGCGAGCCCGGTACAGTGATCGCTCCCTGGTTGCGTCTTCGGCAGGTGTAAGGCGATTGTGTATGCTCAGCGGCAACCGCTACACGCGCCCCCCCAGAATCGACTTGCACCGGCAGGGTCAATTTAAGGGGGGTCCTGATGACCCGGCCGAAGCGACCCCTGGAGGGTAGTGGGGGGGGGGGGGGGTGAAAGACTTGTCGTCCTGTCGCAGGACCCGGAAGGGCCCGTCGTACGGCGGCCGGAGTGGCCCCAGGTGTGCATCATGACATACAAAAACGTACTCCGCTGTGCGAAGCGCTGGGGGGACGTAGGACTGGGGGCCACCGTGGCGGGACGTTGGCACGGGGGCAAACCGTCGGGCGGCCTCCTGGAGGTCCGGTCGCTGGCGAGCTGCGGACCAGGGACTGGTAGCGTCGGGCACGAACTCGCCCGGGCCGTGTAGCGGCTGGCCGTAGACGAGTGGATGCCTGGAGGTCCTCCTTGGGGGCCGTGCGGAGGCCCAAAAGGACCCACGGCAGCCGGTCGGCCCAACCGCCATCCTGAAGGCCGGCCATGAGCGCGGCCTTCATGGAGCGGTGAAAACGCTCGCACAACCCATTGGCTTGGGGGTGGTAGGCCGTGGTACGGTGGAGCTTGACCCCCAGGTTGCGGGCGACCGTGCCCCACAGCTCGGAGGTGAACTGCGGACCGCGGTCCGAAGAGATGTCCGCCGGTGTGCCGAAATGGGCGACCCAGGTGGCGATGAAAGCCTGCGCCACGTCGGCGGTGGTGGTGGAAACGAGGGGAACGGCCTCCGGCCACCTGCTGGTCCTGTCCACCATGGTGAGCAGGTGTGTGAAACCTTGTGATGGGGGAAGGGGGCCCACCAGGTCCACGTTGACGTGGTCGAAACGCCGTTCGGGCACGTTGAAAGGTGCCAGTGGGGCCTGGGTGTGGCGGTGGACCTCGGCCCGCTGGCAGGCCGTGCAGGCGTTGGCCCAATCACGGACGTCCCGTCGAAGTCCGTGCCAGACGAAACGCACCGACACCAGCTTCTGGGAAGCTTTCCGGCCCGGGTGGGAAAGGCCGTGGAGGGAGGCGAAAACGCGGCGCTGCCAGGTAACGGGCACGACGGGGCGAGGCTGGCCTTGGGAGACGTCGCAGAGCAGGACAGTGTCCGCGAAGGGGACGTCGGCCAGGCGGAGGCCCGTGTCCGCTGCCCGGAGGGCTTGCACCATGGTGTCGGTGGTCTGGTCGGCCGCCATAAGCGCGAAGTCCACGCCGAGGTGGACCGCGTTGGCGCTGGCCCGAGAAAGACAGTCGGCCACGGTGTTGTCTTTTCCGGCGACGTGCCGGATGTCCGTGGTAAACTCCGACACGGCGGAGAGGTGGCACTGCTGGCGGGCCGACCACGGCTCCGTGACTTTGGCCATCGCGTAAACCAACGGCTTGTGGTCGACGAAAGCCGTGAACGGGCGGCCCTCCAGGAGGTGGCGGAAATGGCGAACGGCCAGGTATAGACCGAGGAGCTCGCGGTCAAATGTGCTATATTTTAGCTCGTTCGGCCGGAGTTGCCGGCTAAAAAAAGCGAGTGGCTGCCAAACCCCGTTCAGCCATTGTTCGTGTACGGCGCCCACCGCGTAGTCGGAGGCGTCCGTAGTGAGGGCGATGGGAGCGTCGAGCACCGGGTGAGCCAGCAGCGTTGCGTTGGCGAGGGCCAGCTTTGCGCTTGTGAATGCCGCATCCATGGCTGCGGACCAGACGACGTCATGCTTGGCCGGCTTGCCCCGGAGGGCTTCGTAAAGGGGCTGCATGAGCTGAGCAGCGCGGGGCACGAAACGGTGGTAGAAATTCACCATGCCGAGGAACTCCTGCAGGGCCTTGATGGAGCGGGGACGCGGGAACTCGGTGATGGCCTCGACCTTGGTTGGCAGCGGCACGGCCCCGTTCCTGGTGATGTGGTGGCCCAAAAAGTCAACGGCCGTCGTGCCGAAGTGACATTTGGCCGGGTTGACGATTAAGCCGTGCTCGCTGAGGCGCCCGAACAGTGTTCGGAGGTGGAGGAGCTGCTCGGCCCGGGACGTGCTGGCGATGAGGAGGTCGTCCAGGTGGACGAAGAGGAACGGCAGGTCGCGCAGCATGCCGTCCATCAAGCGCTGGAACGCCTGGGCCGCGTTCTTGAGGGCAAACGGCATGCTCAGGAATTCGAACAGGCCGAACGGCGTGATGACGGCCGTTTTTGGGACGTCGGCCGGCCTGACAGGTACCTGGTGGTATCCCCGTATTAGGTCAATTTTCAAGAAAATGACCCGCCCCGCCAAACGGGCGGAAAAGTCCTGGATGTGCGGGACCGGATACCTGTCGGGGGTGGTAACGTCGTTGAGGCGGCGGTAGTCGCCACATGGGTGCCAGCCGCCCCCCGGCTTCGGCACGATGTGCAGTGGCGAGGCCCACGCGCTATCGGAGCGCCGCACGATGCCGAGGTGCTCCAACGCATTGAACTCGGCCTTTGCCACGGCGAGCTTGGCCGGGTCGAGGCGGCGGGCTCTGGCGTAGACCGGCGGGCCCGTAGTTGGTATGTGGTGCTCGATACCATGTCTCACTGCGACGGCCGAAAACGTCGGCTGCGTGAGGGCCGGGAACTCTGCGAGCAGGCGAGCGAACTCGTTCGCCGCCGGGAGGGCGCATGCTAGTTCGATCGGTGCGGAGCTGCTCATCGCGCATGCCAGGGAGCTGAAAGTCTCAGCGTTGACAAGGCGACGCCATTTGACGTCGACCAGCAGCCCGTGTGCGCAGAGGAAGTCGGCGCCTAGCAAAGCCATGGGCACGCTCTCCGTCACAAAGGCCCAATTAAAGCGCTGGTTGCTGAAGCAGAGGGTGACGTTGCGTGGGCCGAAGGTGTGGATGGCCGATCCGTTGGCAGCGACCAAGGAGGGGCCGCAAACGGCGGTCTGCCTGTCCTGCTCGGAGGCGGGTATGACGCTCAGTTGGGCGCCGGTGTCACAAAGGAAACGCCACCCGGACGCTTTGTCCTTGATGAAAAGCAAGTTGCCCGAGTGGCCGGCGCTCATGGCTGGTAATGAACGCCGGCCCGGCCGTTTCCCGACTTGCCGAAAGTGCACGGGGGTCGGCATGTCCGAACATGGCGTGGTAATAACACCACGCTTGGTCAGGTGGAGGCCCCGGCCGTCGTGTTGGAAGCAGTCGGCGCGGCGTGGCGGCTGCCAGTTGCACCGGCAGTTCGGCCTCCAACCGCACCGGGCGCTCGGGCACCATGGGCGTCACCTCGGACGGCGGCGGGCTCCAGGTAGCCGCCCTGATGTGCTGGCCTGCCGAGGAGATCTTGTCGGCTTCCCTGGCAAGGGCGCGGGGATCCGTGATCTGCGTGCCTGCCAGGGCGAAGCATACCTGGCTAGGCAGCTGGCGGAGGAACAACTCTCGGAAAAGATAATCCGGGGAGTGCTCACCGAGCGGCGAGAGCATGTAGTCCATTCGCTCGGACGGGCACGTGTCGCCGAGCTCGGGCAGGTCGAGCAGGCGTCGTGCGCGTTCTGCCATTGAGAGGGTGAATGCGTCGAGGAGCGTCTTGATCGCGCCATACTTGTCAGCGGCTGGCGGGTGCTGGAGGAGGCCCAGGGCACGGGCCGCAGTGGTGGAGCCGAGTGCCACTACCACATGGTGGAAGCGGGTGTCGTCGGCAGTAATGCCTCACAGGGCAAACTGGGAGTCCGCCTGGGCGAACCAAACCACCGCTTGAGCCTCCCAGAAGGTAGGCAGTTTAAGGGCAACTGCCGTGTCCATGTTGGGGGTCACCAATGAAGGAGCTTTGCTCCTATGCGAGTTGAAAGGATTGACGCGACAAAAGACGGGAA
Organism: Myxine glutinosa; assembly: GCF_964187855.1. Classification (NCBI taxonomy): domain Eukaryota; kingdom Metazoa; phylum Chordata; class Myxini; order Myxiniformes; family Myxinidae; genus Myxine; species Myxine glutinosa. The sequence continues at coordinate 25,531,006 of NC_136263.1, read as the reverse complement.
TTCGTCCGAGTTTCTTTATTGAGCAAAACCAAAACATTTGATCATTTATCATTTATCCGATGTCTGAAGGAGGGAGTGGTAGTGAGGAATATTGATAATTTATCCGATGTCCGAAGGAGGGAGTGGTAGTGAGGAATATTGATCATTTATCAGATTTCTGAAGGAGGGAGTGGTAGTGAGGAATATTGATCATTTTTCCGATGTCTGAAGGAGGGAGTGGTGGTGAGGAATATTGATAATTTATCCTTTGTCTGAAGGAGGGTGAGGAATATTGATCATTTATCCGATGTCTGAAAGAAGTTGTGGTAGTGAGGAATATTGATCATTTATCCGCTGTCTGAAGGACGGTGAGGAATATTGATCATTTATCCGATGTCTGAAGGAGGGTGAGGAATATTGATCATTTATCCGATGTCTGATGGAGAGGGTGGTAGTGAGGAATATTGATAATTTATCCTTTGTCTGAAGGAGGGTGAGGAATATTGATCATTTATCCGATGTCTGAAAGAAGTTGTGGTAGTGAGGAATATTGATCATTTATCCGATGTCTGAAGGACGGTGAGGAATATTGATCATTTATCCGATGTCTGAAGGAGGGTGTGGTAGTGAGGAATATTGATCATTTATCCGATGTCTGAAGGAGGGTGAGGAATATTGATCATTTATCCGATGTCTGATGGAGAGGGTGGTCGTGAGGAATATTGCTAATTTATCCTTTGTCTGAAGGAGGGTGAGGAATATTGATCATTTATCCGATGTCTGAAAGAAGGTGTGGTAGTGAGGAATATTGATCATTTATCCGATGTCTGAAGGACGGTGAGGAATATTGATCATTTATCCGATGTCTGAAGGAGGGCGTGGTAGTGAGGAATATTGATCATTTATCAGATTTCTGAAGGAGGGTGAGGAATATTGATCATTTATCCGATGTCTGAAGGAGGGCGTGGTAGTGAGGAATATTGATCATTTATCAGATTTCTGAAGGAGGGTGAGGAATATTGATCATTTATCCGATGTCTGAAGGAGGGGGTGGTAGTGAGGAATATTGATCATTTATCAGATTTCTGAAGGAGGGTGAGCAATATTGATCATTTATCCGATGTCTGAAGGAGGGCGTGGTAGTGAGGAATATTGATCATTTATCAGATTTCTGAAGGAGGGTGAGGAATATTGATCATTTATCCGATGTCTGAAGGACGGTGAGGAATATTGATCATTTATCCGATGTCTTTAAGGAGGGGGTGGTAGTGAGGAATATTGATCATTTATCCGATGTCTGAAGGAGGGGGTGGTAGTGAGGAATATTGATCATTTATCCGATGTCTGAAGGAGGGGGTGGTAGTGAGGAATATTGATCAGATTTCTGATGGTAGTTTACGGGTTTTCTTCATCTACGTGCTTGTATACTGCATAACCCTGATATTATTGATCAGTATATAGTATTGTGCGGCTAAATTTCAACACTTTATGTTCGCTGTGAACCCAAAAAAATGGAATCATCCTGTTGGACATCATATGTTGTGGTTTTACCTTTGTTCGCTCATTTGCTGCCATATTGATTTTCAGCAAATACATTAAAACAGGAAACAAGTGATAATTGGTATTGGTTACCAACATTGGAAAGACTAGGGCGTGCCCGTACTATATATATATCTAAAATTATATCCCCCCCCCTCTATTTACATGAAATGGTTTGGTCCATTCGCAAATGGTTTGGTCCATTCGCAAAGCCAAAGTGAACGGCTTGCGAGTACGGTGACAATCCCCCCCCTCTATTTACATGAAATGGTTTGGTCCATTCGCAAAGCCAAACCGAACGGCTTGCGAGTACGGTGACAATCCCCCCCCTCTATTTACATGAAATGGTTTGGTCCAAAGCGAACGGCTTGCGGAGTTTGGTAAAGAAATCGCCATAGCTCGGTAACTACTTGTCCGATTAATATGAAACCTTGAAAAGGCACATCCTCGGGTCCCCAGCAATATACCTGGCAAGTTTAAAGTATATCGGACCCGTGGTTGTCGAGAAACAGCGGTCACAGACAAACGACACACAGACATACACACAGACATACAGAGATTACTGGAATTATAGATAGACTAGGGCATGCCCGTACGTGGGTGCCCGTTCCTTGCCAAAAAAAAAAAAAAACGCTACCCGTACGCTCTACCCCGCCCGTACGCCCGTACGCCCGTAAACAAAAAAAACAACGCTCTTCGCTTCCGCCCTTCGCTCTGGGAGAAATAATGCGCATAAGAAATCGAGAAATTATTATTTTCTCCGGAAGAAATCGAATTACGAACCGTAATGGCGCACGCGCTCGGCTCGGCTCGCAACAACGCGTTCTGTGATTGGCTGCCGGAAGTGAAGTCTTCACTGTCCGGAAGGTCGCAAATCGCAGTTACGATGAATCGCAAATTAGTTTTAATTAGTTTTAAAACATAGTTTAACGCCAACATAGTTTGCCAACGTGAAATAAATGAATACGCTCTCAAATGTGCCGTCCGAGGCAGAGTCTGTTCGCCACGTTCGGCACACGTGATAGCTCGCTGCTCTCTGATTGGTTGAATCGTTTTTTGGACATAGCTCGGTAACTACTTGTCCGATTAATTTAAAACCTTGAAAAGGCACATCCTCGGGTCCCCAGCAATATACCTGGCAAGTTGCAAGTATATCGGACCCGTGGTTGTCGAGAAACAGCGGTCACAGACAAACAAACACACACACAGACATACACACATACACACACACACACACACACACAGAGATTAGTGGAATTATAGATAGATAACGTTCTTCAAAAATCAATAGAGTACCATACTCTGTCACTGTGGTTGGGGTCTCTCAACTCCCATTCTACCATTTATTGATGCTGGTCCAGGCAATACCTTCCATGATTATCATTGACTCAAGCAGAACAGCAGGTACTTCAACTTGTTCGCTGGGGGCACGATTTGTGATCAACTATTTGATTCCTTTTTAGCTTATCTGGAATTGGAATTCCAGATAAGGTATTGATCATTTATCCGATGTCTGAAGGAGGGTGATAGTCTGGTAGAACCCTGGTTGAACCTGGAAATTGAGTATATAGTTTTTAAAATTTTTTATTTGTATAGCTTAGGGTGTTCTCTTTCATAATCTGTCGGGTGAACCTGGGTCACCCTTGAGCGTTTTGAGAAATTCAAGATGGCGTCCAAGATGGTTGCCATTTCATATTATCGGCTACAACTTCTTTCATATTTAACCTAGGATGATATTTTTAGTGTCTAGTCATATGTTGTAGGGTTCAAGGAATCCATATAAATCAATTAAAACGTCGGTAAGTGATTACATCATGGTAAATCCAAGATGGCTGCCATTTTGGCCGCCAAATCATGTTTTAGGCTTTAATATGCTTCATATTTAACTTAAAGTCGTAATAATGGTGTCTAGGTACAGTATATGTTCATATCATATCATATCATGGAATATCATTGTTCAGCAGGCAATGATGTGTGCCCGAAGCAATGAACTAAGTGAAATAACTGTAGTCTCTGATGATACAGACGTCTTCGTACTTCTTGTGCATTACTACCACACTGCAAATATGAAAAATCGTGTAACTATGGAATCCCCAATCAAGGACAGAACAGTAATTGACATTGGAAAAACATTGGAGAAACATGCATCCATAGTTACTGAAATCCTCGCTGCCCACGCATTGACCGGGTGTGATACTGTAGCATGTTGCTATGGGATAGGCAAGGCCACTGCTCTGAAGGTATTGGGTGATGGATACTCCCTGTCACTTCTTGGTGTAATGGACACTCCAATACAAGAAGTTACTGGACAGGCCACTGCATTCATGTCAGCGTGTTATAGACAAAGTTCCAGCGAGTCAATGTCTGAAGCACGATGGAAGGTATGGGCATCCAAAACAGGACAGGCTTCACCATCCCCGCCGAAACTGTGCTCTCTTCCTCCAACCAATGAGGCGTTTGCAGAGAATGTAAAAAGGGCCCATCACCAAGCCATTGTGTGGCGTTCTTTGGAGGATAACAATCCACCAGAACTGGATCCAGAATCGTATGGCTGGAGGAAGGACACACAAATGAAAAATCTCCAACCAATTTCTCTTCCAGTCAACACAGAACTCGCTCCGGAGTCTATCATGCGTCTAATCCGATGTGGATGCCAAAGTGTCACGCCGTGTATTACTCGTGTGTGTAGTTGTCAAAGTATAATTTGAACTGCACAATATTTTGTGCCTGCAAGAGTACAGGTTGCTGCCAGAAAAGGACAGCTTTATTGCGTATCTGAGTGTATTTAGACTGATTTGATTGGTTATCATTTTTCATGTATGTTACCACTCAAAAAGCTTGAGTTGAGGCAGTAGCCACCTGTAGGCCTCTATTGGCCAGCATCTTTGGATTAAACATGACATCCCTCAAAAACCTTTAAATGATTTAAATTGGATTACTTGACCCGCAAAACATTTGATTAGACACCGAAATTACCACTTTAAGTTAAGTATGAAGCATATTAAAGCCTAAAACATGATTTGGCGGCCAAAATGGCAGCCATCTTGGATTTACCATGATGTAATCACTTACCGACGTTTTAATTGATTTATATGGATTCCTTGACCCTACAACATATGACTAGACACTAAATATCATCCTAGGTTAAATATGAAAGAAGTTATAGCCGATAATATGAAATGGCAACCATCTTGGACGCCATCTTGAATTTCTCAAAACGCTCAAGGGTGACCCAGGTTCACCCGACAGATTATGAAAGAGAACACCCTAAGCTATACAAATCAATAAAAAAAGAAAACTATATACTCAATTTCCAGGTTGAGCTGAAAAATCCCATTTAGCTACAGGACTATGAGGACCGCCCATCTGCATCGTGCACCGTCCGTCTGTTCATCGCATATTTCGACTTCTCCGGCCAAATCACTAGTCTGATCCGGTTGAATTTTGGCATAAAGGTTCCACTCCTGGCTGCTAATGGGGATTGCAAAACTCGTTCTGGTCACGTGACTTTAAGTAGGTCAAAATGGCGGAATAAGTAAATTCCTTCAAAAACCGTCTTCTCCAGTCCCACCAGTCAGAATGCGACCAAATTTGGGTTACATTAGGACAGGGGCCCAGATGTTAAATTGCGGAGGCCACGCCAATGACATGGCCGGAAGTGCCTCAATTCTTTGGTAAAAATTGCATAAATTCTTTCAGAAATCTTCTCGAGACCTACCAGTGAGAATGCCACCACATTTGGGTTACAACATTAGGCCAGGGATCAAATAAGCGACTGGTCTAGTGATCCTATTTTTTTCATCCTATGTCCTGCCAACCACCCCACTCCTTTCCCCTTCCCCTCATTCATCTTAACTGACAATTTCCTCTTGACTCTTCTCCCCTTTCCCTGGTTTCTGGCCATTTCTATTTTTTGTCCTTATCTTTTCCCGATGATGGAGCATACTTCCTTAACTTCATCCAGTCATGTTATTCCCACTAATTTAATGGTGTCCACTCATTGGCACTTATCATCGAATGTCCATCTGTGCTGTCTTGTGTTCATCGTGACTTCTGATATCTTCATCTTGGTCAGTTGTTCTGAATCGACTGTCGACTCACCCTATTGTTTTCAGCATAACCATGAACATGGATCCATGTATGGAAAAATAAATTACAGTATATATTGACCTCTTGAAGACTCTTCCAATTTCAACGTTCCTTGGACGATACAGCATTTGTCTGCCAATATCTTGGTAATCAAATAATCTACTTGCGATTCACTTGAGTCAAAATGAAAGACCATGTAAGCACCACCACGTGTGGTTTAGGATCCATAGGGGAAGGCGGGGCAAGTTGAGCATAGGGGTAAGTTGAGCCACCACCTCCCAGCCAGTTATGAATGAGTCAGACTTTGTGGTGGCGCCATCTATAGATGCCCCATTGCATAACTCCAAATTCTGCCATATTGTTTTCTAAATTGAAACAGAAACCAGTGTTGCAGAGGGAAAAATCCAATTTTCAGCCATAAAAGTAAAAAGGTGTAAAACAGGTAAGTTCACGTTTCTTCCATATGCAGCATAGATATAATATGGATATCAGATGACAATTGTTAGTCCAGGTATGTGTCTCCATTCTTGTCATAGACTTTAATACGATGGATGCATAGAATATGTGTGTATGTGGAGACATCTCAGAAAGTTCAGACTGGGGTAAGTTGAGGCAGACCCTACGGGGCAAATCGAGCCATGGCTCAACTTGCCCCGTAGGGTCTGGCTCAACTTGCCAACTCATGTTGGTGGAGATAATAATAATTAGCATTTATAATGCGCTTTTCCCCAAAGGCTCAAAGCGCTTACAGAATACCATATTATTACCCCAGTCATTGGATTCATTGCGAGCCTGCACCACACTGGGTGCACCATCTCCACTCCCCGGGGAGCATTCCTTGCCATGCTGCCATTTCAAGCGCTCCGAGCAAAGCTCGGGCAAATGTGCTGGCAAATCAAGATTTGTGCATTACATTGCTCGGGTTGATGTACTGAATGGAGAGAGGAATTTCAGTTTGAAGGTGTCTTCCTGCAGAAGGTTGCTGGAAAAGTTGGATCTGACAACTCAGTGTTTGTTCCAAACCCAAACGATGAAGCAGGATTTGAACTGGAAGACATCGTGCGTAAGCTGCCACAGCCTAAGTGCGTTGGCAGTTCTGCCCGTTGTTCTGGACAGCTTGTGTTCAATTGTGACTTGTCAGTTTGGCAGCTTAATTGACTTGATTTCTGACATGTTTTAGTTTTAGTTCCAGATCCAAATGATGAAGCTGGCATTGATGAGCAAGATATTGTGCCTTAATTGCTACAGTCTGGCTGTCGGCCTTTCTGGGTGTATTTGGGACACTTTTGTTTTATTGTGACTTAAAACTGTGGCACCTGTTTTCAACTCAATCCAGCTGCCACATTGAATTATAACCATGAACACAAGGCACATGTAAATATTTCGTTCAGTGTTGTAACAAGTACATTAAATATTTTTCAGGCAGACCAATTTTTGTACTTCAGTTATCTTTATTTGGGGCAATGATCAACTATTTGGGATACTTTTTGTTTAATTGTGACTTGAAACTGTGACAGGTGGATTGAGTTGACTTTTCTTACCACAGTTGACAATCTTGTTTTTCTATGAGAGTGACTCAATTTGTTGGTAACTGATTACTATAACCATGAACACAAGGTAATCATTTCGTTCAGTGTTGTAGAACTTTACAACATTAAATATTTTTCTGGCAAAACAATGGTTTTCTACTTTAGTTATCTTTATTTGGGGCAATGATCAACTTACCCCTATGTGGTACAACTTACCCCAGAGGTTGGATCAACTTACCCCTCAGGTGGGGCAAGTTGAGCCATTTGGCCTCCGTTTTTTCAAAGGTCACAGTGACTTTCAGTGTGGGGATAGAAAGTAAGAACTAGCTAGAAAATGTTTCCCAAGGATTAAATTAGAAGGCAAGATACTCATTTGTGCAAGATCATCAGTAAGTTCAGTCCTAACATTCCAAGAACAAAAACTGGCTCAACTTGCCCCGCCTTCCCCTACTACCCATATATATTTATATTTGAAGACCCGAGGGACGAATTGGATCGAAGAGTGTGAAAGGTGGTTCCACAGGTGTGGAAAAAGAGGAATAAATGAGTGGAGGTGAGCAGTGGTTCTAGATTCAGGTAGTTTCCACCAGGAGGGGCTACTAGAGGTGGACCACGTGTGTCGAGCAGATACCTCTTGAACTGGGAGAGCAGAACACGGAGAGGGCAGAAAGTGCAAGACCAGAAATGATGCGGAGAAAGACAGAGAAACCACGAAGTGATCGGCCCATGGACGCAGTTTCATCACGAGAGATTCCAATGTTCTTGAAAGCCTCGGTTTCCATGACGACGACTTGAGCAAGATGTGCAGAAAGCTGAGTAAGATATAACTATGAGATACATAAATGTTTTACAAATAATATTATACTGTGGTTGTGATATTTCAACATAAATATCATTTTTAGCCGCGTCGCAGACGCTGCTCATAGAGTGCACTCTGCTGTTGTTGTTGTTCTTCTTGTTGTTCTTCTTCTTCTTGCAGAGAAGACAAAACCTCAAAGCTCCACCCATTCTGGGAACCATAGCTCCACCCATTCTGGAAGAGGCTTCATATAAACAAATATCCACCATTTTATTAACTCGCATAGCTTTGAGGCCTGTTTTGTAGGCCCGTGGTGTCTTCCTCTCTCACACAGTTTTATTTCAAATCAAATTCGATATATCATTTCATTTTTCACAGTCGCTAACATAGTTTTAGACTCGGTTGAAAAAAAACGGGAAGAAAATCCGAATGAAAGTTGCCCTTTATAGACCGAAATGAATTCTCAAAGGCCTGTAACTTCAAGTCCATTGAGATATATTTTTAAATCGCGGCATGGTCAGTCATACACCGCCCGAAATAACAGACGGGAAAATGCCGAGATATATATATGTATTTTGTTTAAATCGCGGCATGGTTAGTCATACACCGCCCGAAATAACAGACGGGAAAATGCCGGGATATATTAAAAATTCGTCCATTTGATGACAATCGTCACGATGAAATATTTAATTTATACATCGTCACAATAATGTGGAGGGAGGAGCATAGCTTCGTTCACGTGTCGCCACACACGGGAAATTGCCGAGATATATATATTTAAAATCGCGGCATGGTCAGTCATACACCGCCTGAAATAACAGACGGGAAAATGCCGATATATTAAAAATTCGTCGCCACACACGGAAATTGCCGAAATATATATTTTTAAAATCGCGGCATGGGCAGTCATACACCGCCTGAAATAACAGACGGGAAAATGCCGATATATTAAAAATTCGTCGCCACACACGGAAATTGCCGAAATATATATTTTTTTACAATCACGGCATGGGCAGTCATGCACCGCCTGAAATAACAGACGGGAAAATGCCGAGATATATTAAAAATTCGTCGCCACATACGGGAAATTGCCGAGATATATTTTCACTTTGCACAAAAATAACATCAAGTAATCGAATCAATAGGAATGTCCTGTGCCTATAACATCGACGTTATAGGCACAGCTGCATCTAGGCATTGTGTAACATCGACGCGGCTTTTGTTTTAATTAAAACTTTTTGTACTTGTTTGCATATATAGTAAGATATAACTTTGGGCGTGTTCTCGGCACAATTTGTATGAAAATTAGTTTAAACTGACGTCAGGAGGAAAAACGAGTCATGAGTTTTCTTACAATGTATAACTTATGAAAGCTTGCTTCTAATTGGTGGAGAAAAGCCGATGACAAAAAAAACATTTCTGAGTTATAAAACAGTAAATTCAGCATTTTATGGGTTAAATGTCGCGGCGTTATTTTTAACTGGAGCGGATTACGCCCCGCCCCTTTCCTATGCATTTCCGCGACGAATTATACGATTTGTGAGCCGTTTGTACAACAAAACAAGAGTCAGGGTGAAGATGTATCCCGGAGTATCTCACAAACATAATAACAACTTGCGCATCAAATGATATTGCAATCTCTTCAAAATTTTTTTTTTCCAAATAGTGCACGAACCAATGGTAAAAAGTAAGCGCACGAACCAATGGTTTCGCACCTATACACCGCCTCATTCTCGATATGCCGACGCCGACATGTTGCTTCGGGTGTGTTTTGGAGCAGTCGTGAAGTCTGCCCGGGCTAACTGTCGATTTTTGCATTCCATGCGCTTGATCCGGTTTACAGACGATAAGAATGGACCACGAATCGGTGTTGAGACGGAGCCCGAAGGGGACGTGGTGGATATCTGCAATCACGACCCGGGGATAGCACGGGAAATGATCCCGTTCCTTGAGGCTGGACCCTCCGCTCTGGAAGCGGCGAACAGGTGCTCTGAGATTGCATTGAAATGAAATGCGTTTACAGTACCTGTGATATGTACATTGTACAGGTACTATTTACACTCACGTGATTTAACCCCTCCACGTATAATTTACAACCACGTGTGTTTAACCCGTACAGGTATAATTTACACAGATCTGTTAACCCGTACAGGTATAATTTACACATGTGTGTTTAACCAGTACAGGTACAATTTACACTCACGTGTGTTTAACCCGTACAGGTATCATTTACACAGATCTGTTAACCCATACAGGTATAATTTACACATGTGTGTTTAACCAGTACAGGTACAATTTATACTCACGTGTGTTTAACCTATACAGGTATCATTTACACTCATGTGTTTAACCCGTCCAGGTATCATTTACACTCAGTGTGTTTAACCCCTACAGCCTACAGGTATCATTTACACTCGAGTGTATTTCAAACCCACAGGTATCATTTACACTCAGTGTGTTTAACCTATACGTATACAGGTATCATTTACACTCAGTGTGTGTTTAACCTATACAGGTATCATTTACACTCACGTGTTTAACCCATACAGGTATCATTTACACTCATGTGTTTAACCCCTACAGCCTACAGGTATCATTTACACTCGAGTGTATTTCAAACCTACACGCTCACGTGTTTAACCCGTGCAGGTATCATTTGCACTCGTGTGTTTAACCTGTACAGCTGTAATATACACTCGTGTGTTTAACCCGTACAGGTATCATTTACCCTCACGTGTATGTAATCTGTACAGGTATGATTTACCCGCGTCTATTGATAATTTGTTTTTTTTTTGTATACTGGGGCGAGGCTCGTGGAAGAGATTGCGTCAAAAAATTCATACCGGGTTACATTACATGAAAGCTGTTTTGCTGGTATAACTAACCTTAACTAATAGTAAGGGAAACATATGAAAATCTGTTAACTAAATTGTTACCAAAAAATTTCTTCACCAATATGTTTGTAAAGGTGTGTAATAACATGTGTTAAAATGTTGAAGGTCAACTCCCGTGGGAAACCCAGAAAAAAAGCTGTTGAATTCGGGTACCGAAAAATTATTTTCGAGAATTTTTATTTTTTTTCATCGGCCCTTAAGTAACTTATGAGGGGTCAAATAAGGGTTTTTCATGATTCTGAGTTGATTGTTAACATTTATATTTCACCACAGACACTCCTTTGTGGAAAAATAATTTCTAAATATATCTCATTTTCTACTTTGCAGGACATGGAGTCTAGCAATATGGATGAAGACGTTACTCCACCTGTGCTCAATTGCTTCATCTGTGCACGCTCGGATACACCAGCTGAAAGGCTCATACAGGCAACTCCAAAGGGATACTCAACTTTATTGAAACAAGCAGAAACTGTCGAAAATGTTACTGTTGTGGAACGTATGAAGGAGGCTCAAAAGGAAGGAAAACTGAGGTACCACCAGAAGTGTAAAAATGATCTGTACAACAACTTTGTTGCAACCACCAAGAAGTCAGCTCAATCATCAAAGGCAGAGAAAGAGTCATCAAAGTTGAAGAGAAGACGCACTACTTGTGAGTTCAGTTCATCAACTGGCTGCAGTTCTAGAAGATCACAGTCAGTTGACCTCCTGTATAAGGATGTATGCATTCTTTGCAACCAACCAGCCCAGCTCTACAAAAATAATCCAGCACAAGCTAGAAAGAAATACAGAGTGCCAGATAATTTGACTGCAGATACACTGAAGGCAAGCTTGCTGAAGACAGCACGGAGTCGCGGGGATGACTGGGGCACTGAAGTCACTGGACGCCTGGAAGGGATCAACGACTTGGTAGCAGAAGAAACACTGTACCATTTGCGATGCAAACTTATGTTTGCGAGAGGTGACAGTTTGTCCAAGACTGATGAGGAAGGAAAAAGGAAGAGAGGACAGAGGAGTATTGATGAGGAGCGAGAGGCAGTTTTTATTGAATTCTGCGAATGGTTAGACTCAGAATTAGAGCATGGGGTAATGAACATGGACCAAGTCCATGAAAAGCTGCAGGAGTTTGATCAGTCACCAGAGAAGAGCCTTTCTTATTCAAAGCATTGGCTGAAGATAAAACTTCTAGAGAAATACGAAGACACCTTGTATTTCACAACACAGGAAAGAAGGGCAGATGTACTCTGTCTCAAAGATGGCACCGACAATATTCTGCGAGCGCATCATGCTAATCTTTACCATGGAGATGAGAAGACTCAGATCATAAAGACGGCACTCAAGTTCATATCCAATGATATTGCCTTGATTGATTTAGGTCCAAAGTCATACCTCACCACACACAGTATGACTGACATCGATAGTCAGCTGACACTTGTTCCTGCAAGCCTTCAGATGTTCTTGAGACCGATTGTCAAGACAGACGAAAGAGTTGCCGTTTGGGGGCAGAATTTTATTAAGGCCTGTCGACCTCGGTCTGGAGTATTGCCACACCAAATGGGGCTTGCCATACAACTTGATCATAGATTTGGGTCAAAATGGATGCTCAATAAGTTCCACCGGCTGGGATACACTGAGTCTTACACGGAGACACAAAACTACAAATACTGCTTCCTTAATAGTAGGAGTGGAGATGATGTTCCAGATACTTCTGGCACTCTTGACACCATTGTGGAGGAAACCGATGAACAGATCAATGATGAGGTTGCGGTTGATGCTGCGCTTGAGGATCAATCAGTGATGACAGCCAAAGTGCCAGCCAGTGAAAGTGAATTGTCAAGTAATGATCAGGTGGTCTTTATGGAGGTTGGGGAAACAAACAATGCAGTCACTCAGTTTGTTGGAGACAATATAGATTTAAACATTGTCTCTATTCACGGAAACACTCCCTTTCACTCAATGGGTTGGATCGAAGAGGGTGCAGCTGCACAACATTCACTCCGTGCCTACCTGCAGACCCGGGACTGGATCCTTCTACAGAGCATGTCTCTGAACCCCAGTGACTATGGATGGACAATAGGTGTGCATGGGTATGAGCCAGTTCCAACACTGGACCCCACGGGCCACGGCTCCTGAGGAGCTATTGCAGTTCACGAGCTGTAATTGTCATGGAGATTGCAGCAACCGGCGATGCAGCTGCAAGAAGAATGGGGTCACGTGCATCTCGGCCTGTGGAGTCTGTAATGGCATTACATGCAGAAACTGCAGTCATGATGTTGTTGAGTCTGAAGAAGACATAGACAATGACTGTTGAAACTTCTGACATTGTGAATGAGAAATAACTCTTGAGTATTATATATGTATGTGAAATAAAAGCTACTTTGTGTGTAAATGTAAAAGTGAAAATATAAATGTTAACAATCAACTCAGAATCATGAAAAACCCTTATTTGACCCCTCATAAGTTACTTAAGGGCCGATTTAAAAAAAAAAAAATTCTCGAAAATAATTTTTCGGTACCCGAATTCAACAGCTTTTTTTCTGGGTTTCCCACGGGAGTTGAACTTCAACATTTTAACACATGTTATTACACACCTTTACAAACATATTGGTGAAGAAATTTTTTGGTAACAATTTAGTTAACAGATTTGTGAAATATCTCATAAAATGCCCTTACTATAACCCACCTATCTTTCTTGTATCGCTTGTTAATTTTGATGGTTGACATGAGATCTGCGCAGGTGTAAAATGGCTTAACTCACAATTAAACAAATGATTTTCGCTTAAATATTTTTAATGGTAATGTTGTGTACAAGTTTTAAACGTGCAAGTGTTTTTTTTTTTTTCATTGCGTTTGGGACGAGGTAGGAAGGAGGGATGGGGGGGGGGGGGAAGGGGGAGAGGGGAGGGGCGATGGAGATAAGACCACTTATTTAACAACACAGACCCTTGCTGGGGTTTATGTATGAGTCGAGTAGATTATTATTATTATTATTTTTTTTGTATACAAGATCGACGCTCATGTAAGAGCTAACATTAATCACACAAAGACAAACTGACTCATAAAACATAAGATAAAGGGAGCGGGAGACAAGATGGAGAGAGAGGGAAGCACACAAGTACAACATTTGAGAGCAGGGACATCGGGAGATCTGTGGGAGGGAGAGGGCTTGCGGGGAGGAGGCGTGGGAAGTGGAGGAGGGGGAAAGGTGGGAGAGCTAAAAAACACATGGACATTGCTAGGACTTCCAGGAAAGAAGTCGGAATTTCAAAAAAGTGGATCTGGGGTGAATTGACGGGGGTAGAAAAGATCAAGGTTTTGGAGGGGGGATGATAAGAGATGGTGGTGAACAGCTGTTTTAAAGACCTGGAGGGAGGAGTGGGATTGAAAATCTGATAAAACTAATAAATCTGATAAAGATCTGAGCGATCTATGTTAAATTGGAATGACCCAGATTAAAGTTGATCTGTGTGCTGACTTACTGACCGAGTACATTAGCCTCCCCATTCCTTTGGGAATGGTTGAGGGTAATTAGGATAAATTAATTTACTATGGAGATGCAAACTGAATGACATAATGAGTTGAACAAATATTTGTTATTATTTTTCTCTGGCTCTGCCAACAGGCATAGATTGGTGATTGTGCTTGCATGTTACACTGCACAGGGCTGTCAAAGGTGGTGCGCCAGTGCTTCCGAGGTCCAGTACTCGTATCCTCGCTCCCGTGGTAGGACCCGACAAGGTGATTTGCGTGGGAATGAATTACCGGGACCACTGTCTCGAGCAGGACGTGAAGGTGCCGAAAGAACCGATTATTTTCAGCAAGTTCTCCAGCTGCATCGTGGGTCCTTACGATGATATCATTTACCCCGATGAGACCAACGTAAGTCTGTAGTGGCCCAAGGAGCTGTTGCTAATTCAATTTTGGACCAGAAGAACCGATTAGTTTTCATATTGCCATGTCGACCGTCACGCCAAGTGTTTTTGACCCACGTGAATGACCAAACGATTGTTGAATTAACACTGTGTTCATTTATCAATTGATGTGGCGGTTCGGGTGCAGCCACCCAGCTGCTGGATGCATCATTTATCTGTGGGCGCGTCTGCCGCTGATGCAATGCCTCTCTATAACCAGTTACCTGGTGCTCATTTTGCCGACCTCGGAAGGATGACGGGCTGAGTCAACCCCACCTGGCGTTAATTCAACGGGATTCGAACTCGGGACCTCAGGATCCCAAGCCCACCTCCCTAACCATTAGGCCAACACCAGGTCCCCCAATAATTATTCAAATAAAGCTGAGACTGGCATTTGCTCACTTGGGAAGGCAAAAGGCGAGAAAATGTTTATTTTATTTTTACTAACAAATAATAGTTTATTGTAAATTGAATATGGGGAACAAGAACAGACAGGACACTATAAATAATACATGAACAGATCTGGCTGTCTACATACACAGATAGGGAAGAAACAGAACACGTGAACTTGTATGCAAGCATAGAACTAAACCCCACTAAGGTGCCAAATTACCGGACTCGATCGTGGGGCGAACAGGTGAGGGCTTGAGCTGTTGGGGGTTTTTAACATCAACAAAGTAGCGTTAGCAAGGGACACCTGGAGTAACATCCATCCGAGGGTGGTGCACTTGGTGAGGCAAAGACTTTTCTGTGAAGCACCAATCTGACAGTTTATAGTAAGGTCAGGAATCGAACCCACAACTCAACAACTCAGTAATGCGCTATCTCTGCACGAATTTGTCAAACCAAATGCATTAAATTCTCAATAATGTGAATCATCTTGGCGACTGCTTTTACTAAAGTGAGAGAGAAATAAGGGTTTAGACTTTTTTCTTTCAATAATATTCTACTATATAAAATGTGTGTGTGTGTGTGCGTGTTTGTGTGTGTGTGTGTTTGTGTGTGTGTGTGTCTGAAAATCATAGAAAAAAAACATGGCTGGACCAATCTCCACCAATGTTTGTATACCGGCAGGTGTTTGGGGTACCCAAAGTCAGGTCATGACCACAAAACAAAAATCCCCTCACGTGGGTGCGGTTCCCTTTTTGTAATAGGGTCACCATAGCGGGAAGGAGTGGGTGTTTCTAACTATTAAAACTAGCAAAGCCAGGCAGAATAATGGGCGACCCTTGTGTGTTTTCACTCTATTTGGTCTTGAAAACCTGGGCTGAAACCACAATTACGCACAAAAACCTTAATTTACTACAAATTGCTCATCCCTTTATTCAGGCGGTGTTTAGGCCACAGACTGCTGCTGTGATCGCTTCCAAAAATAATAAAACCCGGGTTACCTACATGAACCAAAAAGATGCATACTGTTTATGTGCACATACAGTAAACCCTTAAATATCGTGGGTTTGAATATCTCGGTTTTGACCATTTGCGGGCAACCTCTTTACGTACCATTTTAGTTATCGCAGGCTTGCGCAGGGCTTGATTATGACCATTCATGGCTTTTGAGCTGCGTTGTGACAGTTATCTCACACCACAAGCCTTTTTGTAGTTTCTTGGGCAATGTTAATAAGCATAAAGCCACCAAAGCATAAAACAATGTACAAAAGTGATTAATTTTATTATTTATTTGTTGGTTTATGGAGCTGCAGAATCTATATTATAAAAGGAGCCGTGTCTGTCTGTCTGTCTGTTTGTCTGATTGTCGTGTTATAACTTGAGAATGGATTAACGGATTTCAATAAATCCCTGTTTGTCGTTAAAGGCGGCAAAAAGGGTTGGCGTCAGGAAGGGCATCCGGCCGTAAAACATTGCTTCAAAAAGGGGACCGAAAAACAACAACAACCACGGTTCCCGAAAAAGGCCAACCCCCGCTTGCGGGGAAAAATGGCCTCTAAAGGTGGTTATTATTTATTATTAATAAATCCAACTATGGTGGATTCGCCTAACGGATTGTTTGTGATCCCCATTTTTTTTTTTTTTTTTGGTACATGGGCATGCGTGTCAACACTGCAAATGTCAACACATGACGTTGGTTATCCCTGCACGGAGAGCAGGAGCCGAATCCTTTTTTTTTTTTCTTCTTCCCCCATGGATTAGCCATCGCAGCAAAGATTGGTATTTCCATCAGCGAAGCGATGGGTCTTATATTCTAGTGATTTATAAAAGAAATACTTTGACAGATTGCAAAGGGAAACTGTTTAATTGTTTGATAGGGGAGGAATGGTGGGGGCTTCAAGACACATTACGGAAGGAACAGACCATGTTTAACCCTAACCCTAACAACACAGGCTATGTGGCCGTGGCCTCATTCGTGGGTGTGGGGGACCGGGAGAGGGTCATGAATTCTCTATGTAAATGTGTACCATGTGGCGCCACCTGGTGATGGTAGCAGAGGGTATTAAAATTTCCTTTTTTTTACCTGTGCAACACTGAGGTTACGAAGCACTCATTGCATGGGAAAATTTTTCTTCCCTCCTCCCTCAAAACAGAGCCCCCCCCCCCCAAAAGATGTATATGTACTATATCTAACTCCCTCCATCTCCCCTCACCTCTCCACCCCCTCCCCCTCCCCCTTCCCCACTCCCTACTTCACTCCTCCCTCTCCTGCTTCCCCCCCCCCCCCTTGTGTGTGTGTGTGTGTGTGTGTGTGTGTGTGTGTGTGTGTGTGTGTGTGTGTGTGTGTGTGTGTGTGTGTGTGTGTGTGTGTGTGTATTTATATATATATATATATCATTTTTTTTAATGTTTATTTTTGGCTGCCACCCACCTTCCTTGATATTTTCTCAAAGCCCAGAAACCTCACCACCCTTTTCCCATAGGCCCTTGGTTTTTAATATCACGGCATTTTCCAGGAACGTAATCCCCACGATATTTAAGGGTTTACTGTATAATGCATCGTGGTTAGGCCTATAAAGCTCAGATGGTTCTAATTGCACTGGCCCATGGGCTGACACCAGAGGTCTGCTGCCTGAGGCCTATAAACCTTCACAAAATGTCAGAGGTACATATATATTTTTTCCAGGTTACAATTGTGGGTGGAGTTGTGCCAGCTGTTGAAACAATGCGGCGAAGGCAGTCTGCCCACACATACATGCAAACATAGTCCAAGAACGAACTGGCGTTTATTTATATTAGATAAGGAAATTCTCTGCATGGATGTACGTCTGATCACATCATACAATGTGGGCCAAAAAAAAAACGATTTCAAAATATATTAAATACCTCCGCCACCGAAGGTGGGTGGAGGTTATGTTTTCACCCCTGTCTGTTTCTTTGTCTGTCTGTGAACAAGATATCTCACAAAGTTGTGGACAGATTCGGATGAAATGTGGCAGAGATGAAGCGTATGCGACAAGGACGAAATGATTAGATTTTGGTGAGGATTCGGATCTGGCTTCTGGAATTTTAAAAGTGATTCTTCACTATTGGGAGACAGGGCCAAAAACGATACATAGCACAATATCTCAAAAAGTTATGGACGGATTTGGACGACACTTGATGGACAGGTTGTGTGTCTGACAAGGACAAATCGATTCGATTTTGGTGAGGATCCGAATATATATTAGGATACGATAATTATTTAATTTTTAAGTGATTCTTCACCATTGAGAGATAGGGTGAAAAGTGATATATAACATGATATTTAAAAAAAGTTGTGGACGAGTTATGACTAAACTTGGTCGATGAGTTGGTTAGGTGACAAGAACAAGCCGATTAGATTTTGGTTCTGGTCCGAATCCAGAGCCGGCCTATCAACAACAACAACAACAACAACAACAACAACAACATGCATTTTAAGGCCATTTTCCCTGGCAGAGCGGGGGTTAGCCTTGCGGTCCCCATGACGATCTTCTCCATTTTGCCCTATTTTCTGCATCTCCCATTGTTAACCCCCTCGCCCGCATTTCTTCTTCCACCATCTTTAGCCAAGTCTTTCTCGGTCTTCCCCGTCTTCTACTTCCTTCTACATTCATTTCCATCACTCTTCTCAACCAGTCACTTTCATCCTTCCTCAACACATGACCAAACCATCTCAACCTGTTCCTCTTCACAGCATCAATCACAGGCTCTATTCCCATCATCTTTCGCAATTCATCATTTGTCCTCCTCTCTCTCAACGATACTCCGCACATCCACCGAACCATTCGCATTTCCACCCTTTCCAGCCTTCGTTGATGCTCTACGTTCATTACCTATGTCTCGTTCCCATAAATCATAACACTTCTCACACATGCACCATACACCTTTCCCTTCAGCTTCAATGACACTCCCCTCATCATCAGCACGCCACTCAATTCCCGAAACTTCTTCCATGCACATCTCACTCGAGCAACCGTTGCGAGTCTGATCCACCTTCTCCATTCAGCATGTCTCCGAGGTAGCAAAATGTTTTCACACCTTCCAGCTTCACGCCTTCTCCAAGATCCAACTCAACATTTCAGCCGGCCTATCAGTCGGATACAAAACGAACTGTTCAACCTGGCGGTGGTATGCGCTCTACTGAGTGCCGTTCTAGTTAATACTGCATACTTTCTGCAAACTCGTAAACTTGTTTTTTCTCTTGTCAGGTTACGACATATATGATATTTGAACAAATGTCAAATTAGTGACTGTAAATGTGCCATGTAATCGAGACCATCTTGTCAATTTTAATTGTGCCAATAAGCAGCTTTTTCTCATTCTATTTCAGCTATTGCTCCAGAAATGGTAATTGTTGGGTTGTTTTTTTGGGTCACCATGGTAAAATAAAAAACGACTAGGCCTATCGTGGGAGACGACTTGCAATTTTTCCTGTACATGTGGAATAGTGCAAACTTGTGCTTTAGCCACTGGTCCCTGCCTAAGGAATGGTGCACTGGCACGATGTTTCGCTCCTGGCGAGAGCAGGTATCAGCAGTCATCAAATCAGACATGCTTTTACACGAGTCAACTGTTCTGGTTCTGTATGATGTTTATCGAGATATTTGTTGTTGTTAATGAATTATAGTTGGGGAATTTGACGTGCGTGTAAATCATGTTTTGTTTATCTTATCCAAGATGTGTGTTGTTTCAGGAACTTGATTGGGAAGTCGAATTGGCTTTTGTTATCGGCAAAAAAGGCAAGCACATACAGGTATGGGAAGCATTCATTTTGTGAGATATTTTACTCGTGAGATTTAGAAATGGTACTTGGAGTTGCCTCTCTGTTTATGCCTGACTACAATCTTGGTTGAAGTCCTCAACATCGATACTAGAGAGTGGTAAATAAGATATAAAGGTCTCCATAACTCTCCCTCTATCCATTTTCTCCTCTTAGCCCAGCGGCTAAGTCGAAAAATATGGCAGTATATTTCACTTTGTGGAGAAATTATGAAACTTTGCACACAGGTTGGGGACCCCAGTAGGAACATTTTTCGATTAGGATCCAACTCGGCATAGGCCAAAGGTCAACAACTTTGTCAAATTTCTTAAATCCTCAATTTTCATCTGATTGACTTGAAATTTGAAGAGCATTTACATATCAGGTCACTGAATACAACCACCAATTATTTTTGAGGTCAACATAGGCCAAAGGTCAACAACTTTGTCAAATTTCTAAAATCCTCAATTTTCATCTGATTTGAAATTTGAAGAGCATTTACATATCAGGTCACTGAATACAACTACCAATTATTTTTGAGGTCAACATTGGCCAAAAGGTCAACATAGGCCAAATTTCTAAAATCCTCAATTTTTATCCGATTGACTTGAAAAGGATCGATCTTGAATGACCTGGACATGGTTTATGGTTTTCCACCTGTAAAAGAAAACATGCGTAAATACAATAATGATAACGAACTTTGATGTCTGCAAAGAACTTTATTGCATAAAAAAGGAAATCTTCTGTCTTAACCGAAACTAATGCAAACAGATGGCAGCACTGAAATAATATGGGGTGCTAAGTAAAATCATATGGGGTGCTAACTGATCACCTGTTCACCCAAATTGTCATGGGGGGGGGGGGGGGGGGGGGGTTAGCCACTGCAATCGTATTTCTATCGGCCACCAGGGGGCGTTTCAGAGTTGGGTCCTAATCGAAAAATGTTCCGACTGGGGTCCTCCACCTGTCTGCAAAGTTTCATAATTTCTCCACAAAGTGAAATATTTTTCGACTGAGCCGCTGGGCTATCTGCCACTGAAGGTGAATGGTGGTTATGTTTTCACCTCTTTCTGTCTGTCTGTTTGCTTGTTAAACCAATTGTCACGAAACTTCACAAAATGGTATAGTTGATCGGAAGCAAAAAGCCTATTGATTTTGATGTCAAAAGGTCAACACAGGCCAAAGGTCAACTTTTCGAATTTCTAAAATCCTCAATTTTAGTCGCATTGATTATGAAATTTGAACCGGATTTGCATATTTGGTCATTCAATTCAACCGCTAATTATTTTTAAGGTCAAAAGGTCAACATAAAATTTCTAAAATTGTCAATTTTCATCTGATTGACATGAAATTTGAAGAGAAATTGCATCTCAAGTCACTGAATTCGACCACCATTTATTTTGAGGTCAACATATGCCAAAGGTCAACAACTTATTTTTATGGATTTCGCAAGTATCGTGCTATGCACGCCATATTTCTTGTTTGTTTCTCTGTTTGTGAATAGGATATCCGAGTTGTGGACGGATTCGGACGAAATTTGGTGGACAGGTTGTGTATGTGACAAGGACGAAATGGTTATATTTTGATGAAGATGCAGATCTTGATCTGATAATTTTTTATGTGATTCTTCACCATTGAGGGGTAGGGAAAAATAATATTGCTGATGCTGAGGCCCAAACATTTGAGGGATTGAACCTCTTCAACAAAAGATTTATTGAGGAAGTAGATGGGAGGTTTCGCCAGATGGTCTTTTTGGAGAGACAGGGTGAGAGTGTAAGATTTGGCATGATTGAAATACATTTTAAGTGTTGGATCAGCTCGTGATTCTATAAAGGTCAGCAGAAATGGTAGAGGCTACTGCCTGCCTATCTGAAAGATGAGGAGAGAGGGGATTGTCCAGACGGTCATAAAGATTGTTGATGAAGATTGGCCTGGGCCATTCCCCTGGGACACCAGCCTTGCCAGTAAAAGATGAGAGGATCGATCCCGTTGAAGGCCACATGTTAATTACGAGGTTTGAGTTGAGGGCCACTACCTTCCCTCGCTATCTCCTGCTCTCTCAACCCCCCGACCCTCCCCAGCAGTTCCACCTATTGATGCTACGCCCTGCCAGTTTGTCATGCGTGACCGCTTTAATTAGGTCGGGAATCTAACCTAGACAAGCCAACTTGAATCTTAATTTTATGTCATCTGAGCTATTGTGCCAGGCCTGGAGACCAAATTAAGGAATTTATCCTCCATTGTCTGCGCTTTACCTGGTCTCCGTTACCTTAATCAATCGATTTTACTTGTGTTCTTTGTACATTTCCCTCTACTGTGCATTCCTTACTTCCTCATTTGTGTCCTCTTTTCTTGCTAATTTCATACCCTTCCTCGCTTTCTCCTGTCACTGTTGAGTCTCCCCTTTTTGTTCTACAATTCACAAATAAATAAGGGTTTGAGCTAGCTTTTCACAACCAGTTTTGAACAATTAAGCTGAACGTGCACCGAGACAATTTGCCCATGTGTGCATCCCAGGTGATTCGCTTCAATGTCGTTGGGATTTCTCCCAAGAGTTGCCTCGCGTTTGCATCATGATTGATTATAATATGCCTCGTAAGAGTCACTCGTAAGTAACGTCTTCTCATGAGTAATACTTCGTAATTGGTGCTTCGTATGACATGCTCTCTTTGAGCCAATCAGCGATTTACCAAAAGCTATTGACTGCAATGTAACACTGGAATATCAAAATTCAGGAAGTGATGGCATTGCATTTAATATTCACCTGGAAAATATCTGGGATCTGCATGTGGCGTTGGAAAGCATCACTTTAATGTTTTCATCACACTGGAATTCACACTGACTAATCACCTTGGTCATTGGTTGGTTCAAATGGCCCACCTCGGTCTTGACTCGTAATCAAATGAACTGTTTATTTTGAAAATCTTGTGGATCTTAAAAATCTCAGCAACATTTGAAAAGAGTAGGCCATTGTGTGATGAAACTCTTCCATTTCCTGGAAATTAATTCCATGTTGCAACGAGGAGGACACCTAATTGAAAGTTTGGAACGACTCCTAACACGCACACTTTCCTTCATAGGAAGAAAACGCCATGGAGCACGTGGCAGGTTTTGCAGTTTCACATGATGTTAGTGCACGAGACTGGCAGATGAAGCGGAACGGGCGCCAGTGGCTGCTCGGGAAGACCTTTGACTCCTTCTGTCCGCTGGGACCAGCACTTGTCACCAAAATGGGATTGTCCGGTCTGTCGCTCCACTTCACATCACTTTTGCATGTGGAGCATTGTCATAATTTATGATGAGTAATAGTGAAATCCCTCATCCAACCTTCTAAAATAATTAAAATGTTTAGTTCAGCTTTGGTTTTACATGGTGTGTTGAAAAGATTCCTGGAATGAGGTACTCTACAAGTCAAAGAAACACTAACATGTTATATTATTCTAAAGGTAAGTACATATTGTCACATCAGAGGGCCCGCTAACACAGACCGTCTGAGCCTGAGGTTCAAAGACCCATGTGAATGCCAAAATGATGTTGAATTGATTATATTGCTTTTAGAGTTACGATGCCCCAAGGATTGCCCAAAATGCAAGCCAAAACTGGTGATTCTTCACACCCGAAGACATTCCTTCGCAAATGGTTTATTATGAAAATGATATGAGCATGGACAAGACAAAAAACACAGACAGATCTGGCACATGAAGGCAGGCAAATTGGGAAGGTAAAACGCCAAAAAATAAATAGAACTATGTCCCGCCAAAAAATAGTGCCAAAATACCGGATTCAAACAGACAGAGGGGAACACAGGCGAGGACTGAAGGCAGGCTCGAGCTGTTTGTGGCTGCAGGATAATGTGACACAGGAGGAATGAATGTTAGTGCTGATGGTGATGAGGATGCCAGGAGACGAGGGGGTGTTAATGTGGAGCAATGTCTCCGCGATTCTCCAAAACGGTCTTTTTGTGGGGAGTGATGTAACAGATAGAGCGCATTGTCTCTACTGAAGCAATGTGTGATCTTCCATGCGCATGCCTTCATCACCTCCAAAATCGCGCTCATGCACGGCCGATCCATCTCATTGGCCGCCCGCTGGTGGGGGCTGCGCCAACTTTTGGACCATGCCGCCCTTTAGCTCTGCCCTTGCCAAAGTGTTCCGCCCCTCTCCAAGGCCCTACAGCTCAATCCTCTCCCTTGTCTCGCTGTCTTCTGGTCAAATGGCCCATAATGTGCCTCATTAATAACGCCTTTATCGTTTTCAGCCCTCAAGTGGTATTTCAGTGATAAGTGTTTGATGTGTCAGTTATAAAAAAAACCTTTGTATGTCCATCTCTTCAATGACTAAAATGCTCAAACGTGAACCTACTCCCTGAAAACCTTCCACCTTTAGCTTATATCAGTTCACTACAGGAAGAAGGCATCACTTGACGGCTATGGAGGCTTTTTGCAGTATGGTCGTCGCAGCATCATGTTATGCGGATGTTTGTCATCAGCAGGGACTGGGGCACTTGTCTGGATAGAAGGGAAAATTGATGGAGCAAAATACAGAAAAATCCTCGAGGAAAACCTGCTGCCCTCTGCAAGAAAGCTGAAATTGGGACGGAAGTTCACCTTTCAGCATGACAACGACCCGAAGCACAAGGCCAAAGCCACACTGGAGTGGCTCAGGAACAAAAAGATAAATGTCCTTGAGTGGCCCAGTCAGAGCCCTGACCAAAATCCACTCGAAAATCTGTGGTGCTGAGTATTTTTGCTTGCATCATGGTGACACGTTTTTCGTTTATTCCAATGTCATTGTGCTTGCAGATCACATGTCATTGCACTTAATCTCTCGGATCATTATGACTACAGCAGCCATGTTGGCCACCTGCCGAAACGGGGGCAGTTTTAAAATGATTTGATTCAAACAACAACACAACAACAACATGCATTTTAAGGCCATTTTCCCTGCTAGAGCGGGGGTTAGCCTTGCGGTCCCCATGACAATCTTCTCCATTTTGCCCTATTTTCTGCATCTCTCCTTGTTAACCCCCTTGCCTGCATTTCTTCTTCCACCATCTTTAGCCAAGTCTTTCTCGGTCTTCCCCGTCCTCTACTTCCTTCTTCATTAACTTCCATCACTCTTCTCAACCAGTCACTTTCATCCTTCCTCAACACATGACCAAACCATCTCAGCCTGTTCCTCTTCACAGCATCAATCACAGGCAATATTCCCATCATCTTTCGCAATTCATCATTTGTCTTCCTCTCTCTCAACGATACTCCACACATCCATCAAACCATTCGCATTTCCACCCTTTCCAGCCTTCGTTGCTGCTCTACGTTCATTACCCATGTCTCGCTCCCATAAATCATAACACTTCTCACACATGCAGCATACACCTTTCCCTTCAGCTTCAGCGACACTCTCCTCATCAGCACGCCACTCAGTTCCCGAAACTTCTTCCATGCACATCTCACTCGAGCAACCGTTGCCGAGTCTGATCCACCTTCTCCATTCAGCATGTCTCCGAGGTAGCAAAATGTTTTCACACCTTCCAGCTTCACGCCGCCTCCAAGATCCAACTCAACATTTCCTCCATCTGCAGCTCCCTCTGTGCACACCTTACATTTGAATGTAGCTGCCACACTGGTAAATGACCCTCTCAGACCACTACATTTTTGATGAACCCACTCAGCGCACATTGTACATTGAATGGAGTTCACTCCGACACCCTTCCTGCACACAGCACACGGCCACTTCCCAGTTCTTTCCACCTCACCACATGCTTTACCACTTGCCATCACCTTCGTCTTTCCGATATTCACCTTCAGACCTTTTGTCTCCATACATTCCTTCCACTTGTTCATCTTTTCCTTCAGTCCATCCATACTTTCCGCAATCAACACCAGATCATCTGCATACAACAACTCCCACGGTAAACCCTCCTTTACGTTCTGAGCCAGCACCTCCATCACAGCTACAAATAGTAGTGGACTTAATACCGACCCCCTGATGCACTCCCACCTTCACCTCAAACTCACCACTGTTCCCGTCCTTCGTCCTTACAGCTGTGCGCGCTCTTTTGTACATTGCCATCACTACTCTGATCAACCATTCCTCCACTCCTAACTTCCTCAATGCCCATGTCAATACTTTGCGTGGAACCCTATCGAATGCTTTCTCCAGATCAACAAACCCAAAAAACAACTTCTTCCTCTTATCCATGTACTTCTCCTGCAACTGCCTCACAATGAAAAGCACATCTGTCGTTCCTCTTCCTGGCATAAATCCAAACTGCATTTCGTCGATCTTCACTTTCTTCCTTATCCTCCTCTCCAACACCCTTTCCAATACCTTCATTCCATGCTCCAATAACTTTATCGCTCGGTACGAGCCACACTCCAGATGGTCACCTTTCCCCTTGTATAGAGGGACGAGGGTACTCAGTTCCCAATCCACTGGAATGCGGCCTTCTTTCACCACCAGATTACAGATCTCTGTCATTCTCTTCACACCCCAACTTCCTGCTGCCTTCAACATATTGTTACAGATACGACTTTGATGGTATGGTGGGCCGAGCGGGATGGCCGCCGTATCCGTACAAGTTACCCGATTGTGCCCGAATGTTGACTAATCGCGCTACGCTGGCTCAATAGGAAAGAGAAGACACCCGGCTGGGTTACAATCACACAATACGACACCAGGGGTTCAGTTCTCAAGTATATTCGTACGGAAAAAGGTTAGATTACAAGGACAAGAGGGAAACATAGGAAGGTGGGCACTTAAACACACTCTTATATTAACCCTAGACAGACCACGGATAAACGGGACAAGGCTCACTCACACGGGGTTTGATGGCCAGGAAAGCGGCAGTCGATGGCTCAGGTGCACCTGGCTCAGGGACAGAATCGCGTACGTTGGTGTCCAGCAGATGCGGGGAGGTCGCTCAGCGCTCGTGGGTCGCGACTTTGGTCTCAAGCTGGGGAGGTCGCTCAGCGCTCGGGAGGGTGGCGTCTTGTCCTTCCAAGCTCGGGGCGCATCTGACGTCACGTCCGGCGCGGGGCCGCGTATATCCGGCGGGGAGTCACGCCCTCGCTCGTTAGCTCCGCCCCATATGGCATCGGCCCATGGCTTCTCATTGGGTGCGGGGGTTACCGGCTCCGCCCTTGACGAGGGGCCGACAGGGAGCCCCCTTCTGGGTAACCCCGTCGAGCACATGTTCAATGGCGGCCAACCGAGCCGGAGTGAGGACGCAAAGCCGCTGTTGTTGTGGTTGTTGTTGGAGCTTGAGATGATGGGAAGAGATGCGGGGAGGTATGGGAAGGTCCTAAACTCCTACTGGTGCCATATCATCACATTCTGGTGCAACGAAGAGTCATAATTAATGGAAACAAGTCCTTAACTGACATAGATTAAGAATAACTAGCAAGATGTCCTATAATTGTCTACGTGTGGTGCGGGGGACCTGGGCACGACATTTAATGGGGGAATGAAGGGGAAGATCGGCTCTAATGGGTGTTGTTTACAGACAATGGGACTAGGGAATGGGGTAAGGGGAGAGTTGGGGAGTATCGGAGAAGATAGGGGAATATTTACAAGCGGATATGGAGGTCAAATTCCATATTCGCAACATTGCACCCTTCTCTACCCTCGGGGCGTCCCGACCCGATAAATTTTTACCTACTTTAGTGTGGCACGCAATGTAGTTCCCTCTACTATTAACTCTACCCTGAGTGCGACAGTTTTACAGATATTCACAAATGAGTAAATATGTCCCCCTGCGACGTTGCACCCTTCTCCTCACAGAAACACACCCACAGGATAACCGAATCCGGAAAGAATTCGCAAACTACACATACAGCCGGTAGGGAGCATTATTTACAAGATTACGCTGATATCTACACTACGATCCAGGACCTGTCTTTGGAGGAACACATGCAGATGTTATGCATAGAGAGAGCGCGCTTGCCAACATCGATACACCAACCCACGAGTGCTCTGTGGCCGACGGCCTTTAATAACGTGCAGAGCACCCTTTCCGAGCATCAACAGCACCACCCCACCACCAATCGGTGCAGTCACCATTGTTCAATGAAATAAAAATAAATTCGACAACCCCTAACCCTACAGGTGTCTCTTGCTCTTCTTGTGGTGCACTTGGTGGTAACTAAAAGTGGTTCACCTGTATGGCATAGGTGCCACGTTGACCCATAGGTCCATCCACGGGTGGTGCTTGGCCGCAAAAGAGCTGCGGTCCATTGTGGGTGGCCACAAACATTGCGGTCCATATGGTGTATCGATCCAGGCAGCCAACAGCGAAAGTGCAGGCCCACAACTGCGTAGCCAGCACCTCTCTCTCCTCTCTCTCTACCCCAAAGCCAGATCCTCGGAGGTGGGAGACAAAAGAAGAAACAAGTGAGTAAGGTGGTAAGGGCGCAAAAGTGCACGCAATATAAGGTAATGCACACTGGGGGCACATGGGAACCAGGTGAGACAGGTACGTTCCTATCGTACGCCCCCCCCCACCACCAGGTAACCTACATGGCCCCTCCCTTACCCCTTACTGTATCCACCAAACACAACACTACCCATAAACATCTACTTTACAAATCAACAAACATCCCTACTGTCTTCCCCGTTCCTCCCATATACCAAATTCGTCTTCTCTCCCTCCTAACCAATCAAATTTGCCATTTTCAACTCTCATCAAAATTTGCCATTTCCAACTCAACATCAAAATTTGCCATCACCAATTCATCATCAGTCCCTCCTAGGGAGGGAGAGATGGAATCACCCCAATGTCTCATCCACGTCGTGATGCGTCTCACAAATCCAACAGCAATTCTCATTTCTGCAACACAAACAAAGAAAACACAGGTGTGGAGTCATCATCATCACCACAGGTAAGTGGCTGCGTATGGTGCGACAGGTTCATCAATCCTAACTATTTCCTAAATGACTTTAACAACTTTACACTACCCGGGGGCTCTCTCCGGCCAAACCATTGGCCCTCTTACTCTATGGGTTCTAAAAACCAATTCCCATTGGCCGAACTGTGGTGCTTTTCAATTTGGGGTCTCACTCCCCCGATTCATCTCCCGGTGCCCTCGTACAATTTCTGGGCTGCGACGTGTACCTCTCCCAGTGGGTCTACCCACCTGCACACCTCCACCACTGCAGTTGCCTCCGAGCTTACCTGCTCCTTACCCTAACCTAACTACCAGGGGAAGGCCCTCTGGCTCTCTCCCCACTCCGTGCCCTCTCTGGCACTGGGCTGCCCGATCCACACCCGGGATCCTCAGGCACCCACTCACAACTACTGGCTCTCAGAGCCCACCTGCGGCCTCACCTGGCCGACATCCTCACAGTGGTGGAGTGCCCAACCAACTACACACACTAACAGGCTACACGCCCAGCCATTTCCACAACACTAATGCACCCATTCACAACACCATTCTGCAACCGCACCACAAATGCCAATATCCAACCACAATTTACCTGCACCCTCTACCTAACACTTACACTACCCGCCCCGGGTGCTCGTGAAAGGGGTCCACTCTTCCCCCATCCACACCTTCGCACCATGCACACCACTCCGTACCACTCACTCCAACTCTCTCCACACACCTGTACCTGCACACCTGTGCTCTCACACCTGGTGCCACCTGCACCCTTCTCTCCCCAAGCGCATTCGCGCTGATCCACACACTCACTACTCATACACTGCTCCACACACCTGTCCAATTGCACACCTGTGCAATCACACCTGTTCAATTCTCACACACACAGCATCATCTCAGCTAACTACTCCCTTCTGAAACTTGCGCTTCCCAGTCGTCCCTTTAAACTATTGCGCTCCCTCGTCATTATCATCCATACTAATCTACCTGCGTCCCCACTACAGGTATCAGTCACTAACTAAACTTAACGTTACCTAATGTCATCTTCTAGGGCCCTATTGATATAACCTAACCCACCCGGGCTAGTTTTCACTGCCATACACCCCATAATCTAGTGCTCCTTTGCCCCCCCATGGGAAGGGTGGCAGGGATGCCATCCCACCACATCGGGGGTCTCTCACTACCAATTTTGCACATCAAATTTCAATAAATCAAAAATTTGCCAATCACTGCCCATCATCTGCCAATCACTACTGCCAATCCCTTGCCAATCATCAAATTTTGCTTTTCTCCAATTTTGGGTCCAAAACACTAACCTCATCACCCAGTCGACTCACTAATACCTCTCGGTGCGCCACTCCCTGTCCAAAGCCCGGCTTCGTGAAGCCAAGCAATGGATGCTGGTTGTTTTGTGCCAGCGGCTGGATACGTCCGGCACTCGGTGCAGGGACGGGGGCTTACCCGGGCCGAGATCCCACGCATCACCTCGGCGTGGAGCCATCCAATGTCCCGATCTCGACCTGCCGGCACGTCTCAACACAACGTGGTCGCCATAACGACCCTTCCTATCGGGCCGCCCGCTCCGCCTAGTGGAGCCTGGACGCGGCCGTTCAAAGCGAGGCCCGGCACGCACCGAGGGCCTGCTTCGGCTAAAAGTCGCTCTAACCTCTAACCCGTGTAACGTCGATGCTTCACCTGCATGCTTACACCCCGCAGCCCGTTCCTTGCTCACACATCCAGCCGTGCCCATGCTCCTCGTACCTTTCCTTACACACCCAGGTACTCTCATTCCACTCACAGCCTTGGTCACACACCTGACCACCGAACACTTTGGCACACATTCGTTGGTCGCACACCTCACCAAAACACCTCTTCGCGCCCCCTCCTCGGTCACCTCCTCTGTGACAATCACAGGTGTGCCCTCATTCGCACACCCAACCACGTGCCTCACCACCAACTCCAGCGTGCATTCCCACTCACGCTCTACCATTCCAGGTGTGCATCCTTCCATCCCAGGTGTACACCCTCGCTCACCTGTCACAACTAACTCACGCTCCATGTCACTCTCACTACTTTCACCTCCATTCCTGACAGCGCACTCACCCTTACTCTTGACAGCACACTCTTTCCTCATGCACCTGTCGGTCACACACCTTTCTCGCGCACACTCTCCCGTTACACCCTCTGTAACACTCACCACAGGTGGACACTCTTCCTTACTTCTGACAGCGCACTCTATCCTCATGCACCTGTCCGTCACACACCTTTCTCGCGCACACTCTCCCGTTACACCCTCTGTAACACTCACCACAGGTGGACACTCTTCCTTACTTCTGACAGCGCACTCTTTCCCCATGCACCTGTCCGTCACACACCTTTCTCGCGCACACTCTCCCGTTACACCCTCTGTAACACTCACCACAGGTGGACACTCTTCCTTACTTCTGACAGCGCACTCTTTCCCCATGCACCTGTCCGTCACACACCTTTCTCGCGCACACTCTCCCGTTACACCCTCTGTAACACTCACCACAGGTGGACACTCTTCCTTGCCTTTGACAGCGCACTCTTTCCTCATGTACCTGTCCATCACACACCTTTCTCGCGCACACTCTCCCGTTACACCCTCTGTAACACTCACCACACCGCGCTTCCATGTGCTCCCTCGCACACACGCTACGACCGACTCATTCTCGCCAACACCCTCACTCCTTGGCACACACTTTTTCCTCACACACCCCAGAGTCGGACTTTCTCGCACACCTCCTCTTTCGCACACCAGACCTGTCGCACACCTCACCAACGGCCTTTCACGAACACCCGGGTCCATCTCGACCCCCAAGCTTCTTAAATCCCCTGGCGCATCATACGCACGACCATATTGGTCACCACTTACACCGGGTCCTCTTCCTCTTCGCTTCTCCTCCATCACCTGCGAATCCCTCATCCGGTTAATGAGCACATCATCACGATCCAAACACAGACTTTGGACCAATTCTTTTATCTCCTCTTTTATCTCTTTCTTATCCCCTCTCCGTCGCTTCTTAATTTCGCTGATCCCTTCTTCCACTTCTTCTAATTTGTGCTTCACCTCTTTTATTCCTCGGTACGTCTCCTCAAGCTCGTCCTCCAAGGCTACCTTGACCGTTTCCATGTGCGTCCTCACCTGCCGGTCCTTCGTCTCCATAACCTCTATCACCTCGTCCAGCCTCGTTGTCAGTCCCTCACGTACCATCTGACATTCCCTCTTTGTCGCTATCAAGTCGTTTTTTATGTCGTTTTGTGTCGCTTTTAACCCTCCTAATACCGCAGTGTTCCTTTGAACCTGCTCCACTAACTCCGTTTGTCCCACCGTCAGCTGCTCCACCTCCTGCGTCAGGACCTCTATGCCCCCCTGTAACTTTACAGTCCCCTTTCTCACCTCCTTTTCCATGTGCTCCTTACAGTGCCTCACCTCCTCGCGCACTCCTCCGACCTCCTCACTCACTCCTCTTCTGATCTCCTCTCCCATCACTTGCATCTCCTGCCCAGATGCCACCCTCATCTGCTCCATTTCCTCCCTGTGAGCATCCAGTTTGGTTTCTACCCCCATTCTGACCCCCTCTATCTGCTGCCCCATTTGGTTAACTTCCCTTTCCGCTTGGTCCCTCATGTCCCTCAATTTGCCTTCCATGGTGTTTTCTAACCCCTCTAACCCTTTTTGCATCCCTTCCATTTGATTCTCTTGAGCGGCCATTCTGTTTTCTACCCCCGTTAACCCAGTTTTCACTCCCTCTATCTGATTCTCCTGGGCAGCCATTCTATTTTCTACCCCCTCTAACCCATTTCTCACCTCCTTTATCCCATTGTCCAACCCCTCAAAATTTTTGTCTAACTTCCCAATTTTCTTGTCTAACTCCTCAAAATTATTGTCTAACTTCCCAATTTTCTTGTCTAACTCCTCAAAATTATTGTCTAACTTCTCACCGGTACCCCTCGCTTCGTCCCTCATTACCCCCATTTGGCCCTCTATTCGTTCCATAAGGGCCCTCATTTGCAACATAAAAAGGTTCGGATCCACCAGGGGCGCTGCCACGGTCACGGGCGCGGTGACCAGCGAGGCGCCATTTTGCGCGTCTGCTACCCTCGCTGCTTCGCTCTCCTCACGTCCCTCAATTTGGTCCTGGACCGACCCTGCCTCACTCTCCCCTACCGGACCCCAGCCGTCTTGATCCGCCATAGCGCGACTTGCAAAACTCGAGTTTCGTAAAACAAAACAAATTTCGGCCGCTCCAAATTTTGACCAAATTTTTTTTTTTCCTCTATTCGTTTTTTTTTTCCTTCAAAATTTGGTCGGGCCTCGAATCTCACTCCCGACACCAATTGTTACAGTACTAACACAATTGGTGTCCAAAATTCGGGCTAAATAAATTTAGTCCCAGGTTCGAATCCCATCTCCTGACTACCAATTGTTACAGATACGACTTTGATGGTATGGTGGGCCGAGCGGGATGGCCGCCGTATCCGTACAAGTTACCCGATTGTGCCCGAATGTTGACTAATCGCGCTACGCTGGCTCAATAGGAAAGAGAAGACACCCGGCTGGGTTACAATCACACAATACGACACCAGGGGTTCAGTTCTCAAGTATATTCGTACGGAAAAAGGTTAGATTACAAGGACAAGAGGGAAACATAGGAAGGTGGGCACTTAAACACACTCTTATATTAACCCTAGACAGACCACGGATAAACGGGACAAGGCTCACTCACACGGGGTTTGATGGCCAGGAAAGCGGCAGTCGATGGCTCAGGTGCACCTGGCTCAGGGACAGAATCGCGTACGTTGGTGTCCAGCAGATGCGGGGAGGTCGCTCAGCGCTCGTGGGTCGCGACTTTGGTCTCAAGCTGGGGAGGTCGCTCAGCGCTCGGGAGGGTGGCGTCTTGTCCTTCCAAGCTCGGGGCGCATCTGACGTCACGTCCGGCGCGGGGCCGCGTATATCCGGCGGGGAGTCACGCCCTCGCTCGTTAGCTCCGCCCCATATGGCATCGGCCCATGGCTTCTCATTGGGTGCGGGGGTTACCGGCTCCGCCCTTGACGAGGGGCCGACAGGGAGCCCCCTTCTGGGTAACCCCGTCGAGCACATGTTCAATGGCGGCCAACCGAGCCGGAGTGAGGACGCAAAGCCGCTGTTGTTGTGGTTGTTGTTGGAGCTTGAGATGATGGGAAGAGATGCGGGGAGGTATGGGAAGGTCCTAAACTCCTACTGGTGCCATATCATCACATTCTGGTGCAACGAAGAGTCATAATTAATGGAAACAAGTCCTTAACTGACATAGATTAAGAATAACTAGCAAGATGTCCTATAATTGTCTACGTGTGGTGCGGGGGACCTGGGCACGACATTTAATGGGGGAATGAAGGGGAAGATCGGCTCTAATGGGTGTTGTTTACAGACAATGGGACTAGGGAATGGGGTAAGGGGAGAGTTGGGGAGTATCGGAGAAGATAGGGGAATATTTACAAGCGGATATGGAGGTCAAATTCCATATTCGCAACAATATCTTCCACAACTCCTGTCGGCCCTCCCGCTTTTCCACTCTTCATTGCTTTTATCGCTTCCTCAACTTCCTTCTCAGTTATCTTCTCTGCCGGTCCTAAAACTGGGTTACTCTCTATGTTGCCATACCATTCATTCTCTGTATTCAACAGCATTTCCATATATCTTTTCCATCTTCCTTTAATTCCATCTGGGTCGACAACGATTTGTCCCACTTCATCCTTCAAGCAACTCACCCCCATCATATCACACCTCTCTTTCGCTATGTGCTTTGCAATCCTGAATACTGCTTTCTGACCCTCTTCCGAATCCAAGTGTTCTCCGAACATTTTCCTACATGCCTCCTGCGCCTTTGCTACCTCTTTCTTTGCAGCCTTCTCGGCTGCCTTATAACTTTCATGCTCTGCTGTTTCTGCTCCCGTACCCTTCGCCTTCTGCCACTCCTTGAACTTCTTCCTCTTCTCGTCAATCCTCTTTCCAACTTCATCATCCCACCACCATGTTTCCGAGTGCCTCGGTGGTCCTTTTGTCCATCCACATACCTCACCAACGGCTCCCAACAGACTAGCTTTCATTGACATCCAACCACTTTCAAGCTCAACCACATCATCCTCTACCCTACTCAGCCTCTCTTTTAATGCCTCCCTTACTGTCACCTCTTTCCACCTCCACACCTTCATTCTCGGTTGGTACTTCACCCGCCGAGCTCTCCTCGCACCTTTCACCCTTATGTCGCAGACAACCAAGTGGTGCTGTGAAACAGCCTCCTCCCCCGGGATCACCTTTGTGTCCCGGAGGTGCCCCCTATCTCGCCTACGCGCCATCAGGTAGTCAACGGTTGTCGTCGACCCACCTGACGTGTATGTAACAAGCTTATTATCCTCTTTCTGGAACTGAGTATTACAAATCAACAAATCAGCTCCATCAGCAAACTCCAAAATCCTTTCACCTTCTCCATTTCTCACACCATATCCGTAACCCCCATGAACTCCCTCAAAACCATCCATACTCCTTCCCACATGTCCATTCAGGTCTCCTCCCACCACAACAACTTCCTCATCTTTCACGTTTTCCATCAGCTTCTCTATCGCACACCAGAACTTGTCCTTCTCTTCATCGCTTCGACCAACCTGCGGAGCATATCCTGAGATGACGTTCACCAAGAGCTTTCCAATCATCATTTTCACCATCATCAACCTATCACTCACTCTAGTCACACTCACCACACTGTCTACAAACTCCTCAGAAAACAGGACACCAACACCATTCACGCCCTCCGGGCACCCTTGCCACACAAACTTGTATTTCTGTCCCTGCCTACCCTTCACCATTCTCACACCACTTCCCTTCCATCTCGTCTCTTGCACACAACATATGTCCACTCTTCTTCTGACCAATACTTCCACCACTTCTCCTGATCTCCCTGTCATTGTCCCTACATTCCATGTCCCAAACCTCAGAAACCGATCTCCACTTCGGGCTGCACCCTGCCCATATGTACTTGTAATTGTCATGGTTCTCTTTTTGAGGCAATGTTTTTATGGCCGGATGCCCTTCCTGACGCCAACCCTCTTAGTCGTCTCTTACAACACGCAGGGATACGGTGTACCTATTCTGACCAGGGTACACACTGGGAAACGTTTAAAACATGGAAATTCTGGGGGGGGGGGGGGGGGGGGGGGGGCGTCGGCATCACGGCTGCGGTTTAAACATATTCCAACAATATCCAAACAGAACCATGAAAAACATGAAAAACAATCCGGGAAAAGTCTCCAAGCGAGAACGTGGATTTGAGAAAGAAGGGGCAGAGGCGGAAGAAAAACGAGATACAGGGGGCGGGGCACAAGCCGAGACGAGGAGGAGAGCGAACAAGCACGTGTCCTGGAGGAGAGAAAGAATCAATATATAATTCTTTGTCTGGGGAGGTGAGGTGAGGGGGAGAAAACAAAATAAAAGAAACAAGCAATACAGCGAAGGAAATAACCCAAACCGAAAAAACACCGACGGGGGGAGGGAAGCCCCAAGTCACCAGGCCGCGCACGAGGTACGACCCAGAAAACGATTAATTACACACAAGTTTGCACGAACCACAAACCAACACCAACTAGAAACACACAACAACATGTACACAGCAAAATAACCAGTGGAAATTTGACAAAGACAAGAATGGGAAAACACTCAAACTTCGATGCCGTGGAGAGCTCGAAGCATGCCTCACTCACCCGAGGAACCGGAAGTTTGTTTTTGTTTTTTTTTTGTTTGTTTTTGTATACTGAATCGAGGCTCGTGAAAGAGCTAACATTTATTTCACAAACAAATCAACCAGACAAACAAAATATACAAAAAGAGGGAGCGGAAGACAAGATGGGGAGAGAAGGGGAAGCACACAACCACAACATTTGAGAGCAGGGAGAAGTGTGGGAGGGAGAGGGCTTGGGGGCAGGAGGCGTGGGAAGGGGGGGGGGGGGGGTGGGAGAAGTATAAAACACAAGGGGACCGAAATTAGCGGGGGTAGAAAAGATCAAGGTTTTGGATGGGGGAGGATAAGAGATGGTGGTGAACAGCTGTTTTAAAGACCTGGAGGGTGGAGTGGGATTGAAGAGAATGATGGAGTTTGTTCCAGAGGCGGGAGAAAAGAGGAATGAAGGAGTGAAGGTGAGCAGAAAGTCTTGATTTTGGCAGTTTAACCATAAGAGGGTTGCAGGCAGATCTTGTGCGACCTGTAGGAATATTTGGGGGACAGAGCCCAGAGAGGGCTGAGGGGGCAAGGCCAGAGAGGAGTCGGTAGAAGACGGAAAGACCACCAACCTGCCTGCGGTGAGTGAGTGAAAGGCCCTTGGAGTTAGCTTCATCACGGGAGATTCCAATGATTCTGAACGCTTTGGTTTCAACAGCGTGAAGACGGGCTAGGTGTGAGGCAGGAGCACCAGACCAGAGGGGAGAGCAGTATTCCATAGAGCTGCGGATGAAAGCCTTGTATGTGGTGAGGAGCTCAGGTGTGCCAAGGAAGGACTTCGCACGACGGAGGATGCCCAGTCGGCGACTGGCTTTGGAGGCCAGATTTGAAATGTGGTTTTCGCAGGAAAGATCATGGCAAATAGTGAGACCCAAAAGCTTGAGTGACAGAACTTCTTGGAGAGGATTATTCAGAAAGTGGATGGGAGGGTTTTCCAGTCGGTCTTTTCGGAGAGACATCGTAAGAGTGTGAGATTTATCAGGATTGAAAGACATGTTCCATTTGTTTGCCCAGTCTCTGATTTTGTCCAGGTCTGCAGAGAGTGAGGAGGTTGCAGACTGCCGATCTGAGGGATGAGGAATGGAGCGACAGAGAGTAGAGTCGTCAGCAAAGAGATAGAGAGGATTTTCAAGAGAGTCAGAGAGATCATTGATGAAGACCAGAAAAAGCACAGGGCCCAGAACACTACCTTGGGGAACTCCAGCCTGAACAGGAAGAGGAGATGAGAGAAACCCATTCAGGGCCACACGTTGACTACGACCAGAGAGGAAGTCTGCCAGCCATGCGTGGAGATTTCCATGGATACCAAAGGAGGAGAGTTTGGTGAGCAGAGCAGGGTGCCAGACCGTATCGAAGGCACGTGAAATGTCAAGGGAGACGGCTCTAATTTCCTGTTTGGCGTTGAGGACCTCCATCCATTGTTGAGAAAGCAGAAGCAGCATGTCCAGAGTAGAGTGACCAGGTCTGAAACCAAATTGATGATCAGAGATCAAGCCATTGGAGAAGAGGAAAGATTTCGTATCTGAAGCAATGATGGATTCCATGACTTTGCTGATAATTGGGAGAAGGCTGATTGGTCTGTAGTTGCTGGGATCTGTTTTTGCACCTTTTTTGTGCAAAGCGG
Source organism: Myxine glutinosa (assembly GCF_964187855.1). Lineage (NCBI taxonomy): Eukaryota > Metazoa > Chordata > Myxini > Myxiniformes > Myxinidae > Myxine > Myxine glutinosa. The sequence goes on along the minus strand of NC_136263.1, from coordinate 25,492,818 downwards.
TGATGTTGGCTGATTTCCAAGCAGATGGCAGATGACCTTTGAGCAAAAGAGAGGGTGAAGAGAACAGAAAGAGGGAGTGAAAGAGCGGAAGCACATGATTTTAGGACCCGTGGGCTGATGCCGTCAGGACCAGTTGCAGAATCAGAGTCGAGGGTTGACGGAAACTTTTCCACCTTGTCAGGAGGAAAGGACACAGAGTCCAGGAGCAGCTGGGTACGACTGGGTACGGTGGGTACAGAGAGGGATGGGTTTGGGACACAATATTTAGAGGCAAACACAGAGTTGAGGCATTCAGCTTTTTCACGTGCGGAGTCAGCCGTTAAGCCGTTTGAGGTGAGGGAGGGGATGCAGGGGGAACAAACACCAGAAACAGATTTGACCAGACGCCACCAGGATTTGGAAGAGGGAGACAGACAAGAGAGTTCGGTCTTGAGAACGGTGAGATATTGTTTCCTGGCTCTCCTGAGGGTGGACACATACTTGTTTCGGGCTTTGTGAAAGGAAATGAGATTTCCTTCCGTTGGATTTGCTTTCCAGGAGACGAAAGCAAGTTGTTTCAGGGCAACAGCCTCACCACAAGATTCCGTGTACCATGGACGGGAGGAAGGGTATGACGACTGTAGACGAGATGGGATAAATCTGTGCATGAGAGAGAGCAATTTACTTTGAAAGAATTCCCAGGATGAGTTGATGTCAGAGGCGGTAGAGATGGGAGACCAGTCCAGATGATTGATGGCTGCTTGAAGACCGTGCCAGTTGGCCTGAGTGAAATGCCAGACTCGTCGCCGCTGAGGAGGCTCTCTGAGAATGGTCAGAGAGATGTCCACTTTGACAAGCACATGATCAGATGAGCCGATTGGAGCAGAAGAAGAGCAGCAGACATTTTCAGGGAAGTTTGTCATAACCAAATCCAGAAGAGAAGATGCTCCGTTGACTGAGATCCGGGTCGGGAAATTGACAGATTGTGTCAGTCCCAGTGAGTCGCAGAAGTCCTTTGCTGAAGAGCCATGGCTGGTGAGAGAGGTACCCACACCCAGCCAACTGGCATGGTGACAATTGAAATCACCACATATGAGGAAGAGAGAGTTGGGATGGGTAGATAGAAGTTGGTCCATATTATCAGACAGCGAGATGTAGATGGAGTCATCGCTGTTTGGTGGACGGTACAACACACATATGAACAAAAGGTGGGAGCGAAGGGGAAGCTGTAGCCAAAGGTATTCCTGGGGGTGAGGTGGAGAGAGGGCAGTGGAGGGCGAGTGAGGAAGAGAGTTTTTTATAAAGATAGCAACCCCACCTCCAGGACGAGGCTCAGGTCTATCATACCGGAGGAGGGAGTAACCTGGGAGAGATACCAAGGCATCAGAGACATCATGAAGGAGGAAAGTTTCTGTTAAGCAGATCACATCTGGTTTGTCAGAAGCAACCTGTATGGAGAGATCAGTCAGGTTTGAGCGAAGGCCCCGGATGTTTGAGATCCATACCGTTAATGAAGAGGAAGGGGGAGCATCGGGTCCAGAACAGGGGGGGGGGGGGGGGGGGAGGGGTAGGGTAAGATGTGGAAGAGGAGGAAGAGGTAGGGAGAGCTGTTGAAGGTGTGTCAGAGATTTCAGAATAGCTTGGAGAAAGGGAAGAATGGGGTGGACAAAAGGTTTGATGGAGATTGGGTGAGGCACAGTGAGGTGTTATTTGAGGAGGGGGAAGAGCGAGGCAGAAGGTTGGGGGAGATGAAGGTGAAAGTTGGAAGGGGGAAGAAGCAGGGAGGATGCTTTGAGGAGGAGGGGTGAGAGGGGGGTCTAGGAGGGGAGGAGCGAGGGAGAGTCTCGGAGGGGAGGGGTGTGGGGGGAGTTTAGGAGGGAGGGGAGGGAAGGGGCTAGGGGGGAGATTTGAAGGGGATGGGTGATGGGGAGGATTTGGAGGGGAGGTGTGAGATTGGATTTTGAAAAGTGTACGATTCTTGGGAAACGAACATTTTTTGCAAAATGAGTTTGAGACCTTCGAGTCAAAAATATGTTTGAGGACACTGAAGGAGGGGTGGAGTTGTGGATAGTTTAGGGAATGTAGAAAGGAGGAACTGTAAGAGATGGTATTATATTGTTACAGACACGACTTTGATGTTAAAGTGGGCCGAGCGGAATGGCCGTCGTGTCCGCACAAATTACCCGACTATACTCGACGTTGACGAAGTCGCGCGATGCTGGCTCAATAAGAAAAAGAAGACACCCGGCTGGATTACAATAACACAATACGACACCAGGGGTTCAGTTCTCAAGACCTCCGGAGGAGGTTATATCAAGGCGGAAGGTTAGATTACAACTACAAGAGGGACAGCATAGAAAGACAAGCACTTAGACACAATCTTATATTATTCCCAACAGACGACAGATAAACGGGACAAAATGCTGACTCACACGGGGATTGATGGCAAGGAAAGGCAGGTAGCGATGGCTCCAGGTGCACCTGGGCTCAAAGGTCAGAATCGACTCGGTCCGGTCCAGAGATGCGGGGAGGTCGCAGCGCTCGGATGGCGTCTTGTCTGCTCAAGCTGGGGGCGCATCTGACTCAGCGCTCGCAGGTGGCTTTCCTTCTCCAAGCTCGGTGCGCATCTGACTCAGCGCTCGCAGGTGGCTTTCCTTCTCCAAGCTCGGTGCGCATCTGACTCAGCGCTCGCAGGTGGCTTTCCTTCTCCAAGCTGGGTGCGCATCTCTCGTCACATCCGGCGCGTGGCCGCGTATATCCGGCGGGGAGTGACACGCCCTCGGCTCGTTAGCTCCGCCTCGTGGAATCGGCACGTTGCTTCTCATTGGGTGCGTGCGGGGGGTTTACCAGGCTCCGCCCTTGACGAGGAGCTGACAAGGAGCCCCTTCGTGGTAACCCCGTGGAGCGCATGGTCTGGAGCTAATCGAGCCGGTGTGAGGACGCATCCTCCCCCGCTCCGCCGCCATCTCCTCTGTTGTTGTTGTAATTGTTGGGGAAGAAGATGGAAGGAGGTATGGGAAAGGTCCTAAACTCACTACTGATGCCATATAATCACATTCTGGTGCAACGAAGAGTCATAATTAATGGAAACGAGGCCTTAACTGACATAGATTAAGAATAACTAGGAAGATGTCCGAAAGTTGTCTACGTGTGGTGCGGTGGACCTGGGCACGACATTTAATGGGGGAATAAGGGGAAGGTCGGCTCTACTGATTGTTATTTACATGCAATGGGACTAGGGAATGGGGGATTGGGGAAAGTTGGGGAGTATTGGAGAAAATAGGGGAATATTTACAAGCGGATATGGAGGCCAAATTCCATATTCGCAACATTGCACCCTTCTCTACCCTCGGGGCGTCCCGACCCGATAAATTTTTACCTACTTTAGTGTGGCACGCAATGTAGTTCCCTCTACTATTAACTCTACCCTGAGTGCGACAGTTTTACAGATATTCACAAATGAGTAAATATGTCCCCCTGCGACGTTGCACCCTTCTCCTCACAGAAACACACCCACAGGATAACCGAATCCGGAAAGAATTCTCAAACTAAACATACAGCCGGTAGGGAGCATTATTTACAAGACTACGCTGCTATTTACACTACGATCCAGGACCTGTTTTTGGAGGAACACATGCAGATGTTATGCATAGAGAGAGCGCGCTTGCCAACATCGATACACCAACCCACGAGTGCTCTGTGGCCGACGGCCTTTAATAACGTGCAGAGCACCCTTCCCGAGCATCAACAGCACCACCCCACCACCAATCGGTGCAGTCACCATTGTTCATTGGAATAAAAATAAATTCGACAACCCCTAACCCTGCAGGTGTCTCTTGCTCTTCTTGTGGTGCACTTGGTGTTAATTAACAGTGGTTCACCTTTATGGCATAGGTGCCACGTTGACCCATAGGTCCATCCCCGGGTGGTGCTTGGCCGCAAACGAACTGCGGTCCATTGTGGGTGGCCACAAACATTGCGGTCCATATGGTGTATCGATCCCGGCAGCAAACAGCGAAAGTGCAGGCCCACAACTGCGCAGCCAGCACCTCTCTCTCCTCTCTCTCTACCCCAAAGCCAGATCCTCGGAGGTGGGAGACAAAAGAAGAAACAAGTGAGTAAGGTGGTAAGGGCGCAAAAGTGCACGCAATGTAAGGTGATGCACACTGGGGGCACATGGGAACCAGGTGAGACAGGTACGTTCCTATCGTACGCCCCCCCCCCCACCAGGTAACCTACATGGCCCCTCCCTTACCCCTTACTGTATCCACACAACACAACACTACCCATAAACATCTACTTTACAAATCAACAAACATCCCTACTGTCTTCCCCGTTCCTCCCATATACCAAATTCGTCTTCTCTCCCTCCTAACCAATCAAATTTGCCATTTTCAACTCTCATCAAAATTTGCCATCTCCAACTCAACATCAAAATTTGCCATCACCAATTCATCATCAGTCCCTCCTAGGGAGGGAGAGATGGAATCACCCCAATGTCTCATCCACGTCGTGATGCGTCTCACAAATCCAACAGCAATTCTCATCTCCTGCAACAAACAAAGAAAACACAGGTGTGGAGTCATCATCATCACCACAGGCAAGTGGCTGCGTATGGTGCGACAGGTTCATCAATCCTAACTATTTCCTAAATGACTTTAACAACTTTACACTATAGTGCAGGCCCATATGTCATAACAATATTGTTTGTGTTTTTTGTTTGTTAAAATTGATTTAGCAATGGATTCTGCTTCAGAATATTATAGAGATGTAAAAAAAATAGGGTTCCATTTTTTCTTTTACGTCTAATAGGTAGTAATTCGAAGAAATCCAAGATGGCCGCCATAAAATTTGGAAAATACACTTTTGTGCATATCTTTGTATCTAGATATCATATAAACATGAATAATATGTCCTTTTATATGTTTTCAGACCCAAGGAAGCCATTTCTGCCATTGTTTTTACAGAAAAATGCAAGGAAAATAAAATAGTGGACATATACCAGCCAAAGTGGGGTCGGCCGGCATGAAATCGGTTAATTAAGTTTCCACCATCTAGTTAAGGTCTGGTTTTGACTGTGTTGACGAAATGTGAATCTGAATAGTAGTATCGATCTTTGCAGGACCGACGACAGTTCAAGAGTGTCTAGAAAATTACACCTACCTTCAAGATGAGTGACTCACCACCCAGGAAGATTGAGAAGTCAGTAGATTTCGGACTTTGTTTTGTATGCCAAATGGCCATAGGGCAAACAGACTATACAACCTTTGTAACGAAACCAAAACTCTCCTCTGTCGAGAAACTGATGGCAGGTGCTGAGGAACAGTACACGTATGGTGAAACAAAGTTTGCATCATTGAATAGACGTTTGCAATATTCCTCTGCTGAAGAATTGCTCGCAAAAGGTCTCCGCTACCATAAAGCTTGTTACAAAGATGTTACCAATAAGATGCACATTGATCGAGCAAAGGCTAGGTTTGAGAAAGGAACAACATCAGGCAGTGCCGCAGAAATCCGACTGAAAAAGAGAGGACGACCAAGTTCTAGTGATCTAGGGGAAAGCACGTCAACATCCAGAAGGTGTTCCCGAGAACAGACATTTGACGCGCTCAGATGTGTCATATGCCAGGAAGACAGAGGAAGTGAACTACACAATGTGTCAACAAAGAACATGGGACTCCAGATCAGAAACATTGGCCAAGAAACAAGTAATGACAATCTGAAAGTGAGACTGAACAGTGTCATAAGTTCGCCTGACCCATTGCAAGCAATGGCTGAGGACATGAAATATCATTTACCATGTGTAGTTAAGGCCAAACGTGCTATAGTTAAGACGGAAAAACAAACAGAAACAACCAATGTTAACTTTGGTCAGGTGTTATCAGACCTTGAACTCATTGAAATTGTTGAAACTGCGTTGAATGATACTACTGAAAATGCTGTGCTGAATATGAATGAAATTCATGTAACCTATGTCAATTTACTTAAGGAGCACGACTTTCCGGTCTCAGACAACCATAGTTATAAGCCATACCTGAAACAATTGATCCTAGACAACATTGCCGATGTTCATTTCAGCCGGCCCTCAAACAAAACAAAGCCAGAGCAGATTCTTTCCACAAAGCTCAAAGACCACATGATATCAAGCACAATTACAGCAGACAGCATCAAAGACGATTTTAAAGTACTTTTGCGAGCTGCGAAAATATTGAGGAAAGACATCGCATCTTCCCCAGCATGGAAATTTAATGGAACCTTTGCTGATTACAAGCCACCCCCGATGCTCAACATCTTCTGCAAGCATGCAGTCATGGGAACAAGGAAAGTAGGAAATAGCAACAGGGAGGACTCCATTGGTGTGAGTGCATCATTGTTGGCGCAGCACTTTGTCGGTGCTTATAAATCTGACCGACAGGTATCGTACGAACCAAGAAGCGAGGATGGATCATTCAAACAACGATTTGAAACTCCATTGAGTGTGGGCTTAGCTCTCGACATACACAAAAACACACGATCCAAGGCGCTTGTAGAGAAACTTGCACATCTGGACCTCGCCATCTCCTACAAAAAGGTCATGGAGATTGAGACCAGCATTGCCAACTCCGTACTGAAGCAAATGGAGTCCACCGGAGGCATCTGTCTACCACCATGGTTGGTTCAGGACACGTTCGTCTGGTTTGCCATGGACAACATCGATTTTCTAGAGTCAACTCCTTGCGGGATGAATACCCTTCATGGTACAGCAATTGCGATCTACCAGCCTGTATCACCGGAGAAATCACCCATGATACCACCAATTGAACTTGACCGGTCATCAAAAGCTCAAACGATACATGATGCAGTTGGCTGTAAAACGTTGACCTGCAAGAAGCCAGCACCCGAGAAGAGAAAGAGCGACTGCAAGCTGCTCACATCAAAACCCGAGACAGACAAGAACAAGAAAACCGATATGACCTGGATGATTGGATGCCTGAACTTCGAGGAAGAAGGAGAAGTTGACGTCAAACTCACAGCTCCGGGGACGTGGGGAGCCTTCAATTCCTTGCTATCTTCGTCCAGTGAGAAGACCAATGTTGCTCTCGTTCCTCCGTTGATAAGGTCGCCTCCTACAGACTATGATACACTGTACACGGGTCTGATGAGAGCTCACAACATCACAACTCGTGTTATGGGGAGTGAGGCAATCACAGTCATGACTCTCGATTTGCAGCTATACGACCTGGCGATGAAGCTGTGGGTGGAACGCGAGGCCATCAGGAAGCAATTCCTCTTCCGACCTGGTGAGCTACATGTTGTGTTTTGGGCCTTAGCTGCATTAGGAAAATACGTGGAAGGGAGTGGAAGTGATCAGGCATGGGTCGAGGCTGGACTTTTCTCGCCAACCACAGTGAGCCAAATACTAAATGGGAGGCACTTGTATCGAGCTCTGGAGGCACACATGGTAACACTGATCGCTTTGTACAACCTGTACTTCCAGAGATTCCTGGCAATGGAACCTGAAGAAAGGGCCTATCTGAACGAGTCATCTGTTCGTCTGGGAGAGGCATATCAGAGAGACATCAGCGGGAGCATGGAGCCAGAGAAGAATCTATGCGACATTCTCAAAAAAACATTGGCCATGATGGAGTCCAGAGATATGACCAAAAAACTGGAACAATTTGAGGTCAGCACAAACAAGATACAGCGCTTCATCCTGAACTACATGAAACAGTTTGAGACTATCCTTCTGTTCATTAGAAGTACAAGACAACGTGATCTGCTGCTGCATATGGAGAGCATCGAGTCTCTCACGAAGTACTTCTTCGCTCACGATCATCTAAACTATGCTCGGTTGCTCCCTCTCTACATTTCAACAATGCAGGAGACTGAAAAGCAGCACCCAGAACTGTGGAGGGAATTCATGAAAGGGAACTTCTGTGTGACAAAAGGATTGGCAGGCTTCACATCAATAGCCCCAGACCATGGCATTGAGCAAGAAAACCGTACACTGAAGGTGATTGGAGGAATCGTAGGGATAACTCAAAATGAGAAGGCGCTTGACAAGTTCTTCCTCATTGCACCTGAGCTGTCAAAGTCACTGCACGAGTTTGCGGAGGGATATGGTCTTGGTGAAAACCAGAGCAGAAAACAACACCACGAAATCACGGGGGGAAAGCTTTCCCGGGTGATGAGCCATGCCTCCAAGCTTTCTAGGGTGTTCCGTGAACATGGCGATCCATTTATGGAAGAGGAAGTAGACGAGGTCTACAACCTGCTCACCAAAGAAGTCATGAATGAAAAAGTGTCCAGCGACATCTTAGAGCGCGACGAGATCGGACAACAGATGTTCCAGCAATTTGCCACAGATCGTTTAGCTGAGGGAAAACTTTCTGTGTGGGACAAAATGACGAAAAGAAAACTTCGAACATTCAAGAGTTCGAATGCCACAACAGAAGTGAGATCGGGCGACAAGCTGATCAAAGTCAAAGAAGAGCGAGGATTGTTGCAGAGGTTCATCGTTATCTCACGGAGCCGACCAGAGCTCGACCTGAAAGAATGTATTGGCACCTATGAATTTGGCATCGTTCCACGTTCTTTATTTGCATCTGATGGATCCCTCTTGTTGGCATACGACAAGGCAAAAATCCTTCGTCAACTTGAGCATCTGGCTGAGCCTGAAGAGCAGGATGTACATGATCCACCAGGAGAACCTATTTCGACAGAAATCAATGAGCATCAAGACGCGGGAATTGCCGCTTTGAATGATGCAGCAGCACACGCTGGGGAAGAAACTAATGACCCATCAACTGACTATGAAATCTCAAGCCAAAATTTGCAGGAACCCTCTCAGATCAGCCAAAACCCAGACACAACCACAAGATCAGGAGTGATCAATGAAAACGAGACTACTTCTCGCCATAGAGTGATAATCATTGATGGCATGGCTCTTGTTAACGGGATCTCCAAAACAGAACAAATGATTACATGCAGTGACTTTGCTCAATCGTTCATTGAACGCCTCGAAAATATTGCCGTGCATTATGATGACGTGAGGTTGGTATTCGACCGATACATCGATAACTCACTGAAAGACAAAATGCGCCTAAAGAGGACAAAGGGGAAATCAACATACTATCACGTCAGGGATAGTACATTGATCCAGAAGATTTCACTCAAAGATTTCCTTTCCAATGTGAAGACCAAGGCAGAGCTTACAGAGTACTTGGCTGTGAAGTGTCTATCTTACAGCAAGGCTCATCCAAACAAGTTGAAGAAGTTCATGGTGACATCAGGAACTAAGACCACGGGCAACACTGAAGTTCCAGACAGTCTACTCACGCACAGCCAAGAAGAGGCCGATACACTCTTAATTCTGCATGCTCTCACAGTCGACAAAGATGCAGAAGTTATCATTGATTCGCCAGATACCGATATCTTCCTCCTACTGATTCAGAGATTTCACGATCTACCACCTGCTACGAGGTTTCTCACTGGGAAGGGAAAGTTGAGGAGGAGCATTGCAGTCCAACCTATTCATGGCATGCTAGGAGAGAAACGTGCGTCTGCAATACTTGGATTCCACGCATTCACGGGAAGTGACATGTCTGGAAGGTTCGCTGGCAGGAGCAAGGACTGGTGCTTTAAGGTCTTCATGACATGTGACAACAAGATATGGGAGGCTCTGGAGTCTTTGGGACAAACTGATCCGTCACCAGAAGTGTGTTCCCAGCTGGAACGCTTCGTCTGTCTGCTGTACAAGTCTAAAGTTCACACGAAAGTAAACGAGCTTCGCTGGTTCTTATTCTCCAACCGTGCTGCTGAGGGAGAGAGTCTTCCACCTACCACTGGTTCGCTAAAGTTACACGTTCAGCGAGCACATTATATCGCAATGATATGGAGAAAGGCAGCAGAAAGCCATCCGTCCCTTCCATCACCTGTCGAGTATGGTTGGCAGTTACTTTCGGATGATGGTGTTTATGCCCCAAGTCGATGCCTGAATCCTCCAACCCCAGAAGCAATAATGAATCTCGTGAACTGTGGGTGCAAGAAAGGGTGTATGGGAAGATGTAGCTGTCGCAATAACAATATTCCTTGTACTGAAGTTTGTGGGTGTGTGGGTTACAGTTGTAACAACAAAGCAAACATCAATGAACCGCGTGTGATAGATATGGATGAGGATGAATGAGGCATTCGTTTATGTGATCGTTTATGTTCATTCATCGTTTATGTTTAGGTGTGTGTGTATGTGTGTGCGTGTGTGTGTGTGTGTGTGTGTGTGTGTGTGTGTGTGTGCGTGTGTGTGTATTCAAAATAAATGTTATCAGTGAAGATTGTTTATTGAATCGATTCTAATTGGGAAATTATACGATCCGATTTCACGACGGCCGTCTCCATTTTGGCTGGTATATTGCCCACTATTTTAATTTCCTTGCATTTTTCTGTAAAAACAATGGCAGATATGGCTTCCTTGGGTCTGAAAACATATAAAAGGACATATTATTCATGTTTATATGATATCTAGATACAAAGATATGCACAAAAGTGTATTTTCCAAATTTTATGGCGGCCATCTTGGATTTCTTCGAATTACTACCTATTAGACGTAAAAGAAAAAATGGAACCCTATTTTTTTTACATCTCTATAATATTCTGAAGCAGAATCCATTGCTAAATCAATTTTAACAAACAAAAAACACGAAATTACTAATCGCCCTAGACTACTACCCGGGGTCTTCCTCCGGCCAAACCATTGGCCCTCTTACACTATGGGTTCTAAAAACCAATTCCCATTGGCCAAACTGTGGTGCTCTTCAATTTGGGGTCTCACTCCCCCGATTCATCTCCCGGTGCCCTCGTACAATTTCTGGGCTGCGACGTGTACCTCTCCCAGTGGGTCTACCCACCTGCACACCTCCACCACTGCAGTTGCCTCCGAGCTTACCTGCTCCTTACCCTAACCTAACTACCTGGGGAAGGCCCTTTGGCTCTCTCCCCACTCGGTGCCCTCTCTGGCACTGGGCTGCCCGATCCACACCCGGGACCCTCAGGCACCCACTCACAACTACCGGCTCCCAGAGCCCACCTGCGGCCTCACCTGGCCGACATCCTCACAGTGGTGGAGTGCCCAACCAACTACACACACTAACAGGCTACACGCCCAGCCATTTCCACAACACTAATGCACCCATTCACAACACCATTCTGCAACCGCACCACAAATGCCAATATCCAACCACAATTTACCTGCACCCTCTACCTAACACTTACACTACCCGCCCCGGGTACTCGTGAAAGGGGTCCACTCTTCCCCCATCCACACCTTCGCACCACGCACACCACTCCATACCACTTACTCCAACTCTCTCCACACACCTGTACTTGCACACCTGTGCTCTCACACCTGGTGCCACCTGCACCCTTCTCTCCCCAAGCGCATTCGCGCTGATCCACACACTCACTACTCATACACTGCTCCACACACCTGTCCAGTTGCACACCTGTGCAATCACACCTGTTCAATTCTCACACACACGGCATCATTTCAGCTAACTACTCCCTTCTGAAACTTGCGCGTCCCAGTCGTCCCTTTAAACTATTGCGCTCCCTCGTCATTATCATCCATACTAATCTACCTGCGTCCCCACTACAGGTATCAGTCACTAACTAAACTTAACGTTACCTAAGGTCATCTTCTCTAGATCCCTACACACAATATCCTAACCCACCCGGGCTAGTTTTCACTGCCATACACCCCATAAGCTATTGCTCCTTTGCCCCACCACATGGGAAGGGTGGCAAGGATGCCATCCCACCACATCGGGGGCCTCTCACTACCAATTTTGCACATCAAATTTCAACAAATTAAAAATTTGCCAATCATCTGCCAATCACTGTACCATTACCAATCATCACTCTGCCAATCCTTTGCCAATCATCAAATTTCGCCTTTTTCTAATTTCGGGGCCAAAACACTAACCTCATCACCCAGTCTACTCACTACTGCCTCTCGGTGCGCCAATTCCTGTCCAAAGCCCGGCTTCGTAAAGCCAAGCAATGGATGCTGGTTGTTTTGTGCCAGCGGCTGGATGCGTCCGGCACTCGGTGCAGGGACGGGGGCTTACCCGGGCCGAGATCCCACGCATCACCTCGGCGTGGAGCCATCCAATGTCCCGATCTCGACCTGCCGGCACGTCTCCACAAAACGTGGTCGCCATGACGACCCTTTCTATCGGGCGGCCAGCTCCGCCTAGTGGAGCACGGACGCGGCCGTTCAAAGCGAGGCCCAGCACGCACCGAGGGCCCGATTCGGCTATAAGTCGTTCTAAACTCTATCCCGTCTAATGTCGATGCTTCACCTGCATGCTTACACCCCGAAGCCCGTTCCTTGCTCACACATCCAGCCGTGCTCATTCTCCTCGTACCTTTCCTTACACACCCAGGTACCCTCATTCCACTCACAGCCTTGGTCACACACCTGACCACCGAACACTTTGGCGCACATTCGTTGGTAGCACACCTCACCAACACACCTCTTCGCACCCCCTCCTCTGTCACCTCCTCTGTGACAATCACAGGTGTGCCCTCATTCGCACACCCAACCACGTGCCTCACCACCAACTCCAGCGTGCATTCCCACTCACGCTCTACCATTCCAGGTGTGCATCCTTCCATCCCAGGTGTACATCCTCGCTCACCTGTCACAACTAACTCACGCTTCATGTCACTCTCACTACTTTCACCTCCATTCCTGACAGCGCACTCACCCTTACTCTTGACAGCGCACTCTTTCCTCATGCACCTGTCCGTCACACACCTTTCTCGCGCACACTCTCCCGTTACACCCTCTGTAACACTCACCACAGGTGGACACTCTTCCTTACTTCTGACAGCGCACTCTTTCCTCATGCACCTGTCGGTCACACCCCTTTCTCGCGCACACTCTCCCGTTACACCCTCTGTAACACTCACCACAGGTGGACACTCTTCCTTACTTCTGACAGCGCACTCTTTCCTCATGCACCTGTCCGTCACACACCTTTCTCGCGCACACTCCTGCGCACACTCTCCCGTCACACCCTCTGTAACACTCACCACACCGCGCTCCCATGTGCTCCCTCGCACACACGCTACGACCGACTCACTCTCGCCTGCACACTCACTCCTTGGTACGCACTTTTTCCTCACACACCCCAGAGTCGGACTTTCTTGCACACCTCCTCTTTCGCACACCAGACCTGTCGCACACTTCACCAACGGCCTTTCACGAACACCCGGGTCTATCTCGACCCCCAAGCTTCTTAAATCCCCTGGCGCATCATACGCACGACCATATTGGTCACCACTTACACCGGGTCCTCTTCCTCTTCGCTTCTCCTCCATCACCTGCGAATCCCTCATCCGGTTAATGAGCACATCATCACGATCCAAACACAGACTTTGGACCAATTCTTTTATCTCCTCTTTTATCTCTTTCTTATCCCCTCTCCGTCGCTTCTTAATTTCGCTCATCCCTTCTTCCACTTCTTCTAATTTGTGCTTCACCTCTTTTATTCCCCGGTACGTCTCCTCAAGCTCATCCTCTAAGGCTACCTTGACCGTTTCCAGGTGCGTCCTCACCTGCCGGTCCTTCGTCTCCATTACCTCTATCACCTCGTCCAACCTCGTTGTCAGTCCCTCACGTACCATCTGACATTCCCTCTTTGTCGCTATCAAGTCGTTTTTTATGTCGTTTTGTGTCGCTTTCAACCCTCCTAATACCGCAGTGTTCCTTTGAACCTGCTCCGTTAGTCCTTTTTGTCCCTCCGTCAGCTGTTCCACCTCCTGCGTCAGGACCTCTATGCCCCCTTGTAACTTTACAGTCCCCTTTCTCACCTCCTTCTCCATGTGCTCCTTACAGTGCCTCACCTCCTCGCGCACTCCTCCGACCTCCTCACTCACACCTCTTCTGATCTCTTCTCCCATCACTTGCATCTCCTGCCCAGATGCCACCCTCATCTGCTCCATTTCCTCCCTGTGAGCATCCAGTTTGGTTTCTACCCCCATTCTGACCCCCTCTATCTGCTGCTCCATTTGTTTAACTTCCCTTTCCGCTTGGTCCCTCATGTCCCTCAATTTGCCTTCCATACTGTTTTCTAACCCCTCTAACCCATTTTTCACTCCCTCTATTTGATTCTCTTGAGCGGCCATTCTGTTTTCTACCCCCGTTAACCCATGTTTCACTCCCTCTATCTGATTCTCTTGAGCGGCCATTCTGTTTTCTACCCCCGTTAACCCATTCTTTACTTCTTTTATCCCGTTGTCTAACTCCTCCCCAGTACCCCTCGCTTCGTCCCTCATTACTCCCAATTGCTCACTCTGAGCATCCATCCGGTTCCCCATTACCCCCATTTGGCCCTCCAATCGCTTACCCAATCGCTCAATTTGGCTCCCCATACTCATCTGTACAGCTGCCTGTAGCTGCGCAATGAGGGCCTGTATGTCAATCGGCTGCATGTTAAAGCCCGTTGATACAGCGGGCTCGGCTACCGCGCGCTCTTGCGAGGCGCCATTTTGCGTGCCTGCTACCCTCGCTGTTTCGCTCTCCTCATGTCCCTCATGTCCCTCAATTTGGTCCTGGACCGACCCTGCTTCACTCTCCCCTACCGGACCCCAGCCGTCTTGATCCGCCATAGCGCGACTTGCAAAATTCGAGTTTCGTAAAACAAATCCAAATTTTTTTTTTTTTCGTTATAATTTCGGCGAGCGCAGTAACCGCGGGACCGCGCTCCGGCTCGATTTTGTCGAGCGCAGTACGCGCTCCGAACCGATTTTCCCTCCCAAAATTTGGGCCTAACTAATTTAGTCCCGGGTCCGAATCTCACTCCTCGACACCAATTGTTACAGACACGACTTTGATGTTAAAGTGGGCCGAGCGGAATGGCCGTCGTGTCCGCACAAATTACCCGACTATACTCGACGTTGACGAAGTCGCGCGATGCTGGCTCAATAAGAAAAAGAAGACACCCGGCTGGATTACAATAACACAATACGACACCAGGGGTTCAGTTCTCAAGACC
The DNA here is from genome assembly GCF_964187855.1 of Myxine glutinosa. NCBI lineage: Eukaryota > Metazoa > Chordata > Myxini > Myxiniformes > Myxinidae > Myxine > Myxine glutinosa. The sequence goes on along the minus strand of NC_136263.1, from coordinate 25,477,804 downwards.
TCCGGAGGAGGTTATATTAAGGCGGAAGGTTAGATTACAACTACAAGAGGGACAGCATAGAAAGACAAGCACTTAGACACAATCTTATATTATTCCCAACAGACGACAGATAAACGGGACAAAATGCTGACTCACACGGGGATTGATGGCAAGGAAAGGCAGGTAGCGATGGCTCCAGGTGCACCTGGGCTCAAAGGTCAGAATCGACTCGGTCCGGTCCAGAGATGCGGGGAGGTCGCAGCGCTCGGATGGCGTCTTGTCTGCTCAAGCTGGGGGCGCATCTGACTCAGCGCTCGCAGGTGGCTTTCCTTCTCCAAGCTCGGTGCGCATCTGACTCAGCGCTCGCAGGTGGCTTTCCTTCTCCAAGCTCGGTGCGCATCTGACTCAGCGCTCGCAGGTGGCTTTCCTTCTCCAAGCTGGGTGCGCATCTCTCGTCACATCCGGCGCGTGGCCGCGTATATCCGGCGGGGAGTGACACGCCCTCGGCTCGTTAGCTCCGCCTCGTGGAATCGGCACGTTGCTTCTCATTGGGTGCGTGCGGGGGGTTTACCAGGCTCCGCCCTTGACGAGGAGCTGACAAGGAGCCCCTTCGTGGTAACCCCGTGGAGCGCATGGTCTGGAGCTAATCGAGCCGGTGTGAGGACGCATCCTCCCCCGCTCCGCCGCCATCTCCTCTGTTGTTGTTGTAATTGTTGGGGAAGAAGATGGAAGGAGGTATGGGAAAGGTCCTAAACTCACTACTGATGCCATATAATCACATTCTGGTGCAACGAAGAGTCATAATTAATGGAAACGAGGCCTTAACTGACATAGATTAAGAATAACTAGGAAGATGTCCGAAAGTTGTCTACGTGTGGTGCGGTGGACCTGGGCACGACATTTAATGGGGGAATAAGGGGAAGGTCGGCTCTACTGATTGTTATTTACATGCAATGGGACTAGGGAATGGGGGATTGGGGAAAGTTGGGGAGTATTGGAGAAAATAGGGGAATATTTACAAGCGGATATGGAGGCCAAATTCCATATTCGCAACAATATATATTTTTTGGAATGAATAGATTTGGTGAGCAAGACGAAAGCATCCTTTTGTAGGAAAAGAAGAAAAGGGTGTTATAATATATGAGAGAAAATAGTTGTTCAGGGGAGAGATTATACATTTCTAACCACATGATCGCATGATCGCGAACGAAGAACGAACGAACAAAAAAGAACAACAAATAAACGAATAAGACCTGGGAAGGAAATATTTTTTTGGGGTTTTTTTTTTTTTGGAGTAGAGATATTGTTGCGAATATGAGGACTGTATTTTTTTTTTTTTGTGCTTTATTATTATTATTGTTTATTCTGTGCCTCCTGCCTCTGGAGTTGTGTAAAGATAAAAAGGGCGTCTCGGTAGTTATTCCATGAAACACCACATTGCAGGACCCGATAAAGCCCTTGTTCAGTAGCTTATATCTTATTATGTGTTTTAGGGTAAGGCCTTGTCGTCCATTAACATGACACTCCATTGCACCGAGTAAAAGAGATAGATTCCCTTCATTCCCATTCCCAAAACCTCCATTTCCCCTTTCGTCATTGCCAGGCCTCAATTGCCATTGCCAATTACATCCCCTCCAATTGCCGCCATTGACCACGAGGCAGGGTCGGAGGAGAAGGGCGTGTCTCCACCTCGTCATAGAGGGGAGGAGTGAGCCAGCCCCGAACAACCAACCGAGCACGAGGGGTTTGGTTTGAGAGGGCGGAGGAAGAGCGTTTGGGGGAGGTTCGCAAAGGTTGAGGGGCGGGGCCTATATAACCCACCGCGGGGCGTTCCCCAGAGAGAGATGAGTCCAAGAGATGAGCTGAAAGGCTGAGCTGAGCTGCGTGGTGAGGTGGACAGGAAAGAGCTGGGTCGTCAGAGCAGGGCTGAGTCGTGAGGGCCAAAAAGCAGAAGATCATCCAGGGAAGCACAAAGCCTGCTATTCGTCACCTTGCTCGCCAGCAGCAGCGTCTACAGCAGCAACAAGACTCGACAGCCGTTTAGGGCCTGGACGGCAGTTTGGAGCAGGGCCGCGAAGGGACGGCGGCTGCCGATTCGTGCTGCCGAACAAATTGGACTTTCCTCTCTTTCCAGCCAATTCCTATCATCATTCCCCGTGTGAGTCATCTTTGTTTGTTCTGTCCTGGGTATTAAGTAAGCCTGTTATATAAGTTAATAATTTGCACTGTCACCTGCGTCTCATGTCCCTGTACATAATCGTGACTGCTCCTTTGTGCTTACGTGTGTAAATAATAATAAACCCCGTTACTCTTCTGTACGTCTTCTTCTTCCTCTTTGCATTCGGTCGCTTTAGAGTTTTCCAGATTGAGTATCTGTGGCACGATACGGCCAACGTTTGGGTGAATCGGGTTTAGTCGGGGAACAACTGTTCGGCCGCGGTTACACCACCGCTCGGTAAAAAATAACATCTAATCCGCGGACCGTAACAAATTGGTGTCAGGAGTGGGATATTGCTGTTTGGATTTGTGAGACGCATCACGACGTGGATGAGACATTGGGGTGGCTATGACAACTGAGCCAGGGAGGGCTTGGTTATATTGATAGGGACTAGAGGTGACTATAGGTGACAAGATTTAAGTAAGAGACTTGGTACCTGTAGTGGGGACGTAGTAGCTTAGTGTTTGATAATGACGTGGGAGCGCTGAGTGTAAGGGAAGATGGAGGAGCGCGAGTTTTAGAAGGGAGTAGACAGAGCAGATGATGCAGTATGAATGGAAGTGCTGGTGAGCAGCTTCAAATGAGGCATCGGTGAGGCAATGCTCCGAGGTGTGTGTGAGTGTACAAGTGATGAATGAGAGAGCATTGCGGATGAGTGTCATGGTGAGTAGTGAGTGTTGTGGATCAGCGCGAATGCGCTTGGGGGAGAGAAGGGTGCAGGTGGAGCCAAGTATGAGAGCACAGGTGTGCAAGTACAGGTGTGTGGAATATATGGAGCAGAGAATGAGTGGTGTGGAGAGAGTTGGAGTAAGTGGTACGGAGTGGTGTGCATGGTGCGAAGGTGTGAATGGGGGAAGAGTGGACCCCCATCACGGATACCCGGGGCGGGTAGTGTAAGTGTTAGGTAGAGGGTATAGGTAAATTGTGGTTGGATATTGGCATCTGTGGTGCGGGTGGAACAATGGTCTTTGGATGGGTGCATTAGTGTTGTGGAAATGGCTGGGCGTGTAGCCTGTTAGTGTGTGTAGTTGGTTTGGGCACTCCACCACTGTGAGGATGTCGGCCAGGTGAGGCCGCAGGTGGGCTCTGGGAGCCGGTAGAGTAGTTGTGGATGGGGCCCGAGGATCCGGAGGACGGACCCGGGTAGCCCAGTGCCAGAGGGCACCAAGGGGTGACAGAGCCAAGAGGGGCCTTCCCCAATTAGATAGGTTAGGGTGAGGAGCTAGGTAAGCTCGGGTGGCAACTGCAGTGGTGGAGGTGTGCAGGTGTGTAGACCTGCTGGGAGAGCTACACGTCACAGCCCAGAAATTGTGCAAGGGCACCGAGAGATGAATCGGGGGAGTGAGACCCCAAATTGAGCAGCACCACAGTTTGGTCAATGGGAATTGGTTTTTAGAACCCATAGTGTAAGTTGGCCAATGGATTGGCAGGGAGAGACCCCGGGTAGAGTAAAGTGTGTTAAAGTCATTTAGAAAGTAGTTAGGATGAAAATCTCCTCGCACCATCTGCATCCACTCACCTGAGGTGACAGGTACTCCACACCATGCCATGTTTGATTATTTTTTATGTGCAAATATTTTGGATTGTGAGACGCATCATGACGTGGGTGTGACATTGTACTTTGTGTTCCATCTCTCCCTCCTTATGAGGATTGATGATGAATTGGGTGATGGCAAATTTTGGGTAGAGGGATTGTGGAGACGAATTTGGTATAGGGGAAATATGGGGAAGACGTGACAGTAGTGACGAATTGGTAAATGTGTAGATTTTTGTAAATATGGGGTAAGGGCAAGGGTAGTGTAGGTGACAGGGGGGTGACGTACGGTAGGGACGAGCTTTCTCACTTCGCCCTCCGTACGCATTTTGCCTTGCATTGCCTTGTTTGATGTGTACCCTTGTGACCTTACCCCTCGCTCATTTGTCTTCCCCCTTTTGTCTCCCACATGACCTTTGCGCCATTGGGCGCCGAGGGGAGCGTGCGTGAGTCGGCCATTGTGCGCCCGAAATTCCCAGAACTAGCTGTCTGCATCGATGCACCACATTATGGACCACATGCCTGTGGCCGAGCACCACGTATGGACCCCATGGGTTGGGGCATGGCCCCTCCGCTGGAACCGGCCATGAAGGCCCGAAATCTTGCTGGCGGACCTTGGCCACAGGGCACCGATGCCCCACAGGTGAACCACACTAGTCGGCCCTGTGGGCCATAAATAAAGAAAATAAAAGGGACGCGTTGGGTGCATTTTACTTTATTGCAAATAGGCCGCCAGCAAAGGAAAAAGACAACATCTGGAAGAAATAATAATAGCCAGCAGAGGGAGCCGAAGAGCAAGAGACCACCTGCAGGGTTAGGGGTTGTTTGGTTATTTTTATTCATTGAATATTCATAAACAATGGTGACTGCACCGATGGGTGCTTGAGGGTGTTTTGGTGCGTTTTGGGTGCTTTCATGGTGCATTGATGCAGAGCAGACTGTCTCCCCCCCAGAAAGAATGATCACAGGTCCTGGGTTAGTTTTGTAAATAAAAGTAGCGTCAATTGTAAATAATGATCCCCACCGTCAGTGTATAGTTTGAAGACCATTCCGCAATTCGGTTAACTGTGGGCGTGAGTCTGTTAGGCAGGGTGCAATGGAGCAGCGGGACACATTTATTTATGTTTTAAAACTGTCGCACTCGGGGTCAGGTTAAAAGTAGAGGGAACTACACCTACGTGTCACACTAAATAAAAGTTGTAGGCCCGGGACGTGCCAAAGAGGAGGAGGGTGCAGTGTTGTGGATATGAGGACTGTATTTTTTTTTATTGTGTGCTTTATTATTATTATTGTTTATTTTGCGCCTCCTGCCTCCGGAGTTGTGTAAAGATAAAACAGGGCATGTCAGTAGTTATTCCATGAAACACCACATTGCAGGACCCGATAAAACCCTTGTTCAGTAGCTTATATCTTATTATGTGTTTTAGGGTAAGGCCTTGTCGTCCATTAACATGACACTCCATTGCACCGAGTAAAAGAGATAGATTCCCTTCATTCCCATTCCCAAAACCTCAATTTCCCCTTTCGTCATTGCCAGGCCTCAATTGCCATTTCCAATTACATCCCCTCCAATTGCCGCCATTGACCACGAGGCAGGGTCGGAGGAGAAGGGCGTGTCTCCACCTCGTCATAGAGGGGAGGAGTGAGCCAGCCCCGAACAACCAACCGAGCACGAAGGGTTTGGTTTGAGAGGGTGGAGGAAGAGCGTTTGGGGGAGGTTCGCAAAGGTTGAGGGGCGGGGCCTATATAACCCGCCGCGGGGCGTTCCCCAGAGAGAGATGAGTCCAAGAGATGAGCTGAAAGGCTGAGCTGAGCTGTGTGGTGAGGTGGACAGGAAAGAGCTGGGTCGTCAGAGCAGGGCTGAGTCGTGAGGGCCAAAAAGCAGAAGATCATCCAGGGAAGCACAAAGCCTGCTATTCGTCACCTTGCTCGCCAGCAGCAGCGTCTACAGCAGCAACAGGACTCGACAGCCGTTTGGGGCCTGGACGGCAGTTTGGAGCAGGGCTGCGAAGGGACGGCGGCTGCCGAACGCGCCGATTCGTGCTGCCGAACAAATTGGACTTTCCTTTCCTTCCAGCCAATTCCTATCATCATTCCCCGTGTGAGTCGTCTTTGTTTGTTCTGTCCTGGGTATTAAGTAAGCCTGTTAGATAAGTTAATAATTTGCACTGTGTCACCTGCGTCTCATGTCCCTGTGCATAATCGTGACTGCTCCTTTTTGCTTACGTGTGTAAATAATAATAAACCCCGTTACTCTTCTGTACGTCTTCTTCTTCCTCTTTGCATTCGGTCGCTTTAGAGTTTTCCAGATTGAGTATCTGTGGCGCGATACGGCCAACGTTTGGGTGAATCGGGTGAATCGGGTTTAGTCGGGGAACAACTGTTCGGCCGCGGTTACACCACCGTTCGGTAAAAAATAACATCTAATCCGTGGACCGTAACAATATTAAACAAGGAGGTATGGGGTGAACGACTGGGACGAAACGGAGAACGAAAATAAATGCAGTGCATTCGACGAATCGCTGAGAGAAAAACAAAACCACAAGGTCGGAGACGGTACGGTAGCCAAGCCTACGAGTACTAGTACTAGGCCTCAGAATAGTCGATACGCATTAACCGACGATTGTGTATACATGTACGAAAAATTAGCACCGAAAATTTTACAAAAGATACGCGATAGGTACATACACCGAAAGATAGATACAGTCTCGACAAAAACACAATTGAGAAGGATCACTTAGCTTCGAAAGCGTGAGCGCATGGAACAGCTTCGAAAAGACGTGACCTCGCCGTGATCGAGTTTGATATCCAATCAAGTTTGATTTGATTCAAAGATAGTTTAAAGTTGGTTTGGTTAAAAGTGGACCACTGGACCTGTAGTTTATCTGGGCCCTGGCCTAATGTTGTCATCCAGATTTGGTGGCAATCTGACTGGTGGGTCTGGAGAAGATTTTTGAAGGAATTTACGAGATGTTCCCAAACATTGACTAAGTCGGCCATTTTGACACACGTCCTGTCACGTAATCAGCATTATCTCTGCAATGTATCATCCCTACACTGGCCTAATGTAACCCAAATTTGGTAGCATTCTGACTGGTGAGTCTGGAGAAAAAGATTTTTGAAGGAATTTATTTGTTAAGTCCGCCATTTGGATACACCAGGTCACATGACTGGAACGAGCTTTGCAATTCCCATTGCTAGTCAGGAGTGGAACCTGCTGCCATATTTCAGCCGGATCGGCCCAGCAGTTTGGCCAGAAAAGTCGAAAAAGGAGACGGACGGGCTGTGCACGATGACAATACCGAAAAAAGTAACTTTCTCACGTCTGTTTTGCCCACACCCTGCAGATCCTCACAAGTTGGGCATTTTCTGTCGGGTGAATGGGCAGGTTATGCAGGAGAGTAACACAGAACAAATGGTGTTCAAGACCGAATTCCTGGTCTCCTGGGTGTCTCGGTGAGGTTTTATTTTATGCACCATTTCTTTGTGCATGCCTGAAAGTTTAATGCCTTTCTATGCCAGCATCTCATCAGCTCAAATGGTGCAGCTGCACTGGCTTAAAAGGCAGCTTGAAATGTGTTGCATTCGGGTTTATCTTTTTAACCAAAATTCGATGTGACTAATTGGTCGAATGATCAAATGTTTGGGCTGGCAGGGTTTCCTGGAGGGGCACACACTCACCTCTACGCTGTCTAGCCTGGGTTTGAATCCCGACCCAGCTATAAGCGGTCATCCCGGTGTTTCACGGGCAGGGTGATTCATCAATTTGTGTACCGTCCCTTGGATCAACGTTTAACGGGCGTCCCGTCTGCGGGCATTAGTCGGTGGATGTTACAAAGAATAGGGTAGTATTCGCCGGCACGATGAACAAATTTCAAATTCCTGCCCTAACCAGCAGGGGGCACTGCATCAGCAGCACAGCCACACTACCAACAATGATGCAAACCAGAAGCCACTGGCTGCACATGAAATGAGTGGATCAAATGGTTTTTTTTTATTTAAATGCCTCCACTGACAGTCACTTGAGGCATTATTTTTTTGGGTTGTCCGTCTTGCTGTCTGTCCGTGCATCCGTCCGTCCACGATAAGTTTTTGTTACCGCGATTTTTGTTTTTTGTTGCAATTACTTATGAACGTCTGAGGGGATGCAAGTCAAACTTGGTATAAGTATATATTATGATGCAACGATGAACTGATTAGATTATGGGGTCAATAGGTCAAATGTCAGAGGTCCCGGTTGGTTAAAAAATTCTGTTACCATGCTAACTTGTGAACCAGTGATGGAATTTTTGACCAGACTTGCTACAAGTATACATTATGATGCAAAGATGAACCGATTAGATTTTTGCATCAAAGGTCAGGGATTTAAATCGAACTTGATCAAGTATCTATCATGTCGGCGGAGGTATATCAGTCGACGTTGCGACATCGAAGAGTGCCGTTCTAGTCTCACATGTACAGTGAACTGAATTAGACACTGAAGCCATTGCTGAATCAGTGTGTGGAGGGAGATTGCCTCTCTTGGTACTAAAATACTCTCACTGCCTTATCTGTGATAACTCCTTATCAATTATAGATCTGTGAGTCCTGTTTAACATGGCAAGCATGATGTCTAGTTTGTAGTGATTGCACCTGAATTATGAACACTTGTTTCAGGTTGCAGCCTTTGTTAATTTTCAAAATTCCTTGTGCATGATCATATGATGGATATATTGGGGTTTGATAAATCTATTTCTTGCGTCCAGGATTGTAACGCTCTATCCTGGAGACATATTCCTGACTGGAACCCCGCCGGGAGTCGGGGTGTTTCGGAAACCACCAGTTTTCCTAAAAGTAAGCCTCACGGTCTGCTTTCCAAGTGTATAAAATTATTGGGAGGATTTATTCCTTGTGATTGATTGATTGTTGTTGTTGTTGCCTCTGTCACACGGTTGTGAAGCTGATGGACCTAAGTTATCAGCCAACATTGATCAGTCGATCCCAGAGATCTTTTGTGGAAGTAACGTTGAAGGGTTGTCTGTGTTGAGTGAATACAGGGCATGTGGAGAGTAGCTGGCCCGTGATGTGTGTGGAGTAGTGGAGTAATGTCGTCAACGATGTACGACTCGATTCCAATTTTGGGGGACTCGGCTGTTAAGGATTCGGACTCGTTCAAGTCCGGCGAAATTTGGTGTGCAGTAAAACTTTGTGTACTTTATGTAGAAAAAACAAAAGGCAAAAAGTTCGTTTGGACCACCCTTTCCATATTGTACTCTAATCTTTTACTATAACACACCATTCTAAGTTAGCAAAAGAGATGTGAAAATATCTTCTAATTTCAGTTTCTAAATAACAAGGGACGCCATTTATAGTATCGGTTAGAATGGTCCCACGGATGCCGGGTCAAAGAGGTCATGCGATCATACACGGCGAGGGGGGAGTTGTTTTGCGAGGGGATACATGGCGAACATTTAAACAGAGAAAAACAAACAAAGAGTACCTCGCATGTCTAAGTGATCTTGGATTGTGAGCATTGTGGATTTAGAGTGGAGGTGGTGGATGTTCGTAGATTTTGTATATAGCTCTCTTTTTGCGATTGGTGGTTGTGTGTGTGTGTGTGTGTGTGTGTGTGTGTGTGTGTGTGTGTGTGTGTGTGTGTGTGTGTGTGTGTGTGTGTGTGTGTGTGTGTGTGTGTGTGTGTGTGTGTGTGTGTGTGTGTGTGTGTGTGTGTGTGTGTGTGTGTGTGTGTGTGTGTGTGTGTGTGTGTGTGTGTGTGTGTGTGTGTGTGTGTGTGTGTGTTATCTATACTACTCGTATAAGAGAGCTGTTTGTCTGTATCGCCATTTTTCTCAGAGATAGCTGAACGGATCTTCGTCAAACTTTCAGAGGTTCATCAGTTAGTGCTTTGGAGTGTTTTAGGCAAAAAAAAAAAAAAAATTGCAAATTTTTTTTTGGGGGGATTTAAAAAAAATCGCTCTATAGTGCCTAAGCCTTTTGGATTAATGACAGTTATATACAAGTATACATTCGCATAAATAAATACAAAACAATTACCAGACATTTGAACACAAATGAATCGAACAATTCCAGAAGCGGTTGAAGTTGGTGGTAAGGCTTCTTCCTCTTTCCTGATCATCATCATACTTGACTTAGAAACGTGATGAACGGCATATTCACCAGCATATACTCAACGAAAAGGAAAAATGATGATTTGATATTTGTGATGGATTCTGATTTGGATGTAATTGCTTTTCCATTATATTTGTTGTCATTTCAAATATGTTAATGTTTCTTTTTCGCTTGAGCAACGCTGGGTACTCCAGCTATAAACACTTTTATACTTTACTCAGGGGTGCAAATACAACTTTGTCTGGGGGTAACATAGGCTATGTGGCCGCGACCTCATGTGGGGGGCCGGGGGAGGGGCGTAAATTATCTATGTAAATGTGTACCGTGTAGCACCACCTGATGTTGGTGGCAGAGGGTATAACAATTTCCTTTTCACCCCTCAGCCCAAATTTGGCTAAGGGGTATTGTCGTCACGGGTGTCGTCCGGGCGGGCGTCCGTCAACTTTTGGTTTCCGTCAATTTCAAGGAGAACGGCTTGTCCGATTAAATCCATTTTTGCAGTGTGTGTTGGGGTTGAGTAGAGGAAGGTTTTTTTCAAAAATGGGCGCGCTGCGATTTTCAATATGGCCGCCACGGCAGCCATCCGGGCGTCCGTCAACTTTTGGTTTCCGTCAATTTCGAGCACAACGGCTTGTCCGATTAAATCCATTTTTGCAGTGTGTGTTGGGGTTGAGTAGAGGAAGGTTCATGGGCGTGCTGCGATTTTCAATATGGCCGCCACGGCAGCCATCTTGAAATTGGTTTCCATCAATTACAAGCAGAACGGCTTGTCCGATTAAATCCATTTTTGCAGTGTGTGTTGGGGTTGAGTAGAGGAAGGTTCCTTTCGAAAATGGGCGTGCTGCGATTTTCAATATGGCCGCCACGGCAGCCATCTTGAAATGGGTTTCCACCATGCATGGGCTGAGGGGTTACGCCCACTTTGCGGTACTATTTATTTTTTACCTGGGCAACACTGAGATTAAAGCACTCTTTGCACAGGTAAATTGTTCCTCCTTCCCTTCCCCCTTCCCCCAAAATGGAGGGGCCTGTCAAAGCCAAACCACACCAAAAGATGTATATGTGGTGTATCTTTCCCCTTACCTCTCCTTCCAGCTAGTATACAATATGTTAGGAAACCGAATTATGTTTTCTCTTTGGAAGTGGATGTTTTGTATCTAAATTTTGTAATTTGATCAACTTTCATGGAAGAAAAAATCTGCAGATTGTTTAATCTTCAGTCGTATTTCATAGGGTGCGCGGCGGTGTCTGCCCGCTTGCACCCATTGAGCTGGACTGCTTAAATGAATTATTCTGCAATAATGACTTAAATAAACAAAACATCCCCATGAATTGTGAGCAAATGATTTTCAAATTAATATCATTACTTTTCTCTTTTTCAGAGAGGTGACACTGTGGAGTGTGAAATAGATGAGATTGGAAAGATCATGAACAAAGTTGTTTGAAATCACCGAGATTGGAAGCCTCCAGGTTAAAAGTGGTGTGTCAATCATGCACAGAATCATGACATTTAATGTCACGAATTGTTTTTATGTACATTATGTTACCTTGAATCATTGTACATTTTATCATAATAAATGAGCTATATGTAAAACACTCCCACGTTGTCTCGACACTGAATTACCCACCTGGATGATCACAATATCAGCAACAGGGGTAAGCTTATGAAGTGATTGATTTAAGAAATGTCTCATGAGCGATGAGCATCCATGGCGGTAGGTACTACTCCGAACTCTGCCCCGTCCTCGTACGTGATCCTGTGTGGCTACTCGGGCGGCATCTTTCTGCCGGTGACCCACAAGACGCCAAGCAGCTCCAGCCAATAGCAGCACTGCGTCGTACGACTATTGGGCGGCTTATGGAAAGCTGCATCGCTACCCCATCGGGGAAGTCTACCCGAAGCACTGTCCCAGGTGATTATACAGGCAGTGACGTTGTGACCTCAGGTCCACTTATCCGTTAGAAGGAGGTAAAAGAAGGAAGTGACATAATGCACAACACTCTTGTTTACTACCTCGTTTACTACGACAGGCGGTGCTTATCGCTCCCAGTAAGGTGCAGCAGTAGCTGTATGGGACACCTTGCTGGCGGTTCCCCACTGATGGTATGAAGTCGCAAAATGACTGATTATAACCGAAAGGTTTTCAGAGTCACAGGTGTATGGAAGGCTCACTGCGTTGCCCTGATGAAGCCCCAACAAGGGCGAAACCAGGTCGGTAACTGTGATTTTTGCATGCACTTGTGACAGTATCTGAATTTAACATCCATAATGACGCACTGCCAGATGGCCCCTCCGGAGCTTGGCAGGCAATGTGGACATGCGTGGCGATGACGTCGTGACGTTCGCTCATTAGGTTGGAGCGCCAAATTACAGGTTATATATATATATATATATATATACAGACGGCATTTAATATGGAATATATATTTTTTCTTGACTTGGGTTTACTTTATTAACTCAGTATATCAATCTGGTGAGTTTCTTTTACACTTTGGTGATTTATTTGTTGAAAGAACCATGTCACTGATTGTCTGTTGCAGCAAGAAGTCAACAACAGGATTATATCACAGGTGGCGTGGCAAAATGTACGGACAGGTGCATTTGATGATTGGCTTCACAGTCGGGTATACAAGGGTTTTGCATTCTGTATTAGTGGAAAACAACTGCTGCACGTCTCCAAAAGTTATTGCCGCTTCCTCTGGAGATGGTCCGTCAACTCGACAATGCTGTTTGTCATGGAGTGGTGGCTTTACGAAATTATGGCATGAAACAGCATGCTATTGCTCGGCAGTATGGCATCACTCAAGGTCAGGTGTCAAAGATCCTGAAACGAAATGCTCAGAGGGGTGTCCCTACTCCAATACCGAGGCCAGGAAGTCCCCGCAGAACCACAAGGAGGGATGATCGCCAGCTGCACCGGTTAGTCCGTAATGGCCATACCAAGTCAGCTAATCGGCTTAGGGCTGAGTGGCAGCAACTGACAAATGTGCCTGTATCCAGAAGGCTAGTCAACCAACGACTGGTTCAATCAGGCTATCGTGCCAGGCGTCCCCTGAGAAATCCACGCCTGACCAGACAACATCGCCAGCGCCGATTGCAGTGGGCCAGAGAGCACCGTCAATGGCAGCCAGGACACTGGAATCACGTGATCTTCAGTGACGAGTCTAGATTTCTGGTCTATCGTCAAGATGGCCGCGTCCGAGTGCGCAGACAAGTGCATGAAGCCTACAACAAAGATTGTATAGTGCCAAGAGTCCAAGCTGGAGGTGGTGGGGTGACCGTTTGGGCTGCTTTTCATGCAGGGGGAAAAACTGACCTGGTTGTTCTGAATGGAAACCTTAACCAGTTCAAGTACAGGGCCATTCTGGAAGAAACATTGCTTCCATTTGCTCGTGCAGCCTTTCGAGGAAACTTTGTCTTCCAAGATGACAATGCACGGCCTCATCGTGCTCGCATGATCCAACACTTTCTTGCTGACCGTGGTGTAGAGCATATGGAGTGGCCTGCCATGTCACCGGATATGAATCCGATAGAGAACTTGTGGGCAAAATTAACGCATCAAATCGACCACTTGGACCAGCAGCCGACCTCTGTGCGTGAATTGTAGCAGGCTATTGTCACTGCATGGCAAGCTATTCCTGTCCAAACCTTGGCAAATCTCGTGAACGGCATGCCTCAACGTGTACGTACTCTCCTGAATGCTCGTGGGGGTTACACGAAGTACTGAACTGTAATTTTACTGTCCGTAATCCCAGTCGTAATTTAACTTTTGTTTTTGTTAAAATTTTTTTTGGCTAATCTGCTAAATAAAGCGATACTTCTGGAAAACGCACAGAAGTTTAACACAGTACTGTCCATGAATTGAGTTCGATATCAGTTTACATCACTTTCAAGGATCAATTTATTTGTTTCGAAATGTCAAATGTGGTTTTTGTTTCTTTTAAAGGTCACATTAACAAAATCTAGAATAATTTCAACATAATTCCAATGAACTTTTGGTTCTAAGACATCTTGAAAAGTAAGTTCACCCCCACAAAAAAAATATTCCATATTAAATGCCAAGTCTGTATATATATATACAGTCACATGGAAAAGTAAGTACACCCCATGTAAAGTTTTGACTTTTTCAACATATTTCAACACACAGCTATTTGATCTTCATTTTAACAATATTGATAGATAAAGGTGATATCACATAACAAATATCCTGAAACATTTACATTTTGTAGTCCATTGTATAATTTAAATGAACATAAATGCAAATTTCGCATGTGGAAAAAGTAAGTACATCCCTGCATTTATCACTACTTCAAATACCTAAAATTAGAATCAGTTCAGGTACAAATGATTAGAACATCGTTAGAGAGGATCTTGGAGGAACCTGTCTTATTTAAACCTCAGACATTTAGTTTGGTTTGCTCTTTGTTGTTGAAGTGTGTGGCGTCACCATGCCTAGATCAAAAGAGCTCTCTGAGGCCTTCAGAAAGAAGTTTATAGATGCCTACGAGTCTGGGAAGGGATTTAAAAAGATCTCCCAACAATTTGAAATCAATCATTCGACTGTCCGGAAGATCATCTACAAGTGGAGAAGATTCCCAACAACTGCCAACTTGTTCAGGCCAGGCCGCCCCAGCAAATTCAGCCCGAGAGCAGACCGCAAGATGCTGAAAGAACTCTCTAAGAACCCCAGAATGTCATCGTGGGACCTACAGGTAGCTCTTGCCACTGTTGATGTCAAAGTGCACAAGTTTACGATAAGAAAGAGGCTGCACAAATTTGATCTACATGGGAGGTGTGCCAGGAGTAAACCTTTGCTGTCCAGAAAGAACATCAGGGCAAGACTAAAGTTTGCCAATGAACACCGTGGCAAAGACCAGCACTTCTGGAACAATGTGCTCTGGACAGATGAGTCAAAGGTAGAGCTATTTGGCCACAGCACCAGAAGACATGTTTTGCAAAAACCAAAGACAGCATTTGACCACAAGAACCTGATACCAACTGTAAAGCATGGTGGTGGAAATATTATGGTTTGGGGCAGCTTTGCTGCATCAGGGCCTGGGCAGCTCACCATCATAGAATCCACTATGAATTCTTCATTGTACCCCAGAGGGTGCTTGAGGATAATGTGAGGCCATCTGTCGGAAAGTTGAAGCTCAACTGAAGGTGGACCTTGCAACATGACAATGACCCTAAACATACCAGTAAATCCACCAAGGAATGTCTGAAAAAAAAGAAATGGAGGGTTCTGGAATGGCCAAGTCAAAGCCCGGATCTAAATTCCATCGAGATGTTGTGGGGGGATTTGAAACGAGCTGTGCATGCAAGAAACCCCTCAAACATCGCACAGCTGAAAGAATTCTGCATGGAGGAGTGGGCAAAAATGTCTCCCAGTCGATGTCAGAGACTGGTAGACAGTTATAAGAAACGCCTACTTGAGGTTGTTTCTGCCAAAGGGGCAATACCATCTATTAGAGCCAAGGGTGTACTTACTTTTTCCACATGCAAAATTTGCATTTATGTTTATTTAAATTATACAATTGTTACGGATTCGTCACTTCCGTTGTTGTGGTTTTCATCCACTGTAAACATTTTTGGTTCCATGTACTATTATTGTTATTGTTTAAGTGAAATAGAGATGACTATTTTCAAAAGGTAAAAAAAGTTAATGTTTTAAATGAAAGCGGAACCGGACGATGACGAAGAGGGAGGGAAAAAAAGAAGGCGGAGCGAGTGAGTTCGACAAGAAAGCCGAGCTGCTTTGAGGTCTTGAGCGAACGTTGGCGAACGAGGGTCACGAGTGAACTTTGGGTTTCCCGGGAAAGGGATTCCTGCGACAGAGTTGTCATCGCTGTGACAGATAAACCTGCGTGACAGGTTTTGCGGTCGATTCCGAAGAGAATCATTGGAGTGCCATTACGTCTCGAGAACGGGCCGTTGGCCATTTTGACTCGCGCCCGATTTTCGCATCGCTCCAGGTTTTTCACCTCGCTTCAACCATTTTCACCACATCTAGACGTTAACCTGGTGTGTGTGTAACGTGGCTTTTGAGTGGGAAATCTGCGGTTCGCCGATTGGGAGCCGTGGAACGTCCATACCCGAAGGTGTGATTTCCCAGTCGCCTGGAGGGCACCTTTACGCATCTTTGGCAGCGTGACTGTCACTCAACCGAACGAGATTCTGGTGTCGATTAGACATCGTTCTGACGATCACTGGAGCGGAGCAATTTTGGCTTGATGCCGGGATAGAGACATTGGGAATGTTCTTGTTTCACTCACTTGGAGCACAGTGAGTTACATTTTACGAAACTGTTGGGACCATCATAGGAAGGATATATTGGTTGTACAATTGATTACTATTGTTATTGTACTGTTATTCTTTTGTGACCTTTAATACAATACTTGTTTGTTGGTAACAATTGGTGTGTTCATCATTGATCTTTGACATACAGAATAACACATCTTTCTGCCGTGACTCCTCTCGGGGCTTGGAGGTACACCGTGACCGGGGTTTGGGGAGGAGCACATAACAGAAATTGGGGGCTCCTCGTCCGGGATAGAATTCCCTATCATTCCCAAAATTCCCAAATTTGGAATTTTTCTAACATTCCCAAATTTAAAAAAAAAAATTTTGAAAATTTTTGTGTGAAGGTTAACAGGTGCTAACTGATAGTCAACATGGTGTTTGACGCAGAAAAGTTTGCAGTGTCCCCTAATGAGGCACAGTTCCAGGCATTAAAAAGATCGGAACTCATGATATTGGCCAAATATTTTAACTTGGAGGTCCGAGTTAATATGAAGAAAGCAGAGATGCAGACATTGGTGGTAGAATCTCTGGTGGGAGAAGGAACATGGAAAGAGGTAGCCGTGGATTGGTTACCCGAGGAAAAAGAAAATGTGGAGCTCCGGAAAATGGAAATGCAACTGCAGAGCCAGGAAAGGTTAAAAGCAGAGGAAAGGAAAGCGGAAAAGGAAAGAGCAGAACAGGAACGAGAATTCGAGGAAAGAAGAGCAGAACAGGAACGAGAACTCGAGGAAAGAAGAGCAGAACAGGAACGAGAACTCGAAGAGAGAAGAGCAGAGGAAAGGAGAGCTGAAGAAGAAAGAAGAGCAGAGGAAAGAGCAGAGGAAAGGAGAGCCGAAAGGGAGTTAAAGGAATGGGACATGGAGTATCAGAAGGAACTTAAATTCAAGGAGCTGGAATTACTGGGGGAACGGAGAGAAGTAGTATCCATGCCGGCTAGTTCGACAACTAGTGAGAACTCTTGGGATGTTGGTAGTGTTACGGATTCATCACTTCCGTAGTTATGGTTTTCATCCACTTGAAACATTTCTGGTTCCATGTATTATTATTATTGTGGTTTGAGGGAAATGACGGTTATTGTTGTCAAAAGGTAAAAAGGTTAATGTTTTAAATGAAACCAGAACCGGACGAAGACGAAGCGGAAGGAGAGAAAAAGGGCAGAGCGAAAGAGGTCGGACAGGAAAGCCGAGTTGCTCCGGGTTCTGAAGCGAACGTTGGCGAACAAGAGTCACTAGCGAACTTTCGGGTTTCCGGGAAAGGAATTCCTGTGATCGAGTTGGCATCGCTGTGACCGATAAACCTGCGTGTCAGGTTTTGCTATCGATTCAGGAGAGAATCATCGCCGTGCTGGTGCGCCACGAGACCGGGCCGTCGGCCATTTTGACTCGCGCAGGACTTGTGCTTCGCTCGCGGTTTCGTTTCTTTTCGAACATTTTCACCACATTCAGACGTCGATCTGGGGCGTGTGTGTGACGTGGCTTTTTGAAGGCTAATTCGTCCATACCCGAGGGTGTGATCTCTCAGTCGCCTGTGGGGCGCCTTTGGATTTCCCAGTCGACTTGAGGGCGCCTTTGTACAGCTTTGGCTGTGTGACTGTTCTTGCCATCCACACGGGATTCTGGTTTCGATTGGACCTCGTTCTTGCGATCGCTGGAGCGAATCAACTGTGGCTTGAAGCCGGGAATAAGAGACATTGGGGATGTTCTGGTTTCACTCACTTGGAGCACAGTGAGTTATATATAATAACACTGATGGTACCATCATAGAATATTGATTGTACTTTAACTTTTGATTCATATTATTGTTGTATGGTTATTCTTGTGTGATCTTAATACAATATTTGTTTGTGAGTAACAATTGGTGTGGCTTCACCATTGATCTTTGACATACAGAATAACACATTTTTCTGCCGTGACCCCTCTCGGGGCTCGGAGGTGCACCGTGACCAGGGGGTCGGGGAGGAGCACGTAACAGAAATTGGGGGCTCGTCCAATTGGCTCGGGGGCTCGAAATTGGGTCTTCGTCCGGGATTAAATTCCCTGGTAATTCGTCCAGGATAGAATTCCCTAACCTTCCCAGAATTCCCAAATTTGGAATTTTTCCAACATTCCCAAATTTTTCAGAAAAATTGGAAATTTTTGTGTGAAGGTTAACAGGTGCTCATAGTCACCATGGTGTTTGATGCAGAAAAGTTTGCGGCATCCCCTAATGAGGCACAGTTCCTCGCGTTAAAAAAATCGGAACTCTTGATATTGGCCAGACATTTTAACTTGGAGGTCCGAGTCAATATGAAGAAAGCAGAGATGCAGACATTGGTGGTAGAATCTCTGGTGGGACAAGGAACATGGACAGAGGGAGCCTTGGATTGGTTACCCGAGGAAAAAGAAAATGTGAAGCTCCAGAAAATGGAGATGCAACTGCAGAGCCAGGAAAGGGTAAAAGCAGAGGAAAGGAAAGCAGAGGAGAGAAGAGCAGAGGAAAGGAGCGCTGAAGAAAGGAGCGCTGAAGAAGAAAGAAGAGCAGGGGAAAGAGCAGAGGAAAGGAGAGCTGCAAGGGAACTCGAAGAAAGAAGAGAAAAGGAAAGAGCAGAGGAGAGGAGAGCCGAAAGGGAGTTAAAGGAACGTGACATGGAGTGTCAGAAGGAAATTGAACTCAAGAAGTTGGAATTAATGAGAGAACGGTGAGAGGTAGCATCCATGCCGGCTGGTTCGACAACTAGTCAGAACACCTGGGATGTTGGTAGGCATGTGAGGCTGGTTCCACCCTTTAATGAAAAGGAGGTAGCCAAGTTTTTTTTACACTTTGAGAAAGTGGCTCAAATGCTAAAATGACCTGTGGAGTCCTGGACTATGTTAGTGCAAAGTGTTCTGGTGGGTAAAGCTCAAGATATATTTTCGGCTTTACCGATTGACCAATGTGCAGATTATGAGATAGTGAAGAAAACCATTCTCAAGGCCTATGAATTGGTCCCTGAAGCTTACCGGCAAAAATTCCGGAACGCCCAGGAAGAGGGAGAGTGAGACCCATGTGGAGTTTGCCAGAATGAAAGAAACCATGTTTGATCGGTGGTGTGATTCGAAAGGGGTTGGGAAAGACTTCAAACTGTTGCGACAATTGATCTTGGTGGAGGAATTCAAACAGTGTGTCCACGAGGACATTAAAGTACATCTGGAGGAAAAGAAGGTACCAGAGTTGTATGAGGCAGCAACCGTGGCAGATGACTATGCCTTGACACACAGGATGGGGTTCCACAAACCTAACTTCACGCCTATAGTTCGCCAGGGGAGTTATGGTACATCCGGTGTGGAGAACGAAAATTCATGGGGGCGGCCTCGAGATGACCATGAGCACAACTCTGATACCGCCACTTTTAGGGATCAGAAGACTACAGTTCCAAGACAGACTTATCTTCCGGGGGGGTCGAGACAGACCACGAGTTTCTCCTCCGGGCCTACTTGCGCTTTTTGCAAGAAACCTGGACACTTGATGTCCCAATGTTATGCTCTGGAAAGGAAAAATCAAGAGTGGAGTCAGACTAGTACAACTCCGAATGCATTGGCAAATGTGAGAAATCGTCCTTGGAGGACAGAGCCTCGTTAGGGTTCCCATGCCAAAGTTACGGCATCACAGAACGACCTTGTTCAAGAGGGTTGCAAACCATTTATTTCAGAGGGGTTTGTGTCACTGGATGGAGACTTAACGAACCAGAGGCCTGTTAGGGTATTGAGGGACACAGGAGCACATCAATCTTTGATGTTTGAGGGCATTTTGCCATTGTCAGAGAAGACGGCAACTGGTGTCAGTGTTCGTTTACAGGGGTTGGTGGCTATGTTAAAGCCCCACTTCATGTCATCCATTTTCAGTCTGATTTGGTGTCAGGACCGGTCACCGTAGGTTTACAAGCTACTCTTCCTGTAGAGGGAGTATCTTTTGTTGTCGGGAATGATTTGGCCGGTGGTCAAGTTTCTGGTAACCCGATGTTTGTTGAAAAGCCTAGTATGGAAAATAACACCGCACAGTTAGAGCAGGAGATTCCGGGTATCTTTCCATCCTGTACCGCGACTCGTGCTGTGGGTAGGAAGCGCCCTGAAGAGAAGAGGAAGTACCCTGAAACCAAGTGTCAGACACAAGTCAGGGATGGAGGAAATGTTGGCAAGCTCTTTGTAGGTGGACTGAACTTCAACACAAGGGAAGATGTTCTGGACTCTGTCTTCGGCAAATATGGACCGCTCTTGGAAGTGCTGCTGATAAAAGACAAGGAGACGCAAAAGTCAAGAGGGTTTGGCTTTGTCGCATTTGAAAACACAAAGGACGCCAAAGATGCAGAAAAGGATTTGGATGGCAAGGATTTGGATGGTCGGACCATAACAGTAGAGAAGGCAGGCCATAGGCGTTGAGGGGGCCACAGAGGAGGAAAACGTGGAGGTAGTTTCAGGGGTGGCTATGGCTCCCAGAGTTACGGTAGCTCCCGAAGGGATGATTATCAGGGTAGTGGCCGAGAAGGAGACCGCTATTCACGTGACTGCAGCGACAAGCGTTCCAACCATGATTATTATTATGAAAGTTAGGAAGAGTTTGAAGCACTGAATGCTGCGGAGCAGCCGAGCCAAGATTCCTACACGGATTAACCGTGAACTCCACGTTCCTAAAGGCGTCCATGTAGTGAACTTTCCTACACGGATTAACCGTGAACTCCACGTTCCTAAAGGCGTCCATGTAGTGAACTTTCCTACATGGATTAACCGTGACCTCCACATTCCTAAAGGCGTCCATGTAGTGAATACTTCCAGGCCTCACCACCCAACCACCATGAAACCTGGCTCTCAGCTCGGCCTCCCTAAAAAAGTGCTATAGATTTGCTTGACTTTGGATTTTTGATCACACCCCCCTTAACCTTCATTCAAAAAAATGAAAAATAAAATTAGAGGTTGATGAGATGGAGTTTGGCTTTGCAGGAGTTCAACTGGGAAATTGAGCATGTAAAGGGCAGGGACAATGTCGTTGCTGATGATTTGTCCAGAGTGAATTAACTTTGGAATTCTCTGCAGGTTGTTTGAAGTTTTGTTGCTTTATTTTTGGGAAATATTGATTATTGGCTCATGGGAATTGATGATTTGGGTGTGAGTTTACTTTTGTTTGTTGGAAGAGTTTTGCCGACAAAGAAAGTTTTCACTATGTTCAAACTTTCTTTCTTGAGGGGGGGGAAGTGCTACGGATTCATCACTTCCGTTGTTGTGGTTTTCATCCACTTGAAACATTTCTGGTTCCATGTATTATTATTATTGTGGTTTGAGGGAAATGACGGTTATTGTTGTCAAAAGGTAAAAAGGTTAATGTTTTAAATGAAACCGGAACCGGACGACGACGAAGCGGAAGGAGAGAAAAAGGGCGGAGCGAAAGAGGTCGGACAGGAAAGCTGAGTTGCTCCGGGTTCTGAAGCGAACGTTGGCGAGCAAGAGTCACTAGCGAACTTTCGGGTTTCCGGGAAAGGAATTCCTGCGATCGAGTTGGCATCGCTGTGACCGATAAACCTGCGTGTCAGGTTTTGCTATCGATTCAGGAGAGAATCATCGCCGTGCTGGTGCGCCACGAGACCGGGCCGTCGGCCATTTTGACTCGCGCAGGACTTGTGCTTCACTCACGGTTTCGTTTCTTTTCAAACATTTTCACCGCATTCAGACGTCGATCTGGGGCGTGTGTGTGACGTGGCTTTTTGAAGGCTAATTCGTCCATACCCGAGGGTGTGATCTCAGTCGCCTGCAGGGCGCCTTTGGATTTCCCAGTCGCCTTGAGGGCACCTTTGTACAGCTTCGGCTGTGTGACTGTTCTTGCCATCCGCACGGGATTCTGGTTTCGATTGGACCTCATTCTAGCGATCGCTGGAGCAAATCAACTGTGGCTTGAAGCCGGGAATAAGAGACATTGGGGTTTCACTCACTTGGAGCACAGTGAGTTATATATTATAACACTGATGGTACCATCATAGAATATTGATTGTACTTGAACTTTTGATTCATATTATTGTTGTATGGTTATTCTTGTGTGATCTTAATACAATATTTGTTTGTGAGTAACAATTGGTGTGGCTTCACCATTGATCTTTGACATACAGAATAACACATTTTTCTGCCGTGACTCCTCTCGGGGCTCGGAGGTACACCGTGACCAGGGGGTCGGGGAGGAGCACGTAACTGCAGGCATCTGAGGCTGGTTCCACCCTTTTTTTTTTCCTTTTTTTTTGTATACAAGATCGAGGCTCGTGAAGAGCTAACATTAATCGCACAAAAAGACAAACCGACACACAAAACACAAAAAACAAGGGGAGCGGCAGACAAGATGGGGAGAGAGGGGGAAGGACACAAAAGAGAGGGGGAAGAGGGGGAAGGACACAAACACAACATTTGAGAGCAGGGACATCGGGAGGACTTGGGGGGAGGTGGGAGAGGAATAAAATATATGAACACTGCAAGGACTCTGGGGTGAATTACCGGGGGTAGAAAAGATCAAGGTTTTCAATGGGGGAAGATAAGAGATGGTGGTGAACAGCTGTTTTAAAGACCTGGAGGGAGGAGTGGGATTGAAGGGAGTGGGGGAGTTTGTTCCAGAGGTGGGAGAAAAGGGGAATGAAAGAGTGAAGGTGAGCAGAGAGCCTAGACTTTGGCAGTTTAACCATAAGAGGGTTGCAGGCAGATCTTGTGCGACCTGAAGGAATATTGGGGGGACAGAGCACAGAGAGAGCTGGGGGAGCAAGGCCGGAGAGGAGTCGGTAGAAGACAGAAAGACCACCAACCTGCCTGCGGTGAGTGAGTGAAAGGCCCTCGTTGTTGACTACATCGCAGGAGATTCCAATGATTCTGAAAGCTTTGGCCTCAACAGCGTGAAGCCGAGCAAGGTGTGAGGCAGGAGCACCAGCCCAGAGGGGGGAACAGTATTCCATTGAGCTGCGGATGAAAGCCTTGTATGTGGTGAGGAGCTCAGGTGTGCCAAGGAAGGACTTCGCACGACGGAGGATGCCCTGTCGGCGACTGGCTTTGGAGGCCAGCTTGGAAATGTGGTTTTCCCAAGAAAGATGATGGCAGATAGTGAGACCCAAAAGCTTGAGCGACAGAACTCCTTGGAGAGGATTGTTGAGAAAGTAGATGGGAGGGTTGTCCAGTCGGTCCTTTCGGAGAGACATTGTAAGAGTGTGAGATTTGTCAGGATTGAAAGACATGTTCCACTTGTTTGACCAGTCTGTGATTTTGTCCAGGTCTGCAGAGAGTGAGGAGGCTGCAGACTGCCGATCTGAGGGATGAGGAATGGAGCGACAGAGAGTAGAGTCGTCAGCAAAGAGATCGAGAGGATTTTCAAGAGAGTCAGAGAGATCATTGATGAAGACCAGAAAAAGCACAGGGCCCAGAACACTACCTTGGGGAACTCCAGCCTGAACAGGAAGAGGAGATGAGAGAAACCCATTCAGGGCCACACGTTGACTACGACCAGAGAGGAAGTCCGCCAGCCATGCGTGGAGATTTCCATGGATACCAAAGGAGGAGAGTTTGGTGAGCAGAGCAGGGTGCCAGACCGCATCGAAGGCACGTGAAATGTCAAGGGAGACAGCTTAATTTCCTGTTTGGCGTTGAGGACCTCCATCCATTGTTGAGAAAGCAGAAGCAGCATGTCCAGAGTAGAGTGACCAGGTCTGAAACCAAATTGATGATCAGAGATCAAGCCATTGGAGAAGAGGAAAGATTTAATATCTGAAGCGATGATGGATTCCATGACTTTGCTGATAATTGGGAGAAGGCTTATTGGTCTGTAGTTGCTGAGATCTGTTTTTGCACCTTTTTTGTGCAAAGCGGTGATGTTGGCTGATTTCCAAGCAGATGGCAGATGACCTTGAGCAAAAGAGAGGGTGAAGAGAACAGAAAGAGGGAGTGAAAGAGCAGAAGAACATGATTTTAGGACCCGTGGGCTGATGCCGTCAGGACCAGTTGCAGAATCAGAGTCGAGGGTTGACAGAAACTTTTCCACCTTGTCAGGAGGAAAGGACACAGAGTCCAGGAGCAGCTGGGTACGACTGGGTACGGTGGGTACAGAGAGGGACGGGTTTGGGACACAAGATTTAGAGGCAAACACAGAGTTGAGGCATTCAGCTTTTTCACATGCGGAGTCAGCCGTTAAGCCGTTTGAGGTGAGGGAGGGGATGGAGGGGGAACAAACACCAGAAACAGATTTGACCAGACGCCACCAGGATTTGGAAGAGGGAGACAGATAAGAGAGTTCGGTCTTGAGAATGGTGAGATATTGTTTCCTGGCTCTCCTGAGGGTGGACACACACTTGTTTCGGGCTTTGTGAAAGGAAATGAGATTTCCTTCCGTTGGATTTGCTTTCCAGGAGACGAAAGCAAGTTGTTTCAGGGCAACAGCCTCACCACAAGATTCCGTGTACCATGGACGGGAGGAAGGGTATGACAACTGAAGACGAGATGGGATAAATCTGTGCATGAGAGAGAGCAATTTAAAGAGAACCCTTCAATGAAAAGGAGGTAGCCAAGTTCTTTTTACATTTTGAGAAGGTGGCTCAAATGCTAAAATGGCCTGTGGGGTCCTGGACTATGTTAGTGCAAAGTGTTCTGGTGGGTAAAGCTCAAGATATATTTTCGGCTTTACCGATTGACCAATGTGCAGATTATGAGAAAGTGAAGAAAGCCATTCTCAAAGCCTATGAATTGGTCTCTGAAGCTTACCGGCAAAAATTCCGGAATGCCAGAAAGAAGGAGAGTGAGACCCATGTGGAGTTTGCCAGAATGAAGGAAACCATGTTTGATAGGTGGTGTGACTCGAAGGAGATTGGGAAAGACTTCAACCTGTTACGACAATTGATCTTGGTGGAGGAATTCAAACAGTGTGTGCACGTGGACATTAAAGTACATCTGGATGAAAAGAAAGTACCAGAGTTGTATGAGGCAGCAACCGTGGCAGATGACTGCCTTGACACACAGGATGGGGTTCCACAAACCTAACTTCCCACCTAGTTTTTTTTTTTTTTTTTTGTTGTTGTATACAAGATCGAGGCTCGTGAAAGAGCGAACATTAATCACACAGAAAGACAAACTGACACATAAAACATATAACATCGGGAGCGGTAGACAAGATGGGGAGAGACGGGGAAGGACACAAACACAACATTTGAGAGCAGGGACCGAGAGACATGGAGACATCGAGAGATCTGTGGGAGGGAGAGGGCTTTGGGGTGGTAGGCATGGGAAGGGGGGGGGGGGGGGGGAGGTATAAAACATATGGACACTGCGAGGACTTCCAGGAAAGAAGTTGGAATTTCAAACAAGGTGGATCTGGGGTGAATTAGCGGGGGTAGAAAAGATCAGGGGTTTGGATGGGGGAAGATAAGAGATGGTGGTGAACAGCTGTTTTAAAGACCTAGAGGGAGGAGTGGGATTGAAGGGAGTGTGGGAGTTTGTTCCAGAGGCGGGAGAAAAGAGGAATGAAAGAGTGAAGGTGAGCAGAGAGCCGAGATTTCGGCAGTTTAACCATCAGAGGGTTGCTGGCAGATCTTGTGCGACCTGTAGGAATATTTGGGGAACAGAGCACAGAGAAAGCTGGGGGAGCAAGGCCGGAGAGGATTCGGTGGAAGACAGAAAGACCACCTACCTGCCTGTGGTGAGTGAGTGAAAGGCCCTCAGAGATAGCTTCATCGTGGGAGATTCCAATGATTCTGAAAGCTTTGGTTTCAACAGCGTGAAGCCGAGCTAGTTGTAAGGCAGGAGCACCGGCCCATAGGGGAGAACAGTATTCCATTGAGCTGCGGATGAAAGCCTTGTATGTGGTGAGGAGCTCAGGTGTGCCTCTGAAGGACTTCGCACGACGGAGGATGCCCAGTCGGCGACTGGCTTTGGAGGCCAGCTTGGAAATGTGGTTTTCCCAAGATAGATCAAGGCAGATAGTGAGACCCAAAAGCTTGAGCGACAGAACTTCTTGGAGAGGATTGTTGAGAAAGTAGATGGGAGGGTTGTCCAGTCGATCTTTTTGGAGAGACATAGTAAGAGTGTGAGATTTGTCAGGATTGAAAGACATGTTCCACTTGTTTGACCAGTCTGTGATTTTGTCCAGGTCTTCAGAGAGTGAGGAGGCTGCAGACTGCCGATCTGAGGGAAGAGGAATGGAGCGGCAGAGAATGGAGTCATCAGCAAAGAGATAGAGAGGATTTTTCCAGAGAGTCGGAGAGATCATTGATGAAGACCAGAAAAAGCACAGGGCTCAGAACCCTGCCTTGGGGAACTCCAGCCTGAACAGGAAGGGGGAGATGAGAGAAATCCATTCAGGGCCACATGTTGACTACGACCAGAGAGGAAGTCCGCAAGCCATGCATGGAGATTTCCATGGATACCATAGGAGGAGAGTTTGGTGAGCAGAGCTGGGTGCCAGACCATATCGAAGGAACGTGATATGTCAAGGGAGACAGCTCTGATTGCCTGTTTGGCATTGAGGACCTCCATACATTGTTGAGACAGCAGAAGCAGCATGTCCAGAGTAGAGTGACCTGGTCTGAAACCAAATTGATGATCAGAGATCAAGCCATTGGAGAAGAGGAAAGATTTCATTTCCGAAGCAATGATGGATTCCATGACTTTGCTGATAATTGGGAGCAGGCTGATTGGTCTGTAGTTGCAAGGATCTGTTTTTGCACCTTTTTGTGTAAAGCGGTAATGTTTGCTGATTTCCAGGATGCTGGCAGATGACCTTGAGCAAAGGAGAGGGTGAAGAGAACAGAGAGAGGGTGAGATAGAGCGGCCGAGCAGGATTTTAGGACCCGTGGGCTGATGCCGTCTGGTCCAGTTGCAGAATCAGAGTCGAGGTTAGACAAAAACTCCTCCACCTTGTCAGGAGAGAAGGACACAGAGTCCAGGAGCAGTTGGGTTCGACTGGGAAAGGTGGGAACAGAGAGAGATGGGTTTGGGACTAAAGATTTTGAGGCAAACACAGAGTTGAGGCATTCGGCTTTGTCATGTGCGATGTCAACTGTGTAGCCATTTGAGTTAAGGGAGGGGATGGAGGGGGAACAAACACCAGAAACGGATTTGACCAGATGTCACAAGGATTTGGAGGAAGGCGACAGGTTTGAGAGTTCATTCTTGAGTGTGGAGAGATAGTGCTTCCTGGCACCCCTGAGGGTAGACACACACTTGTTCCGAGCTTGGTGGAAGGAACTGAGATTGCCTTCAGTTGGATTAGCCTTCCAGGGGGCAAAGGCAAGTTGTTTCAGGGCAACTGCCTCACCACAAGATTCAGTGTACCATGGACAGGAGGAAGGGTAAGACAACTGAAGACGAGATGGGATAAATCTGTGCATGAGAGAGAGCAGTTTGCTTTGGAAGAATTCCCAGGGAGAATTGATGTCAGAGGCAGTGGAGATGGGAGACCAATGCAGACGATTGTTGGCTGCTTGAAGACCGTCCCAGTCGGCCTGAGTGAAATGCCAGACTCGTCGACGCTGAGGAGGCTCTCTGAGAATGGCCAGAGAGATGTCCACTTTGACAAGCACATGATCAGAAGAACCGATTGGAGCAGAAGAAGAGCAGCAGACATTAGCAGGGAAGTTTGTCATAATCAAGTCTAGAAGAGAAGATACTCCATTGGCTGAGATCCGTGTCGGGAAATTGACAGATTGTGTCAATCCCAGTGAGTCACAGAAGTCCTTTGCTGAGGTGCCATGACTGGTGAGAGAGGAACCCACACCCAACCAGCTGGCATGATGACAGTTGAAGTCACCACATATGAGGAAGAGAGAGTTGGGATGAGTGGATAGAAGTTGGTCCATGTTGTCAGACATTGAAATGTAGATGGAGTCATCACTGTTTGGGGGACGGTACAGAACACATATGAACAAAAGGTGGGAGCGGAGAGGAAGCCGTAACCAGAGGTACTCCTGCGGGTGAGGAGGAAAGAGAGCAGTGCAAGGAGAGTGAGGAAGAGAGTTTTTGACAAAGATAGCCACCCCACCACCAGGCCGAGGCTCAGGTCTATCATACTGCAGGAGGGAGTAACCAGGAAGAGATATTAAGGAATCAGAGACATCTTGAAGGAGGAAAGTCTCTGTTAAGCAGATCAAGTCTGGATTGTCAGACGCAACCTGTATGGAGAGATCAGTCAGGTTTGAGCGAAGGCCCCGGATGTTTGAGGTCCATACCGTTAATGAAGAGAGAGGGGGAGCATCGGGTACAGGACAGGGGAGGGGAGGAGTAGGGTAAGATGAAGGATGAGAGGGGGAGGTAGGGAGAGCAGTTGATAGTGTGTCAGAGATTACAGAAGAGTTCCAAGAAAGGGAAGGATGAGGAGGATGAAAGGTTTGATGGTGAAGGGATGAGCCACAGTGATGGGTTGTTTGAGGGGGGGCAGAGGAAAGTAGAAGGTTGGGGGGGGGGGGGGTGGAGGTATGAGATAGAAGGGAGACGAAGTGGGGAGGAGGCAGCTTTGAGGGGGAGGAGGGAGAATTGGAGAGGAATGGTATGGGGGGAGATTTGAATGGGAGGGGTTGGGGGGGAGTTTTGAAGGGGAGGAGTGAGGGGGGGCTTAGGAGGAGAGGGGCAAGGGCGGAGTTTAGGAGTGGAGGGGCAAGGTGGGAGTGTAGGGGCAAGGGGGGGGGGGTATTTGGAGGGGAGGGGCAAGGGGGGAGTTTAGGAGGGGAAGGGCAAGGGGGGAGTTCAGGAGTGGAGGGGCAAGGGGGGAGTTTAGGAGTGGAGGGGAAAGGGGGGAGTTTAGGAGTGGAGGGGCAAGGGGGGAGTTTAGGAGTGGAGGGGAAAGGGGGGAGTTTAGGAGTGTAGGTGCAAGGGGGGGGGGGGGATTTGGAGGGGAGGGGCAAGAGGGGAGTTTAGAAAGTGGATGATTAATGAAAGACGAACATTGATAACAAATTGGGTTTGTTGTGATTTTCAAGTTAGCAATCCGATTCAGAACGATGGAGGAGGGGTGGAGTGAATGTGAATTTAGAACATGTAGTGAGGGAGACGTATAAGAGATTGAATTTCTTTTTTTGACGTGGAATGAGTTGGAGAGGAAATTGAAAAAAGCCTTTTAAATAGGAAGAAAAACGGCGTGTTGTAATATACCACTGAATAAAACACTGAAGGGGAAAGTTTAAACATATTTAAATAATATTTAAACAGAACCGTGAACAATCTTATATGCACAAAATACCAATGGGGGGGAGGGCCGAGAGGGACCACCACGAGTCACGTGAACAGGGCAAAAGGTGGATGGCAAGAAGATAATGGGGGTGGGGCGAACAGCACACCTGGACAGAAAGTACAGGATGAGACAACAGCACATGTGGAGAAAGGAAAAGAAATGTTTTTTTGGGGTTTTTGGGGGGGGCGGGGCGGTGGGGATTTAAAACGTTAGACAAAGAGTATTATGTTTGGGGTAGAAGGGAAAAAACTAAGAGCCAAGCAAAACACAATGTAGGGGACTTAAGTTAACAAACACCGACGGGGGTACAAGGCTGCACACGCAGAGCAGAACACGATTAATTAATTACGAGTTACAGGAAATTCAAACCAAAACTAACTATAAACAAACAATAACGCATGGACGATAAAATAACGAGTTGAAATTTGACAAACACACGAATGAAAAAATAACCGCTTTGGATGCCCGGAGAGAACCAAGCCTCAATGTCGGAAGCTTCAACAACTCGGCCGCGTGGCACAAAATACTCGACTATTTTATACAGGTATGAAAGATTAACACCGATAAATCTGCCGAGGGACACGCAAAAGGTACACACACAGAAGATAAATACAGTTTCGACAAAAATACAAATGTGACAATTACTTAACTTCGAGCGTGCGAGAAGATCGTGGATCAGCTTCGAAAAACCGTGACCGCCCCGACAAGATCTCGCGAGATCTCCGAAGTTAGCCAGGGAAGTTATGGTCAATCAGGTGCGGAGAACAAATATTCATGGAGGTGGCCTGGAGATGACTATGGGGACATAATCTGATACCGTGACTTTTAGGGATCAGAAGACTACAGTTCCAAGACAGACTTATCTTCCGGGGGGCCCGAGGCAGACCACGAGTTTTTCCTCCGGGCCGACTTGCGCTTTTTGCAAGAAACCTGGACATTTGATGTCCCAATGTTACGCCCTGAAAAGGAAAAATCAGGAGCGGAGTCAAACTAGTGCAACTCCGAATGCATTGGCCAACGCGAGAAATCGTCCTTGGTGGACAGTGCCTTGTGAACGTTCCCATGCCAAAGTTAGGCATCACAGAACGACCTTGTTCAAGAGGGTTACAAACCTTTTATTTCAGAGGGGTTTGTGTCACTGGATGGAGACAACGAACCAGAGGCCTGTTAGGGTATTGAGGGACACAGGAGCACATCAATCTTTGATGCTTGAGGGCATTTAGGCGGCAACGGGTGTTCGTGTTCTTTTACAGGAGGTTGGTGGCTATGTTAAAGCTCCTCTTTATGTCATCCGTTTGAAGTCTGATTTGGTGTCAGGACCGGTCACCGTAGGTTTACAAGCCACTCTTCCTGTGAAGGGAATCTCTTTTGTTATCGGGAATGATTTGGCCGGTGGTCGAGTTTCTGGTAATCCGATGTTGGTTGAAAAGCCTAGTATGGAAAATAACACAGCACAGTTAGAGCAGGGGATTCCGGGTATCTTTCCATCCTGTGCCGCGACTCGTGCTATGGGTAGGAAGCGCTCTGAAGAGAAGGAGAAGGTACTGACGTCACGCTTTGCACAGGCACTTCTTGTCGAGTACCCTGAAACGAAGTGTCAGCACACACAAGTCATGGATGGAGGCAATGTTGGCAAGCTCTTTGTAGGTGGACTGAACTTTGACAGAAGTGAAGATGTTCTGGACTCTATCTTTGGCAAATATGGACCACTCTTGGAAGTGCTGCTGATAAAAGACAGGGAGACGCAAAAGTCGAGAGGGTTTGGCTTTGTCACGTTTGAAAACACAAAGGATGCCAAAGATGCAGACAAGGATTTGAATGGCAAGGATTTGGATGGTCGGACCATAACAGTAGAGAAGGCAGTCCATGGGCGTCGAGGGGGCTACAGAGGAGGAAAACGTGGAGGTAGTTTCAGGGGTAGCTATGGCTCCCGGGGTGGGAGTAGTAGTTTTGGTGGCGGCTACAGTCGTGATTACTACGGAGGCTCCCAGCAGCAGCAGTGCAGTTTTGGCAACTCTCGACGGGATGAATATTATGGTGGTAGCCGAAATGGGGACCGCTACTCACGTGACTACAACACCCGACGCTACAACCGTGATTATGATTCTTATGATCAAGAGAAGAGTTGGAAGCACCGAGTGCTCAGGAGCAGCCGAGCCAAGATTGCGACACGGATTAACCTGTGCACTCCACGTCTCTAAATGCATCCATGCAGTGAATACTTCCAGGCCTCACCACCCAACCACCATGAAACCTGGCTCTCAGCTCGGCCTCCTTCAAAAAGTGCTGTAGATTTGCTTTGCTTTGGATTTTTGATCACAACTCCTTAACCTTAATTCAAAAAATGAAAAATAAAAATCAGAGGTTGATGAGATGGAGTTTGGCTTTGCGGGAGTTCAACTTGGAAATTGAGCATGTAAAGGGCAGGGACAATGTCGTTGCTGATGCTTTATCCAGAGTGAACTGACTTTGGAAATTCCTGTAGGTTGTTGGAAGTTTTGTTGCTTAATTTAGGGGAATATTAATTATTGTGGCTCACTTGAATTGATAATTTGGGTGTGAGTTTTACTTTTGTTTGTTAAAATTTTTTATCAAAAAAACCATGTTTTTATCAAACCTCGACTCTGATTCTGCAACTGGACCAGATGGCATCAGCCCACGGGTCCTAAAATCCTGCTCTTCCGCTCTATCTCACCCTCTCTCTGTTCTTTTCACCCTCTCTTTTGCTCAAGGTCATCTGCCAGCATCTTGGAAATCAGCAAACATTACAGCTTTACACAAAAAAGGTGCAAAAACAGATCCTTGCAACTACAGACCAATCAGCCTGCTCCCAATTATCAGCAAAGTCATGGAATCCATCATTGCTTCGGATATCAAATCCTTCCTCTTCTCCAATGGCTTGATCTCTGATCATCAATTTGGATTCAGACCAGGTCATTCTACTCTGGACATGTTGCTTCTGCTGTCTCAACAATGTATTGAGGTCCTCAATGCCAAACAGGAAATCAGAGCTGTCTCACTTGACATATCACGTGCCTTCGATACGGTCTGGCACCCAGCTCTGCTCACCAAACTCACCTCCTATGGTATTCATGGAAATCTCCACTCATGGCTTGCGGACTTCCTCTCTGGTCGTAGGCAACGTGTGGCCCTGAATAGATTTCTCTCATCTCCCCTTCCTGTTCTGGCTGGAGTTCCCCAAGGTAGTGTTCTGGGCCCTGTGCTATTTCTGGTCTTCATCAATGATCTGTCCGACTCTCTGGAAAATCCTCTCTATCTCTTTGCTGATGACTCCACTATCTGCCGCTCCATTCCTCATCCCTCAGATCGGCAGTCTGCAGCCTCCTCACTCTGTGCAGACCTGGACAAAATCACAGACTGGTCAAACAAGTGGAACATGTCTTTCAATCCTGACAAATCTCACACTCTTACAATGTCTCTCCAAAAGGACCGACTGGAAAACCCTCCCATCTACTTTCTCAACAATCCTCTCCAAGAAGTTCTGTCGCTCAAGCTTTTGGGTCTCACTATCTGCCATGATCTTTCTTGGGAAAACCACATTTCCAAGCTGGCCTCCAAAGCCAGTCGCCGACTGGGCATCCTCCGTCGTGCGAAGTCCTTCCTTGGCACACCTGAGCTCCTCACCACATACAAGGCTTTCATCCGCAGCTCAATGGAATACTGTTCCCCCCTCTGGGTTGGTGCTCCTGCCTCACACCTAGCTCGGCTTCATGCTGTTGAGGCCAAAGCTTTCAGAATCATTGGAATCTCCTGCGATGAAGTCAACTCCGAGGGCCTTTCACTCACTCACCGCAGGCAGGTTGGTGGTCTTTCTGTCTTCTACCGACTCCTCTCCGGCCT
The DNA here is from genome assembly GCF_964187855.1 of Myxine glutinosa. Classification (NCBI taxonomy): domain Eukaryota; kingdom Metazoa; phylum Chordata; class Myxini; order Myxiniformes; family Myxinidae; genus Myxine; species Myxine glutinosa. The sequence goes on along the minus strand of NC_136263.1, from coordinate 25,444,618 downwards.
TGCTCCCCCAGCTCTCTCTGTGCTCTGTCCCCCCAATATTCCTTCAGGTCGCACAAGATATGCCTGCAACCCTCTTATGATTAAACTGCCAAATTCTAGGCTCTCTGCTCACCTTCACTCTTTCATTCCCCTTTTCTCCTGCCTCTGGAACAAACTCCCCCACTCCCTTCAATCCCACTCCTCCCTCCAGGTCTTTAAAACAGCTGTTCACCACCATCTCTTATCTTCCCCCATCCAAAACCTTGATCCTTTCTACCCCCGGTAATTCACCCCAGAGTCTTTGCAGTGTTCATATGTTTTATACCTCTCCCACCTCCCCCCCAAGTCCTCCCGATGTCCCTGCTCTCAAATGTTGTGTTTGTGTCCTTCCCCCTCTCTTCCCATCTTGTCTGCCGCTCCCCTTGTTTTTTGTGGTTTGTGTGTCGGTTTGACTTTTTGTGTGATTAATGTTAGCTCTTTCACTAGCCTCGATCTTGTATACAAAAAAAAATTTTTTTTTTTTTTTTTTTTTGCATGCAAAGAAAGTTTTCACTATGTTCAAACTTTCTTTCTTGAGGGGGGGAAGTGTTACGGATTCGTCACTTCCGTTGTGGTTTTCATCCACTGTGAACATTTTTGGTTCCATGTACTATTATTGTTATCGTTTAAGTGAAATAGAGATTACTATTTTCAAAAGGTAAAAAAGTTAATGTTTTAAATGAAACCGGAACCGGACGACGACGAAGAGGGAGGAAAAAAAAATGAAGGCGGAGCGAGTGAGTTCGACAAGAAAGCCGAGCTGTTTTGAGGTCTTGAGCGAACGTTGGCGAACGAGGGTCACGAGTGAACTTTGGGTATCCCGGGAAAGGGATTCCTGCGACAGAGTTGTCATCGCTGTGACAGATAAACCTGCGTGACAGGTTTTGCGGTCGATTCCGAAGAGAATCGTTGGAGTGCCATTACGTCTCGAGAACGGGTCGTTGGCCATTTTGACTCGTGCCCGATTTTCGCATCGCTCCAGGTTTTTCACCTCGCTTCAACCATTTTCACGACATCTAGACGTTAACCTGGTGTGTGTATAACGTGGCTTTTGAGTGGGAAATCTGCGGTTCGCCGATTGGGAGCCGTGGAACGTCCATACCCGAAGGTGTGATTTCCCAGTCGCCTGGAGGGCACCTTTACGCATCTTTGGCAGCGTAACTGTCACTCAACCGAACGGGATTCTGGTCTCGATTAGACATCGTTCTGACGATCACTGGAGCAGATCGACTTTGGCTTGATGCCGGGATAGAGACATTGGGAATGTTCTTGTTTCACTCACTTGGAGCACAGTGAGTTACATTGTATGAAACTGATGGTACCATCATAGGAAAGATATATTGGTTGTACAATTGATTACTATTGTTATTGTACTGTTATTCTTGTGTGACCTTAATACAATACTTGTTTGTTGGTAACAATTGGTGTGGTTTCACCATTGATCTTTGACATACAGAATAACACATCTTTCTGCCGTGACTCCTCTCGGGGCTCGGAGGTACACCGTGACCGGGGTTTGGGGAGGAGCACGTAACAGAAATGGACTACAAAATGTAAATGTTTCATGATATTTGTTATATTATATCACCTTTATCTATCAATATTGTTGAAATGAAGATCAAATAGCTGTATGTTGAAATATGTTGAAAAAGTCAAAACTTTACATGGGGTGTACTTACTTTTTCACGTGACTGTATATATATATATATATATATATAGCAAAAATTAATATTTCCCTCCCCGCACCCTCCCCTCCTCCCCCTCCACCTCCCCCCTCCCCTCCCCTTTAAGATATAAATTCTCCGTAAAAGAGCTTCCATTTCTGAATGCTCCCCTCCCCTTTGACTCGTGCCCGATATTCGCATCACTCCAGGTTTTTCACATCGCTTCAACCATTTTCACCACATCTAGACGTTAACCTGGTGTGTGTATAACGTGGGTTTTGAGTGGGAAATCTGCGGTTCGCCGATTGGGAGCCGTGGAACGTCCATACCCGAAGGTGTGATTTCCCAGTCGCCTGGAGGGCACCTTTACGCATCTTAGGCAGCGTAACTGTCACTCAACCGAACGGGATTCTGGTCTCGATTAGACATCGTTCTGACGATCACTGGAGTCGATCGACTTTGGCTTGATGCCGGGATAGAGACATTGGGAATGTTCTTGTTTCACTCACTTGGAGCACAGTGAGTTACATTGTACGAAACTGATGGTACCATCATAGGAAAGATATATTGGTTGTACAATTGATTACTATTGTTATTGTACTGTTATTCTTGTGTGACCTTAATACAATACTTGGTTGTTGGTAACAATTGGTGTGGTTTCACCATTGATCCTTGACATACAGAATAACACATCTTTCTGCCGTGACTCCTCTCGGGGCTCGGAGGTACACCGTGGCCGGGGTTTGGGGAGGAGCACGTAACAGAAATGGACTACAAAATGTAAATGTTTCATGATATTTGTTATATTATATCACCTTTATTTATCAATATTGTTGAAATGCAGATCAAATTAGCTGTATGTTGAAATATGTTGAAAAAGTCAAAACTTTACATGGGGTGTACTTACTTTTTCACGTGACTGTATGTATATATATATATATATATAGCAAAAATTAATATTTCCCTCCCCTCACCCTCCCCTCCTCCCCTCCCCTTTAAGATATAAATTCTCCGTAAAAGAGCTTCCATTTCTGAATGCTCCCCTCCCCTTCCCCCACTCCCCTCCCCCTCCCCCTCCCCCCCCCGTTCCCCTCCCCCCCCGTCCCCCACCCGGCAAAGCCGGGTACTTCTGCTTATATATATATATATATATATATATATATATATATATATATATATATATATATATATATATATATATATATATATATATATATATACACACACACACACATATACTGTATATACACAAAAAGAGAGCCGTTTGTCGTGTCGCCATTCTTCTCAGATGGCTGAACGGATCTTCGTCAAACTTTGAGGGGGTTGTCAGTAAGTTGCCGGGAGTGTTAAAAAAAAAAAAATTGAAAAAAGGTCTTTTTTGGGGGGAGGGGGGGGGGAATTAAAAACGATCGCTCTATCGTGCCTAAACCTTTTTGATTAATGACAGTTAGATGCAAGTACACATACGCATAAATAAATACACAACAATTACCAGACATTTGAACACAAATAATCAAACAATTCAGATTCAATCAGACAATTCCTGAAGCGGTCGAAGTTGGTGGTAGGTCTTCTTCTTCTTCCTGAACGTCATCAAACTTGACTCAGAACCGTGATCAACGGCATATTCACCAGCACATTTTCAATTGAAAGCATTTAGTTTCACTTCTAAGGTGACACCAGTACAGTATTTACCACACAGAGAATGTAAAAACACCAGTACAGTGCAGTGGGATCCCGCTATTCGTGGGGGATACGTTCCTGGAAAATCCACGAACAGCGAAACCCACGAATAGTGGGACATTGTTTCAATGGAAAACTGGGGGGATAGGTTCCCGAGTCGTGAAAATATGCGAATAGAGGGGAACAAACTGCGAATGGTGAGGCAAAATCCGTGAATGGTGATGCAAATCCTGAGAATGTCGACGATAATCCACGAAGGTCGATGAAAGTCCCGGAAATGGCAAGACAAAACCTGCCATTGTCGAAGAAAATCCGCGAAGGTCGATGAAAATCCTGTGAATGTTGATGAAAATCCCGTGAATGTTGATGAAAATCCCGTGAATGTTGATGAAAATCCCGTGAATGTTGATGAAAATCCCGTGAATGTTGATGAAAATCCCGTGAATGTTGATGAAAATCCCGTGAATGTTGATGAAAATCCCGTGAATGTTGATGAAAATCCCGTGAATGTTGATGAAAATCCCATGAATGTTGATGAAAATCCCGTGAATGTTGATGAAAATACCGTGAATGTTGATGAAAATCACGTGAATGTTGATGAAAATCCTGTGAATGTTGATGAAAATCCCGTGAATGTTGATGAAAATCCCGTGAATGTTGATGAAAATCACGTGAATGTTGATGAAAATCCCGTGAATGTTGATGAAAATCCCGTGAATGTTGATGAAAATCCCGTGAATGTTGAAGAAAATCCGCGAATGTTGATGAAAATCCCATGAATGTTGAAGAAAATCTGCGAAGGTCGATGAAAATCCCGTGAATGTCGATGAAAATCCCGTGAATGTTGATGAAAATCCCGTGAATGTTGATGAAAATCCCGTGAATGTTGATGAAAATCCCGTGAATGTTAAAGAAAATCCGCGAATGTTGATGAAAATCCCGTGAATGTTGATGAAAATCCCGTGAATGTTGATGAAAATCCCGTGAATGTTGATGAAAATCCCGTGAATGTTGATGAAAATCCTGTGAATGTTGATGAAAATCGGCGAACGTCGATGAAAATCCCGTGAATGTTGATGAAAATCCGCGAAGGTCGATGAAAATCCCGTGAATGTTGAAGAAAATCCACGAATGTTGATGAAAATCCCGTGAATGTTGATGAAAATCCCGTGAACGTTGATGAAAATCCCGTGAATGTTGATGAAAATCCCGTGAATGTTGATGAAAATCCCGTGAATGTTGATGAAAATCCCGTGAATGTAAGCCGCGGCATTGTTTCAATGGGAAAAAGGGGGATACGTTATAGGTTCCCGGTGGTTCCTGGTTCATAGAGGAAAATTTTTAAAGTTTAAAATGTTTTCAATCGCAAAAGCACATGATTATTTTCACAAAAAATGCATACAAATAAAACGACAACACCATGTACCATTTAAATTTTTTATTTTACAAATACACAAAACTTTCAAATGATGATTATGGTGAATTAAAATCCCATGAGTTCCTCGAACTTTGAGGGCGACCCAAATGATGGTTCAGCAAAATCGTGCTCTAAGGGAGAGCCAGGAGAGGTAGGAGAAGGTGAGGATGCTGGTGAAGATGCTGAGAGGAACGCAAGAGAGGGTGCTGTTGGTCTTGAGGTGGAGGGAACATGACTGAAGAAATGGGTGATGGGGAGCTGCCTGACAGATTGCCCAACATGTTGATGCATTCTCAGCAGCGAAGCATCCAAGCTCCTTTTGAACTTGAGGTACCTCTCCACGACTGGGTCAGCGTCTTGCACCCTGACGACAATTGCCCGCATGTCCTGCAGCAACTAGCCCAGGAACTGGTCTGAGGTTGGACCTTGTTACCTCTTCCTCATTAGTGCCCGCCTCCTCCTCAGAAACCTTTGGAATAGCGTCCAACTAGTCCTCGATGAGCGGGTTTAGGGAACGGTTCAGCATCATGGTTTTCAGCATGAAGTCCCTCGTCTGCGTGTTGTCCTCGATCCATATTCTGAGAGTCTTCTCCATCCTTTGCATGTGGACATTCCGGACATGGGTGACCACCTTTGTACTCGATGTAGTGCATGCTGAAAGTTTCTCACGAATGGCCTTCTCCTTCTTCCTTACGTAGAGAATGGTGGATTCGTTGGCACGATAGTGCCTGCAAACAGAGTCCGCACTCTCTTCTCTCGAAAGGTGGTCGAGCAGCTCCACTTTCTGGCTCGGGCACATCACTTTCTTCTGCCTCTTGGTAGTTGACGTATCTCCAGCACTGGACTTGCACTTGAGCCATAATTGAACGATGAGCAGAGCGAGAGTCAAAACCACAGGTCAAAGCAACGGGACGAGAACAATCATCGAGATGGAGGACACAATCTGTATTATACAGTGCATTCAGAAAGTATTCAGACCCCTTCACTTGTTTCACATTTTGTTATGTTGCAGCCTTATGCTCAAATCGTTTAAATTCATTTTTTCCCTCATCAATCTACACTCAATACCCCATAATGACAAAGAGAAAACAGGATTTTAGAAAGTTTTGCAAATTTATTAAAAAGAAAAAACTGAAATATCACATTGACATAAGTATTCATACCCTTTGCTTTGACACTTGAAATTTAGCTCAGGTGCCCCCATTTCTCTTGATCATCTTTGAGATGTTTCTACATCTTTATTGGCGTCCACCTGTGGTAAATCCAATTGATTGGACATGATTTGGAAAGGCACACACCTGTCTATATAAGGTCTCACAGCTGACAATGCATATCAGAGCAAAACCAAGCCATGAGGTCGAAGGAACTGCCTGCAGAGGTCAGAGACAGGATTGTGTCGAGGCACAGATCTGGTGAAGCCTACAAAAAAAATCTCTGCTGCATTGAAGGTTCCCAAGAGCACAGTGGCCTCCATGATTCTTAAATGGAAGAAGTTTGGAACAACCAGGACTCTTCCTAGAGCTGGCCGCCCGGCCAAACTGAGCAATCGGGGGAGAAGGGCCTTGGTAAGAGAGGTGACTAAGAACCCGATGGTCACTCTGGCTGAGCTCCAGAGATCCTGTGTGGAGATGGGAGAAACTTCCAGAAGGACAACCATCACTGCAACACTCCTCCGATCTGGGCTTTATGGCAGAGTGGCCAGACGGAACCGCTAAGCCAACACCAGGCTCGGTCATAAGGATAAGGAAGAAGCCTATTAATTTGTCAGCTGTCAGACCTTATATAGACAGGTATGTGCCTTTCCAAATCATGTCCAATCAATTGGATTTACCACAGGTGGACGCCAATAAAGATGTAGAAACATCTCAAAGATGATCAAGAGAAATGGGGGCACCTGAGCTAAATTTCAAGTGTCAAAGCAAAGGGTATGAATACTTATGTCAATGTGATATTTCAGTTTTTTCTTTTTAATAAATTTGCAAAACTTTCTAAAATCCTGTTTTCTCTTTGTCATTATGGGGTATTGAGTGTAGATTGATGAGGGAAAAAATGAATTTAAACGATTTGAGCATAAGGCTGCAACATAACAAAATGTGAAACAAGTGAAGGGGTCTGAATACTTTCTGAATGCACTGTATAATACAGATTGTGTCCTCAATCTCGATGATTGTTCTCGTCCCGTTGCTTTGACCTGTGGTTTTGACTCTCGCTCTGCTCATCGTTCAATTATGGCTCCCAAGTCTCCATGTCTCTCGGTCCCTGCTCTCAAATGTTGTGTTTGTGTCCTTCCCCCTCTCTCCCCATCTTGTCTACCGCTCCCGATGTTATATGTTTTATGTGTCGGTTTGTCTTTCTGTGTGATTAATGTTCGCTCTTTCACGAGCCTCGATCTTGCATACAAAAAAAATAAAAAAATAAATTTTTTTTTTTAGGTGAAAAGGTCAACACCTTGGTCGAATTTCTAAAATCCAGAATTTTCATCCGATTGACTTGGAATTTTTAGAGGATTTGCATATCAGGACACTGAATTTAACCACCAATACGTTTTGAGGTCAACGTAGGTCAAAAGGTCAACATAGGCCAAATTTCTAAAATCGTCAATTTTCATCCGATTGGCTTGAAATTTCAAGAGGATTTGCACATCAGATAATTCAACTCAACCACCAATTATTTTTGAGATCAACATAAGCCAAAAGGATAACATCGGCCAAAGGTCATAACTTTTTTAGGGATTTCACAAGTACTGTGCTGTGCACTACATATTTCTTGTTTGTTTATCTGTTAGCAGGATATCTCAAAAAATTGTGGACGGATTCAAAAGAAACTTGGACATGTTGGGTGTGCGATAAGGACAAAATTCTTTGATATTGGTGAAGATCTGGATCTGGATCCGATAAAAAAAAAGAACTACACAGCAGGATATCTCAGGAAGTTGTGGACAGATTATGGCAAAACTTGGTGAATGAGTTGCGTAGGTAACAAGAACATAGATTTTGGTCCAGGTCCAGATGCAGATTCCAGTCCATCAGTGGATACAAAACGTAAACTCCTCAGCCAGGTGGAGATATCCGCTCTACCGAGTAATGTAGTTTGCATTCTCCTTTCGTTGAAGTTGCAATGTTTCACGTTTAGGTGTATCTTCATTAAGAAAGAGCTTTGGATGTCTACCTCTTTTGAACTTGGTGATAGTCTGGCCTGCATTTTGTGAAGTGGATTCATCATTTATTTGCTTGTGGAACTAGGTTCTTCTTTGAGCATCATTATAGTATAACACTGTAATACAAGATATAATCCTTTAAGTGATGTGTGCTTGAAGGAACGTTTAATATCGCGTTCAGTTGGTTGTAACGATTTCGCAAAGGGAAATCTCCATCAAAGCACCTTGCCCAGGTGGAATTTAAAAACCTAAGCTGTTCCGGTCATCAGCTTGTGTTGAGAAGCGTGTATTCGTTATCGTGGATGATGCTCACCCCACACTTCCTGACGAACTAGCTTATAAAATCGAGCATGTAATGTTATTTTACTTCAAGCTTACCTCTAGATTTTACTTCGAGTACAACCTATCCTGGAGGAGGGGAGAGCATCCTCTGCTTTATCTGTCAGTCTGTACAAACCCAGAGGAGTTTGGTTCTTTTATTTGTAATTATCCCATCTGCGTAGTCACTTCTGCTTGCGGGTACCGTAGATAGGACATCCCGGTGCTCAGGATCCGTGCGGTGGTTCTCCTGGTCCGGCAACAATGACGAGGTCTCGTACCTGCAGAGGAGGAACGATATATGAGACAGAAAAAAGAATGGGTCTGTAAGTCTGCAGCTATGGGTAAGTAAGTTAATTACACACCCAGAGTAGGGATTAAGTTGCAAATTAGTGCCACTCACAGTCTGGATTGCAGTGCAGCCACACCCGGGCCTGTGGCTTAGAAGTGCGTCGGTGTGAGATCCATCAACACCCAGACGCCACCGACGTTAGCACTTACAGAGCTCTGGTTAAGCTTTACATCTGTCCCAGAAAACCAGAGTGAAACATTACTCTGGAAAAAGAGCTCCAGTTAGATTTTACATCTGTCGCAGAAACAGTGAAACACTACGTAGGTAGGAGAACTTCATTCCGGCTCATTCTTTGTGCTGATTAGCTTTCTCTGGCCATGGCCCAATGGACAAGGATCTATTATTGAGGGGTTAATTTATGTTGGAAAATCTGTCAATATGTTGCACGTTAGTAGACCCTAACTCTAATCAAAAAAGATTATTGGAATAATTTTGCATTCTTTGGGAAGTGGAATTTTTATTCCTTTATTTTAAAGGCTGTTGATCAAACACAATAGTGATTTCTGTGTGTATATGTATATGTATGTATGTATATGTATGTTTATGTATGTATGTGTATGTATGTGTATGTATGTGTAATGTGTATGTATGTGTATGTATGTGTATGTACAGTCACATGAAAAAGTAAGTACACCCCATGTAAAGTTTTGACTTTTTCAACATATTTCAACATACAGCTATTTGATCTTCATTTCAACAATATTGATAGATAAAGGTGATATAATATAACAAATATCATGAAACATTTACATTTTGTAGTCCATTGTATAATTTAAATAAACATAAATGCAAATTTCGCATGTGGAAAAAGTAAGTACACCCTTGGCTCTAATAGGTGGTATTGCCCCCTTTGGCAGAAACAACCTCAAGTAGGCGTTTCTTATAACTGTCTACCAGTCTCTGACATCGACTGGGAGAAATTTTTGCCCACTCCTCCATGCAGAATTCTTTCAGCTGTGCGATGTTTGAGGGGTTTCTTGCATGCACAGCTCGTTTCAAGTCCCCCTACAACATCTCGATGGGATTTAGATTCGGGCTTTGACTTGGCCATTCCAGAACCCTCCATTTCTTTCTTTTCAGCCATTCCTTGGTGGATTTACTGGTATGTTTAGGGTCATTGTCATGTTGCAAGGTCCACCTTCGGTTGAGCTTCAACTTTCCGAACAGATGGCCTCACATTATCCTCAAGCACCCTCTGGTACAATGAAGACTTCATAGTGGATTATATGATGGTGAGCTGCCCAGGCCCTGATGCAGCAAAGCCAAGTTTGCCCTTTTGACCTCAAATAATTGGGTTCCCAATTTAGTGACTCGATATGCAAATGCTGCTCAACTTTCAAGCCAAATGGATGAAACATGACAATTTTAGAAATTTGACTTCAAGATGACCTTTGACCTCAAAAATAAATAGGCTCATCTCGTTAGTTGTTATCTCCATATGTGGGTTTGAGGATGTGGGAGGAAGTTCTCCCAGAACGCCAAATCTCCACCTCCTTTTTCGGTGATGAACCATTATTCATGAACCAGATTGTGAAACTTTGTTCTCATAGCTTCGTTCCAAGGGCTATTTTCAGAATCGGACATTCTCTACTGGTAGTTCGTTTTGGTGATATTCCCCCGAATGCTTTTTAAGTACTCGGTAAGGGTTTTCTTGATCATCCCTGTTGCTCTGACTATCACTGGTACAATTTCAGTTTTCTTCAATTTCGAAGACCTCGACCTCATTTTTTCGATCCTGGTATTTGAGCATTTTCTTGGTTTCTGAAGCATTTAGTCCAAAGTCATTTGGAACCGAAACCTCAATCAACAATGCCCTCTTTTCCTTTTTGTGTTTGAGCAATATGTCCAGACGCAATGCTTTGTTTGCAATGTCCACACTTGATGGGATCATCTTGTCATACATGAGCAATATGTGTTCATTTTCAAGGATCAAATTTGGTTTGTGTTTCCATGATTTTTCTGGGACCGGAATGTTGAAATGCTTACAGATGTGCCAGTGGACACCGTCATGACGCCGTCATTGCTCTACAGACGCCGTCATGTCTTTCTGTGTACAACTGTTCTGACATGAGTATTTTACATCCCGAAAGGAGGTGACTGGTACTTTCTGTTTCTACCCCACAAAACGTGCATTTGTCCGATTGGCTCAATTCCACCATTTTCTTAAATCCATTAGTGCAGTGTCCCCGGTCTTGGGCAGTTATGACTCGTTCTCCATCCCAATTAATTTAACCTCTTCTTAACCATCCCAATGAGCCTTCCTTGTCGATCCCTGTTCTGTCGAGCTCTTTTTTTGAATCTTCTTGCTCTTTTGTCATTCTCCCATTTGTCAGAGTATATCTGCTGATATCATTTCTCAGTTGTGACTACCTCTAAAGTACCTCTGAATCAACGTTTCTGGACGATCGGTTTAGAATTGTGACCTTTAGGCAATTGACAACCACAAACAAACAAACAAACAAACAGACAGACAGACAGACAGAACAATGCACAAGACAAACCAATCTACTTGAAAAATGTTTGATTTTTCGATTTTTTTTTCCGGAAGATCTTTTTTTTTCTTCTTTTTTTCTTCGATTTTTTCAATTAATAAAACAGCGCTTTCATCGATTCCATCTATTCTATTGAGACAGAGTGACTTCACAACTGCTGCTGGTTCGAGTTCTATCATCTACTGTGCATCTCCATTACATTTCCAAAGAGTCCAACAATTTCTGTCTTTTTGGTCCATGGTTTTCACGCTGGGTGTAGACGTGCAGGTGGGAGCAGGTATGGGTATTTTGTAATTAGCCATGAGTTGTGTAATTACGCATTGCTCACTGCATTGTGTGCTCGTCAATTTCGACTCGGGTTTTGTGGTCACAGTGCCGGTTAAGTCTTGGGCTCGTCGGTTATCCTCAGTGACCCACCGAGTCCACCATGCAGACAAACGAGGTGAGGGAGCCATTCTGTACCTTTACCTGCATCGTTCCCCAATTCCGAATGGAAACATTTTTGTTCGTAATTTGTTTTTGTACATGATGAAGATTATGATGAAAAACAACCAATTTTCACGGTGAAGCAGCCATTACAACCATCTTTGAGATTTAATGTTCATGTGAAAATGGCTTTTAGTCCTGACCTTTTCTAATCGGCGGATCGATCTTTTCTGGTGTGTTTTCCCCGAGGTTCTCTCGCTTTCCTCACGTAGGCACGCATTACATGTCACCATTATCAGGGGGAGGAACATAAGTGGGCGAGATGCATGTGAGTATACCTCGTACCTATAACAGGCAGTAAGTACCTCATACCTGTAAAAATGAAGTGAGTACCGCAAACCTGTAAAATGCAGTAGGCTCCATATGTATCTCGTACCATGTAAAATGCAGAGTGTATGTCGTACCTGTATAATGCAGAGAGTACCTTGTACCTGTAAAATGCAGTAGGCCCCATATGTATCTCGTCCCATGTAAAATGCAGAGTGTATGTCGTACCTGTATAATGCAGAGAGTACCTCGTACCTGTATAATGCAGAGAGTACCTCGTACCTGTAAAATGCAGAGTGTATGTCGTACCTGTATAATGCAGAGAGTACCTCGTACCTGTAAAATGCAGAGTGTATCTCGTACCTGTAAAATGCAGAGAGTAACTCGTATCTGTAAAATGCAGAGAGTAACTCGTACCTGTATAATTCAGAGAGTACCTCGTACCTGTATAATTCAGAGAGTACCTCGTACCTGTATAATGTAGAGAGTAACTCGTACCTGTATAATGCAGAGAGTAACTCGTACCTGTATAATGCAGAGAGTACCTCGTACCTGTATAATGCAGAGCGTACCTCGTACCTGTATAATGCAGAGAGTACCTCGTACCTGTATAATGCAGAGAGTACCTCGTACCTGTATAATGCAGAGAGTACCTCGTACCTGTATAATGCAGAGAGTACCTCGTACCTGTATAATGCAGAGCGTACCTCGTACCTGTATAATGCAGAGAGTACCTCGTACCTGTATAATGCAGAGAGTACCTCGTACCTGTATAATGCAGAGAGTACCTCGTACCTGTAAAATGCAGAGAGTACCTCGTACCTGTAAAATGCAGTGAGTACCTCGTACCTGTAAAATGCAGAATGTACCTCGTACCTGTAAAATGCAGAGAGTACCTCGTACCTGTATAATGCAGAGAGTACCTCGTACCTGTATAATGCAGAGAGTACCTCGTACCTGTATAATGCAGAGAGTACCTCGTACCTGTATCATGCAGAGAGTACCTCGTACCTGTATAATGCAGTGAGTACCTCGCACCTGTAAAATGCAGAGTGTACCTCGTACCTGTATAATGCAGAGAGTACCGCGTACCTGTATAATGTAGAGAGTACTGCGTACCTGTAAAATGCAGAGAGTACCTCGTACCTGTAAAATGCAGAGAGTACCTCGTACCTGTAAAATGCAGAGAGTACCTCGTACCTGTAAAATGCAGAGAGTACCTCGTACCTGTAAAATGCAGAGAGTCCCTCGTACCTGTAATATGCAGAGAGTCCCTCGTACCTGTAAAATGCAGAGAGTACCTCGTACCTGTAAAATGCAGAGAGTTCCTCGTACCTGTAAAATGCAGAGAGTACCTCGTACCTGTAAAATGCAGAGAGTACCTCGTACCTGTAAAATGCAGAGAGTACCTCGTACCTGTATAATGCAGAGAGTACCTCGTACCTGTATAATGCAGAGAGTACCTCGTACCTGTATAATGCAGAGAGTACCTCGTACCTGTATAATGCAGAGAGTACCTCGTACCTGTATAATGCAGAGAGTACCTCGTACCTGTATAATGCAGAGCGTACCTCGTACCTGTATAATGCAGAGAGTACCTCGTACCTGTATAATGCAGAGAGTACCTCGTACCTGTATAATGCAGAGAGTACCTCGTACCTGTAAAATGCAGAGAGTACCTCGTACCTGTAAAATGCAGTGAGTACCTCGTACCTGTAAAATGCAGAATGTACCTCGTACCTGTAAAATGCAGAGAGTACCTCGTACCTGTATAATGCAGAGAGTACCTCGTACCTGTATAATGCAGAGAGTACCTCGTACCTGTATAATGCAGAGAGTACCTCGTACCTGTATCATGCAGAGAGTACCTCGTACCTGTATAATGCAGTGAGTACCTCGCACCTGTAAAATGCAGAGTGTACCTCGTACCTGTATAATGCAGAGAGTACCGCGTACCTGTATAATGTAGAGAGTACTGCGTACCTGTAAAATGCAGAGAGTACCTCGTACCTGTAAAATGCAGAGAGTACCTCGTACCTGTAAAATGCAGAGAGTACCTCGTACCTGTAAAATGCAGAGAGTCCCTCGTACCTGTAATATGCAGAGAGTCCCTCGTACCTGTAAAATGCAGAGAGTACCTCGTACCTGTAAAATGCAGAGAGTTCCTCGTACCTGTAAAATGCAGAGAGTACCTCGTACCTGTAAAATGCAGAGAGTACCTCGTACCTGTAAAATGCAGAGAGTACCTCGTACCTGTAAAATGCAGAGAGTACCTCGTACCTGTAAAATGCAGAGAGTACCTCGTACCTGTAAAATGCAGAGAGTACCTCGTACCTGTAAAATGCAGAGAGTACCTCGTACCTGTAAAATGCAGAGAGTACCTCGTACCTGTAAAATGCAGAGAGTACCTCGTACCTGTAAAATGCAGAGAGTACCTCGTACCTGTAAAATGCAGAGAGTACCTCGTACCTGTAAAATGCAGAGAGTACCTCGTACCTGTAAAATGCAGAGAGTAACTCGTACCTGAAAAATGCAGAGAGTAACTCGTACCTGAAAAATGCAGAGAGTACCTCGTACCTGTATAATGCAGAGAGTACCTCGTACCTGTATAATGCAGAGAGTACCTCGTACCTGTATAATGCAGAGAGTACCTCGTACCTGTATAATGCAGAGAGTACCTCGTACCTGTATAATGCAGAGAGTACCTCGTACCTGTAAAAAGCAGAGAGTACCTCGTACCTGTAAAATGCAGAGAGTACCTCGTACCTGTAAAAAGCAGAGAGTACCTCGTACCTGTAAAAAGCAGAGAGTACCTCGTACCTGTAAAAAGCAGAGAGTACCTCGTACCTGTAAAAAGCAGAGAGTACCTCGTACCTGTAAAAAGCAGAGAGTACCTCGTACCTGTAAAAAGCAGAGAGTACCTCGTACCTGTAAAAAGCAGAGAGTACCTCGTACCTGTAAAAAGCAGAGAGTACCTCGTACCTGTAAAAAGCAGAGAGTACCTCGTACCTGTAAAAAGCAGAGAGTACCTCGTACCTGTAAAAAGCAGAGAGTACCTCGTACCTGTAAAAAGCAGAGAGTACCTCGTACCTGTAAAAAGCAGAGAGTACCTCGTACCTGTAAAATGCAGAGAGTACCTCGTACCTGTAAAATGCAGAGAGTACCTCGTACCTGTAAAATGCAGAGAGTACCTCGTACCTGTAAAATGCCGAGAGTACCTCGTACCTGTAAAATGCAGAGAGTACCTCGTACCTGTAAAATGCAGAGAGTACCTCGTACCTGTAAAATGCAGAGAGTACCTCGTACCTGTAAAATGCAGAGAGTACCTCGTACCTGTAAAATGCAGAGAGTACACCTTGTATCTCTAACCTGCAGGAGTACATACCTGTATAATGCACTGAGTGGTACCTTGTACCTACAAACTGCATAAGAATCTGTCTGCTTCTGCTGTTCAGATTGATCGTTAATGTTCTATACTCAGACAAATGATGTATAACGAAGTTACCTTCTGGGGTATCTTTGCGACGCATACCACACCTGTGGAGTACACTCCGGTACACTGCGGTGGATAGTACACTGCGGATGGATAGTACACTGCGGATGAGAAGAGACTTTCACCGCTCGCCCCCTTCATTACTCTCTGTTACACTCCTTCCCTCTTAATGACGAGTATGGTTGCATATTGTACATGTAAACACCATGTGGATATGACATACGTAGATGCATCATAATAACATCAAACTACCTGGTGTTGGCGTCATGGTTAATCTGGCTGGCTTGAGGCCTCAGGGTCCTGAGTTTGAGCCCCTGTTTGAGAGCACCTCCAGAAAATGTTGCAACCACAGGCTAAATCCGAACCACCACCACCACCACCACCACCACCAAACTGTAAGCATTCATTTTGTTTAACTCCATATCGTTCCTCTTCCATGTTTATAGATTAAGTTTCATCTCTGGTTTGCAATTCCGAAGTGGATATCGTCTTTTTGAGCACCTGAAGGAGTTGTACTAGTTCTGTGCTGAGCATGGGGAGAATCTCGTTTCTTCTCAAGCTAAGCTTGACCTACACTTGTACTCTCAACAACTTCAGTCTGTGCATTCGTGTTATCAGAATTCTGACTTCGTTCTGCACTAACTTCCGCTACAACTAGCTCTGTATTGATCCATGTGTGGTACACTACCTGTAGCCATACTGTCTCATTCGTCAGAAAGAACTGATTTACCTCAATCATCATCATCTTGGAAATCCGGAGGATAGATATGCTCAATGCGGATAAACCTAACCTTGTCATTACCCAAGATCTTGACTCTTCTTCTTCTTCTTCTTTCAACCTCTCCCATTTCTTTTACTTGGGTTAGCCATGATTCTGATTGATCATCAGCATTGTAGAGCTAATTGATCTGTCTCCTCCAGTCAGTCACCCATTCTTCTTCCAATCCCACATCTAAATTTCTCACCGCTGCATTCTTCCATCTGGTTTAAGGCCTTGCTTTTCTCCTTCTTCCTGGCAATCCCATCTCCATCATATGCCTCACCACATTTTCTCTCTCTCTCTCTCTCTCTCTCTCTCTCTGTCTGTCTGTCTGTCTGTCTCTGTCTGTTTGTCTGTTTGTCTCTCTGTCTCTCTCTCACCCACTGCTGGCCGTTTGTGTGTTGGGCATGGCAAGATAGCGGCTGTGCATGTGTAGTGAGGTGCGAGCTGCTCCGACTTTCGATCTTTCTAAATCCCCCCTCCCCTTTTTTTTGGTCGTTGTTCTCACCTTTCCTTTCCATTTTTGTTTATTTTCACATTGTGTATTCTCTGTCTCCCCCCACCACTCCATTTTCATCAAACCCGGTACCACAAGTCAACCCTCGTCCTCCCTTCCCATTTTTCCTCCCCCCACCTCCCAGTTCCACGCCCATTCCCCCCGCTCGGTCTTCCCTTCCTCCCCCCCTTACCCCACTCGTCCCTCCCTTCTCACCCCACGTGTCCCCCCCCTCACCCCACGCGTTCCCCCCCTCACCCCACGTGTCCCCCCCCCCCCTCACCCCACGCGTCCCCCCCCCCTCACCCCAATTTACATTTCGTGTGGATAATCACGAGTACCAGGTATATGCGTCCACGGAAACGTTAAAATGTTTCGGCGGTGGGAACCTTGGGCATCTAAAACAGCTTTATCCACAAATTGCCCCCGCAGTAGCCGAGCAGACGACGTCCCCTGATACTGTGACAGAAAACGTACCATCGACATCGAAAACCTCCGGAAATGAAAACGTTTGGGATGGTTTTACACTCGTCTCCTCTTTGAGAAAGAGGAAAACACCTCGGAATGTCCCTCCACCCCGTAAGGAAAAGAAGGTGGTGTTAGACTCCGATGCATTGGACTCAGTACCACCTGATAAAACATCGATGAATAATCGATATGAGGTATTGCTAAATGTGAATGCAGATCCTCTGCCTGCTGCCGTTATGGACCCTCAGCCTCATGTGGAGGAGTTGCATGCGCTACCTCTAGATGAGGTTGGAGTGCAAACTACGTTAAATACTTGTGCGGAGTATAACAAGTCGGGTCGAGACTCGACTGGGGGGCAAAAAGAGCAAATTTCGACCCCTCAGTGTTCCAACACACCTGACGGCGATCTTTCAAATCAAATAGTCGTTGTACCGGCCAATTTAGAAAATGTACCTGTGCACAATGATTGTGCAGAGGAAGAACCTCAAATTGTGCAACAGGTTGCAGAATCGCCCCTCCCCCCCACATTACCCGGGGTTCTGGTGGAACCTCTCCCTCAACCTGTTCCCACAGAAACAGGGCAGGATGACACCTGCACACCACAGAGTATTCTGGTGTCTCAAGAGCCAGGGGTCCCAGATAGTGCTTCTGATATGTCTGAGGAGGAATCCTATGACATTGAGGAATTCCCCACATACAGTGATTCCAACGTCTTACCATCGCAAATACTCAAGTTTCTGAACCAGACTTTTAGAAAAAGATATATTGAAATAAAAGATCATTTTTCTGATCTACATGGGTTTATTGAAACGGCAAGGTGTATTATTCGCCGACCCAGTGACCACAATTTCACGGAACCCCAATGCAGTAGGCTTAAGAAACACATTGTTAAGGCAAAAAATGAACTAAAAGGATGATACGCATATTTCCCTTTCCTTACCTCTTTTACATCTCCATGACTATTTTTGGTAACCTCAATATAAATGGTGGTGCGAGCCAGTCTAGGATGCTCCAAGTGGTCAACCTTGTCAGGCAACGGAGACTAGATGTGGCTTTCTTACAAGAAACCCACTCGACTCAATCATCGCTATATGGAATCGAATGATGAAAAAGGCCGGCTACTTTAGCGATTCAACCTCTAGTACAGCAGGAGTTGCCTTCTAATTAATCCCCATTTTTGCCCGCTCCAATTCTCATTTCAGGAAATAATCCCAGGTCACTTAGCTTCACTGGATTTTGTTGATGGAGACATAAATTTTACTTTAATAAATGTCTATGCCCCTTCAAAGGGCACAGACCGACGAACCTTCTATGACAGGTTACGACTCCACATGATGCAGTTAGACTTGCAGAAGTGCATCATATAATGGGGGTGATTTTAATTGCACCCTGCAACCTGAGTGCGATCGGAATGGCGCAGAGCCTCACCCCGGACCAGCCAGATTGTTATCTAAACAATTTCTTGTTATCGTTAATTGTTATCTTTCAACGCTGTTGAAACCAAAGCTTTCAGAATTATTGGAATCTCCCGCGATGAAGCTATCTCTGAGGGCCTTTCACTCGCTCACCGCAGGCAGGTAGGTGGTCTTTCTGTCTTCTACCGACTCCTCTCCGGCCTTGCACCCCCAGCTCTCTCGGTGCTCTGTCCCCCAAATATTCCTACAGGTCGCACAAGATCTGCCAGCAACCCTCTGATGGTTAAACTGCCGAAATCTCGGCTCTCTGCTCACCTTCACTCTTTCATTCCTCTTTTCTCCCGCCTCTGGAACAAACTCCCTCACTCCCTTCAATCCCACTCCTCCCTCCAGGTCTTTAAAACAGCTGTTCACCACCATCTCTTATCTTCCCCCATCCAAAACCTTGATCTTTTCTACCCCCGCTAATTCACCCCAGATCCACCTTGTTTGAAATTCCAACTTCTTTCCTGGAAGTCCTGGCAGTGTCCATATGTTTTATACCTCTCCCACCACCCCCCTTCCCATGCCCCCCCCCCAAAGCCCTCTCCCTCTCTCAGATCTCTCGATGTCTCCATGTCTCTCGGTCCCTGCTCTCAAATGTTGTGTTTGTGTCCTTCCCCCTCTCTCCCCATCTTGTCTACCGCTCCCGATGTTATATGTTTTATGTGTCGGTTTGTCTTTCTGTGTGATTAATGTTCGCTCTTTCACGAGCCTCGATCTTGTATACAAAAAATGATAATAATAATAATAATAAGAGATTTTGGTTTTCAAGATATCTGGCGGATACAAAATCCAGGCACCTTTCAATTTACCTGGTGTGAGGTTGCCAATAATCAAGTGGCCCTTGCCAGACTTGATATATTTTATATAAATGTGCCATTTTCCAACCTCTCCCCCACCACTGAAATTTCCCCGTCTGGTTTCTTCGACCATCACCTCATTAACATGAGTTACCGTGTGTGGTTATCTCAAAATCGCCACTCTTTTTGGAGCCTGAACATTTCCATATTAGATAACCCCTCCTTTAGGAATGCCTTTGAAAGGGTGTGGTCCAATTTGAGAGGCTCCAAATCCAGTTTTAAGGACCAGCAATTGTGGTGGGACAACACAAGGGTCCAAATTAGAAGTTTCTGTCAGCAGTTTTGTTTTCTAAACACACAAATTGAATGCAGAATGAAAGTGGAGCTGGAGAAGGAGATTCTCCAAATTCAAACAAATTAAAAATCCTATCTAACCCCCCAAAAGAAACTAACACTATGTGAGATGAAGTCTCTTCTTAATAATATAATTTCTAATCAAACCCAAAGAGCGCTAACGAGACTACGCTTTCAGCAACTTTACCTCCTGGATTCTCCGACCCGGTTTTTCTTTGATTTTGAAACAAAATTTCCTCATTCCCAAATTACTGCTTTTAAACATCCTGATAATTCAATCACAACCAAACCTGTATAAATTAAGAAGGATGCAAGACTCTTCTTCTCGACACATTCCCACTTACCAGGCAACAGATGTCGATGCAGAACTTGTTCCGAACTTGTTTGATGGTGTCGGTACACTAACTCCAAAGCAAAGAACAGATTTGGAGTCACCACTCATGCCTGAGGAACTTTCTGTTGCCCTTAAGAGCCTGGACAGAGGGAAATCACCTGGCCTGGATGGTCTGCCAGTGGAGTTCTTCGAGAAATTTTGGGACTTGATTGGACCTGATTTGCTTCTGGTTTTCCTGGAGAGCTTGAAGAAGGGTGAACTTCCACTGAGCTGCAGGAGAGCCGTGCTTACTTTGCTTCCTAAAAAAGGAAATTTATTGCTCATATCACAGTGGAGGCCAGTGTCGTTATTGTGTACGGATTATAAAATTTTCTCAAAGGCTTTGGCCTTGCGTCTCGCACTCCTACTAGGAGATATTATACACATGGACCAGACTTATTGTGTTCCTGGTCGCAATATTCAGGATAATATCTCTGCTGTCGGAGATGTCATTGAAATCTGTGAGACTAATTATGAAAGTTGTGGCTTGATTTTCCTCGCCCAGGAGAAAGCTTTTGACTGTGTTTCTCATACATATCTTTTTGAAGTGCTAAAATGTTTTGGTTTTGGACCTCTCTTTCTATCCCACATACAATTATGTTATTCAGACATATATCGGCTATCTTAAAGATAAACAATGAACTTGTACCTCCCTTTTGTGTTGGGAGAGGGTTAAGGCAGGGCTGCCCTCTGTCAGGAATTTTGTATGCTTTATCCCTTGAGCCCCTCTTAAATAACTTTCGGAAGTCCTTGTCTGGTGTTACTTATGGAACCCACCCCTTAAAAAGCATTGCTTATGCAGATGACATCTGTGTCTGCATCAGACAGTCAGAAGACATTGATTTGATGATGAGTGCATTGGATCTCTTCAGCAGGGCATCATCGGCCAAGATAAATTGGACAAAAACAGAAGCGATGTGGCTTCAACCCTCTACCTATCCCCTACCTGCCCCCCCTATTTCCTCTCCCTCCTCCTCTCCCTGCCAATCTTTCTTGGAGAAGCGATGGGATTATGTTCCTAGGGGTGTTCCTTGGCCCTGGGAATTTTGTGAGGCATAACTGGGAAGGCTTGTTGGCATACATTGAAGTACTGTTACTGAAATGGAAGAACTTGCTCTGCCAACTGTCCTACCGAGGTAGGGTACTAGTCATCAACAGTCTGGTCACCTCTACGTTATGGTACAAGGTTCTTTCCCTGCAGCCGCCCAAAACTCTGGTGGAGGACATACAAAAATGCATCACCCATTTCTTCTGGTCCGGAAAGCATTGGCTGAGATCAGAGATTCTAAGCTTGACAAGGGCTGGTCAATGTCAAGTGCCGCATCATGGCTTTCTGCCTACGGACAACATGGCGCTTCTTGTTTGAACCATGTTTGGCCTGGAGACAGCTTACCAGCTGCATCTTATGTCAAGCGGGGAAGTTGGACCTTGCACAGGAGCTGTTCCTGATGGACTCGACCAAGATAGACCTATCGATGCTACCTGCCTTTCACCAAAGCCTATCGAATGTGTGGCAAGCCTTTACCTGTCTCCGTAACCCCTCGACTTATTTTCGATCCATGTTCTTCAACGAACCTTTTTTTTTTTTTTTTTTTTTTTTTTTTTTGTATACAAGATCGAGGCTCGTGAAAGAGCGAACATTAATCACACAGAAAGACAAACCGACACATGAAACATATAACATCGGGAGCGGTAGACAAGATGGGGAGAGAGGGGGAAGGACACAAACACAACATTTGAGAGCAGGGACCGAGAGACATGGAGACATCGAGAGATCTGAGAGAGGGCGAGGGCTTTGGGGGGGGGGGGGGGCATGGGAAGGGGGCGGTGGGAGAGGTATAAAACATATGGACACTGCCAGGACTTCCAGGAAAGAGGTTGGAATTTCAAACAAGGTGGATCTGGGGTGAATTAGCGGGGGTAGAAAAGATTAAGGTTTTGGATGGGGGAAGATAAGAGATGGTGGTGAACAGCTGTTTTAAAGACCTGGAGGGAGGAGTGGGATTGAAGGGAGTGAGGGAGTTTGTTCCAGAGGCGGGAGAAAAGAGGAATGAAAGAGTGAAGGTGAGCAGAGAGCCGAGATTTCGGCAGTTTAACCATCAGAGGGTTGCTGGCAGATCTTGTGCGACCTGTAGGAATATTTGGGGGACAGAGCACAGAGAGAGCTGGGGGTGCAAGGCCGGAGAGGAGTCGGTAGAAGACAGAAAGACCACCTACCTGCCTGCGGTGAGTGAGTGAAAGGCCCTCAGAGATAGCTTCATCACGGGAGATTCCAATAATTCTGAAAGCTTTGGTTTCAACAGCGTGAAGCCGAGCTAGGTGTGAGGCAGGAGCACCGGCCCATAGGGGAGAACAGTATTCCATTGAGCTGCGGATGAAAGCCTTGTATGTGGTGAGGAGCTCAGGTGTGCCGAGGAAGGACTTGGCACGACGGAGGATGCCCAGTCGGCGACTGGCTTTGGAGGCCAGCTTGGAAATGTGGTTTTCCCAAGAAAGATCATGGCAGATAGTGAGACCCAAAATCTTGAGCGACAGAACTTCTTGGAGAGGATTGTTGAGAAAGTAGATGGGAGGGTTGTCCAGTCGATCTTTTCGGAGAGACATAGTAAGAGTGTGAGATTTGTCAGGATTGAAAGACATGTTCCACTTGTTTGACCAGTCTGTGATTTTGTCCAGGTCTTCAGAGAGTGAGGAGGCAGCAGACTGCCGATCTGAGGGAAGAGGAATGGAGCGGCAGAGAGTGGAGTCATCAGCAAAGAGATAGAGAGGATTTTCGAGAGAGTCAGAGAGATCATTGATGAAGACCAGAAAAAGCACGGGGCCCAGAACACTGCCTTGGGGAACTCCAGCCTGAACAGGAAGAGGAGATGAGAGAAACCCATTCAGGGCCACACGTTGACGACGACTAGAGAGGAAGTCCGCCAGCCATGCGTGGAGATTTCCATGGATACCAAAGGAGGAGAGTTTGGTGAGCAGAGCGGGGTGCCAGACCGTGTCGAAGGCACGTGATATGTCGAGGGAGACAGCTCTAATTTCCTGTTTGGCATTGAGGACCTCCATCCATTGTTGAGACAGCAGAAGCAGCATGTCCAGAGTAGAGTGACCTGGTCTGAAACCAAATTGATGATCAGAGATCAAGCCATTGGAGAAGAGGAAAGATTTCATATCCGAAGCAATGATGGATTCCATGACTTTGCTGATAATTGGGAGAAGGCTGATTGGTCTGTAGTTGCTAGGATCTGTTTTTGCACCTTTTTTGTGCAAAGCGGTGATGTTGGCTGATTTCCAAGCAGATGGCAGTTGACCTTGAGCAAAAGAGAGGGTGAAGAGAACAGAGAGAGGGTGAGATAGAGCAGCAGAGCAGGATTTTAGGACCCGTGGGCTGATGCCGTCGGGTCCAGTTGCAGAATCAGAGTCGAGGGTTGACAGAAACTTTTCCACCTTGTCAGGAGGAAAGGACACGGAGTCCAGGAGCAGCAGGGTACGACTGGGTATGGTGGGTACAGAGAGGGATGGGTTTGGGACACAAGATTTAGAGGCAAACACAGAGTTGAGGAATTCAGCTTTTTCACGTGCGGAGTCAGCTGTGTAGCCGTTTGAGGTAAGGGAGGGGATGGAGGGGGAACAAACACCAGAAACGGATTTGACCAGACGCCACCAGGATTTGGAAGAGGGAGACAGATAAGATAGTTCGGTCTTGAGAACGGAGAGATATTGTTTCCTGGCTCTCCTGAGGGTGGACACACACTTGTTTCGGGCTTTGTGAAAGGAAATGAGATTTCCTTCCGTTGGATTTGCTTTCCAGGAGACGAAGGCAAGTTGTTTCTGGGCAACAGCCTCACCACAAGATTCCGTGTACCATGGACGGGAGGAAGGGTATGACAACTGAAGACGAGATGGGATAAATCTGTGCATGAGAGAGAGCAATTTACTTTGGAAGAATTCCCAGGATGAGTTGATGTCAGAGGTGGTAGAGATGGGAGACCAGTCCAGATGATTGATGGCTGCTTGAAGACCGTGCCAGTTGGCCTGAGTGAAATGCCAGACTCGTCGACGCTGAGCAGGCTCCCTGAGGATGGTCAGAGAGATGTCCACTTTAACAAGGACATGATCAGATGATCCGATCGGAGCAGAAGAAGAGCAGCAGACATTTTCAGGGAAGTTAGTCATAACCAAGTCCAGAAGAGAAGATGTTCCGTTGACTGAGATCCGGGTCGGGAAATTGACAGATTGTGTCAGTCCCAGTGAGTCGCAGAAGTCCTTTGCTGAGGAGCCATGGCTGGTGAGAGAGGTACCCACACCCAGCCAACTGGCATGATGACAGTTGAAATCACCACATATGAGGAAGAGAGAGTTGGGATGAGTAGATAGAAGTTGGTCCATATCATCAGACAGCGAGATGTAGATGGAGTCATCACTGTTTGGTGGACGGTACAACACACATATGAACAAGAGGTGGGAGCGAAGGGGAAGCCGTAGCCAGAGGTATTCCTGGGGGTGAGGTGGAGAGAGTGCAGTGCAGGGCGAGTGAAGAAGAGAGTTTTTGATAAAGATAGCAACCCCGCCTCCAGGACGAGGCTCAGGTCT
This sequence comes from Myxine glutinosa, assembly GCF_964187855.1. Classification (NCBI taxonomy): domain Eukaryota; kingdom Metazoa; phylum Chordata; class Myxini; order Myxiniformes; family Myxinidae; genus Myxine; species Myxine glutinosa. The sequence goes on along the minus strand of NC_136263.1, from coordinate 25,419,976 downwards.
ATCATACCGGAGGAGGGAGTAGCCCGGGAGAGATACTATGGAATCAGAGACATCATAAAGGAGGAAAGTTTCTGTTAAGCAGATCACGTCTGGTTTGACAGAAGCAACCTGTATGGAGAGATCAGTTAAGTTTGAACGAAGGCCCCGGATGTTTGAGGTCCATACCGTTAATGAAGAGGAAGGGGGAGCATCAGATACAGAACAGGGGGGAGGAGGGGTGGGGTAAGATGTGGAAGAGGTGGAAGAGGTAGGGAGAGCTGTTGAAGGTGTGTCAGAGATTTCAGAATAGCTCGGAGAAAGGGAAGGATGGGGCGGACAAAAGGTTTGATGGTGATTGGGTGAGCCACAATGAGGTGTTATTTGAGGAGGGGGAAGAGCGAGGCAGAAGGTTGGGGGAGATGGAGGTGAGAGTTTGAAGGGGGAAGAAGCGGAGAGGACGCTTTGAGGAGGGGGAGTGAGAGGGGGGAAATTGAGAAGCAATGAGGATGGGGAGATTTGAAGGGGAGGGGTGAGGGGGGAGTTTGGGAGGGAAGGGACAAGGGGAGGGATTTGAAAGGGATGGGATATGGGGGAGATTTGGAGGGGAGGGGTGAGGCAGGAGTCTAGGAGGGGAGGGGCGAGGGGGCGTCTTGGCGGGGAGGGGTGAGGGGGTAGTTTAGGAGGGAGGAGGCAAGGGGGGAGATTTGAAAGGGATGGGTGATGGGGAAGATTTGGAGGGGAGGGGTGATGGGGAAGATTTGGAGGGGAGGGGTTATGGGGAAGATTTGGAGGGGAGGGGTGAGATTGGATTTTTGAAAGTGTACGATTTATGGGAAACGAACATTTATTGCAAAATGAGTTTCTTGTGACCTTCGAGTTAAAAATACGTTTAAGGACGCTGGATGGAGGATGGAGTGCAGGAGAGTTTAGGGAATGTAGAAAAAAGGCACTATAGGAGATGGATATTTTTTTTGGGATGAATTGATTTGGTGAGCAAGTCGAAAGCAGCCTTTTAAAGAAGAAGAAGAAAAAGGTGTTATAAAATATGACGGAATACATAACTTGAGGGGAAAGTGTAAACATTGAAGGTTAATGAGTGAAAACTATCTGGGGAAATGGGGGAGAAACACGTGGTCGAAGAACGAACGAACGAATAAGAATGAATAAACGAATGAGAACAGAGAAGGAAATGTTTTTTTTTTTTTTTTTTGTTTTTTTTTTAGTTGAGATTTACACAAGGAAGTAGGCTATGGGTGAAAAGACTGGGGATACAGAGAACGAAAGTTATTGGATCACAAAGGACGGACCGCTGAGAAAAACAAAGCCTCAAGGTTGTACAGTGCACACTGTACAAGGCCTCAAGACACGACACGGCAAACAGACGATCAATTTATGAAAGATAAACACCGAGAAACAACCAAAGTTGCACACAATAACTTCACACACCGAAAGATAAATACAGTTTCGACAAAATACAATTGTGAACAGACTTAACTTCGAAAAACGTGGAGACCGTGTGGAGCTTCGAAAATCCCTGCCGCCGTCTCCAAGATCTCGCGAGATCTCCCTTACAACTCTGTATGATTATTTCACATCTCTGTATTTGGTGAGTGTGTGAATGAAAGCACCTTCATTCAAAAGTTTATTAATCCCTCAGTAACAAAAGTGTGTCACTTGAGAAACGCCACCAATGACAGGTGGATCAGTGCTACCGCTCTGGCTTCGACGGTTGGCATTAGATCGTGTCGCAGAGTTGACAGCTTTTTGAAAATGGTGCTTCGCATCGATTGTGCCTCAAATGGCTGGGCAAGCAACCCTCCCGTACCCACCTCTGAATCTTCTCCACCCTTCCCCAATCTTTGTCTATCTGGTTCTCTCAGTTTGGAACTGATTCGTTTTGGCCACTCTCTATCCTTTTCTGGGAGCAATCGAAAGACCCTGTATGTGCAATGCTTAAAAATCCTTTTTTCCTTCGTTGTCCTCTTGCATTAAAACTTATAGTACCACCCCCAAATAGGGTAAAGGGGAGGGGTATTCGGCAGGACTGCAGTCTATCTACAGGGTACAGAAGAGGACAACGAAGAATATATATGAACAATATATTCCACCACCACCTTCCGAAGAATATATATGAACAATATTCATATATATTCTTGGTTGTCCTCTTCTGTACCCTGTAGATGGACTGCAGTCCTGCCGAATACCCCTCCCCTTTACCCTATTTGGGGGTGGTACTATAAACAGCCTGTGCCGAAACGTGTTGGGGATCTTCAATGGAGAATTGTGCATTGGATCCTACCCACAAATTCCATAAGTCACTGCTTCTTGCAAGCGATAAATGAGCAATGCCCATTTTGTGGACAAACTTAAACCTTGCCCCATGTGTATGTAGGCTGTGACCGGTTAACTCCTTTATTTGTTTTCTTTAAAATATTACTTGCACGGTTTTCCTTTGTTTTTGATTTTCCTGCCTTTATTTTTGGCCCTAGTGGGCGGTTCAATTCCCCAACAACAATTTTAATTCATTTCTTTCTTGCGCAAGCCAAGTTGGCGATATATAAGACCAGGAAACCAAAGATAAGGAATGATTTGTATCGTACAGATCTTTTGGAAATGATTTTGTTGTTCTGAGGTACAACTCTTTGAGACGCAGTGGTGTGTGAGAGATGCATTTTGCACAGTTAGTATTTACGATGTCGTTGGTTTCTTTAATACTTGCTTGTTTATTTGCTTATAATTTGTTTATCATGTAAATGCTTTTGCAACTGTTGTGATTGTTTTCTTTGAATCATCATTTATTGGTTTTTTTATACTTTTGTAATAAAAGTCAAGTGTGTCTCTCTCTCACTCTCACTCTCACTCTCACTCTCACTCTCACTCTCGAACTCTCACACTCTCTCTCTCTCACACTCTCTCTCTCTCTCTCACACTCTCTCACACTCTCTCATCACATGGCCAAACCAATTCAATCTCTCCTCGACTATTTTCGTCGGTGCTTCCATAATCTTCACTTGCCCCTGGTGTACTGGTTTCTAATCTTTTCCCTTCTTGTCATCCCACACATCCTTCTCAGCATCCGCATCTCATTTACATCCAGTTTATTTTCCTCTTTCTTTGATGTCCAAGTTTCCGCAGTATATAACAAAGCCGGTCTCAAAACAGTCTTATAAATTCTTCGTTTCAATTTCAGCGGTACTTTCCTATCATACAGCACTCCAATGCACTTCCTCCGATTATTCCAACCAGAGCTAATCCGTTGCTTAATTTCCATTCCCATATTTCCATCTTTCTGCCAACCGGACCCAGATACTTTAAGCTTCTCACTTTCTCCAGGTCTTCTCATCTGTAATCTTCACACCTTCACCCTGATCCTCTTCCTTAGGTTCAAACTGAACATCCATACACTGAGTCTTTGTTCTACTGATCTGCATACCCCCATCTACCAGTGCATTTCTCCAGATACTCAGTCATGTACTCACCATCCCCACCACATAGCTCAGTGTCATCTGCAAACACCATTGACCATGGAGCTTCCTGTTTCACTTTCTCGGTTCGAACATCCATGACAATTGGAATGGGAAGGGGCTCAGTCCCAATCCTTGGTGCGATATAACTTTAATTTCAAAACTCTCACTCTCTCCCACACTTCTTCTTACTCTTGTTTGGCACTTCTTGTACATGTCCTGCAATAGTCTTACTTCTCCGAGACTCCAAAATTCTTTCACATTTCCAACCTTCCCTCTGAGGAACCCAGTCATAAGCTTTCTCTATATCAAATAATACAAACTTTGTGTTGCTTTAACTTTCCCGGTATTTCTCCATCACTTGTAGCAAAACGAAAAGGACATCCGTGGTTCTTCTTCTGGGCATGAATCCAAATTGACCTTCATGGATTTCCACTATTTTTCTCAATCTCTGATCTATAACTCTCTCGCATATCTTAAAGTTATGTGGTAGGAGTTTAAATCCTCGGTCGTTTTTCATTCCTGGATGTCCCCCTTTCCATTAAATATTGGTTCCAGAATACTTTACCTCCAGGTACTTGGAATTCCCTCTCTTATCTTGACACAATTGAATAGTTTATTCAGGACCTGAACCCCATATTCACCGAGGCAGGTCCGCACTTCCACCGATATCAGGTTCCGCTGCTTTGCCATTTTTCATTCCTTTCGCTGCTGTTCTAATCTCCTCCAAATTAATGCTAGTTGTTGTTCTGATATTTATAACTACCTCTTCCGACTTCTTTTCTCCAACTGCACTTTCTGTGTTTCAATTCCACCACCAAGTCTCTTTTCCAGCTTTCATCCGCTGATGATCTTCGACTTACTCCACCAGTTTTCCTCACCCTATCTGCCATCAACTTACACCAAAGATCTTGACTAAATGATTAAACATCTGTGAGACCCACATGTTTTCACTACTCTTCCTGAGAGGGAACCACCCCAGCTATTTATGGTGATTGGGTTTCACTCTGACCTTCTCGTTTCGCTTTACACTTCGTTCTTCAACTCCTCTCTTAGCATGACACTCCTGCTTGAATTGCTTCTGCTCTTTTTTGTATACAAAGTCGAGGCTCATGTAAGGGCAACACATAAAACACAAAGACATAAACAGAAAACACATAAAACATATAATAAAGGAGTTGGGAGACAAGAGGAGGAGAAAGAGCGAAGCACAACAGTAAAGAACAGGGGCATCGGTAGATCTGTGGAAGGGAGAGGGATGGGGGGTGGGGGGAGTAGGAGGGTGGGGGGAAGTGGGGGTACACGGTATAAAACAAATGGACACTACTAGGACTTTCCAGAACTTTCCAGAAGTTGTTCTCTACTGTTGTTGTGCTTCGCTCTCTCTTAAGGAACGGCTGGCTTGGCAAGCACTAGCTAGCTGCTTGGTAAATGAGCACACTTCCAAGCCTTGTGGGGTATATAGAGTACAGTAGATCTTCGCTCAGTTCTGCAAGTAAAACTTACCTCATGGATGTCTGGATTCCTCCATATTTTCTTGTTTAATGTTATAAACGGTATTAACGACTGTTTAAAAAGCTAATCATGTGTGTTTGTGATTTATAACATACTAGGGCATGCCCGTACTATATATATATCTAAAATTATATCCCCCCCCCTCTATTTACATGAAATGGTTTGGTCCAAAGCGAACGGCTTGCGAGTACGGTGACAATCCCCCCCCTCTATTTACATGAAATGGTTTGGTCCAAAGCGAACGGCTTGCAAGTACGGTGACAATCCCCCCCCTCTATTTACATGAAATGGTTTGGTCCAAAGCGAACGGCTTGCGGAGTTTGGTAAAGAAATCGCCATAGCGTGCACAAACGCGCAGGAAAGCGAAAGAATCGCAAATTAGTTTTAATTAGTTTTAAAACATAGTTTAACGCCAACATAGTTTGCCAACGTGAAATAAATGAATACGCTCTCAAATGTGCCGTCCGAGGCAGAGTCTGTTCGCCACGTTCGGCACACGTGATAGCTCGCTGCTCTCTGATTGGTTGAATCGTTTTTTGGGCATAGCTCGCTAACTACTTGTCCGATTAATATGAAACCTTGAAAAGGCACATCCTCGGGTCCCCAGCAATATACCTGGCAAGTTTCAAGTATATCGGACCCGTGGTTGTCGAGAAACAGCGGTCACAGACAGACACACAGAGATTACTGGCATTATAGATAGACTAGGACGTGCCCGTACGTGGGTGCCCGTTCCTTGCCAAAAAAAAAAAAAAAAAAAAATTTGTGTAGGGGTGTGTGTGTGTAAACATCCTAGGGCGTGCCCGTACGTGGGTGCAAAAAAACATGCGTGCAAACAACAACAACAAAAAAAACTTTGAAACCACGTGGCAGTAACGACCACAGAACCCCCCCCCCCCCTCTATTTACATGAATGGTTTGGTCCATTCGCAACGACCACAGAACCCCCCCCTCTATTTACATGAAATGGTTTGGTCCAAAGCGAACGGCTTGCGGTGTTTGGTAAAGAAATCGCCATAGCTCGGTAACTACTTGTCCGATTAATTTCAAACCTTGAAAAGGCACATCCTCGGGTCCCCAGCAATATACCTGGCAAGTTTAAAGTATATCGAACCCGTGGTTGTCGAGAAACAGCGGTCACAGACAAACACACAGACATACACACATACACACACACAGAGATTACTGGAATTATAGATAGATTACAAGCCCAACTACGCTGCTGTTGGACTTTTGGTCTTGTTTTTAATGTCACAGTGAACTCGTTGATTTTCTCTCAAAGCAATTGGTCCCTGGTACCAAACCTCTAGCTTTCAGCATTATTCGGCCTTTGTTTCGGGACAATAATGCTTTTCGAGCACAATGAGAATCTGTATTATCGGTGTCCTTCGGCCTGGCCAAGACCAAAGTCGCTTGGACTTAAGGCCCAATAACAGTCAAAAATATGGCGCATTGCCTTTCTTAAAACTTTCGGTAATGGCTTTCATTATCAGGGGGTTCAAAGATGTTGGAAGCAAAAAAAACATTTGTATGGACCAAAATTATCATGGGAACGGGTGAGTTTGCCCAATCTTCTGCCAACTTGCACAGCCAAATCGATTTTCTACTTCCACCGTCACACTTGTGCAACTTGACGAAGAAACTCGTTTCATGCTTAAACGAAGAACACAGCTTCGTTGACCGGTAGAAACACAACCTGTTCCCTGACGATACAACTCAAGCTTGGGAATCTACCAATCCCATCCTCGTCACCATTCTGTGGAATCTACACCAGACTCGTCGAGTGCATTCGGCGGGTCGGAAGAGGCCAAAGAGATTTGGCTGCTCGTCCTGCTTATTACCTCCGTCAGCGAAGGTGGATGGAGGTTGTTTTTTTTTGTCTGTCAAATGCGCTTCATTGAGTCGTGTAGTCTTGTACTCCAAATCTCACACTTTAAACCCTAACCCTAACCGTATCCCTAACCCTAACAACTTGGTGGACAGCCTCATGTCTGTTGTTTTATGTTTACCTGTGAGCAGGTTATCTCAAATAGTTATGGATGGATTGAGACTAAATTGGGTAGACTGGTTTAGGGGTGTGACGAGGACAAATTGATTTGATTTTGGTGAAGATCCGGATGCGGATCCGAATCTGGATTCAAGAATTTTTTTTATGTGATTCACTATTGAGAGACAGGGAAAGAGCGATGTTTATCACTATATCACAAAAAGGTGTGGATAGATTTGGACGAAACCTGGTGAACTGGTTGGGTGTGTGACAAGGAAGAACTGATTCAATTTTGGTGAAGATTCTTAGTGGTTAGGGTGCCGGCTTGGGATCCTTGGATCCTGGGTTCGAATCCCGGTCGATCGCTGAATTAACACCAGGGGGGTTGACTCAGCCTGTCCTCCTCCTGAGGTCAGCAAATTGAGTGCCAGTTCACTGGTAATTCCCTGCGTGTCGCAAGAGGCGACTAACAGGGTTGGAGGCAGGAAGGGCATCCGGCCATAAAACATTGCTTCAAAAAGGGGACCACTGTGCCCGAAAAAGGCCAACCTTCACCCTGCGAGGAAAAATTGCCTCCAAAGGTGGTTCTTCACCATTGAGTGATTGGGCTAAAACCGATACGTAGCACAATATCTTAAAAAGTTATGGACGGATTCAGACTAAACATGGTGGACAGGTTGGGTTTGTGACAAGGACAAATTGATTCGATTTTGGTGAAGATCCTAATGCGGATCCTGATGCGAGAATTTTTTAAAATGTTCTAAGTGATTCTTCACCATTGAGTGATACGGCCAAAAACGACATATAGTATGATATTTCAAAAAGTTATCGACGGTTTATGACAAAACTTGGTGAATGAGTTGGGTAGGCGGCAAGAACAGGCTGATTAGATTTGATTAAGGCCGGAATGCATATCCGGCCTATCAGTGGGATGTAAAATGTAAACTGTTCAGTCTGGTGGAGGTATGTGCTCTACGGAGTGCCGTTCTAGTGTTCTAGATTAAAATTTTTTTCTTCTTTTTTTGTATACAAGATCGAGGCATGTGTAAGAGCTAGCATGATGTCTGTTGATGGTATGAGTGGCATGATGTTCATGTCTTGGTGGTATGAGTGCAGATTACTCACTGAAACGTGCTGTGTGAAGTATTTGTGTGATGAAGATTCAGTGTGTGCCTTGTAGGGCGAAAGCCACAATGCTACGTACAGCTCCGGCTGCCTTCAGCTAGCAGCGAGACCTTCCGCACAAGTGCAGTGCGAAACTGTGCCAATCCCACCTGGAGACAAACGTTCACCTTCTACATCCACACGACCCTGAAGGTTAAGCAGCAAATGTTTGACACTTTAAGATGTGGATGCATGTCGTAATTTGAACCTGGTATCAATGGCTTAAATGTGTTAAGGTGTGGGGAAAGGGTGTGGAATCAGATTGGGTGGGCACCTATGTTTACCCTGCGCTCACGAAGCGAAAAGCAGGGTTAGGTATTCGGTTGCATACGTGCGTACGTGTGGCGTGTCTGCATCTTTGAAAATTCATTTTCTCGGCAACCATTGGTCCGATTGATACGAAATTTTACCATAGGAGCGCCTCCGCCTGTAAAAAAAATTTCTTCATAATTATGACGTTATAGGTCACGTGGTCCAGACGCCATCTTGGAAAAACGTTACACCTCTATATCTCCCAAACCGCTCAATGGAAAAAGTTGAAACAAGCCTCATTGTCAAGTTCTCCCCATGGAGAATAAGAGATTGTTACGTTTGTGGGGGGGGGGGGGGGGGGGGGAGGGATACCCTAGTCCAGGTAGATTGCGTAGGTAGTGCTCCCACTGTCGTGAAGAAGAAGAAACCTCGATGTTCCATAAGTAGGAAATTTGTGTAGACCGGATGTCGGGTAAGCCTGTATCTTTGTCCCCATCAGAGGGTGAGAAGGGTGTGGCTTGTTAATTAGCGACAGATTATGGGTAATGGGATTACTACAGATTATGGGATTACTACAGACACCTAGTAAGAAATCGGCCATTAATCACACTAATTAAAAACCAACCGGAAACCAGGCATCGAACACTACCGTGGAAAACACCGACTTAGTGAGCACACAGGACAGGCAGGGCCATGAGCCACGCTCCGAAGAGCAGTTATTGGACCGGGAATTGATTGGCACAAAGACTGGTAAGATGAGGCTCGATGATAGGAGCGGGGACGGAGACGTTGTGGGATGACGTCCGAGCCTCAAGTACAAAATAGTTGGAGCGGCGGACATTTTCTCTCTTGGGTCCGGACTTTGTTGGTGAACGGTCGCCGAAAAGCTCTCTCTCAGCATCGACATTTTATCTCTCTCAGCATCGACATTTTATCTCTCAGCATCGACGTCCTTTTGGTTCTTCTCGTTTTGGGATCTGGTGGTGAACGGTCGGTATTACTCTTTCGCAAGGAAGCTTCATCGTGAACGGTCATGCTCCGACATCTTACTCGTGGTCATTAGGAGGCAGAATTGCGGACGGAGAGCTGTGGTTTCCGTGCAGAGATCGTGAGGACAAGCATGGCTGGAGGAGCGAGCTGCACGCCAAGGCCGTTCGCTTCGCGCATGGAGTCAGGAGTGAGCGGGCCGTGCGGGAGGCCTAATTTGCGCCAACGAGCACGTTATAGCACGCAAAGACGCCAAGGCCTCAGACGATCTTTGACGATTCCTGACGAAATACACCAGTCGATTTGAACTAAGTGCCCACTAAATCACACCTATTTATTTTTCAATTATTTTATCCTTTGTCTGTATTCGGATCTGTATGTGGGAGCGCTCCAATTTAGGAATATAGTTTCATTTATCGTGCATTTTCTTTGTTACCGGCATTATGGTTAACTAGGGCATTGCCCGTACGTGGGTGCCCGTTCCGTGGCCAAAAAAAAAAAAAAACGCTACCCGTACGCTCTACCCCGCCCGTACGCCCGTAAACAAAAAAAACAACGCTCTTCGCTTCCGCCCTTCGCTCTGACTGAATTGGGAGAAATAATGCGCATAAGAAATCGAATTACGTACCGTAATGGCGGTCAGCTCGTAACGCGCTCAGCTCCGCTCGTCTCACATCGGCCACGCCTACGCAACAGAGCGTTCTGTGATTGGCTGCCGGAAGATAAGTCGTCACTGTCCGGAAGTTCGCAAATCGCAGTTAGGATGAATCGTTTTAATTTAATCGCAGTTTGAATTCGTTTTAAAACATAGTTTAACGGCAACATAGTTTTCCAACGTGAAATAAATGAATACGCTGTCAAATGTGCCGTCCGAGGCAGAGTCTGATCGCCACGTTCGGCACACGTGATAGCTCGCTGCTCTCTGATTGGTTGAAGCGTTTTTTGGACATAGCTCGGTAAGTAATTGTCCGATTAATATGAAACCTTGAAAAGGCACATCCTCGGGTCCCCAGCAATATACCTGGCAAGTTTCAAGTATATCGGACCCGTGGTTGTCGAGAAACAGCGGTCACAGACACACAGACACACAGACACACAGACACACAGACACACAGACACACAGACACACAGACACACAGACACACAGACACACAGAGATTGCTGGAATTATAGATAGATAAAGCCAGCATTTTTTTGTACATTTTAAACCTGTCGGTTGAATTAATTATTGCAGGTTTGAGGACTGCCGGTGGGATCCGTCCAGGTAAGTTCGTCATCCCTCCTTTCCCTCGCGTGTAAAGAATACCGTCATTTTTGTATTGAGCGCTTTGGAGTATTAAGCTCATTTGGTCATCCGTGTCACCCTGTGGTGTTCACCAGAGTGTAGTCACACAACATTTGGTGTCAGGAGTTTGGGATTCGAACCTCGGACACTCGGTGTCTGAAGGTTGCAAGTTTGACACCCGCTGAGGGCGAAATTGCGCTCAGCTTTCGGAATAAAAAATTATCATAGTACCGGGGTGTCAAATTTTGTTGTAGTAAATTGGTGTACGAAGCGCAACATCGCATTTTCGAAAAATTTAAATTGATTTGTTTTTTTTCTGAGGTAAAATACGCGCGAGGGAAAACCGCTTTGTCAGCACGTAATGGCGTATGTCAGCGGCATGGCCAAGTGGGTTGGGGATCCCGAGGAGTATGGAAGCGGACCGGGGGATAGAGGGGTATGAGGATAGGATTGAAACCTCCCCTGCCCCGAGCATTAGCCAACCCTCTTCCCCTATGAGGGAGCCGGGAACAATGGGAATGGGGGAAATGGTCGACCAGGTCTCGCTACAAATGATAATGGAACAAATGAAGGGATTGAATGGATTGAGTGAACAAATGAGAATGGGTGAACGATTGGAGGCTAAATTGGATGCCCGTGGTGAACAATTGAATGCCTGTAGTGAACTGGCAAAGGGAATGACTAAAGAAACGAAAATCCAAAGAGAACAAACGAGTGAATTGAAGGAAGAACAAAATAATGAAATTGGGGCACAGGAGAAGACATGGGCAACAGAATTTGAATCAAAACAGGAGGAATTAACATTGGGAATGGAAGAGGGTGCAACCCAAGCTGATACACTTGGGGCCCAGGAGGGGGGAAATTTAAATACGGCATGTCTCGAGGTAAATAGGGGAAACTCAAATCTAAATGGGGAATATTTGACTGAAAACGACCTGGAAGGCTGTCGGGCTGGTGTGGATGTCACAATGCAACAACAGGGAGAGGAATTGGGACTTGTGCAGCACCAGAGCGGTTGTGCGGAGCAACAGAGGGTAAAAATATTGGAGGCTCGTGTTACAGAACCGGAGCGTATGTATGTAGATGGCGACATATTTGGGCCAGAATTGATTTTGGGATGGGGATGTGAAGGAATTTGGACCGAAGCGGCCGAGCACCTTTTACAGTATCATCAAGGAGGGGATTGATTGAGTCCAACAGAGTCTGGGAAATGAGGTGAGTCGGTCCATGGAATATCCCTAGGATGAGATGAAAGTGACCGAGGGGACCCTCAACACGAACCACAATTGGGTACAGGAGGCTCCGAAACCGGATACCCAGCAGTGGGGGGGGGGGGGGGGGGGAAGGGGGAAGGGATGTTTGGGCCCTGAGCTGGACTCGGACATGGAAGAGTCGGGAGATAGAGCCTCAGAGAAACTGGTCCACATAATTAATTTGGAAAAGCTGCAGGGAGGGGCAGAACAAGAACAACCCGAAGAAGGGGTTGTTACTTGCAGCTGCGGGGGTTCGACACACGAGGCCAATTTTTTAAAAAGGAAATTTAAAATTAAATTTAAATGGGAATTTAATTTGGCACAGCCTTGGAGGGAGTTGGTCCCCGGGCTGCAGAATTCGGACCAAGTGAGGTCATTGGGGTCGCCCTTGTGGGAGATTGCCCCACTTGGAAATTGGATTATGCCAGCCAGCTAGGGGCTGTGATGGCAGGATTTGGACGTGAGGGGGGGGGGGGGTGGGGTGGGGTGGTGGGGTCTGGTCTGGTGGAGTGTGGCATTTCTTGTACATCGGGGCGCTGCCCGAGCATGTGTCTCGGGCCGGCAGGGAGGGTCACTGGACGCTGGTGGGGGTTAAGACCTCTGCAGGGTCTGAGGTGGTTTCTCACAGGTACCTGGTATGGTGTGTTATGAGGACCACTAGGGGGAGGTGTTGTAGGCCGCACTCTGGTGGCAGCACCACGGACGGCCAATAACAGCCTGATGTGGTGACCGCCCGGGCATGCAGCCTGGCAGCCTCTCCCTGAGACCCTGGGACAGCCAGCATGTGGTGACCTGCCATGCTGTGCTGGTCTATGGACGTGGGTCGATCAGCATGGACAGGTATGATTATAGCCCACCGGACAACCATTGGGGCATCTGTGGAACGTGATGGTGTGAGAATGATCTTCCACAGATTTTCTGTTGTGATTTGTGGACTCTCGGCTTGGGAAGAGAGCCATGGGTTTGATGGAATCAGGAAATTTGGAACGAGCCGAGCAAATGGGGCCATGCTCGGCTGGCAGTTGTATGGAGAAGCACCCTTCTTTGGTGAAGATAGTGGATTGTGAAAAATAATTGGCATCGGTAATCTAGGGTTAGATGGAAATTTAAGGGAGAATTTTGTGAAGAGGCTGTGGTGGACACTGCCAGCATTGGCACCATTATTGATCCAGGTGTGTTCGACCAGAGTGTTGGAG